>NC_092688.1:3545286-4206442 GCF_964275005.1 Diadema setosum
AAGATAACATTCCCTCAGTCATGTTAGGACTTTACGACTGAAAGTACCTGCTAAAAACATTTGCAGGATGAGGTATTGGACAGTCACTCATCACCTCCAATGACAATAAAGAAACAAATGTTTATGCAGGAATATTGTTATATCATTCTGGCATGGAGCCAAGGATCGTAGAAAGTGAACTAATGATCACTGTACTATGTAGCCTAAAACCCGAAGTGAAAGGGTAATGAAAGAAATGATGATAAAAGAAATGACAGTTTTAGAACCCCCAAAAAGATGTTCTGGGGAAAACTCATGAGATCCAGCTGGGACTGACAACCCAATCCACAAAGTGTGCCCAACCAAAATCAAACCTGAGGTGATGAAAGGCACGGAAAGATCTTTTGCGCCAACTTGGCTGTACATGTATAAGGTTCGAAAATAGAAGAACCCTGCAGTATTGAGGTTTTTCCTAGCAAAAATGCCCACATGAAAGGAGATGGGGGCTGGTAGAACAGCATAATCATGTTTATAGCTTTCTCGATGAGGATCAGCAGGAGGCAGTAATTCTAGTACCATTGCCACAATTGAAAGAATGTTATCTTTTCTGAATACATGCATCTCATATGTTGAACAATATTCCCTTTGCAATTTAAGGACACATGCACTAGGTTGTTGGTGAACAGTTTCATTTTGTAAACAAGGAAAAGTAGAAATTACGCGGTGCGTAATATATGTACCCACCGGAAGTACATGTTGCATTTTGTAGCAAAATGTACAATACAGGTCAAATATCAAGGTCAAAGCTCAAAGAAGTCAAAGGTCAAAATTCTGTGTAGAACTTTTAAAGCCCTCACCTAGTGCCATCACATAAAGCAAACGGAATCGAAATCGGGTCAGAAATGGCGAAGGAGTAGCATTTTGTAGCCAATGTACAACATAGGTAAAAAATCAAGGTCAAAGGTCAAAGAAGACAAAGGTCAAAATTCTGTGTAGAAGTTTTGACGCCCTCACCTAGTGCCATCACATAAAGCAAACGGAATCGAAATCGGATTGGAAATGGCGAAGGAGTAGCATTTTGTAGCAAAATGTGCAATACAGGTCAAAAAATGAAGGTCAAAGCTCAAAGAAGTCAAAGGTCAAAATTCTGTGTAGAAGTTTCAAAGCCCTCATTTAGTGCCATCACATAAAGCAAACGGAATTGAAATCGGATTAGAAATGGCGAAGGAGTAGCATTTTGTAGCCATTGTACAACAGGTAAAAAATCAAGGTCAAAGGTCAAAGAAGTCAAAGGTCAAAATTCTGTGTAGAAGTTTTGAAGCCCTCACCTAGTGCCATCACATAAAGCAAACGGAATCGAAATCGGTTTAGAAATGGCGAAGGAGTAGCATTTTGTAGCAAAATGTACAATACAGGTCAAAAAATCAAGGTCAAAGGTCAAAGAAGTCAAAGGTCAAAATTCTGTGTAGAAGTTTTGAAGCCCTCAACTAGTGCCATCACATAAAGCAAATGGAATCGAAATCGGGTTAGAAATGGCGAAGGAGTAGCATTTTGTAGCAAAATGTACAATATAGGTCAAAGGTCAAGGTCAAAGGTCACAACTGAAATTCTGTGTAAAAAGTTTAAAAGCTTCCATGTAGTGCTATCATATAAAGCAAATAGAATCAAAATTGGCTCATAAATGACAGAGAATTAAGTAGCAAATTGAAGATTTTGATCACACGGACGCACACACAGACAGACGGACGGACACACGGACACACACACATACGGAGCCTGTTTCATAGTCCCCTGCTCGAACTCGTTCGGCGGGGACAATAAAGATAAACAGGCGAGCATTTCAGTACATGTAACAAGCCCTTTTCACACTACTCAGTGAATTTACATTCAATTGCTAAAATGCACATGAAGTTCTTAGAATTCTCTGATCTTACCTTCCTCCTCTACCACGGGTGTGCAAAACTCGGATTCACTTGCCTCACTTGCATCATCAGAACTGCACAGGCACTCTGTAAACAATTTTTCAAAAGCATACAACTACACATTACTTATGATGCAAGTTCTATAGGGAAGACAGGTACTTCAATTTGTAACCACTAAGCAGTACCATGACTATCTTTGTAAATATGGGTTTCTTTTGTCAAGAATCAGCTCATGACAAGCTATACACAAGTACCCATACAGTGTGTACTAAACGTAAATGTCCCCCAAATTATGTATACCATTTCCTGAAAAGCTGTTATATCTTTTTGCATGTAAGAAATCTTCATCTTCTAAAAATTACATATAAATTTCCAGAAAATAGTATAATTTTGACTTTGGGGACATTTTCTGAGCATCATACCCTTGTACATTCTGCACAATGGGGGTTAATCAGGCTTGACAATCTGTTATTGGTTCTTTGGCCATACAAGTTAAATGTAATTTTAGTTTTTGGTCATGATGGAGTTGAGACTTTGTGTTCACGGACAGTACAAAGATACAGAGGACCAGAGTCAAGACCAGTTTGCTAGATAAGGATTGAAGCGGTTAGAAAAAGTCTGTAATGCTTATTTTGACACCATTTGTTGCTTATCAATTGCAGGTACATGTCATCCCCTTGTGAAAAATTTTGTCTAAGCCATAAAATCCTGCATCTTGATATTTGTCTTGGGTACAAAGGTCTCAATTCCAACACTGGGTAAAATTTCATACCCTCATCAGATCCCACTTGCACATCCTTCAGGCTTCTTCCAGCTAGACCACTGATGTCCCCACTCTCCATCTTCAGCAGTACTTTGGAGAGTTTAGCTACCTGCAGTGTTGAGTCTGGTAGGCGGTAATACTCCCGATGTGTCCGTACGTCATGTCCAAGAAAGCCGGCGAGAATGTCCAGCTCGTTGTCCTGCAAGTTCATTATTTGAGACACTGTGGCTATGTGTTTCCGAAGTCTGGTAGCTCGCAGAACTTCCGGGTTTTTCGCTTCACACCTTGCTGAATGATTTCGAAGAGTGTCTGTTCCACGCAAATGACCAGAACCTCCCGGCATACCAAACAGGTACTTGTTGTGTTCTAAGCCTGCCTCTTTTCTACATTCAGTTAGAGTGTCAAGAGCTGCCTTCATTTCGGTGGTGAAGAGAACGGCAACAGTGCGGGAACGTTTCCCGATTATTTCAACCCTCCACAGTGCCTTACACAGTGCCTTCTCAACTACAGACAGGGCCCCATCTACTATACATGTCTCCCCTCTGGCACATTTGTTGTAATCATTCAATGTCATTCTTGACACCTCCCCGGGTCGTTTTCTGTTGAAGACGATTACTTGAGACAGCAGGACTTCAGCTAATTTCACCCATGCTTTCTGCATTTCAGACCCAGACGACTCCAGTAGTTCTTCATGATTTGTCTTTGCCTGGTTTTGAAGGTATCTGGATAGCTTCACCACATCTTCTGTCAATGGGAGTAGCTTGGGGTTGTTGCGTTTGGCCTCTTCAAGGGTTCTCAGAGCGTGGTGGCTCACCTCCCCCTCCCAGTGCAAACTGTACAATGCAGCAACTGCTCTGCATTTCTTTTCAACCTCTTCATCACCGGACATAAGAGCTTCCCCTCGAAGTATCTCAGTGCATGTCTTTAGACTGTGCCCAATCTTTAGAGCCAGGCTTGGAGTTGCGTAGATGTTATTTTCTCCATTGAATCCTGAAGCTTGTCTTGTAGCCTTAACTACGTCATGGAATTTCCTTGGGCATATAAGGTCTTCCATTCGAGCATTTGGTTGCTCTGTGAGAATTCTATATTCCAACAACATCCGTGCCAGCTCACGTAATCGCTGCCTTATATACCCCTCCTGGTCCCTGGTGTGCCCATGCTTCAGAGTCAGCTTGTCACCAAACAATTTTATTAGCCTGTCGGACCTGATCACCCTAGCTATGTTGTCATCCTTCATGTTGGCTAAAATTTCATGTGTTCTCTTGCTTACTCCAGGAGTGTTAGGCAGCAACATTCTACTTGCCTTCGTAAGTCCAGTCCTTCGTTTCTTTTTACAGGGTTCTTCAGTAGCATCCGATTCATCAGTTGCCTGACTGCATTTGTGCTTCCACAGGTCACTTTTCGCAAAGTAGCCGTAGCATCTTGTGCAAGGCAAATAGTCTCGAGCATCAGCCTTGAATGATGGCCGATAAACAACTATGAGTGTACCTTTTCCCTCCTCTAGAACTTTACCATTATGGAGAAAATTCCCGTAATTCCTCATGAGTGTCAGGAGCTTTGCACGTTTCTTTGGCTCTGTTGTTGCAAGCCATTCTGTGACCTGTGGTTCATCTTTGTGCTCTGTAGTAAGATGACGTGGCAACTTCTTTTGCCCCTTCAAACAGAAGGGACAGAACTGTGGCTTATCCCACCTGCGTCTTCCAATTTCGTTTGATGTGCTTAAGACCTCGATGTCAGATTGCTCACATGAAGAGCTGGAGACCTTGGGATTTTGACAATCGGAAGATTCAGCTTGTTGATTGTTTGCCCCAATGGAATCTCTAGGTTCACAGTCAAACATGACACTAGCATCATCACTATCAAGATCGGGATGTGGATATCCACTTCTGTCTGAAGTAATATAAACTTGGGAAATTCTTTTTCTACGTCTAGTTCCTGGAATCTGCAAGATGTCATCAGAACAGCTAACATCACCGTCAGTGGCCGAGTCCGGCACGTAATCAGGGTCAGGTACATAATCGGGGTCATCGGGATCTGAATCTTCAGAATCACTGGCAAAAATCACAGCTGTGGCATCGGATGACTTCACTGTTTGGTTGGCACTGTAACAATTACGTGTTTCATTGCCTTCCTGGTTGGAACTGGCAGTTGGAAGTGTCTGCATGCTCAGACTGCAGGCAGTCACAGGTGGCTCAACACTGGCAGATAGACTGGATTTAGGTGGTTGACATTCCTCCAGATGGGGACTTGTTTCACCAGCCGAATATGCCTGAGTGTCTGTAAAAGTAGAGGTGGCATGTGGAAACTCAACTCGTCTGAGGGCTTTACTGGGTTTGCATGGATCATTGTCTTCCTGATGGATACTGCTATTTTGCGTTTCTCCTCCTTGCTGAAGATCCGGAATGGCAACATTAGACAACTCACCATGTCTAACAGCTTGGTTCAAAGGACTAGTTTCACCGTCTTCTCCATGGGGACTTGACTGACCAGCTGATAGTGTAGGCTTGCCCAGCTCTGCAGCAGTGGCATGAGATGACTCATTACATCTGCCAGCCAGGTTGAATAGACACACTTCACTGTCTTCATGGGGACTCGACTCACCAGCTGAAGGTGTAGGCTTGGGCAGATTAGCAGCAGTGGCAAGAGATGACTCATTACATCCAGCAGCTAGGTTGAATGGACATGCTTCACCGTCTTCATGGGGACTTGACTGACCAGCTGAAGGTGTAGGCCTGTCCAGACTAGCAGCAGTGGCAAGAGATGACGTTTTACATCTGGCAGCTAGGTTGAATGGACATGCATTACTGTCTTCATGGGGACTTGACTGACCAGCTGAAGGTGTAGGTTTGCCCATATCTGCAGCAGTGGCGTGAGATGATGCATCAAGAAGGGCAATTTGGTTTAATGTGGATGTTACGTCTTCACTGTCTTCATGGGGACTCGACTCACCAGCTGAAGGTGTAGGCTTGGGCAGATTAGCAGCAGTGGCAAGAGATGACTCATTACATCCAGCAGCTAGGTTGAATGGACATGCTTCACCGTCTTCATGGGGACTTGACTGACCAGCTGAAGGTGTAGGCCTGTCCAGACTAGCAGCAGTGGCAAGAGATGACGTTTTACATCTGGCAGCTAGGTTGAATGGACATGCATTACTGTCTTCATGGGGACTTGACTGACCAGCTGAAGGTGTAGGTTTGCCAATATCTGCAGCAGTGGCGTGAGATGATGCATCAAGAAGGGCAATTTGGTTTAATGTGGATGTTACGTCTTCCTGAAGGGGACTTGACTGACCAGCTGCCTTAGCCTGGGTTCTAACTTCAACCTATAAAAAAGGATGAAAAGGAAAATAAACATTGTTTGTACTGATTATGATTTTGATGCCAAAGAATTTGACCTGTTCCTTATAAATTGCATGTTTCAATGACAATGGGATCACATTTGTATTTATAAGAAACAATAGGATAATTCAGTACTGTATATACTCAAACCAAGCAGATGACACTCTTCTATGGAATATTGCTGCGCAAGTGGATTGTACGAAAATTGTTGCTCCCTTTACCAAAAACCTGGCTTAATCTTTTACAGGCAAAGCAACTAAAAGTTGGGTGAGGGGGGGGGGTGGGAGGCAAATGACCAATGACCGCCGGCAAAAATTTTCCAATAGGGGCAAAACTAGTTTATTTGAGAAGTGAGAACCTCCTTTTTTCATTTCCAGTAATAGGGACTTTTCAGAAGGCAAAGAACACCAGATAAGATGTCTCAGTGCCACCATGTGATACAAAAGTGTGGGTGGGGGTTGTGAAGGTACTCTTGCCACCCACCCCCCCCCCCCCGAAAGTGAGGGGGCACATCTACCCCTTCTCCAATGCCTACGTCTTTAGCACTTTTGGATAATTAAACAGACCGAAACCCAGCAGTTTGAAGTGGAAGATGATGAATTAGTGAATTAAATGATTATATGAATTTAGCATAATTATAGGGGTGAAGGCAAGCAAAGTGAGTGATATAAAACAATTATGCATCTCAAAGAGCTCGCAGGAAAGTGCATTTAGGGCTACACAAGCTTCAACTGTTTAGATAAGCTTCGAGGAGGTTCACAACAATAAAAGGATTTGAAACATGTGCCAGTACCTTGCGCCATGGGTAGTCATCCTCTCCATAGTTGTATCTAAGTTCAGCTCCTTGATTGATGTCAGTCAGTGCAAACAAACACAGATGGGGAACATTGTTAAATACAAGCTTCTTCATTCTGCAGTTGGGTTTTGTTTCTTCATCATTGATGTATCTTGCCAAGCAGCTCCCTTCACTTGAGGCATCAATTCTGTTACATATGAGACAAAATAAACACTGCAATCAATTTTTTTTTTGCCCCATTTTAGCAAAACCTGAAATGACATGAAGCTTTTGATTTTGTTTTTCAACATTAAATTTAACCAAGCAAGGGGCCATTGATAATTTTGTAATGTTGATGTATTTCATTTTTTTTTTTTCAAATTGTGTGGGTGGGTAAAGGCAAAAACAAAAAATAATATAGAAAATCAAAATTCTCCCTTTTCTCCTAAAAAGGGTGAAAAATGAAACACAAATTAATTTTTTTTTTTATTAGAAATGGGGTGGGTGGGTGGGGTTTTAAAACTCTGAAAATTAAAAATGGTCCATAATGTATAACATGGGAACAAGCGAATTGTTACATGAAAGTATCACATATTGCTTGCCTAATCAATACTGATAATATCCATCATTTTCTTTGTCCAAGCCCAGCTCTAAGCATGGCAGAATTACTAGTCCTTTACACATGCCATACAACAGATGGATGTTTCCATAAATTAGGGACACACTCATTTTTTGTGTCTCCTTTACGAATAAAACCAATTTTGGAAATGGCACAAAATTGTCGTGCAAATATCTCTTTTGTAACAAAAAAAGTGGTATACAAAAAAACTTGTGCGATGCCTAATTCACTGTTTAATGTACAAAATGTTTGATCATGTTATATCACTAGCAAGATAACAGATTGGTTTCTTGCATAAGGGGGAATACAAAAATGTCACAAAGTGTGTCCCTAAACTATGGAATTACCCAGATCCTAAAAAGTCAGCAACAATTTCCCTGTTTTCCCCCATCTGATTTCAGGCCAACTCAATACCACCCCAAATCATTTGATGTTAGATATACATGTACACTATATGTACATTTGTATCATATGATATATGGTAACACCTGCATGGTAGCCAGCATGTTTTGTATACATGTACATATATGTATACATGTATATGCAGCAGCATAGCACTGAGGGGCAAATGACGCCTCAGTTGGAAAATGGAGTGACAGCAAATGAAGCACTAATGGTAGTAAAATGGCCACAATTTCATTAGCGATTGCCGACTGGTGGTGTTTCGCCTCTTAAAACAGTATACAAAAAACCCCACCATAAATAAATGGTCATATCACTTTCTAAAACCAACAAGTCGGCAAGCCATCTGTGACACCTCCCCCCCCCCAACAGAAAATTCCTTTGCCATGCTGCTAGTCAAACTTAAAGTAAATGTCCACAGTGGCAGTCTCTATGGAAAGGGTCCACTATTGCAGGTTATGTAATAAAGGTTGTTTACTATAATATCCAACGTGAATAGTACAGTCTCTATGAAAAGGGTCCACTATTGCAGGTTTTAGAGTATAGGGTTTTTTACTATCATGCCTAATTGTTAATAGCACAGTCTCTTTGGAAAGGGTCCACTATTGCAGGCCATATAATAGGGGTTGTGTAATATCAAGCATAAGTGTTAATAGCACAATTACGGAAGGAGTCCACTATTGCAGGCTATACATGTATAATATGGGTTGTGTACTACCCGAGTATCTAGTTTAATTATTACAGGGCAAGTCCACTCCAACGAAAAGTTGATTTGATTAAGTACAGAAAAATCCAACAAGCATAACACTGAAAATTTCTTTAAAAATCGCATGTAAAATAAGGAAGTTATGACATTTTAAAGTTTCGCTTATTTTTACAAAACACTTATATGCACAACACGGGTGATATGAAAATGAGAGAGTCGATGATTTCACACACTCACTATTTCTTTTGTATTTTATTACATGAAATGCACAATATTTCATTTTTTGCAGATTTAACAATTAGGAAGCTCTTCATTGAATCATATTTAGGTGCAGCAATGGCAATTACACATGTTCAGGGAAAAATCAAACCTTATTTAACATTACAAATAGGAAAAATTAAAATATGTAACTTTTCATATAATAAAATACTGTACAAAAGAAATAGTGAGTGGATGACCTCATTGGTTTTCTCATTTTGCATACTTACCAGCATGTGCAAATAACTGTTTTGTGAAATTAAGCGAAACTTTAAAATGTAACAGTCTCTATATGGAAAGGGTCCACTATTGCAGGTAATGGTTGTGTGGGCTTCACGCTGAAGTGAGGGGGGGGGGGGGGGGACTGACTGCATGTTACATTAATTTGCTATGACTACCGACTGGTGTCCCCAGGAATGTAGATTTGAAAAATAATCTACATGTATTTCCAAAATGCAAGTTGGAGGCTGGAAGAGATGGTGTCATTTTTCAATGAGGGCCTAGCTGCACCCACCCCCATGCCCCCTTGCCTTTGCCACTGTCCACGGTTGCATAGTCTCTATGCAAAGGGATGCACTTGTATTCACATATAATGGAGAGGGGTGTACTAGCAAGTCTAAAGTCGATATTTCTGTATTTATACATGCGCAGGGGTTCGCCTTCTGCATAAAAAAGAAGGGGTATGCATTGTTAAGCCTAAGGTTGAATTAATGGTGACAGGAGTGTAGTTTGTATAAACATGGTCCACTTTTGCAGATTTAGAAAAAGAGTTGTGTTCTGTCAAACCTAAATTTCATGTTTACAGTGGTACAGTATACACAGGTCCACTTTTGAAGGTTAAAACGAGGAGTGTGTATTGTCAAGCCAAAAGTCTTCATAGCATAGCTCGAGAAGTCGGAAAATTGTATGTGACACCCCCCCCCCCCCCACACACACCGTTGTATATAATATAGGAATATGGTGAAGACCTCTGACAGAGTCTTGATGATTTACACAGGTCAGGCTCCTCTTTAGGAGTAATAATCCAGACTCTCAGCACACTTTGGGCTCTGTACAAACCACCATACATATTCTTGGGACTATAAAGACACTACTTAGATCAGGTAGAAAGTGAATAGCAGAACGTAGACTTGTCCGCACAGTTCAGTATGATCCACAGTTGATAAAGAGGGACATTTGCCAGGATTTAGAGGCCTCAGGAAGCAAGGTGTTCCTCTCTAACATCGAACAGATCCTCCATCATTTTGGTATTTGTGGTGCCGGTCTTCTTCCTCGCTTTGCAGCCTTTCAGGATGTAGGTGGATGATGATGGAGAATCTACTTGATGTTCACCTTGCCATCTGAAGCCTCTAGATCCTGGCATATGTCTCTGTCTGTTATACCTGGTTAAGCTGAACTGTACAGACATGTGTGCGTTCTGCTGTTCAGGTGAGTGTCTGCTTTCCACCTGATCTTGCTACAGTTTGTACTGTCCCAAGAATGTTAGCCTTGTGTCTGATGGTTTATACAGATGCCTGAGCTATGCTGAGAGTCTTGGATATTATTCCTAAAGAGGGAGCCTGACTTGTGTAAATCAACAACACTCTGCCGGAGGTCTTCGCCATAGTCCTTTGACTTTCCCCATTAGTGCTAATGTTGCAATGCTGAGCAATATTAATGGGTGTAAGCCGTATGGACACCAACTGTGGATCACTGCAGTAACTGTTCAGCAAGTTTTGGACAATAATCTATAGACAACCGTCAATTCATCAAGTCAATTTCCGGTTATGTTTGGTAAGGATGGAATGTCAGTCCTGCTTCAAAGGCCTCAGGAATCAATATTCCAATGATGTACTATCATTATCACATTCCCAAGTCCTTCAAATAAAGCAAGGTCCAACTGAACACCATTATTAATTTGTTAACACCAATTTTTTAAAGCACTTCTCAACTACACAACATGTACAACATGGGAGTGTATGTAAACTTTTGACCCACTGATTTTCCAGAATTATGGATAAAGTGAACCATTAAATATGTAACTGAGTATCATATATGAAAAATTAGCCATGAATATTGAGTAGACATACAGTTTCTCTGATTTGATTAGAAATAAAAGTGCTTGAGCAAGAAAAGATGATGAAAACTTGAGAAAAACTTTTTTCTACCAGGTGTATGTAAACTTTTGGCCCCAACTGTACATATGTTTTTTGATGGTTTCTTGTCAATTTGAGGATGCTGATTCCAAATCTGAATGATGCCACTCACAAAACCTTAAACATTTTCCGCAAATTGGATAGTCGCCAAAATATGCAAATTAGCCATAACTAGAACTATCACTCATTGTGATTAATATACCCCCTCCCACAACTGAGGGAATCAGCTCAACCAGGTATACATTCTTTTTAATACTTTTTAATGAAAAAAAAAATTACCGATGGCAATGCATTGTTCAACAGTGAATAAATGTATTGCTCACTGTTAGTCACATGTCCAACATCTCAAGTCAAGTGTTAAAAAACTGAGTAAGCAAGACAAATAAACTGAGATTTCTATAGTTTTTATCAAAAATTGTGTAACCATGGCAACACAATGTT
Organism: Diadema setosum; assembly: GCF_964275005.1. NCBI lineage: Eukaryota > Metazoa > Echinodermata > Echinoidea > Diadematoida > Diadematidae > Diadema > Diadema setosum. The sequence continues at coordinate 3,556,625 of NC_092688.1, forward strand.
GGACATTAAGAAAAAAAATCAAGTTTGCACAACTTTATATCATAGCCATCACATGTGCCAAATTTCAAGCCAAATGCTAAAAGGATGAGGGGCTTAGTTGAAATCACAATAGTGTATCATTTTCATTCAAAATATACTGTTACCATGACAACACATTTTCCACACTGACAAAAGATTTTTTGCACATCTAGGTAATGTAGAGGTAACATGTGCCAAATTTGAAGCCAAAACGCTTTAAACAGAGAGTCAGGAGAATCAAAATGTTTCCATGATTTTCATTCAAAATGCACTGTTACCATGGCAACACATTGTTCAACAATGATGAAATATGAAGTTTGCATATTTCTGTACTATAATGGTTGCATGTGCCAAATTTCAAGCCAAATGCTCAAAGACTGAGGGAGTTACCTGTATCCACAATATTTTTGTATGATTTTCATTCAAACTATGCTGTTACCATGGCAGCACAATGATCAACAATGACGAAAGGTCACTTTTGAACATCTACATACCATAGTGGTCGGGTGTGCCAAATTTCAAGCGAAATGCTCAAAGACTGAGGGAGATGGCTGAATCCACATGCTTTTTGGCGAAAAAAATGTTACCATGGCAACATATTGTTCAATGACAGATTAAGTTTGAACATCTATATGCTATAGTGCTCACATGTGCCAAATTTCAAGCCAAATGCTCAAAGACTGGGGGATTTAACTGAATCCACAATATTTCTGCATGACTTTCATTCAAAATTTACTGTTACCATGGCAACACATTGATCAACAATGACAAAAGACTATGTATGCTCATCTACGAATTATAGCGGTCACATGTGCCAAATTTCAAGCTTAATGCTCAAAGACTGAAGTAGTTACCTGAATCCACAATATTTTTGTATGCATTTAAGTGAAAAGATGCTGTTACCATGGCAATGCATTGTTCATCACTGACGAAAGATTAAGTTTGCACATGTATCTATATGCTATAAGTGGTTGCATGTGCCAAATTTCAAGCCAAATGCTCAAAGAGTGAGGGAGTTAACTGAATCCACGATATTTTTGTATGATTTTCATTCAAAATATGCCATTACCATGGCAACACATTGATCACCACTGATGAAAGATTACGTTTACACATCTACGTACCACAGTGGTCAGGTGTGCCAAATTTCTATCTAAATGCTTGAAGACTATTGAAGTTAGCTGAATCCACAATATTTTTGTATGTTTTTTTGCTTTAAAAAAGCTGTTACCATGGCAACACATTGCTCATCACAGACAAAAGATTAAGTTTACACATCTATATACTATAGTGGTCATGTGTGCCAAATTTCAAGTCAAATGCATGAAGACTGAGGGAGTTAACTGAATCCACAATATTTTCGTATGATTTTCATTTAAACTATGCTGTTACCATGACAACACATCAATCAACAATGACGAAAGAGCCAGTATGCACATCTCCATATCATAGTGGTCACATGTGCCAATTTTCAAGCCAAATGCTTGAAAACTGAAGGAGTTAGGCTAATCCACACATTTGTGTATGATCGGTAACAAAAACTACTGTTGCCATGGCAACAGATTCACTAACACATACATTAAAGGTACTTTGCACAAATATACATTACAATGATCACATATACAAAATTCAAACTTAATTTCTACAAAACTGAGAGAGTAGTGCAATCCATATTTTGTAAGAGTTTTATGAAAATCTCCCGTTGCCATGGCAACGCATTTTGAAATACTCAAGAAAAAGGTGTTTTGCACATCTGCCTGTGATAGCGGTCACACATGCCAAATTTGAAATTGCTGAAAAAATGAGAAAGTAGTTCGATCCACAGTTTTTTTTTGAAAATATGCCGTTGCCATGGCAATGCATTATGCAATACTAACGAAAAAGGTGTCTTGCACATCTACCTTTGATAGTGTTCACACATGCCAAATTTGGGGTCAATTGCTCAAAAAATGAGAGAGGAGTTTGATCCACAACATTTTCTAAGATTTTTTTAAAATTTGCCGTTGCCATGGCAACTCATTTTGCAATACTAACGAAAAAGGTGTCTTGCACATCTACCTTTGATAGCGGTTACACATGCTAAATTGGGGGTTAATTGCTCAAAAAATGAGAGAGTAGTTTGATCCACAAGTTTTTACAAAAATATGCCGTTGCCATGGCAACGCATTATGCGATACTAACGAAAAAGGTGTCTTGCACATCTACCTTTGATAGTGGTCACACATGCTAAATTTGGGGTCAATTGCTCAAAAAATGAGAGAGGAGTTCGACCCACAAGATTTTGCAATGGACCGACCGCCCGCCCGACCGACCGACCGACCGACCAACCGACCGGCCACCCGACCTCAGAGTGATTCCTATATACCCCCCCCCCCACACACACACTATGTGTGGGTGGGGGTATAAAAATCACAAAATTGCACACACACTGATCATAAAATGCCAGTAATTGTGACATATGAATGAAATACTGTCTGAAAACATGATTTTTGACAAAATCTTTAATTTCTTATCTGATAAAATTCTGCATTTTGAAATTCAAAATGCCACCATAGGCCCCTAGAAAATGTACTATGTACAATATGAAAGAGTGAGCACTGTCTGACCACAAAGTGCATGTAATTATGATGTACATGTGTGAGTGAATTACTGTCTGAAAACATGATTTTTAACAGATTGTATCATAAATGTCATGTATGTGATAAATGCTGTATTTTTTTTATTCAAAATGGCTGCCATAGCCCCCCCCCCCCACTGTATTATGTACAATGTAAATGTAGAAAAATGATTTTCACAAGAGAGCACTATTTGACCATAAAATGCTTGTACATGTGCATGTCAACAATGTTGCAAACACATGTGCAGATGTTGCTCAAAGTTTTTGTGTATCACAAAAAGATAACATTCAAATTTATCAGACCTTTGAAAAAAATGAAGGGACCGAAATATCTCCTTCTGTTTCAGTATTTTCAATTTTTTGAAAAGTATTTATAAGTTGATAACAAAATACCTGAAAAATTAAAAGGTGTAAAATTTCTGAATATTAGTAAGCACTTTCAAGAAATTTTAGAGTTGGCTAGTTGACCAGAGTGAGAGCCTTGGGACCAAAGAATAGAATTGAACTTTATGTTTGCCTACCTGTAATTTACACCACTGTGTTTAAAGTGGAACACATAAGCATCTTCAATAGTCATCTCCTCGTCATCAGAGACTAAAGAGACCTCGCCTCTATATTCCAGGAGAAAGCTGCCTTTTTCAAAAGTCCTTGATGTAAAAACACCATATCCTGGAAAATACAAATGTTTGTGATTGTGAGGGTTAAAGTAAATATCAACAAGGAAAAGTAGAAATTACGCAGTGCATAATATATGTGACCCTGCACCTCAAAACAAACAAAAAGTCGCCAGACATGATTTTTTAGTTAAGACCATATTCTGATAGAACAGACTTTAAGCTTTAAAATGATGTATAACTTAAATCAAATGGACTCTCCTAACCTATCTAAATAGTGGAAAGAAAGCACAAACTCAGGAAAAGTGTGAACTGAGAAAAGAGGCTCTGAAGTACAGTGTCTATTCAAGTGCTTAATCTTTACCAAACCGTGTTGGCTGTGCGATGAATGGGACAAAAAAAAAAAACAGGAAGTAAACCACCAGAGTAACAACAATGAAAGGATTATCAGATTAAACTGAAATTAAGCATGCCTCATTAACACATTCTGTCCATAATTAATGCCAACTTTCAAAGCAGTAACACTATCCTTTCAAAAGTTATTAGAGTTGAAAGTGAACAGTGTGGACAAGGTGTTTCAGAAATGAATAAGGGATTCTAAAGACACACCAAATCACACTATTCTACCAAAGATGTTCGAGATAAACTGCTAAAAAAACCACACTTTCCTGCCCGTTTTATGATACCAAATTTTAGCATGATGTAAAAGAAGACCCGCTCTTTCAGAAAATATGAAAAAGTCAAGTTCGGCTAGGTTGACCCATTTCACTTATTTTCAGTCCTCACGCAAGATCAGTGTGTGCGACTTTATGTTCGTTTTGAGGTGCACGGTCACATATGTCCCCGCCGGAAGTAGCATTTTGTAGCAAAATGTACAATACAGGTCACAAATCAAGGTCAAAGGTCAAAATTCTGTGTAGAAAGTTTTGAAGCCCTCACCTGCTGCCATCACATAAAGCAAACGGAATCGAAATCGGGTTAGAAATGGCGAAGGAGTAGCATTTTGTAGCCAATGTACAATATAGGTCAAAAATCAAGGTCAAAGGTCAAAGAAGTCAAAGGTCAAAATTCTGTGTAAAAGTTTTGAAGCCCTCACCTAGTGCCATCACATAAAGCAAACGTAATCGAAATCGGGTTAGAAATGGCGGAGTAGCATTTTGTAGCAAAATGTAGGCCTACAGTACAGGTCAAAAATCAAGGTCAAAGGTCAAAGAAGTCCAAGGTCAAAATTCTGTGTAGAACTTTTGAAGCCCTTACCTTTTGCCATCACATAAAGCAAACAGAATCGAAATTGGGTTAGAAATGGTGAAGGAGTAGCATTTTGTAGCCAATGTACAATATAGGTCAAAAATCAAGGTCAAAGGTCAAAGAAGTCAAGGGTCAAAATTCTGTGTAGTAGTTTTGAAGCCCTCACCTAGTGCCATCACATAAAGCAAACGGAATCGAAATTGGTTTAGAAATGGCGAAGGAGTAGCATTTTGTAGCAAAATGTACAGTAGGCTAAAGGTATAAAAATCAAGGTCAAAGGTCAAAGAAGTCAAAGGTCAAAATTCTGTGTAGATGTTTTGAAGCCCTTACCTAGTGCCATCACATAAAGCAAACGGAATCGAAATCGGGTTAGAAATGGCGAAGGAGTAGCATTTTGTAGCAAAATATACAATATAGGTCAAAGGTAAAGGTCAAAGGTCACAACTGACATTCTGTGTAGAAGTTTCAAAGCTCCCACATAATGCTATCATATAAAGCAAACAGAATCAAAATTGGCTCATAAATGACAGAGAAGTAGCAAATTGAAGATTTTGATCACACACGGACGCACGGACGCACGGACACACACACGGACACACACACGGACACACACACGTACAGAGCCCGTTTCATAGTCCCCTGCTCGAACTCGTTCGGCGGGGACAAAAAGCCCTTGTTTCATACTTGTAACGCAACTCAAAAAGTATTTTATCAATTTTTTGTCTTTCAACAAAATGACGGACAAATTTAGTAAAGGTACATGAGGGGTCACTGTTGCCCAACAGCTGGTGTTTTCACTATGAGATCATGCAGTAACATTAGATGCAAGAAAAAAATATTGCTCTTTTGTCAGCACGTGCCTGGTACCCTCAGCCAGTTTTTCTGATCATTAAAACACATTTTTTGTTGTGTCTTCACTTTAGCCTAGTAGTCCAATTACAAATGAAACACTGACCAAAACAAAAGACAAGAACCAATTAAAGCTTACCATTTCCATCCAGTCAAACTTAACCAAATCCAATGCTGATGGAATCCATTTACACTCCAGTACTGCACTGTAATCAGGTAATTACTACCAATGATGAGAATCCTACTTTGTAAATACTGATCCATGGTCCCCGCAAGAAAGGGAAGCTGGGAGAGACCATTCTGGTTCTCGGCCAAAAGAATCTGATACAGAGTAGCAGATCATTTGGTCTGGGAACCATCCTGAGGAGCCCGATGGGAAAGGCACATTGAATCAAACTTTTCCAAGTTTATTCCAAGTCACTGATGAAGGCAGTTATTATCAGAAAATTTAGCGATCCACACTCATAATGAAGACAAACAGCCCTCACCTTCTAAAAGATACAAATTCCCCAAAATGTCCTGACCCACTGTCTCCCTTTTGAAACACAGACTTAACTAGAAGCAGTTAAAACTGTCCCTGTAACTGTATCTGTAACTAGGCCTATCTCAATATCTGTAACAGAATAATACTACACACACTTGTAAAAATTAAGTTGTTCCATATTTCATTCTAAATTTACAGTTCTTGGCAGCACTTATTTAAACTCAAAGAAAGGTTGATTATCTTACCAATCACATCATCTATGTGTTGTTTTTGAAATCCACTCTTGTCTTGCCCCAGGCTGCAGAAATGTTCTGCATCAGCTGCAGGAGACAATCTTTTTTTTCCTGGAAGACATGCTGTTCAAAGCAAAACAGATGTGATGTTACATGCAGTTTAATGTGACAGTTAATGTGACAGTTATTCATTGATATCCAATGAATACAGAATAGACTAACTTGTTTCAAATTAATCTGCAAGTCAAAATCTGCAAACTGATAATAGGTAATATAATAGGCCTATACTGTCCACCTTTCAATTATAGACTTAAGTTAGAGCAAAAAGGAGACCTTTCCGTGTATTACAAATCCTATTCAAATGCTCCCAGAGTCCCATTTTAAATGGACACCTTGCCCTAGCCCTAGGTCCTAACTTTAGTTGTTTACAGTTATTGTTAGTTAGACAGTTTTACTATCATGTAGGGCTAGGCTGCTGAGTAGGCATTTGTGTTGTGCCTTTGGTAGATCTATCGACTATAACGCTAAATAGAGGTCGAGTCATGGTAGTGTGGCATCGAGTTTTGGGATCGCTACATCGGCAATACCCTTTGACCTAGTTAATATTTTTGTTGAGCAATTTAGCAATTTTAGTCTAGCCTCTAGGATCTTGCCGTTTACTTAGTATTATATTTGAAGCTATCGGTAACTGGTGCATCTACGGTAGGGAGATCTAATTGCTAGCCCGACCAGACGCTGTTACTACGCTGTGCTACGTACCTAAGTACGCACAGCGACTGGGCTGTGTATAGTTACGGTAGAACGTCTACCTAAACTGGCGTACAAAAGATCTTGCAATTCATTGACGGATTGTGCGACTATCTACATCGAGTTTGTAATGAAGCTTAATTCTCTCAGCTCCAAAACACACACAAGTTAAGCCCAAAATGTTGGGCTAGACAATGAATATCTTGTATTTCAAAATAATGATTAGAAACGTACCTGAAATTGAAGATTTCTCACAACAGGCTTTTGTGCACCGCACCTGGCCCGGTCGCTGCACTGATTTTGGGCTCTATCTCGCGCGCGGATCGGATCGGATGATCACGCGACGTGCTGCCGAATGGGGGCGTTATTCCTCTATGCGCAAACGATTCCCCGAGAATTTGTCACACGATGGTCTGAGAGCTGTGTATCCGTACACACCTGATCCTAGTTGTTACCCTCTAACGTGGACTTCGTCAGATTTGCCTGATATTAAGAGAGCACCCTCATTGGACCACGTAAATGACGAAAATAATACGCGTTCCAATCGTGGACGTCCACGATTCCTGGGTGTCCACTATTTGAAGGTGTGTATTCTGGTGAAGGTCCACGATCGAAGGCATTCACACACGCACACACACACACACGTTGTAACCTGTAGCCCCATCTAAACCAAAACTTTGACGACCATTCCTATAACATCTTATTACAATGATTGAATTCATGCTGAACCAGATTAGTGAAGACTTGAATACAGCTCAGTGGGAGACTTGTTCACGGCATAACACCATCTCGATCCTCTGCTAATTTGGTTTATAAGGACAAATATCACTACTCCGTAAAAATTATGGAGAACCACTATATAAATGTGGATCGTGTCATGCACCAACAGAACACCCGTCAGCACCGACATAACATCTGTCATACACCGACAAAACATTCTTGGATTAGCACCGAATGACTGCGACTGCTCACGCCATGTTTGCCAACTCCAACTCTCATGTCCCGAATGGACACTTTTATTACACCCCACCCTGGTTTCACCAAGGCACATCACGGTTCTCCGTCACACCTCCCCCCAACAAGAGGAAAGTTATGAATGTAACTTTTCGACTATAAACACCTTCGTTGTAAGGCTTGCTTCACTGTTCTTGCTTACTACACGTATTATTTTAGTTTTGTGTTGTTTTCTTAAAACATCACCTGGCATACTACACATACAAGTATAATTACTGATTTTGAGCCTTATCAGAATCAGTTAACTCCGGCATCAATTATCCACTTTTAGAACAATATGTGAAAACTTGACAAGCCCCCTACAAAACATGTAAATACACAAATCAAGAGTTTACAGTAATACACATGTGAAACTGTTTTCAAACGGGTGCACATACGAGTGCACATAATCTGGAAAGATTACACCAAATGTAATCAATCATTTCTCCAGTAGTATCAATATTTTGACTGAGACTGTGCTTTCTGGTAGTCTCGACTGTAATTATATCCTCACATATTTGACCAATAAACTTACATAACTTCAGGCATGAATAGTATTTTGTTTCTGGTAACACATACACTTCATCTTTAAATGTGAAAACCAAAAATACACTTTCTTCACGAAATTGTTCTGACTGTTGCAAAGATATGTCTGTTTTTCCAACACAAACTTTCATTGGAGTTTCACTGAATGTGGTAACAGCACACATTTCTTGATTATAACAACATCGTATTTAAACACTATGACACACGTGTACATCTTGCTAATACATCTTATACTTATGTCAACTCTGCGTCATGCGTTAGCCAAAACAACAACAAAATTTTAACCATCGGACATTTCTTTTTGTCCCTTCACCCATGTGTACGTATTGTCACTCGTTAAGATGTTATAATATACAATGTATGTGCAAACTCTGAAAAATATCGAGATCATACTCGACACACAAATGTGACGCTGTCACTCTGTAACGAAATACATATACAGGTTATTAATTTACAAAAGTGACATTATAACATCTAGGCTTCTTTATGCCTCACTGTCACTCAACACTTTTTCATTTATACAAAACAACACAAATTCTTTTGTTTTAACACAAATCGGTTGACATAATTATGACTCATAATTTGATCAACAGTTTTCCTGTGACTGGCCGGTTGTGTTTTGCTATACTGTTTTTGCATTTGCTAGCATTAACTCGGTAACGTATCGGTATACATAACAATATGATTCCTTTGACTCTTTGGGGTGCATTAAATGACATCAAAATAGAAGTGTGCAACTGAAGCACAACTCTCACTGTAATCTTACTCACCACATATATTGTATCCTGGCGCTTCCTGTAATGTTGGGTTTTCAAAATACAACTGTATCATACATTGCTTGGCGTGTAACACATCATTAATTTTTTTCAAATGATGTCTTCTTATAAAGACAGAATATCGTGTACTAGTACTTTCTCATACTTCCTAGCATCACTCACATATACATGTACTGTTTTCGCTTAAAACAAATATGATTAACACAAATACAATTTCTTCCTTCACAGATCCTTGGGAAAGGAAGAAAACTGAACGAAAATACATAAACAGATGTATACGGTGTCATATACACAAAAAAATCAACATCAGCTTCTTGTCTGTTTTGAGTCCTGTTTGAAATGTTCAGCTTGATGTAGGTTTCACTGTAGATTTGAGATTGTTATCGTTCGGCAACATTATCAGCGCGTGCACAGTTTCAAACTCGCGACAAAGCGTCTGCTAATTTGTTGTCCTTTCCTGCAATGTGCACAATTGTCAGTGGGTACGGCTGGAGAATCAAACTCCAACGGAAGAGACGCTGATTCTTGTGCTTGAAGCGTTCTAAGAATGTCAATGGGTTATGGTCAGTGTACACCACGATGTCTCTTCCACCGTCCAAATACGCTTCGAAATGTTGCACGGCTAGAACGACACTGAGGCATTCCTTCTCCACAGTTGAATACTTTTGCTGATGGCGATTCAGTTTTTTGGAGAAGAAACACACGGGTTTGCTGTGTCCGTTGTCGTCATCCTGAAGTAGCACGGCTCCTACTCCTCGGTCACTAGCATCCGTAGCTAGCTGGAAGCTCCTCTCGAAGTTTGGTGCGATAAGCACGGGATCGTTCATGAGGACGGCCTTCAGCTTCTGGAACGCATCCTGGCAGCTCGCCGACCACTGGAACGTTGTACCCCTTTTCAACAGGTCCGTCAAGGGCACCACCAGGTGACTGAAGTTGGGAACGAACCTCCGGTAGAATCCGCACATTCCCAAAAAGCGCTGAAGCTCCCGTTTCGATGACGGTACTGGGAAGTCCACGATGGCTCGGACCTTAGCATCTCGTGGTGCGACGCTACCTCGGCCTACCTTGTGACCTAGGTAAGTCACACAAGCTTTCCCGAACTCGCATTTGGCCAGATTCTTAGCAGGATGAATCCGATATGGATGCTGCTTTATGGGTGTATTTCCACCAACATCAACCGTATGAACAGTGTCTTTCGCACAGCCCAATTTATCACTGCAAACCTCCGGAAATTCCTGGAAGATGTCGACATCTTGCCTCTCCGAATCAGACAAATGACTGAGCGGTAACTCTGGATTTTCTAGTGCCTTTGATTTCTCTACTCGCGGAATCATTCCTGACTTGAAACTCACACTCTGAAAATCTGGAGCATCATGTTCAAACTCTTCTGCACTTTTCTCAGCACTGTGTAGGACACTCTCACTCACAACTGCATCTTTGTCTTCTACCATCACACGGCTAAATAACTCCTCAAAAGCCGGAATAGGAATCAACGGCGCAGATCTAATGGCATGTTGTGGTTTTCCTACCACTTGACAGTCATGACACGTTCGACAAAATTCAGACACATCCTTTCTCATTTTGGGCCAGAAGAAGTGAGTTCTGATTCTACACAAAGTCTTCTTGACACCCATGTGTCCAGCCATTGGAATTTCATGTGCAAGACGTAGAATTTCCTTTCGATACGGCGGAGGAACAACTATCTGGTCGACAACCGTCCAGTCCTCATCTGCGGGACGATCTGGAGGACGCCATTTCCTCATCAAAACACCAGACTTTACATAGAAACATTCTGGCACTCCCTTCGCCTCATCTACAGTCAATGCACCCTCTCTCAACTTCAACAACTCCTCATCTTCCATCTGTGCTTTGATTAAAGCTGGCTGACTGAACACACCTTCTTCCCAACTTTGTTCTCTTTCACCTTCACTAGTCACCTTTCCAAAGAATGTGTCACCAAGAAAAATTTCACTTTCAGACTCCTTTCTCTCACGCTCTGCTTCACTTGCTCGAAACCTGGTGATAGCACATGTTGGAAATACTTCTGGAAATTCATCGACAAGTTTTTCAGTTTCCTGCTCGTACACTGGGACTTCGGAAACAACCGGAAGGACATTCACTCGACCTCCTGCAAGGTCATTACCAAGCAAAAAGGAAACTCCATTCATAGGGAGAAATGGAACAATTCCCACAATCACTTCCCCTGAAATCAGTCCACTATCCAAATTCACTCGGAAAAGAGGGACCGCCTGAGTTCCTCCGTTGACATCATGTATCAATACTTTCCTACCCGTGTTACAGTCTATGGGCATACTCTTCACATCTCCTACCATGAGGGACTGTGTAGCTCCAGTATCACGAAGGATGACAACCGGTACTCTACATTCAGCAATGGTAACTGCACCCTTGGAAATGAAGTCCTTGTACTTTTCATCCACACGACCACTTGAACATGTATTTGTCATTTTTGAGACATTACTTTTCACAACATTTGGATGACGCTGTTCATCACTTGCACTTGACTTAACAAAACCATTGGTGGCTGTCTGGTTCGGTTTCTCTTTTGTTTCAGCATCTGTACTGTTCTGTGTACGTGTGTCTGCATGGACTAAACCATGTGTTGCTCTTTGCTTTTGTTTTTCTTTTGCTTCATTTTGTTCCAGCAATCGCCTACATTCGGACTTAATGTGACCTGTTTTCCCACAGAAAAAGCATCTCACTTCTTTGTATTGAGGCCGTGACGATTTTGGTCGCTCTTTCTGTGATTCAGTCTTTACTTTATCCCTGCGTTCATTATGACTACTGTGCCACTTTTGAGTGTCAGGATTTCTCAACTGATCAAATTTCCTCTTTCCCTCAGGACTTTTTGCTTTCACTTTATGTGTCAACTCATACTGGTCAGCGGTGACTGCTGCACTCTTTACATCATGTACTCTTCGATCTTCCAAATATGTTCTCAAATCTGGAGGTGTCGATTTCTTGAACTCCTCCATCAACACTATCTCTCTCAAATTGTCATAAGTGAGATCTACTTTCATTGATCGAACCCATCGATCAAACAGAATTTCTTTTTCTCTCTGAAACTCTACGTAGGTCTGTCCTGAACCTCTCCTATATCCTCGAAACTTTTGCCTGTAAGCTTCTGGGACTAACTGATAGGCAAGAAGGACTGCTTCCTTAACTGTGTCATAGTTATTTGCCTCCTCATCCGAGAGAGCAGACACTACTGAATGTGCCTTGCCTGTGAGTTTTTGTTGTACTATCATGGACCAATATTTCTGCTCCCACTCCAAATTCCTGGCTATTCTCTCAAAGGAGAAAAAGAAAGAGTCTACATCCTCTTCATCAAAGCGGGGGACTGTGTTTGCCATTTTTGCAATGTCGGGCGTCTTTGGTCTCGACATAGCAACATTAGGCCTATCCCCTGGGACGCTACTGTACTGGGCCTGGGTCAACTCAATTTGACGTTGCATTAACTCTTGTTCGAGTCTCAGATTTTCTGCCTTCATTTTTTCTTTTTCTAACTCCAATCTAGCCAGTTCTAGTTGTGTGGAATCAACCCTCATCTCACTAGGTCTAGTAATAGTAGTAGCACTTTGAGCAGTTTTTCTACCAGCACTCTCAAGCTCATCTGTACTCTCACTCTGGTCTGTGTGTTCATATTCTACAACACCCAGTTCAAGCTTCTTCACCAGAACTGCAAAGATTTCTTTCTTTCGACTACACTCTCTGATATCAGCATCTACATGAGTTGCAACCTCAATTAATTGGGCTTTCACTAACGCTCTCAATCTACCAAGAGTGACGTCTTTCACAAACTCTGCAGCATCGAACTTGGCTGCCATGATTATTCACATCTAGCTTTCCGACTAGATTTCAAGACTACGTCGCTAACGCAACTTCCTACAGTACACTCCACTGCGTACCGAACTACGAGAATAGTCTAAGCAATTCAGACCGGACAAACACTCGTATATCTCGAGGCCAACTTCCTCGTAAAGCCACATCTAACGATGCTAATCCAAATAACCAGAAAGTGACACACTAATCTGATCGAATGACATAACGGAAATGGCAATACGTACCCTTCCTTTCCAGCAATCAATGCTGTAACCCTGGTATTCAGCTAGCGAGAAGACCAGTACAAGTGCGCAAAACATACTTAGTACTCATCGCATCGCTTCGCGAATCGCACTTCCATTCACAACCACTGCTAACGCAGCCCCATTACACATACCGTGCAATGTCACGCAGTATACAATACCGCTACGAACAGTACGAACGACACTGTTACGTTCGCTACCCTGTGTACACATCTCACATGAGCGCGAACACTACACACATATGCTTCCAGCGGGCATCAATACTTACAACGATGTACCAAACACCGAAATAACTACCCAAAAGACAGCCTGTTTGTATGTTCATTTCCCGGACATGTTCCCCACATGTCATGCACCAACAGAACACCCGTCAGCACCGACATAACATCTGTCATACACCGACAAAACATTCTTGGATTAGCACCGAATGACTGCGACTGCTCACGCCATGTTTGCCAACTCCAACTCTCATGTCCCGAATGGACACTTTTATTACACCCCACCCTGGTTTCACCAAGGCACATCACGGTTCTCCGTCACAATCGGGTGAAGGCAGCAATATTAGTCAAGTTATTAATTAGAACATATCGGTGAAAGTTTGAGGAAAATCTGACAATCAATTAAAAAGTTCTCTCTCTCGAGAGACTTCTACACTTCATAAAGTCCTTTTGGACAGTACAAAGAATAATAAAGGAGAATTCCACAAAATCCCATTCTAGATGAAAAGTTCACATTCCGTTGACTTGTTACCAAAATAAATTAAGGGTAATATCATTCCCCTTTCTTTCTGAAAGAGGTAAGACAAGTGATGTCCATTCATTATGGTAGAAACGTTAAAATATGTTGAATATTCCTTATATTTTCTTAACATTGTTGTCAATAATGACATCATGAAATGTCGTAGTCTCCTTATCCAGCAATGACGGCACCAAAAAAAAAAAAAAAAAAAAAAATCATAACTTTTGAATCGACTGTCCAATTTTCTTCAAATTATCACTGATGTGGTCTACTAATATTGCTGCTTTCTCTCAATCCACATTTATACTCAGACTTTCTGTACGTCTGGTATTAATCTGTGTACTAAAACCAACTTGAAAATGGTGAGAAATTTACAGGGTAAGCTAGTTTCAATAAAAGTGTTTCTTACAGTGTAACATTCAAACTGCGGTACAATGATGACCAATAGATCTACTGTGTTGCTGCTCAGTCTATAACATTAATTTGTCATGAAGTTGTGCGAGGATTCCCATGTCCTTGTACTGTAAAGTACTATACACAAGCCGGTTTACAACCATCCACTTGTTCAGATTACTATATGGAAGGTTTGCTCCGACTAACTATAAATCCAAGATCTCTCAGTTACTTGAACTAGCGCCACAGTCAGACAGTGGATTCGATGGCGATTGTGAAGGTCATAATTGCGACCAATGAATACTGAATAATAGTATATTTACTATGTAAAGATATACATTATTATAATGAGCGTGTGTGTGAATAGGCACATACACTGTACGCTGCTGTGTGTAAAAACGCATTATGTACAGGTGAGTTTCAGCGAGAAAAAAAAAAGAAATGAAAAAAGCATAATGCAGAATTCCATGAAGAGAAATTCCAATGGGCGAATGAATTGCTAGTAGTTTGATGATAATTTCTATGTGATAATTACTTCAAGGGAAGCAGGATAACTTGTATAAGATGGATAATTCCTATTACTGGAAAAACTTCGTTTTTTTTTTGTTTTTTTTTGTTTTTTTCTGCGTGCACATAACTCAGTCGGCTCTCCGCGTGGAGGCGCACTGACATGTTAAAGGTGCATGGTCCTGGTGGCGTGTTTTTTTTTAGACGGCGCAGATTGGGGACCCTAAAAATCTATTGGAGACCCTATTCCTAAACCCTAATCCTAATCCCTAACCCTAATCCTAATCCTAACCCTAACCATCAAACCCTAACCCTAACCCTAACCCTAACTCCAACCCTAACCCTACCCCTAACCAAAAACCCTAACCCAACGTTTTTCCCTTAGGTTTAACACGGCGCAGAAGAGGCGTAGGAAGAAGAAGGAGAGCTACGGCATCTACATCTACAAGGTTCTGAAGCAAGTAAAGTGCAGAATTCCATGAAGAGAAATTCCAATGGGCGAATGAATTGCTAGTAGTTTGATGATAATTTCTATGTGATAATTACTTCAAGGGAAGCAGGATAACTTGTATAAGATGGATAATTCCTATTACTGGAAACACTTCGTTTTTTTTTTTTTTTTTTTTTTTTCTGCGTGCGCATAACTCAGTCGGCTCTCCGCGTGGAGGCGCACTGACATGTTAAAGGTGCATGGTCCCGGTGGCGTGTTTTTTTTAGACGGCGCAGATTGGGGACCCTAAAAATCTATTGGAGACCCTATTCCTAAACCCTAATCCTAATCCCTAACCCTAATCCTAACCCTAACCCTAACCATCAAACCCTAACCCTAACCCTAACCCTAACTCCAACCCTAACCCTAACCCTAACCAAAAACCCTAACCCAACGTTTTTCCCTTAGGTTTAACACGCGCCATGCCCCAATCTGTAGCATGTGCCGTCTTTAAAAAAAAAAAAAAAAAACGCGTCCCGGTGTTTTAGTCAAGCGTACGCGGGCGCACGGCGCAGGTTTCCTATAGAGACATACGCTATCAACTCCTCTTTAGCGCTTTCGCTTTGGCCCACTTCCCCGAGTCCGAAGAAGTCCGATTCACTGTAGTCAGTGGTCGGATCACAGTTCGGCTCATGGTTCGGCTGAGGGGGATGACCGCTTTAGCAAACTTCTTTTGTGATGTCATAATAACAAGCTCATATGCACGCACCCTACAGACTGCGCAATGCGCAGAGAAGACAACGAAGGCAACGTTACTTAGTAACACCTACGCACTTTACTCTTGAGGACAGCTCAACTTCGGTAATCTTCTTATCAATCAGCGTGTTTCTACAGAGAATCCGATAGACTTAGCATTTGCAAGCGCGTAATCAAACAGTGCGCTAACGCAGAACCGGGTTGTTTCTACAGAAAGCGCATAATCGGATTGAATCCGATTCTCCACCTGAATACAGGTGTGACCGGATGTCTGGAAAGTTGGCTGGTGCATTGTGGGCCTGGGTCAAGGTCAAGCATCTACTGATGATGCGGATGCACAGTGCGGATGCGATCACCGATTGAACGAAACTGAGCACAGGGCCTGCCTAGCTAGCCTAGCCCTGAGCCGGCCGGCCCGGCCTCGTGTGGGTACAAGTTACGACCGGCTGCTGGACGAATTTGTTTTCATCTAACTTAACGTTAGGGCTCCTACTCTAACGTTAGCTCCAACGTTTATATGGATTAGAAACTAGTTTTGTTTTCTACCAATTCTTTGGTTCGTCAATTTTTCACGGATCTTAAGGTTGGATATTTATAACTGGATTATCACATGTGACGAGACAACAGCAGTTCACAGAGACACAGCTTCTGTCGCGTCTGACTGAGTTCTGTAAGTTCTATCATCAATTCTAACTAGTTTCTAGAGTAGAAGTAGAACCTCCTAGTCCTACTCAGCTGTTGGGCTAGGCCCAACGTTAGGCATATTTCTAGTCTAACATTTAACGCTAACAAGTTAAGATAAAAAAAAAATGATTAGATTGGGGCCTAACGGTTAGCAGTTTACGGTAGGTTACACGTTTTTAGGGGTAAAGAGTCGTTGGGTCTACTGCGACTGGATACTAGTTTGTTACAATTTAGCTCTAATGTTGGACTATTCATGTTAGTGATTTCCACATTTCTACTTGTCATTAGGCCTAACGTTAGATTCTAACGTTACTATGAATATAGGTCTACTTTTACTAACGTCCAAAGGGGCCCTGAAATCCAATTTTATTTGAAAACATCACTTTTGCCTGTTTGGGAATATAAGGGTGGTTCTAAGAAACATTCCATATTATAGGCTCTATTTTGATTACACCGTATATTGATTAGAAATGTCTTAAAGTCAATGTAGAACTAGTTTGGAAGGTGTTTTTTTTTTTTTTTTTTTTTTTAGTTTTGTTAAATATTTCAGTAGGCCGCCTAGACGTACTTTACTACTGCATTACACACTGCCTTTACCAATAATGACTGACAGATGAGGAATAATATTGATTAGAAATATCTTGAAGTAGATCTAACGTTAGAACTTGTAACGTGGTAGTTTGGAAGGTAGTTTCTTTTTTTTGTGGGCGTTCACAAGTAGAGTCTAACGTTAATCTGTACAATAAAAAGAAAAAGTCGTTAAAAATAGACCTAGATAGAATGTTTCTAACGTTAATCGTGTTAGATATCCGTTTCACCACAAAAGTGCTATTGAGAACTTGAGGGTATTTTAAATCAACACAAATCAACATGCATTTGAATTTCAGGGCCCCTTTAAATTAGGCCCTAGACTTGTAGAGAACCACTCTAACTTAACAAGTTAAAACGTTCAGTAGGCCCTATAGTCTAACTCTAACTGTCAGAGTCTTAAACACAAACGGCTTAACGTTACAACTAAAAGGATCGACTGTGTGTCATTGGATTTATAAGTAACGTTAGAACAAAGGCCTGAGGGCTAAAGTTGACTGTTTGTGTTAACCTAGTTAGGCCTCTTTCTTCGGGCAGGTAGGTTTACTAGGATTTAATTCGGGTAGAAACTCGGGTTTATGGAACATTAAAGAACTGTTAGTTATATTCCAAGTCAACGTTAGATTTTAGAACAGAAGCAGCTAGGGTCCTATTGTTATGATGCCTAACAAAACACTAACGGTTAACGTTAGATAGCGTTAATTCTAACGTAGGTTTGCCCTAAGGTAAAGTTTGTTTAATAGGTAGGCACCCTGCCTCTAAAATCTAACGTTAACTAGGTCTAGACATATTCTAACGTTAAATGAATGTTTGAATTTCCTTTCATTTTCGGACTAACGAAACGTCGTATTTTTATAGGCCCTACCAAGATCCATATTTCTATTTGATTCTTTGTCGGATTAACAAACTAGACCCTAGTAACGAACCTTTAGAATAACGACAAAAAGTTCGTAAAACAAACCCTAACACTAGTTTGCTAATGCTAGACTTTAGAGTTTGTCTTTTCCGAACTAAAAAGTATTAGGCCTAGAGAATATCTAGTTTTAATAGACCCCTACTAGATTTTATGTGCATCTCACACGTATTGTTAGCGCTAGTTTATCAATTAGAATGTAACAAGTTAGTCGTACTCGTAGAACTAGTAACATGTTATAGGTTCTAGTAGCTCGAATCTAACGTTAAAAAGTATTAGGCCTAACTATATGAGAACGGTTAGGTGCCTACTATTATACATGTACAATTGTACTCGATCTAGTGATTCTGTTAGGCCCTAGTTGCCTTGGTTTTAAAATTACAGCGCAACTGTGTAAAAATAACACCCCTGCCCCTGTTCGTGTGTCTTTTCTTTATGTTAAAATTCAGAGTATTTTCTTTACAAGTTTGTCAAATCTGAGGCAAATGGTGACTAGTAACGTTAGAACCTGATACTCGGACGTTTTGGAGACACCCAACTGCTGTAAAAGTGGATCATTCAACGTTAGATAAAATAGCTGCAACATGCATGCACATAAAAGTCATGGCCACATTACCGTACACATGTATGTCAAACTGGTGATTGTCTTCCGGGTCAGTATCGGATTATTGAACTTGGCGTGTTTCTACAGCGCTGACACTGGAAACTGCCCCGGAAAGAACTACCTCATTAGACGGTTAAGTTAAGCGGAATCTGTATCGGAATCTGCATCGGAAAGAAACCGTTACTGGTGTGTTTCTACAGCCCCCTCTATCGGATACAATCCGATAGACCCGGAATTTGGGGTTCTGTAGAAACACGCTGAATGCTAACGGTGATCGGCAGTATCATCAACAGCGCCCTCTACACTACCGGGACTATGCCCCTTTAAGACAGACAGCGAAAGTGGTTAGAAGTTCTCCAGCATTTATGAGCTGCAGGGATATTCAAAACATATTCTGGATCATCAAACGGAGTTCGTCACACTTGTACTGAAAAAAAAAAGTCAGATCGAGTGTGTACATGCATTCACTGGAAATGATCACGCAAAAGTAAAAAAATGTTTGGCAAAATCTCGATTCCGTGATCATATACGTTACACTCATATACATTGTACAGACCTCCCAATAGTGGGACAGATATGTGAAAAAGATGCTCACATCCGGCGGAAAGTATGAGATTTTGCACATAGGGGTATTTTGGGGCGCTGATTTCAAAAATTGCCGGATCCAAGAGGTCTGGCCAAGGGGTCGGCCGCCATTTTAAATTCCAATATGGCCGCCGTCAAAGATCCCTATCTTCAGTACTGAATAGCATAAGCCATTGAAATTTGATACATAAAAGCATGGTGATATGATGACTTCAATAACAGACTTATTTGATATGCCTGACAAGCTGCACGGCAGCCAATTTGAATTTTCCATATAGTTGCCATGTTGAAGTGTTGAAAATCTCTATCTTGGGTTTGTAAATTAGGCTACCTGATTGAGCGCGCGTTTGTAACTGATTGAGTGCGGGCTGCTGTGTTTACATTGTGACGTCAGTGAAAGGTGCATTGTGCTTCATTTTTGCGGCACTCTTTGGCATGCCCGTGAATGTTAGTCGTGATGTTTGTCTTCGAAGCCATATTGGAATTCAAATAGCGGGCATTGCGTTTGTCAGACTTATCACACTGGTCCATTTTTTTTTTAACTCAGTATGTTAAAATACTTGTTTGCACCTAATTTCAGCGTCACTCACCACTCAGAACTCGGGATAGGGATTTTAAACATTTCGTAGTCATATTGGAATTCAAAATGGCGGCCATTCAATGTTACTTTGTCAGACACTTCAAACTAATCTGTTATCGAATTCGCTTTGTCAAAACGCTCTTGTGTCCCAAATTTTGGTGCCACAGGTCATTCAGAACTGAAGATAAGGATCTTTAAACTTGTTTTGTGATGGCGGCCATATTGGAATTCAAAATGGCGGCCGATCCCGTGGTCAGATCTCTTGGATCCGGCAATTTTTGAAATCAGCTCCCCAAAATACCCTTATATTCAAAATTTCATAGGCCTACTTTCCGCCGGATGTGAGCATCTCGACCAATTTTTGCTACATATCTGCTGTTACGACCAAAACCACTCTGAGAATGATCGCACAAAAGAAACAATCAACTAATATTCAGGCGGTTTATTAACAGTGATATTGTGGGTACAGACTCGTAATTGGTTTTCACTTCAGTACAATAATGATCAATAGAAACAATTATAAATCGGTAATGGAATCACTTACACGCATTACAGTCCAAAATCTGATAATGACGATGTTCACATAGTCCCCTGGTGATGTCCAGATACGATGTTCGACACACAGATGAATGGTCCTTGATGCACCGATGAATGATTCCTCCAACGTAAATTCAGAGGCACTGGTTGCAATAATCCACGTTATAAATCCAGGGTATAGGTCCACAGCGAAATGTGCAGAATCCAATGTTATGACGACCACGTCCAGTCGATGCGTTGAATGATGATTCACTTTATAATGTCCAGCAAGGAATCCAGCCCGTCACAGCTTTGCCGTAACAATGTCCGTTGACACTAAAATATGGAGTCTATCTCCAATGTAGGCAAATTAATTCTCTGTAGGCAAAATGTCTCCCAGGCCTTATCTCCACAAACACAGTTTGTATAGCAGGTCAGCAGGTAACACAGGACTGACTATAACAAGTCGCTTCAGAGCCAGAAGTGACGTAACTCTCAGAGCAGAGGTGTTGGGTACTCTGCCTACCTCATAATTTCTCCGGCTTATATACTATCCATTCACCCCTTTCTAGTACATTCTGTAATTTTCTCCAACCTGGGGCCACACACCTGAACATACTAGCAAGTCCAAAGTCCAGGAATCCTGGATGACTCACTGCCTAACTATGTGCATAACATCATTGCCAAAATTAACTACCAATCACATTGGGCTACAGGGACAGTGCCTCACTCAGCCAAAATATGTAAGCATTTCCTAGAATATTCTGGAATGGGTTAAATCATTCTAGATTGAGTGAGCTTTAATGTATTTCCTGTCACATGCATACATGTACTGTAGCTACATTGTATACCACGTAGAAAATTCTCCACTGATCTGATCAGCCTGTATGTACTATATCTATATCATATAGAATGTTCTCCATTAATCTGGTCACCCTGTGTACATACAATGTACACATTAAAACAACCATGCATACAGCCTTGATACATGTACATAACTACTTGTGTGACACTGCCCAACTAATAGGGATGATTTGGCTAGAAAAATAGGAAAGAAAGAGCAGTTCCCGTAGGAGAGTGTAGCAAATTATCCATTAAAATAGCCAATTCCTGTTGAAACAAGAACTGTGAATGGTATAAAAATTCAGATTCTTTCCTCCAAATTCAGTATGGTTGGAAGGTCTGCATATACAGAGAGTTAGGATACGATGTATCTCTCACAATGGCGTTTGAAATGACAGCTACACATAATGAAGACAGTGACCATTGGCTTTAGCAACCAAAATTGTTCGCAGCTGTTAGATGGTTGCCCAATTAATACTAAAGCATTATTTTATACTTTTCCATGGTGAGCTGCATAATAAGACTAAAAATACGTGCACATTGTTTTCAAAGCATCATCCTTCACAATATTATTCAAATGTGCTTTTTGTTCCACAGACATGTGTTCCTTTTGATAAAGCGATCAATTCCCCACCCCCTCCCCACCACTTTTTTCCCTCTTCCCTCGAAAAATAGTCCCCTAATAGTGTGCCTTCGGACACGCAAGAATGAGATGTACACTGGCGTCAAAGGCAGAACGCCTTGCTCCATTTCGTTTACTGAATGCACGTGATGAACAATGATACATCTCGTGCTGTTTGCTCAAGTTTAACTGTTTGTGTGTCTGTGTGTCTGCATCTGTGTGTGTATGTGTGTGTAATTTTGTGTATGTGTGTGTGTGTGTGGGGGGGGGGGGGGGCACTGAAATACGACACGAGAAAAACAGGACTATTTAACCCTTTACCTCCAAGGCACGTTAAATCCCAATATATTACATACGTGTACATGGCACAGCACAGCCAATGGCTTACCGATGAACATTAACCGCCGGCCGAAAGATGAGAACTATTCTGTACACTGAACACAGGCGATTCTGCGTGTGTTTGTGCATGTTCACGATGTTTATGTGTATGTGTCTGGTGTGAGTCCGTGTTTGTGTATAATAAATAAATGCCCAATCTGCAAGTAGTTGGTGTAGAAACACTCCTTTCCATACATTTCAATCCATGAAATTTGTTGCGACGGTAGCCTGTAACTGTGGATTTTTGCAATGTCAACACAATCAGGTGAAATGCCTTAAACAAAGCTACGAAAGTCACGGATACCATCAACATAATGCGTTTAATCTTATTGCATTACACCTGTATGAAGAAAATCATTGGAAGACGTAGAATGCCCATTGCAGAGGTAGACAGATCGACGCTTTTGTGAAAGCGCACGGGCTCCTCGAAACTACTGTCTACGGAGACTATATATTTGCGGCGCTCGGTCGCGCTTTTTAGTGTGGCGGCTTTTATCCTCGCCCAGACTTCCAGCATACACAGATTGTCAAGGTTAGGGCATCCTCGCTGCCGCCTCGCTTGAAAAAGATGAAACGTTCAGGGTTATGACTTGACAACGTCTACCACAAACATACATACTGAAGTAACATGGCGCCGTCACACGGGCAATAATTTAGGTCAGGTAGTGTTCGCTATAGCAATTTGCGACGGACAAGGTTAAATTCCCTCTGCGATGTAATTAAGTCATTACATGAAAGAATAGGTGTAGAATACAATCATTGATGATTAAACTGTGACAGAGTAAGACAATGGCAAAGAATTTCGAAAGAGAAATGTTGGATATATGGGTATAACTATATGTGGGTATAGTATGATAGTGTATCTGATATCAAAATAGTATCACGTGGGTATTTGTGAGAAGGGTAAACAAGAAGAACTTATCCATGACTGAGACCCGTCTCAAAACACCAAAGTTTCCATGACGTGTGTTTTGTTGAAGATTAGAGCGATAAAGATCTAGCATTTATAGCAACATCAAAAGAAGGAGAAGATAAGCTGCACTTCGCAATTCAAATTCCACGAAGGCAGCGGTTTGTACCATGGTAATATCCTCTTAATTCATTGTGCATTTTAGGTATCGAAAATGCACCAACACGCAGAAAAGGTCAGAAATACATAATCACAAAAGCACGCAACCGTGCAATCGCTGACGCGGTTAAAGTGATCAGTAATTTTGATAAAAATTGTTCCTTTTTTTTTTTGGGAACAATCTCAGAACATTTCCTTTGAATGTCTTGAAAGCTTTCGATCACGGAATACTCCATAGATCTGCCCCTCCACTGCGGATCTACGATTCGTGCCATTGGCGAAAATTACACCGTAGATGGCAGTGTTGTCTTCTGTAACTGTCGGACAAGTAAAATGACTTTCCTGACCACTTCAAAAGAAAATTCCTCAAATAACTAAAATCCCCGAACGAAAAGAAATAATCCTATGAACAAAAGGACAAAACGCACATTCACCCTCATTTAGACTTGCTGACCCATTCACATAAAAGTTTAAGCCTGTAAGTAGGACCTACTAACAAATATTATTCTTCTGTAAATAATCACTACATTTGAATTAATGCAAGTGTACCTGATTTTGGAATTTCGGAAAAAATTAAAAATAAACTTTCCGTTCTGCCTTCACATGCGGCAGTACAATCAAAAGCACAATATTAGATAATGAGAGAAAGAGAGAACGAGAGAGAGAGAGAGAGAGAGAGGGAGAGGGAAGAAAGATAGGGAAGTACTATAATCTAAGCTTGCTAATCAACTGATATTGCAAGACAGATAGGTATACGTTATGGGTAGAGATAAATACATGGATAGACAGACAGACGGATGGATGGATGGATAGATAGATAGATAGGGAGAGAAAGAAAAAAAAAAATCCAAACCAGCCAGAAATCTGAACTATCACAGACTACCAGCCTCAGCCCGATTTCACTCTACAACGAAGAGATGATACCACGAGTCACTATGATCAGCAAGTCAGCTTTGAACATTTTAGTCGTTACTATGGTGAATGCTATTATTCAAATGCAGTTGCATGTCTGCATGAAAAGTGTGTGTGTGTGTGTGTGTGTGTATGTGTGTATTCTCAAGAGAGTGTAAGAGAATTTATATAATGAAGTGGATATTGAGCAATCTGATCAAGTTGATCAAGATCTTTTTCCCCTTTAAGAGTTATACTTTATCTGATATATTTATGTATATAGTGTGTGCTCTGCCAAAAAAAAAGAAAGAAAGAAAAAAAAAGGAAGTTAAGTGAAAAAGTGATTGAGTAGCACACATTTCTTATTCGGTGTGCGAGTGATAAGGCACATTCGGATTGGCTTGATTAGGCTGATCAAAATAGCTTTTTTTCTGAGAATTATGTAGATTTTTATGTCATTTCTCTTATAAAAACAGGGTATGATTTGGTAAAAAGAATCAAATATATTGTACTGTATGTTTGAAAAATGATTTAGCAGCACAAGAAAGAAGAATACAGCTGCTTTCTTTTTTGTTTGTTGGTGGACGTATTAATGTTATTGTTAATATGGATTTCACATTGAATGAAACTCAAATAAAAGAATATTATTAAAAAAAAAAGTGTGCGTGTGTGTGTGTGTGTGTGTGAATTTGGGATGGGAGAGCCATCCTACATGTATTAAAGTGGAAAATAGCAGCCACGAGACAAAACTAACTCTTTTAGCGTTGAATTTCAAAATCACCCTCGGCACACTTTACTGTCTTTGACCAGCACAGAGTCAGTTGTACTAGTACACATGACACTCTACCATCATCTCACGGACTTTGATATTTTACATCACCCTCTCTCGAGAGACTGACTTTACTTGTGATCTGTGACCTTGTCATACTTTGACCATTGTCAAGTCTACAGGACAAACCACACCAAAGTGGCTTCGTTTCCATGTATTGCAATGCTCATTGTCAAGCAATAAGCCGTACATCAGTGGAAAGTCCCGTCAAAATCATCTACATCTGCAAGTCAGATTATGTAACATATCCTACAAGACTCGCTTAATGTGTGCACGGTAGATTTTGTATTTTCTTCGTGACCTTTGACCCTTAACTCTGTTTTGACTCCTAAGCTTGCATCAGCATACACATGTCTATTCACTGTATATATTCACTGAACAAAAGACCATGTTTTTGCCACTGTTGTGTTTCAAATTGGAACATAAATCTTGAGAAATCACTCAAGCCCTCTAAACAGACAATAACATGACAGCAAGTCAATGTCTCTAATATGGTCAATGCAGAGTCACAACATGGAAGTCATTAATGGGAAATTCACATGAAATATACAGCGGATGCAGTGAATGCTGCTAAGTAGTACACATATGAATGAAGCTTGAAGAATAATCAGACAATCCATTCCAAAGTTACTAAGTGTCGGAGTTTTGGTAACGTCTATGTCCATGTACCATCACTGCTGATCACTTAGAATAAAAAAAATTATTATGTCAAACTAGGAAATGGAAAAGAAAATATTAAGAGAATTCCATAAAATTTCACTTGATGAACATTACATACCCAGTGTTCCTTTGACTATTTCAGACTTAGTGTGTAATATCATTCCCATGCCTTCTGAAAGAGGCAAGTCAAGTGCTCTTTTATCAGGCTAGAAAAATATATACATATGAATTTTCTTTGATATCTCTTCATTCATTGCCCTACTGTGACATCACAAAATGTAAATTTAAGCAAAACTAAAAAAAAAATGCAAACTGCTAAATTGATTGTCCACTTTTCATCAAATTTCACTGATGTGTAGTTCAAGTACAGTACTAATATTTTGTGTATTCACTGAATCAACATACATGTATTACAAGGTATATTTGAGGCAAAGTCCCCTCTAATTAATCCTACAGCAACAAATTTCAACAGGATGTAAGTTTTGTAATGTGAGAAGCAGAAGATATTACTAAAGGTACAAATTATCCGCTGTACTAAACGAGTACAAACTTTCATTCATTCATTCACTCATTCATTCATTCATTCATTCATTCATTCATTCATTCATTCATTCATTCATTCATTCATTCATTTGTTCTTGAATGTTGATTACCATGTGCAATCATCCCTTCTAAAAGCCATGTATTGTTTTGTGAAATCACTCTTCTGAAAAGGTAGGGGACTGTTGCCAATCTCAACATCTCTTTCAGTCAGTCTTGGTTTACATCGAAGAACACATCAATGCCCATATTAAGAACGAGATCAGAAACAGGTCTTCCTGTCATGGAATTGCTCTCACAGGCAAAACTGTCATTTTAATGGAAACATCGATGTACTGTAACAACAGGCACGTTTTCATTTTAGAACAAATGAAGGTCACAGAAACATTTTCATACCTAATCTCAGACACAAACAGGAACTATGGCAATGGCAAAACTTTTACTTGTAGCATGCCAGCATGAGAGTAAAATAAATGTGAGGTAAACCAGAAGTGCCATCCTAGGGGAAGGGGAGATATCAATGGTTAAAACACAGACCAAACATTGTGTTATATTGGCCTTTTCTCACAGCTTTCCACAGATTAAAGATCTGCTTTCTTGTCACTTCATCTAGAAATAAGTTTAAATGCCTGGTAAAGTGAAATATTTTGTATTATATCCCTCATGGAAAGCTTCTTGCCATAGGATTGTACAGAGCACGAACATGGTGTAGTTTTACTAGCTAGCTACGAGCAGCTGGATGCGGTGCAATTGGTTACTAGCCAGCGTGATATAGTACTTTTTGGAATCCACGATTTGCACCCATCGTGATCGTGTGATCGATATCTACATTTCTCACTTAAGAATGTACGCAGTGCGCGTAGTAGCGATACTTTTGAGCGACAGTCCTGTGGCTTGTAGCTAGCTAGCTAGCGCTAAGAGAGCGCGCGGTGTGATGTGCGACAGCATTACAGAAATCTGTGTGGTGCGATGGCGTGGCCGGTCGGTGTGTAACGTGTGGACGTGTGATACGTGGCTTGCTATGCATTCAGCTCAATTGACAAAGTGGCTGCTTCCAGTAACGGAAGAATGATCGCAGGAGGACACCATTTTAGGTACGAATTAGGAATAAACTAAAACCGATTTTGAAGATGATCTGGGTAACGAAGCCGCTTTAGGCCTACTTCTAACGTAGTCCTGGACCTTGATCTTTCGGAGTTTTGCACGCTGTAGTGTAGCTCGTGTGTAGGAATCAACAACAGCGCAGCGGTGTCGCACTGCTACAGCCTAACGTTAGATTTATCGTTCACGAAACCTGCACACTTTTCCAAAAGGGAACCGTCATTACTCTAGTAAAATGCTCGAGAGGGATATAAAACAAATATCGACTGCTTTCTTTCGGGCCATGGTAAAACTATTTGACCTCGGTGATGTCTCAACAGTGCCATGTCCCTCGACTTCGTCTCGGGACATAGCACTGTTGAGACATCACCTCGGTGCAAATAGTTTTACCATCTCCCTCTGCAGCAGTCGATATTTGTATATTATCATCATTTGATGCTTTTACTGAAGGACAAGCTGTACAATTATTTCATATTTACCATGAAGCCAATGGGAGCTGTTTGCCAAATGTAGCATGAATATCTTTGACTACAACATGAATCATTCCAACTACTCTTTTCTGTCTATCATTCAAGCAATGTCTTTTTATTTTCTTGAAAGTTCCAACCAGCAACGAGTCATGTACATTGGCGCGATTGAAATTTGTAAAATCCATAGTATGAAACCTGATGTACATGTAATGGCATCTACAAATTTTCTCTGTTGAATAATACCTTAATGATGAGATTAGCACTGAATGCACAGTAAATCACTAGCTACGGTTGTATACCATTTTTACATTATGGTGTTCTTCTTTGTACATGTACTGTACTTCATGTGGTGAATTCAGTTTGTAGTACAGAACGCAATGATGACAGAAGAATGGAAAATTAAATGTTAGCTATGTACCATTTATAGACAGGTATTCCTCAGCTGAAGGAACTGCAGTAGGTTCCACTGGACTAAATATTGCTTTGTAAAGCAAGTGCAAACACAAAGAGATGGACATTTACCCCATTAAAGCGGACAACGTTACAATAGTCATAAGAGTCTTTCAACAAAAAGCTGCAATAGTTCTCATCACTGCTTACAATAAGCATGACTCTGAAGAGAGCCAATCAAAATGTGTGATGTCACTCTGCATAATCCTATATCATCCCAATTTAATCTGGCTTACAAGCTTACATATCCAGCTCCTCGGACATAGTTGGTGTTTCCCATCAACTTTCAAACTGTATGCAGACGATATCCCGAGGGTGGACGAAAAGGTGATCCAGACCTGTATTTGCTGTTTGAGGATGATATCTCCAGAGTTACAAATACACTTAATCAAAGGAGATTCACGAATGCAAACTTCCGTCACAAGAGGGCAGCACAACAAAAAACTTTAACTTTTGAAAGCATTTGATGCTGACACAGAAGAGTCCCAGAAGTAGTACATTATCCATTTGCAATTCAGCACTTCCTGCACAACTTTGACGGAAAGTTTCCTTTGGTTGAGTTGATGAAGCTTGTCACGAGTTGCACTCACTGTCAACTATCAGGCTTGGATGGGCCAGTCTTACTTAACTGTGACAACAAATCAAAGGGAGAAAAATGAAATTAATTCATAAACACAAATCATGAATGACAACAATTAAAAACAAAAACAAAAACATCCATGCATAATATATCCTCCAAGACCAAAAGTGCAAGCTTTCACATTTTTTTTTCTTCTTTTTCCCCCAATACCTGAAGATGCATACAGAAACCATTGTATGTGTACACAGATATCTTCATGAAGCAATCTCCATTTCTCATATCTACCGAGAGAGTGAGAAGCAGGGGGATAACTGCACACAACTGCAAGCAAGTACAATGTACACCAGTATAAGAGACCAGTGAATGTGACAAAGTTAGTTTACTCTTTTGCACCTTCAGCATACTGATGCTCTGTGGTACAGTGTACTCCTGCAATAACCAACAAGGTTATAACAACATTTTCATTACAAAGATAACAAAATCTAGGTCCCAAAGTTATCATCAATATATCTTTGTACTGTATATTTTATTCTATCGTACTGTATTCATTTTCCATCATTAAAAAGATATACAAAGATATATTACATAAAATAGATCTTTAACAGAGAAATGATCCTACTCAGCACTGTTATCGCAACAGCGCTGTTTTACAGAGGGGTCCCTTACATGAGAAATATAAACAAACAGTATAGTTACATTATACTGTTCGCTTACAATAAAATTTTGTTAAAACAAAAGAAACAACTGGTTCTGAGGACTTCATTATAGAAATTATGGCCCGAATTCACAAAGGTGGTACAACCATGGACAAAGACCACAATATTTTTATGGGGCGCCAAGTGTCGCATGGCCTATTTCGTTACAAAATGAAATACATTTCGTAACGAAATAGGCCATGTGACAGTTGGCGCCCCATAAAAATCTACAGTCTTTGTCCATGGTTTAAACCATGGTTTCAATTGTACCACCTTCGTGAATTCGGGACCACAAGTAAACTCATAATATTGGTCAAAGCAAATTGACAAATTTGAGAATAACACTGCATTGTTTTTCCACTTTTATTGTCCTCTCTCAACTGGAGCAAAATTGCCTTTCATAATCACAGCTCTAGACTTCTCTATAACACCAGACGCAGTTTTCTTGTAAAGCCACAGAGTTATGACATAAAGAACCAATCATATCACACACAGCAACACATAAAGCAACTGATATAGTATGGCCCATTATCAATTACCAAAGGGAGTAACTAACATATAATATCTTAAAAAGTAACATAAAGATAGACCACACAGCTCTGGTCACCAGGGATTACTATAGGGTTTGTTTGTTTGTTTGCTTGATTTTAACCCGTTGAGGACGGTTTAATTTTGCTATAACACGCATTTCCCACAGACACCTGCCCGAGTATACTCGGGACTCGTCCTCAACGGGTTAAAGAACAGGGAATCAATATTTCAGGTGATTTTAATGCATGGAAAGACCAAAATGTGTACAGACTTGAGAAGAAAACAGATGTAGGAAATTGGATCAAACCTACAGAATATTACGCCTGCAGCTGGTAATTTTCCTCTTTTAATTGTTCATTATCAGTGTTTGCTCTAAACACTCCATGACTTTAAGATAACATAAAAATATGACAAGAATGACACAAGGTGGAGTAGAATCACCCACTGGACTGAACTGGGATGTAACTAAACATGCTCCTCTCTGAATTTTTCAGTGGGGGAAAAAAAGAAGAAAGAGGCAACAGGCGGGACTCACAACGTAACGCTTGATTCTTTGCGTACAGCACAAAATTATAATATCATAGCTCCCCCCAAGTCTATATATTCTGTGGAATGACAGAGACACCAGTCCACAAGGTCACGCAAACATAACTGGGTCATCGCAGCGATGGAAGAGGATGCGGAAGACCACAGCATCTTTATTGATTGACGCAGGCATTGAGACTGGTTGTTATTACAAGGGGGAGGTTGCTTGGCGGTGTCAGATACTGGCTTGGTGTGTGTCTGAATTTAAAGGGCAAGTGGGTGAATTATGGCAGACAGCTCTCCTATCTGTAACATCAAAAGCTTAGCTTTGCCACACAAGCAATTAATGATACAAGAAAGAAAGAAAAAAACCACCTACACCTAGAAGCATAATATCACTGCTTCATATATTTCAGGAGACAAATATACTCATCTTTCCTTTTATAGAAGCCAAAAATATATATTCATGTATAGCCATTGCTCTCCACTGACTTCAATTGCAAATGGGATCATTAATTTATTGTTTTGTGATCCAACATGTACACAGTGTACACTTGGCAATGGAGCTAAACATCATCATGAAAGATAGCACAATTCTGCCAAAAGAAGAAGAAGAAGAAGAAGAAGAAGAAGAAGAAGAAGAAGAAAACACACAAACTTCACCTTCAGCTTCATCCAGTAGTGTGTATTGATATTCAATGATATATATAGAGATACTGGAAAAAGAAAAGGGACAGGAAAACAAGAAGAAGAAGAAGAAGAAGAAGAAGAAGAAGAAGAAGAAGAAGAAGGATTACAAATATTTCACCTGCTTAAGTCATTTGACAGTGACATCAACATATACATAAAAAAAAAAAAAAAATGTCAACTTACATGTTTAATCACATCTACCCAGTCCCAGCCTCGTGGTCTCTCTCCCTTGTAATCTAATGGAGGTTCAAAACAAAACGGTGAAAAAACAGAAGAGAACAGAAAATGGATTACTTTTTTATATGGCATTTCAATACTGTATGTGAATCAATTCACAAGTTGGAATGACTTGAGCAACAAGCACATATTATTTCCAAACACTATAACTTGTCTGGTCAATGCAGTCTACTATTTACATGCTCTATCATTTATTGTTTCTGAAGTTGTTAGATAAATCAAGTCGTCAAATCTGCACAAATACTGCACATTATAATGTGTGTTACCTTTTTATCATCTTTGCTCTTTAGTCCATCATATTGAAATGGATGTCAACATTTTTACAAGATGGTGGAAATGCAACTCAAGCGATGCAAGTGAAATCTCGGCCTAGATAGTTGAAGCCAACCTACTGGTATCTAAAACCAGGGAAAAATCACTAATTAGCATGCACTTGACACTACAGACTTATCAAAAAGATGGAGAGCAACTTGACTTTGTGTAAACATGAACCAGAAACAATGGAGCATTTGTTTCTTGACTGCCAGATGTTATGACTATTCTTGGAGTCATTGTTTAGTATTTGGAAAAAAGGAAACATGACTTTTTTGCAACTGTTTTCATGAAAAAGAAGAATTATATGGTGCTATATAATACATATACAAGAAATGATTTTGTTCTATCATTCAATTTCACAATATTACTAGGTAAACAACTAATCTTAAGTTGTATTAAAACAAACTCTCCCCAAAGGCAGCATTTTGTGTAGTATGTGAGAAAACACAGATTGGTTGAAGAAGAAAATTGTTAATAGCAAAAATAAAATTGATTTGCATCAGGGCAAAGTAGCAAGAGATAGATAACCTCTCTGGCAAAGTGGTAAAATATAGATACAGTGGTAAAATATAGATAACCTTATCTTAGTGGAGAACTAATTGAAGTGGTTGAGAGAATATTATCAAAGAAGGGGTGCAAGGCCAGGGTCTGCTTCCCCTTTCCATCCTCCTCACCCCCCCCCCCCTTTCATTTGATCAGTTGCTCTTTCATTCTTTCTTTCATTTGCATGGCACAATAAACCTGACTGATGCTGTTAATTGACCCTCTTATGATGTAGTTACATGGGTTGAATCACAAGGAATTTGCATCCTTTACACATACTCCATGGTGAGTGAGCGAGAGACACAACATCCCCAAGTTTGTGCCGTGCTCTTTGCCAGGAAGTGTAACAGGATCTTCGACACGCATGACCCTCTCACACATGGAATCTCCATTTTAATATGCCATCAGTGGCACAGAGTGTTTTGCTTCTATTAAACTGGAAGGAACTCTACCCCCTTGGCTTGTCTCTTGGATGCTATTATGATACAGCAGTCACTACAAGCCAACAGAAATGCGGCGTTCTCTTACTTGTTCGGTCAGCTAGCTTTCTCTTCTGTGCTTTGGTCAACTGTTCCTTCTTTTCCTTTGGTTTAGCCGTCTGCTGGATCGACTGCACCACGTCTCCTTTCTCTTCTTTCTCTACTTCATTCTGAAAAAAAAAAGAAAAGAAAAATTGGATCACGGTGGAAAGTGAAAGTAAAATAATCATGAACCATTATATTAGTAATAGGAATAAGACAATTAAAAAATACATGAATGTAATATTTATCTATAAGTTCAAGTTTATAGGTTCAATGAATTCATAAACAAGTTATGAACACCAAAAGAGTTAAACTATGAAATATGTCTGGGTTAGTCTCCTTACTCTGACTAGTTATCACTACCTGATCATTATATCTTGACAATTTTGCAAAAATCATTGTTGTTTTTTCTGTCTTATTTCTAATTTTACTACTTCTGTATGATAAAAAAGTACAGAATTATACTTTGTATGTGTGTGTGTGTTTGAACTTATTTATGTGGCCACTGTAAGGAAAGAGGAGGAATAAAAAAAGAAGGAAAAAAAGGACTAATCTGCACTTTTTTGGTGCTTTTTCCAGGGTATATCGGCTGACAAGCAAAGAAAAAAAAAAGAGACCTGTGAGAGTCTAAGTGGTAAGACACTATGTACACCATGTATCATGCAAAAAGTGTGGGGGGGGGGGGGTACATGTGCTCACATTTCTGAAGTCAGAAGTATTAACAGAATTTACAGGTGTTCATTGAAATTCATCACAATGTGAGAAATCAGTGGACATTGTGCCATCAAGACCTGACAAAGATCTGAGGTTATCTTTCATGGAGACAAATAAGCAAATATAGTGTTCATCTCACATTGACGGGACTGGCCTCCTCCTGGGCGGACATGAACTCCTCCGCATTCTCCTTGGCGAACTCAAAGAGGGTGAAGGTCATCGCACTATCCAGCCACTGCTCTGCCTACACTCATGGGGGGGAAAAAAATAATGATACACGTAGCACAATAATTGTTAATGATAGGAAATCAAGCAAAACAAGGAAACAAACAAAACAAACAAAATTCATTAAGCTCTTTTGGGCAGATTTACTGAACTGGCCAGATACCTAATGTAAACAAAAACATATTTGAAGTTGATCTTCTTACTAACCCGTTGAGGACGGACTGATTTTGCTACAACACGCATTTCCCATAGACACCTGCCCGATTATACTCGGGACTCGTCCTCAACGGGTTAAACTAACTATATAGGTCTTTAAGCAGCAACATAAAGTC
Source organism: Diadema setosum (assembly GCF_964275005.1). Classification (NCBI taxonomy): domain Eukaryota; kingdom Metazoa; phylum Echinodermata; class Echinoidea; order Diadematoida; family Diadematidae; genus Diadema; species Diadema setosum. The sequence continues at coordinate 3,590,908 of NC_092688.1, forward strand.
CTACTTGTTTAACAGTGCATTTTGAAGACAGACATTCGTTTCTTCTTTAACCTGTTGAGGACGAGTCCCGAGTATACTCGGGCAGGTGTTTATGGGAAATGCGTGTTGTAGTAAAATCAAACCGTCCTCAACGGGTTAATGTTTTTTTCAGTCTCTTTGCTTCAGTGTAAAAAGCACCTTGACCGTTTAATCAGAATGGAAAATGGCGCTATAAAATTGTATGCATCATTACTGTTATCATTACAGCAACAAACAATGTTAAAAGTGATTCTAAATTATATGCATACTCCTCCAGACATGTATGTTTATTTGTCTGTTTTCTTTTCTTTTTCAAATATTGACATTAACAAACAAACTGATCAAATTGATAAAAAAAAAGACGTCAGTTTTTTGTAACATGTGGTACTCATATCAGATAGATTGAAGGTAAAGTCATGAACGACTTAAAACAGGATACACAAACAAGATGACAGTAAAGTCTAGATGTACAAACTGTAACCTATCGTATCTGATGACCCTCACTGCTAATTTGCTTCCATAAATGCCCAGGTATTTTCACAGTGTAGCCTTTGGTATGTTTTTGTCACGCCAGGGCCCTGTTGCATAAGAAAAGATGGAATCAAACGTAACTCAGAAAGTCAAACATAAGTCTGGCATCAGCCAATCAAAATTGAGTATTCAGGGACTAATGTTTGATCTCTCAACTTAAATTTGATTTCAACTTTTGTGCAACAGGGCCTAGGGTAAGGTGCAAACTAGTCTATTTGTCATGAACGTGATAAAAACATACATATGAGAGTACAGTATTCATCGCATAATCGGGCATCTGATAATCGGGAACCTTGCTTAAATGACATACGCTTCCCAGAAACATTTCCAATGCATGTTATTTTCACTGGATAATTGGGCGGGGACCTCTGATAAACGGGACAATTTTTCTTCAAGCGATCTTTGATTTTGTTGATATTTTACACAAAAAATCTACCAAAATACCACAACAATATTTTAAAGATTCCCTATCAGTTGTCGTTTACATCGAACTTACAAAGCAAGCTTCGGACTGGTGTGTTTTGACCTCCGTCCATGCAGTACACATACATGCATAGCCACGAAAGCGCCGTGTATAAGTATCCATGCCATTGCGAAACACATGCTTTCGCGAACATTCTTCTCCCCTACATAAGAAAAGACATGTGCTCGCTTGCAATTCCTACTCAGAGAGTTGACAGAAGAAGAACCCGGTTGTGATTACTCTACAGTACCATTGCGAGAATGCAGGGAGAGCTACAGGGTCGCGCTGAGGGGTAGCGTGGTTGTGTATTCATGTACATGTACAGTACGTCAGTATGCATGTGTGTGTGTGTGTGTGTGTGTGCACTACATGTACATGTACATGTCATATGCCGTTAGTGTATGGTGAGTGCTCATCGCGAAATCGGGCACCCCGCTTAAAGGGGCTGTGTTTGCTACTCCCAACCTGTCCCGATTATGTGATGAATACTGTATTTACCTAAATATCTGGAAGGACCATAAAATCACTGTTGGCAACTGATGATTTACCAGGTTACCTGTGCTTTGTTTTGTTGTTTTTTTGTGTGTAATGTGTTGCATACCAGACTGAATAAACATGCAGAGCCTAAATCAATATAGGACATAGACATGCAGACTCTGTCTGTTCAGAATGCAACATTAACGTGCAATCCATCAAAGATACACCTTCATCAGAACAGACTACAGAAGAAACAGAAAAGTGAGAATAATACCTACCTCCTTTCCTATCCTTGATACTATGTTGTCTTTAATGTGCTGTGATCTGCAAAACAATGGAAACGTAAGAAAATAGTGACATCCACAAAATGTACCTTCTCGTGGAAATGTCCACCTACTTTCAAATGATATTTAGCATCTTGAGCTTTCATTTCTCGTGGCACAAACACATAAGAGAGTCAACGGGTAGTGTGACGAGTCATGCCATGCCGATGTCTTCAGCTTTCAAAGTCGTGGATTAAAATAAGCAAAACATTGACTCACTTTGATGCATTGTAAATAACAATGCTTGCAAGATCATAGAGAATGTCCATACAGTCAACCCATTCCATGTAGCCACTATCAATGAGTTGTGCCGAATGACGCTAGGGCATTGCTTATTCATCAGTGAGTGTGGCAAATTTCATCTCTTTTGGTGTTGAATAGTAAGACTCAGAAGGGAAAGTCAAAGAAATTAGTAGATTCATTGTTGTTGCTAAGGAGTGTGTCTGTGTTGGGTGCACTTTCAATTCACCAATAGAATAGACAGTAAATACCATGACCTCTACTCATCTTCGAGCTATATTAACTGCTAAAGAGATAGGATGTGCTGCTAACAATGCAGATGGAACATTTTACACTCAATCCCAAGTAGCTACTGTACAAGCAAGTGACTTAAATGTAGAGGAGTCTCATCCTACTACATGATCCACATGGTAATCAGGGGTTTCAAGCTGCAAGACTTACATGTGGTTGTTGAAGAAGGCATCCAAGCTGATCTTGGGACAAGAGGAAGGGTAGTCTTCACCCCAGGAGATCTCCAGGAGGAAGGACTTATTGTCACCAGCATCTCCTATCTGCAAAATACAGACATAATGCAAGTACATGACATGGATGCTTGCATACTAACTTGCCCATCTCTTCTCTTCACATGCTGCTTTGAATGTAGAAGTAGGAAAAACGTTTAATTCAATTCACTGATTTGATCTTTTTTAACCCATTGATGACAAGTACCAAGTTGGTATACTTGGGTAAGGGTCTATGGGAAATATGTGTTGTAGCAAAATCAGCCCGTCCTCAACAATGTGAGTCCCTTGACATTCTCATGAACATTTAAAAATGGTGCCTCCTATTTTGATTTGTCGGCTACAATGTATGGCATCTGTCACTCATATGTATCACAATTACATGAAACCTTTAGAGCAAGAAAAAAATGGAAATAATAAAACTATTTCAATATAGAGTGAGCTATACACTATGACACTGCATTGTCCATATGGTGGAGAAAAAAAAGTACAGAAAGCTTCTCATAGTCAACAGGCCAAACAATGAAAACACATGTCTCTTGCTTTTGAAGTGAAAATAAAAAGGGAAAAATAGTTATAAACCTTGGAAAGACTTGCTTTTGCAACAGTGGTTACAAGTTTGTCATCAAATAAGAACATACAATCATTGTAGTTAAGTTTCAACAAGATGGCTAAGCCCTACCCAAAAAACTAACCCCTAAACCGAAAAACAATAACCCTAGTCCTACATGTAGGACTTGAGAAGTCATTTACCACTGAGCTTGAGGCACTTCGATGTCACTTAAAAAAGTAAGTCAACATTACTCCATACACACAAGAAACCTCAGCTCTTCTGATTTGTAAGCATTTATGTACTAACAGTTCTGTACCAGTTCCATCCACATGGTCATATATATGGAGATTGCAGAACTACCAAGTCTCGCGCATTCTGCGTGAGACTCAAGCATTTAGGGGCCATCTCACGATGTCATGCATGGCACCCATTTTCCTCAAGCATCGGGCGGAGTCTGCAACTTGGGCCTATAATAATGAGCAGAGCTCAGAGGATTAAAGTGATAGTAGCAAGTGAAGGTATATTTCCCTTTTGTCTTTCAAAATAAATAAAAAATAGTCACTTACAATTGTAAGTATGCACCTGATCGCACCATTAAGAGCTAAAAATTGAAAACTCCCTACCGTTGGAGGGGAAACCCCTCCCACACCCTCACCTGCGTGCACATTTGCGCGCCAAGATGCCGAGTCGGGAAAATGTCACTCATAAAATTTTTTTTGGAACTCCTGAGATTGTTCTTTTGCCGTTGAAGTGCCTATTTTGTGGAAGAGGTTGCCACAGACTTAGGGCTGAGACAGACACTAAGCAATTTGTAAAATCCTTGCAAACCTTATCTTTTTTTTTTTTTTATGTGGATACATGTATTCATGGGAAGTTCTGTAAAGTAAATAGAGAGTCGTCTACGTTATTCTGCACTCTTGTAAAAGTGGAAAGTTTTGTGCTTGTTTCTGGTTGCATGAAATGTTTTGCACAATAGAAATTGAATATTAATTGTTTGTGCTTGTCATAATTATTTAAATGTACTGTCACTATGTAATGTCTTAATTTTGCAGAATTAAAAACATGTGAAATTCATCTTACAGGAAAATATAATCCATTTTTATAGTGCATCAATGCAAATCATTATCATTACGATAAAACTCAGTTAATGTCACTTTATTAAGAGGACTATTTTAGTCACAAATATGATCTTTGTGTGTGTGTGAGAGATGGGGGGGGGGGGGGGATTGCCCCAAACTTACTTTGTATTGATAGGTTCTCTCATCAAGTGCCTTGAAACAATCATCACCATCATAGATTGACAGAAGCACTTCTCTCTCTTCCTGTAAATGAAAAAATGCAAGAAAAAGAAACAAATAAGAAAATAGGCATGTAAGTTACTGCATCGGATAGAAAAGTGACAGATGGCTTTTAGCATCAGCATAATGGGGCAGCAAGTCTCAAGAGAGGGTACATTCACCTAAAACTTCTGGGATAAGTTAGGGGGTCTAAAGAAGTGGGCAACATGACCTTTTGTCTACAGACACTACTCTTTGTTTATATACACGACTAAGAACTCCCCTAAAAGCATCAAAACAAACCTTGGTCTTAAAGTGAAAAGATGCTGGTAATTCTACCATTTAATAGGACTCTTTCTTCTACTTTATGTGCTAGATACAGTATCTATACCTAGAGCACAAAGAGTACAGGTACTAGGGTAATGTTAAATGTGGCAAAATTAGTAGCTACTTACACTGTATGTAAAAGATCTTGGAGTAAATTATGACAAGAAGTTAGATTTTACTCATCATGTGGAGACAATCTGTACTGCAGCAAATTAAGATTGGAATCATCAACCGTACTTTTAATGAGAAAGGGTTTATTCAACTGTACAAGTCTATTGTAAGACCGACTGTAGAATATTATTCTTCAGTGTGGCATCCACATTGGAAGAAGAATGTTGTAAAAGAAGAGAATGTACAGCGTCGAGCTAATAAACTGATACGTCCACTCAGTTAGACCTCTGAGTTATGAAGCAAGACTTAAACACTAGAAATTGCCTTCACTGGCATACAGACGGCATACATGTAGAGCCGATATGATACAGATTTTTAAGATAGTTAATGGGATCGATGATATGAAGTCTTCAGAGTTTTTTGAGATCTCATCTGGAGGAAGGACGCGTGGTCATAAATTCAAGATACTGAAGAAACATGTAAAGTCTAAAGTGAGACAGTGCTCTTTCTCTCAACTATAGTCAAAGAGTTATTAGTGAGGGGAATAAGTTGCCACCCACCATTTGCAGTTGACAGCCCATCTGTAAACAGCTTCAAGTCTAATTTAGACTAGAGAGGTTCTGGAGTCATGTCAAGAACAAATACAGCCCCGATGGGATTTTTCTTTGTCCATGTAATATAATTTCTGCACAGCGCCCAACAAAAAGTTATTAATGTCATCTAATGACGACACCGAGGGGCAAATGAGTTGTGTTTAACTTTATGCCCACATCCAAGGTATGTTATCCAAGGTACAGACAGGTATGTTATTCATGGTTATTAGCACGGGGGGGGGGGGGGGGGGGGGGAGGGGAGCTACAATTACCTACAAAGCACTCTGCGAGGTACCATGGTTTTAGTATTAGGGCCTACACGTATTAACTTTAATTAGATCTAACGTTAAGGGTCTATACTGGTCGGTGTAACATTTTTTGTTAGATAAAATTTACATGGTTTTCCTATCTCATACAATCGTCTGTGTAGATTATACACGATATCCTATTATATTTGTAAGCTCTGGAATGTACACTGTACTACAAAATTTGAACGAAGTTCAAGCTGCCACAAAACACTGCACTGGGGACATTTGCTGCCCATGGGCCATACATGTGCGTACAGTTTACTTGTAAAACCAAGGACACAAACGCCATTCACGCAACGCTGTGGTAACGGTAAACACAATATGTGGGACTAAGCGCAAAAAAAAAAAAAACGACACGGAAAACATTTCATTCGCATTAATTTGTCAACAGGTACTAAAATATATATCTATATACCTATATCTATATATCTATATATATATATATATATATATATATGTTGATAAGGTAGTCCACGTGTTGGCAAGATAAAAAGATAAGTAACAAAGCTGCAACAAAGTTCATGCTGTATTCACCAACGGTTTATTTATTAATAAATAAACCGTTGGTGAATACAGCATGAACTTTGTTGCAGCTTTGTTACTTATCTATATATATATATATATATATATATATATATATATATATATATATATATATATATATACATGTTTCATACCTCTTGCTCCTCTGTTGTAGTCATTTTGTATCTCGTAGACTGGGGCCCAAAAAGCTCTTCTGAATATCAAGTTATAGACCGAAAGGTCTTCCTCATGAGTTGATTTGGACCGCTTGAGTGCACAACAGCTGAGTTACCCCAAAAGATCGTACATACACGTCCACGGAATAAGAGATGAGATGATCATGAGAATGATCAACTCTCCCGATTTTACACGGCCGCTGGAGAAACGCAAGTGACTGCCGCCCTCTAGCGCTCAGCGGGGATAATCGAACCTGGGTCACAAGCACAGTTGTGAATGAAATCGATCTACAGTGTACTACTTACAGTCGTGGTCAGAAGACGTCGCTGGCAGGGTTGTGTCAACTTGGGAATTTTTAAAATTGTTATAGGCCTTTTCAGCGCTCTTACTTTCAAATCATTGCTTTTTTATGTAAATGAAAGTATACATTTAAGGAGTGAAAACTAGTAAAAAAAAATCCACTGCTGTATTTTCTCTAAAAATATGAGGGTATTTTTCTCCTTTTAATAGAAAATGGCAAGAATTTTTGTCAACTTCACATGTTCGCAGAAATGTTAGATTTAGTAGAACATTCTATAACCTTGCTTGAAAATCATGTTACAATTCTTGTAAGGCTTATCATATTTTGAATAAAAGGTTTAGAACATATTTTTACGGTTACCTTTTGTAGGTTAAAACTTCAAGTTTAATTTCATAAGTTGACACAATACACGTTCACATATATTTTTTTTTGTGCCATTTTCGTTAAAAACATTTATGTTAAGGAACAAAATAAACAGACCTTTAGCAGCTAATAACATCACAGCTTATCATCATGACTATAACTTACGTTTCTATGACATTTCTCAAGATATAGTTTCTACAATATACTCAGTGATTTATTCAGTTCCATCAAAAGTTCTCTAGAGAGCTTTCACAACTTTCCCGGAACATTCAGTCTACACATGCACAACAGGGACTATCATTCAACACTGCATTTACAGAACAGAGATGGCTCAGATATAGACTGGACTTCTGTCATGGATTTTCATAATATATTGAAGCAACCATAATAAAATTGACAATTAATAATATTAATTCAGAGTTATACATTACGTTCTTTATTCAACTTATTATACCCGACAATTAGAGTGAATTATTAAGTTGACTACTAAGAATCGGGGGGAGGGGGGGGGGGGACGATTGGAGCAGTCGCCGATGGGGGCAGTCGCCCTCCTCCCCCCCCCCCCCCCCCCCCACTAAGATTTGGACCGGGGATTTGGAAGGCCGGGGGGGGGGGGTGGGAGGGGAAATAAAAAATGACGTGTATACCTTTTATTAAGATCATTTTTTTTTCAATATTTCATTCAAAGTGTGCATCAGATCGTTAGATTCAATTCTAAAATAGCAAAAATCTTCCCCGCGTGGGAGGGGAGTATCTCCTTCCCACACCCTCCCCCGCCACACTTCGGTCCTTTCCCTGGCACATTCAGATTGACAGACTCAATAATTCAAGATTCAAGATTCAACTTTATTTTCACTTCCATCAAATAAACAAAGAAATTATATACATGGCATATGTACAGGATATTTGTAATACTTGCAGAACATAATTTGACAAGGTACATAAATATGAAAATGAGAAGTAGTTGCGATTACATCTTTGTTAATATATACATAAAGCGTATAATACAAGTCAACTAAGGATGAGGATGGAAGTGGAGGATCCCACTAAGAAGCAGAGCTTGTACGATATGGGACCCTCAGAAAATACACAAAACAGCAATATAAAACAAAATAAACGAACCGATGTCATCTGTCATCAAGATGATTGGGAATGGAAAAAGAAAGAGAAGGAAAAAAAAAGGGAGAAAAAAGAGAAAAAAAGGGAGAAAAAGGGGAAAAAATTACAGCACGTGCCATCGTGGACGCAATCAATCTAGATTCCATAATGTAAAATAAGTGATGAAATACAAGCTGGATTGAATGTAATGCAAACCATTTTTTATACGTAATTATGTTGGTAAGAATGCAGGAGAAAGAGAGAATAAACACATCGTTATAATTATTTAGAACACAGACAGGGACTTAATTAGAAGGAGGACTTATGTAAAAAAAGAATGATGACTTGACTGAGATGATAAAAGGAAACTAACTCGGTTGGATATTATAAAATTTCAATAAAAATGATTTTAATTTATTCTTGAAGGAATTCAGAGATTGAGCTGTTGTAATATTGTTAGGAAGTGAATTCCAATACTTTGGCCCATCGTAGATGAATGTGTTTTGAGCCAACAAAGTTCTCAGAAATGGCAAATGGAAATCATTTGATCGCCGTGTTGGATAATTATGAACGGATTGATTTCTTTGAAACATTGTTTCAAATATATTTGGGAGATTATTTTTATTATAATTATACATAGATTGTCCTAGATTAAACAAATACAAATCATTAATTTTCAATATTTCATGCTCATAAAATAATGGGTCAGTATGGGACAAAAATGCAGTGTGACATATAACACGGAGTGATTTCTTTTGCAATAAAAGTAATTTATCTAAAAATGTTTTATATGTATTTCCCCACGCGAGAATACCGTAATTTAAATATGGCAATATTAAGGATGAATATAATACAAGCAGGGACGACAAAGGAAAACAAAACTTAAGCTTATTAATTATAGCAATATTACGTGAAATAATTCTACATATACTGTCAATATGAAATTTCCAGGAAAGCTTATTGTTAACTGTAATTCCAAGAAATTTTATATGGGAAACATTTTCGAGTGTAGTACCATCTAAAACAATATCAACAGGTAATGCCTCAGTAGAATTACTAAAGAGCATATATTTTGTTTTTTTTGGAGATTAAGAGATAGCTTATTTGCTTTTATCCACTGGGCAACATTTTCGAATTCTGAATTTATTGTATTAACAAGGGTAAGAAGATTATTGTGTGAAAAAAAAATAGATTTGAGTCATCTGCAAAGAGAATAAAAGAAAGAACATCTGATGATCTACAAAAATCATTTATGTAAACATTAAACAACAGTCAACCTAATAAACTTCCCTGTGGCACCCCACATTTAATATTTAGTATTTGTGAATTACAACCATTTAAAGAGACATATTGTATCCTGTTCATGAGGTAGCTCCTGAACCACTCCAAGGCCTTCCAGCGCACTCCATAATGATGTAATTTGTTAAGTAAACTGTCATGATTGATGGTGTCGAAGGCCTTGGAGAAGTCCAGGAACAAACCTATCAGGTGAGAAGATTTATCGATAGTATGTGCCACTTTTTGTATAAAACTCAATAATGCACGTGTAGTGCTATGTTTCTCTCTACATCCAAACTGAAAATTCGAAAATATATTATTGAATTTAAAAAAATTAATAGTTCTTTTATAAATAATTTTTTCAAGAATTTTTGACAATGCACTTAACAAAGAAATTGGTCGGTAATTATTTACGTCTAATTTGTCACCTTTTTTAAACAAAGGGATGACTTTTGCTGTTTTCATACTTCGGCGAAGGTGCCATTAAAAAGGGAGGTATTATGACCTAAAGGATCCGCATTTGACGATATTACCCCCTTTAAAAGAAAATTGCTGATGTCATCGTGTCCAGCACTTTTTTTTGGAACTAAAATCAGAGACAATATTAATTATCTCCTGAGTGTATGTTGGATTAAAAAAATATTGAACTAGAATTTGGTGGACCCAAAAATTCGGAAAAAATGTTTTGCGGAGGGAGGAATATTACTTGTCAGGCTTTCCCCAATGGAAGAAAAATGGTTGTTCAAAATATCACAAATTTGTTGAGAATCTTCAAAAATTTCGCTATCAAATCTAATTTTTGTAATATTTGACTTAACATTTGATATATTCATGGCTTGCTTTAAAACTTTCCATGTATTTTGCATATCATGCCTGTAAAATTGTAACTGATTAGTGTAATATTTTTTCTTTTCTATACGTATAATTTTCGTCAAAGTATTTTTGTAACTAGTGTATTTCAACTTTGATTGCTCAGTACGTTTCATTTTAAATCTGTAATATAAATTATTCTTTCTAATTATTGAACGCAGGAGCGATTTTGAAATCCATGGGAGTTTGGGTATTTTTTCTTATAGTAAGCTGATTTTTCTCTACGTTTTGGAATACAAGTGTCATATTGGTAAACTCATCACGAACTACATAATCATAATTTTGTGAAACATATATGGCAACACCTCCACCTACCCTATTTTGTCTGTTATTAATCACTAAATCGTACCCGTCGAGAGCGAATGGAAGACTGGAGTCATGAGAGAGCCAGGTTTCGGTTAAACCTACCGCCGATATATTATGCATAATGGGACTATTTAAAAATAATCTCAATTCTTCAAAGTGCTTATTAATACTCCTGATATTAAAATGTAAAAGAGAAAAAATAGTACTATCATATTCCTTGACAACATTGTTAAATTGGGTTTGAGTAAGATATTCAGAAGACGGACTTTGCAATTGGTTCTCTGTGTCAAAATCATAATCTAATTCTTGCGGCGATGAATTAAAACTGTCGGAAACATAATTATCAAAAAAAGTGTCATTTAGATTGATATTGGATTCGTTTTGTTCAAAAGAAGGTCCTGCCAGATCAAAAAAGTCATCATCATTAATTGAATTGAATGCCGTGTCTAGGTGAGCGTGTTGTCCGTTGCTTGAGTCCACGAGGGCACCTGTAGAGGGCAGTAGAGAACAATTTGACTGTGGAGATTGTTGCAATATTTCAGTTACACGTTATATCGTTGTCTCTTGACATAACGATATCTACAAAAGAAAATAGGGTCGTCCTATACATAACATTAATACGATCTTAGTTGGCACAAACATAAAGAGAACAGTTTGTCATAAGCATGTATACAAATATATACCATGTATACAAAATAAGTTATAATAAAACTCCGGTAATTATTCTTTATCCATTCGATAGAAGGAACATATATGATACAGTATGACAGAAGAGAAGACATCTCAAGTCTCATATGGACCGCCAACCGCCAGTATATAGGGCAAATACTAGGTTTCATTCAATGTTTCATTCAAGTTTGCATCAGATCCATGACTTCAAATCTATAAGAATGTACAAGTTCCCTAATCCTCTCGGTCGCTGTCGGTTCTATCCATTGATTTAGGCTCTGTGAGCACTTTGGGAATTGCCAATTATTGACCAAATGATTCCACAAAAATGCACACATTCTATGTCAATCGTAAACTGCAAACGTTCCGTTAGGGAGGGGGATACCCCTTAATTCCCACACCGTCCCCCTTCCCCTCACAACTTCCACGTATCATTAATTTTCGTAGGCCTACACGGTGATGTCGCATACTCGGAACGAGAAACCACAATTTAGTCATTCAATTATCTCAGATAGAAAAAAAAATCCAACATTTCAACAAAAGTGTACACCAGATCGCTAAATTTCAGGTCTAAAAATGCAAAATCTTCCTTGCGTGGGAGGCTCCCCTCCTACATCCTCGCACAGATACTAGTATTTCAACTCCAAGTTCCCCTCCTCCAATTGTGAAATTGGATAGACGCCCCTGCCCCTTCCATTCCCTTCGCCCTCTCGGTCACTCCGCTCTCTCACAGATTTTTAATGTTTTGGTGCACCCCATCGATTAAACTAAACGATGCCCCTGGGGATGATTGCTTTAATTGACTTAAATAAAAAAAAAAGAAACACTGTATAGGTATAAGGAAATATCTGCTACATTATTACATGTACAAAGAAATGAATATCCATTATTATCATTTTATTGGTTTCATTTTTTGCATTATGCAGGGCGAGGCTATGTTTTTAAAAGTGAGGGTGTCAAAATCGTCTTTCAAAACGAAAACAAAAGAAAAGCAAACAGCAACAAAAAGGTCTTTATATATTTCATGCAAAAAATGTCGGGGATGCAAGCATTCAATCCCTCTGCATGTCTTCTGCAAAAAAAAAAAAAAAAAAAAGGGGGGGGGGGCAGCCCCCCAACTGTTGCCCCACCAAGCTCCCCCGGGCCACCCCCCAACTGTTACGTAAGTCAGTTTATGAGCTTGTAATCGTGATTATTTATGTGATGGTGACTATCATCAATCATCCCCCACTCCTCGGTACGGATTTACGCCGGTGCATACAGTAGACAGTTATGGCAACATTTTGAACATAGAGATTTTTCCAAATATGCAATTAATCTCCCTCGTGTATAGGAGGGGCGATAGTGCTTATCCCCTCACTTCTCTGATTGACAATTTTAGATATTCCAGCAAAAGTGTGCACCGATCGTTGAATTTCAGTTCTAGAAATGAAAAAGTTTCCTCGAATATGGAAGACGTATCTTGCCACCTTCCCATTGCTTGATCCATGGCAATTTCCGAACTTTTCACAAAAAGTGTGCCCCAGATCGCTTTATTTCAATTCTAAAAACGCAAAAAACTCCGTCGGATGTCAGAGGGAGCACCCCTTCCGACACCTTCCCCCATAGACCTTGTACATACACAGTGGTGATGCACACGCGGAATAAGAGCCAAATTTCGTGATTTAGCTTTTGACACTTCCCTGAAAAATAAAATCCTTATTTACTTGCATCACTTATTTATTTTTTTTTTTTCGGGAAAAAAACGTTTTAAGTTGACCCATAATCCACCAAAGGTTTTGCACCAGATCGCTGAATTTCAGGTCTGAAAATGCAAAATCAACCTCCTGTTGGAGGAGATAGACCCCTCTCCTACACCCTCGTTTTCATGCTTTTTGTGTTTGCTTAAGTTCATGATATTCATTGTATTACAAGATATGTATTTAAATGATTTTTTTTTTTCAAATACTGATTTTTTTTTTTTTTTTGGGGGGGGGGGGGCAAATTGTTCAACAACAATCTACTAAGTATATATCACTATATCAAAATACTGCTTTCTTACTTAGACCAGTGGGACCGTTTTAAGTTGATAAAACACGCAAAAATGCATCAATTCCACCGTTTACAATATCAAATTACAAAAGTTCTCACTGTGGGGAGTTGGGGGGGGGGATACCCTCCTCCTCTCTCCAAGATCAAACGTTAATCCTGGCTACGGCGGTGCTACTAGGCTACTATGGTTACTGTATAATAAGAATATAGGAACCTACATACAACCCAACTTGGAAATCGAAATACTGATAAACTTTTTAATGGTTTGGTGTAGCTATTGGTGCAGATTAATGCACTGCACCAATTCTTAGATTTACTCATGATTCTCTAGATCTACAGAAAATTCCTTCTTTCTTATCTTTATAGCCTGTCTTCGTCTCACACAAACATATCGCAAAAGTGCATGCTCAGGCACACATGGCATGGAAACTTCACCCGCTGAGTTTTATCCCCGCTGAACGCTAGTTGGCGCACTCCTGCCAGCGTTTCACTTTTCGACCGAGAGTTGGCCATCTTATGGAGTGTAGGGCCTACGATCTTTGGTTGCCCCAAGAATCGGGGTCGGATCACACTGTACTTCTCGTACGTCGTGCTTTATTGAGTCGTCATCAGAGGCGAGGCCGTAGGCCGCGAAGTTTTTTTAAGCAGTAGCAGAGAGCGCCTCGTGTATGAGGCGCTCTCATCTTTGCTCTTTCTTTGCGAATGAGTCAAATGTGCAAAAATTTCACACATACACCTGTGGATAGGTAATAAATATGGCGTGCTGAGAATTAAAGGGCTCCGTTTGGTAGCAGTGTGACCATGCGATGAAAACTGGGATTGTGCTGGATGGAGGCGGCATAAAATAATTGCCATAAAATTATGTTACATCGTAGGCCCTAGGCCCTATCGAATGATTGTGGTGCCTCATCGTGCCCAATCGTGGGCGTTCGACACAATCTTCAAGATATTCAGTGGCATAAAACAAGAAATAACATAGCAAGTAAAGACTGACGGGATACCGGTACACTAATTGAATGCATTATGACACAGGTCCATTCCGATATATCACGAGACAAGATTTTCTGTAATGAATATTAGGTCCAGAATACTTCAGCCACATTTTTTTTTTTTTTTTTTTAGATGTTGCTTTTCCGATGGATTCACATTGCCATCTGCAAACGACAGCAACAACAACAACGATCACAACAACAATGTCATAAAAAACCAACAAAAACAAAACAACAACAAAGAAATAGTGCTGAGTCTGACAATCCCTTGAGATGCGACAGACCTAATTGAGTGTGCATGCACTTTTGTTTCTTTGTTTATTTGCTTGTTCGTTCAGTTCATTTTCTTTTTTCGTTTGATGACATTTCGCAGAGCAAATAGGCCTAGACATGTAGATCTACAAACACCAAGAAACTTGCACCCAGGGGCGGATCCAGGAATTCCATAAAAGGGAGGCGTTAAGTTTACAAAATCAAAGGTGGGGCGCTTTTTATTCCTTTTGTTTTAACAAAAATAAAGAGGGGGCACACGCCTTCTCTTGATCCGGCACTGCACCCTACATTTGACCTCCGCACTTTGGCCTATCCTGTAGAGATCTATACGAGTAAATAAAAGTACAAAAGTACGGTAGGGCCTAATTCAGACAAAACGGCTCAGTTTCCAGAGGGGTAATCACATCTTCGTGGCGGAGGCATTATTCTCTTTTAAGTTCATTATTTCTTTCCGCTTGAAAATTATAGCGGTGTTATCACGGTATTATCACGGACCTTCCGGTGCAAACACGGAGGATGCCGTTCTTTACACGATGAACGGCTATGTGAACACGGTCCATTTCAAACCGCCAAGACCGCCACGAAAAATTAAACATGTTTAATTTTTCTGGCGGTTCCCCGCGGTTCTCGGGGTTCATGGCGGATGAGTGACGGATGACCAGGATTTGTGTACGGTGTAAACACGGTCTTTGGCGGAGCACGGCGAATTGCTGAACCGCCATGAACCGTCATTTAAACCGGCGATGTGTGATCGCACCTTATGCGGGTTTCATCTCCCCGGAGTAAACCACTCGTACCACTCGTTTGATATATAACTCTGGTTTCAGTTACGTGCTCTTAAGTGAGATTGTTTGACATCTGCATGGAGGCTTGAACGTTGATAGTGAAACCATTTTGACAGCTAGATTCTCTTTAATGAGCCCATTGAATACCTTTTATAACAAGATCTTTGTTTTTTTATTTGTTCATTTTTTTTTTTCCATCTGAGAGATGGCTGGATAGCCCATATTCAGCTACGTTAAGCTGGTCTTCCATGGGGTCCAGTTGGATGTGAGGTGGGACCACTTCACCGGGTTAAACACCCTGCTCTTTGCGATGAATAAATGAAGCGGGATCTTTTACGTGCATGAGTTGTTACTCTCTCATACACGGGACCTCCATTTTATGTCCTATCCGAGGGACAGAGTGTTTTGCCTTTTGCTAGAGGGGACGGTATGCTTACACACAATTAAACATTGCTCAGTCCAGACTCGGGTTCGAACCCGGGCCGCGTGATCGTGAGGCAGACGCGCTACCGACTGAGCCAACTCACCGCCCTAATTTTCTCCGAAACATTGTTAATCCTTGAAAAACCAAAAATTGACATGGTGAACGATTGTTATCGTCTCTGTTGTCATAAGTGAAACCCCAAATCCATTGGTGTCAAACAGAACCCCCGAAAATTTTCATGAAATTAATAATCTCAATATTTTCTCATGCAATGTTGTACTTTGATCACGGAACTGAGATATCGGTCACATCACACATGCACCCCCTGAAGAGGCGGAGATGTCATCGAACATAAAATATCATAGAAACAGTGACACGACATTTGCTCCTGCGACAATTATTATGCTCCTGTCCTATTTTCTCCGAGGACTGTAGGCCTACACAGGGTTAGGGTTAAGGTTGTGATAGGGTTTGAGGTAAAGTTTGGTGTGAGAATTAACGTTAGGGATGGGGTTACTCGAATGAGTAGACTCTATGTTTGGCTCAGTGTACATTTACTTTCATATGCCATGGAACCCATAGAAACACGCTTTTCTTTTTAGCATAATAGGGCTACCTTCTTTTACATTAAATTAAGCTACAGTAGATAGTGTTGCTAGACCCGTTTGGCACATTGTGATCCCTGTGATCCCATGTTCAGCTTTATTCAGTACACATATTTATAAGCAAATCTTTACAAAATGCATGACTTCCTATTCAGCGCTCAATAAAAATGGAGCTTTCACTGTTTCTGTTGTACATTTATTTTTGTCAAAGCCAACGGAAACATGACTGCCAAAGTTTGTTTGTTTGCTTTTATTTCTGCATTCAATCAGATGCAATTTGAATGCAAACTTCAAAAAGTACAAAGACAAAGAATAACAAGTGCAGTGGAATAAATCGATAACAGTACATAAATAGATTCACATAGGTGATTGCATTGAGCAATGTAGATACACAGAAACATGAAATAAAATATACAGTATTTTTCAGTAAACAACAGAGACAATTGAATGCAGGAGACCACCATCATAAGCGATTAAGCTTGAAATGGATGGAGGCCTCAAAGTGACGGCATTCCGTGCGCACTCATCACGCGCAGGGCAGGGAGCGGCCGAGGTCATGTGACGTGACTGCAGTCTGATCTGAGGGCGTGTAAGCTCTAATGAGTGATCTGTTGGACGAGTTGTGACGAGTTTCGCCATGATATCCTTTACTAATGACATCCTTTACTAATGACTTTTCATAGGGCTAAGAGTTTTTGCTGGAAGACATACGCTGTTTTTTCTCGTCTCTACTGGACACGGATATTATAGTCCGAGTGGTGGTAAGGACACTGCGTCATGGGCGTCTTTTTAGACAAATGGATATTTGTGATACTCGCGATGTCTTTCCCTCCGCCAAATTTATCAGGCTTGACCAGTAAGTATTCCAAAGTTCTGAACACCTTACAGACAAACTTATCAATTGGTTTCCTGTTAACTTCTAATCAATTATTCTACCTAACTCGTTGGCGTGTCAAGTGTAATCTGTCCATTCTAAAAAGGGTGTCATACAAGGGCTTTACCCTGATTTGAAAAAAAAAAAGACACCAAACTACCAGTATAATATGCTTAAGAAGATGTACACATGCCTATAGGTCTATATTACACCTTGTTAACTGATGTCTGACCTGGAGCTCCCTTCAAGGAGTGGAATTGTTTTATACACCTAACAAAATATGTAACAGTCTCCTATATAGCTAGTGCGTCAGTTAAAACTTGAAAGCGATTCGTTAGTGCATATTATTATTTTCATATGAAATGATAGATCATAACATATTGTTTATATGCTTTTTCGCCGCTAATATTCAGGTCACAATCTCAACTGTTCGGTGGATGCCATTACCATGGAGATGCAAGCAGACAACGACTTTCGTGTAGTAGCCGACAGGTGGGAAATACGAGCGCCAGATGACCAGAGAATTGTGGTATGGCTGCAGTCTGTGAACAATCCGTACGTGGAAGTCATCGTACATGATGATGTAGCAACCACGAAAAGCCAGGCTGTACTTTCAAATTACACAAGTTACCCACCGATCTTCTCACTTGGCAATATGCTGAGACTTCGACTATATACATCCGATCCGGAAATATATATATCCAGTAAAAGTCAACATCACCGCGTCCTGCTTAAGAGGTAATTGAGCAAATCACAAAATAATAAATATCTCCATTACATTTTAACAGCAAGATTCATTACGGCCTATTACTGTCCGGTATGCATGGTATGATTCGAGCATAATTGGCCCTACCCAAATCAATAGGGAATAATTTGTTCAGACCGGTCTATGATTTAGTCAGAAACGTGCCAAAACAAACTTACACTTTTCCAGCATTTTCAGGTCAAGAATGTAAAGATTTCAAATAAAATGTACATTTTGAGATATGACTTTTCTTCAATTTTGTCTCCCTCTATAAATGAAATTTGTAAGATCGCAACTGCTGATCTTTAAATTAACAAACATGTAGGAAAAAAGAAACTACGAGACTCGAGTTAAGTATAAATTGTATAGCCTGGGGACATAATGATTAGGAAAACACAACAATATCCAGTTCAATATTCCCTTTTGTTTCTTCACGAGCAAAGGTCTCAACTCTTATTTCCTGTATTTAGTGTCTTTGATCGTTATTGAGGTGTCTTTTGTGGTGAAATGTAAACGGAAATACTTGTGAATATAATATTACTTCAGCAACCACAAGTGTCATTCATCACGTTCATAGAAGATATAACAAAGGTTACGAAACCAATGACCTCGCAAAAGTGTTGCAAAGGTTGATTCACGACCCGCTGTAGTAGATTTAGTATAAGTAGTGGTAGATTGTTGACTTCATTGAAAGATTAGATCGAAGATGAGATACGATTAAAACAATGCGTAATGTTAAAGCTAATGATAATCAATTGCAGGTTTAAAATAAAAAAAAAAAGTTGATGAGCTTTCATAAAAGCTGCTATCGAATATTAGACAGGTGAAAGAACCTAGGTAGATTTTAAGGTTTTCATTCTTGTGACTAAGTATTATGTATATCCTATAGTAAAGACTGACTGTATCGTTAATTCGAAATATTCATGCGGTGTGGTATACACAATCAAGATGAGCCGGTCGTTAAACTCATCGGAGAACGTTCCCCACTCGAAGGCATCGTGGCGTTGAGATCATCTACGAACAGCTTTGTTTGCAGTGATGGCTTTACTGATGAGGTTGCTGATTCGATCTGTGGAGAGCTTGGTTTCCCGACATTTCAAGCTATTTCTAGCATTAGTTTGCCGTTCCATTTCAAAGAAACAAATTGGATCAAGGCTGAAAGCTGTTCGGAAGGTAAGTAAATCCTTTTTCGTATTACTTGCTTGAGTTACTCTACGGTACGATCTGCCAAAGTTCCTGATCTAGATTCATGGAGATGTATCGGAGGATGTAATAGTGAACCATCTTATGTAATACGTAGTTTGATTTTAGTCTCATTTTCAAGTTGATATGGAAATGAATCGAGTGGACATCATGGTAAAAATACAGCCAAGACAACAGTATTAGGTATTTGCAATTCCAAAGAGACTTTATTTGGCGCTGTAAATTGTCTATTGCCTGCAACCATGACTGTTTTGAAGTGAAAATATCCAGCTTTAGTCATGTTGGTTCCAGTGTTTGTGATATCTGATAAATCGGTAACCTTACATTATAACTCTTTGGATAGCAGCTTGTTATTCATATCAAACACAACTTTGAAATACTGAACACAAACAATGAAGAATGCGTCTTCTGCATGTTGTCTAATAGGTGAACAGAGAAAAAATTGCAGATAATGATGGTCATTCACAGTAATTATTATGATTGATTTTATGCCATAAACGCTGCTCAGTGGACTGTTGTGTTTCCCTAATTCATGTAATTAACACATATCTACAATCCAGGGCATATATATTTTTTTTTCTTGAAAACCAAAGCTAGTTATCCCAAACGTTGCAGCATCGATAAATCCTTAATGGAAACTATAGCCTACTATTGATTATCAAACCTTATTATTAAAAATATATGCTCCGTAATATAAATGAATTTATGTGGCAACGCGCCGATGTCGACACAGATCTCGTTTTCCGCTCAAGCTTGCGTATTAAAGCTGATCAATTTTGTTGTTTTAATAAGAAGAAGCTCCAAAAACGAATCCAATGGCCATTCGCGATCTGCATATTATTAAAGTATTTGTTTGCTTTCAGTTAATCTTATGTCAGTTGGTGGCTTTCTTTTGTAAGGAATCAAGACAGAATCACTTCAAGTTTGACAAATTCCTTACCTTCCAATAGCAAACCCTCGACTGCGTGATGATGCAAAAGGGCGGAACTATCAAAGCCAATATACATATTTGTAAGAACATTATTATACAACAAACTACATTAAGTGTTTCAAATTCAGGAAATTACTCACATTCAGCTTTCAACACCATAAAACATCTACTGATCAATGGTTATTAAAAGACATTGACATCGTGCATTAAAAAAAATGTATGCTGAATGTCAGACACTAACTAAGACATAATAAATATAATTTGTTCTCATAGGACCACCCCATACTGGAAGAGGAGGCTTCTTGCCCCCCCCCCCCCCCCCAAAAAAAAATAAAATAAGAAAATGACACAATATGTATAATATCCCTTCCTTTAGTCATGATTATTCAATGACAGTAACACCATCACAGGCATTTGAAAACTCAGTTCAAAGTAGGAAGCATATCTTGCCTAATCTTGACTAATGTATAAAAATCATTCATTTCGAATTCGAAGATTCGGATAACAGCCTGCAAGCACGCTAACAATCGGTTGAAAATAAAGCAAAACCAGCGACCACAATTAAACATGAAATGAAATCACAAATAATACCACCAAAAAAAAAAAAAAACCCACAAAAGTACTCGGAGCGACCTACGATCTTTGCGATAAATTTCCTGAGAAAGTTGCACACACACATACACACACACACGCACACACATAAGTTTCATTCAGTAAAGACTACCACCACTATTATTGAATTATGTTATATACAATTCTCTTACACTGACTAGATTAAATTAATACGTACGTCTTGAAACTCTTTGGCGCCGGAAGATGAAGTCGACTCTTGTCGACTGGTATTGTCTTTAATTGTGTCTAAGTGACAATGTTTTGACAAAGAAACCATCTTACTTTCTGGTATACAGAGACATCAATCACCATCCCTGGAAGTGTTTCAAGATGTCTGATATAGTTTGGGGATCTCATAAATCTAAACCTCAAGTTTCTATTTCACAGTAGGCATACCAATCTTCTAGGTGCGATCATGTCACATTAACCATGTTAACACATACGTTGTCATGTTTCTTCTTGCCTTTAAGAAATATCGAGATACTGTGAATTTATCGGCAGATATGTATGTTTGTTAATATAAGATATTAATGAAAAGTGTTTTTTTTTTTCATTTCGTTGCACAGATTCGCAAAATATGATATACTGCTCATGGACTATTGCCGAATGTCTTTCTAGAAAAGCTGTGCAGCTAAGATGCCGAGGTATGTATCTCCAGTTTAAAGATTATCATTGATCTTGCATGTGGTAACCCATACGTTAGCAGAAAGATACATTATCCTCAGTAATGCATGCTTGTATACGAGATATTATGCATGAAATCTTTGTTGTGTAATAAAGCAATTAGCAGTATCTGTAATATATTACATAACAAATATTGTTTTTTCCTTGTTAAAAAACGGCAGACTTATACACGCCATTTATGGATCTCGCAGGTGCGGAATCGAGGGGTTCCAAATATGTACGGAACCAGCACTATTGTTTTCATTTTTTTCCTCTGTGTTTTGTTGCTTCAACTCTCCGTACACATTATCAGACTATTGAATTAACACAGTAACATGTAATAGTATACAAACTATTGATTTGGTGGTCATTGCCAGTGGCAAGGGGAAATGTAATTTCACTTTATCAAGATGTTTGCTTTTGATTCTGTATTATCTCCTCACAGAACCAGGGTATCTCGGATGCTACACGAGGCGGGCAAGCTCGTCGGATATTAATTCACTCATGCAGAGTTTCACCAGACATGACGTGCAGTCAAATTTACAGTGTGTCTCCATTTGTGAAGATGGCAAAGAAGACGCTGATGTGGCTGTCATACACCAAGGCGCATGCGTGTGCGTCCCATCAGAGACATTTGCTGCCATGTCATCTTCTGAAACTACCCTTCACGAGTGGCCATGTCCAAGCATGGCGGAACTGATGTTCCGAACTGGTGTATATTATGCATTTAATGGTGACTATATGTTTATTTATCTATATTTAAACGTGACAGTGACACACAGGTCGTTTTCAATAATATATTGACAATTGACCCGTAAGAGGTTACATGTAAATAAAATAAAATTAGTGTGATATCATTCCATTTGCTTACGGGCCAGGGGTCAAGGGCCAAAAATAGCCCCTTCTCCCCTCCCCCATTTCCAGACTTTAAACGATTGGAAAATCATGGGTTTTATTGCTGTGCTTTTTTTGAGTATATTGTTTTTTTTCTTTTTTTTTTAAAGGGGGGGGGGGGGGTGGCAGCCCCCAGAATCATTTAAACAGATGGTAGAAGTTTCATGAAAAAACTAGTTGAGTGATGTTGATACAACTAATATCTTTTCTGCCGTACCCCGAAACAGTACGAAGTACAGTTGTATTACGATCTTTCACAAAAGAATTATTTCATACAAAGTGTGCAAATTTTTCATTTTGATTTCATGTCAAAATATGAAATCCCCTTTTCAATGAAAGTCATTGTGTAAGACTATTATAACACAACCATCATGCGTGCAGAGGATACAATTTAGATTTCAAGTAATATTTTGCTTGTAAGTCAAATGGAAACTTGTTGATCAATCACTATTCTTATTTCTCTATAATGATGCCACTGTAAATATCACCGCTCCGTGAAAACTTTAAGTCCCATCACTTTCTTATTGTAGGTCCATTCTGGTGAAATTTCTGTCACTCTGTTAGAGTTGGTTTAATTTATTCATTTAGCATGCTGATTTTGTGACGACCGTCTGATCAATGTCACTTTGCGCTGAAATTATAGATGTACAATTACTATATTTGAGCTTTATTTCAGAATGACATAGCAGACTTACCTGTATCAAAGTAAAATATGGACATCAAATCTATCAAGAACAATTACGCTACTTGTATTCATCAAACCACCGATTACTTTCATTCTTTTGTTTTCGTAAACAATGAAGGGAATTGATATCGAGCTAAAATGTCTTGCTTGGATAATATAGTATGAAACATACATATCGGCTTCTTCTACATGTATCTTGTATTGGTGAAAATTATCTTTATGACATTTACTAAGCCTAAACTGCGTGCTATTTTTTTAAGGTAAGGGCGATATTGATAGATTCTCTGATAAATAATTTCTCAACTTAATAATATACTGTAAATATATTCGCAAATAAATGGGGTGCTATTGCATGATATCAACAGACCACAAACCTTTCTGCAATATATCATGGGCAAAATGATAGAGATCTATGTGACTTAGATGTGGTTTGAGCCTGGGAAAATTAAACTGATTTTGTGCGTTAGTTACTGCAGCTTAACAATCATAAAAATGACGCTTTTATTCTATGTTGATATTTCTAGTTACCTATGGCTTCTGCGACCACCTCGATGTCCCAAACGGAAAATGGGATGCCGACACCACGTGGTTTGGATCCGTGGTAACTCTCACTTGTGAGCAAGGATACGTCGTCAACGGCAGTGCAACTCTCCAGTGTGTGGGACTACCAGGGCGGTCGACGTACTTCCCGGCTTGGAACGCTTCAGTCCCGTCTTGCCTGGCAGTCAAAGCAACACATGGTTTGTTTTAACTATACATCTTACAGTATGTATTTGCATTACTGAAGCAATTAAGTATTTCTCCATTGAGTAAAGTGTGCAGAAATGTGAAGCGATTCTTCTAATCTCAGGAGATGTACTTAAATTTATTTTGATTTTATTTGTAATTCTTGACAACGCGCTAAGAAAAAGAGATGTTATATGAACAAAATACGACCTACATCCATGGTTTACGATAGTATGTGAATGAAAACAAGCATTGCAATTATTGTGGCAAGCTTGAAAAATATAAGAATTACAATGGTATATAATAAACAGTTGTCACGAAGGATATGGAATGGAGAGGAGTGGTTGTGGAGATGCAGTATAATACCAAGAAAAATGACCATACATTAGATTTAGATTAAGAACAATGAGTTATAGTACAATAAGCATGAAGTGATCGTGAGGGCGAATATTCTTTTTTTTTTTACGTAAAATTGGGCAACAGAAAAACTGAAAATATTATTGATTGCCTTGAATATGCGAGGTATAAAAGCGTCGTGTCTCTTGAGATATCCTGTACTACAATGCTTTCGAAAGGTTTTGAGCCACTCCAAAACCATTATGTTGCAGTTGAATATCTTTTGCTTTGTTTCGACATCTAATATATTCAGCTTTACTTCATTTAACTTCATGCGTCCCTCTAGGGTACGCAGCATTACTCTCTACATTGGCAACAGAGACGGAATAGATCAAGTGACAGATAGGACAGACATGCCTGGCAAAATGTTTTTTTTTTTTTTTTTTTTTTTTTTGAAATGGAACGTATTTCATATACAGGGAGGTTAAGTCTAGAACTCTGCTCATTAATAAAGTAAGAGGGACTTATAGAGATGTTGATCGATGGGATGTAGTATGATTAATCACTCATCCCCTGGATGTTTCAAAGTCAATTTAACTCCACCTTTGATGGGGTAGTACAATGTATGAGGGAAATGCATCCCTGATAAAGTTTAATTAATTGACGTTTGATGGGGGTAGTACAATGCATGAGGGAAATGAATCCCTGATAAAGTTTAATTAATTGACGTTGATAATTAAACGGTGCCCTTCGAACTTGATCAGCATGACATGCCAAGTTTCTGTTTCATTTGCAGGGAAGCTTATGTACATGATGAAATGATGGAGAAACACAATACAGATTGCTTATTACCTTTCACTGATATTCAGAATGACTTTCAAATGATTAGTTATGGTTGTTAATGAGCAATAGATAGGTACCATCTTATGTGATCAATTTCCTCAACAGGTCATTATACCGCCATCCGCCATATTGACTTTCAGGATAAATGATTGTGTGTGTCCTAGTGGGAATATCATGTTTCAGCTTCATTCAAACAAAAATTAGTTCTTTCAGTTTCTCCTGACATAAGGTTGCGTCGTCAGTAGGTAGAAACATGCTTTCCTTACCTGTAGCAGACAAAATATTCGACAACTGTTTGCACTGTGACTCCCGGAGTTTAAAGGCATAATTTACCATTTGCAGATGAAAAAAAAAAAAAAAACACACACACACACCCAACAGTAGTACTTCAAAATAGTTTTAAAATGTGATTTAGAGAAAGAAACAACTAATGTAAAAATTTGAATCAGTATAATCAATATTAGATATTGTTAAATATACAAAATGTGAACAATTCTTACAATAAAAATGTTTCCAGACTAAACCGTCTACAGTTTGAGAAAAGCAGTGATATTTCCTTATGTTTTAGACTTTATTGCAAAATCTTTATATAAAAGGATGTTTTGTAATGCAACGGCCCACACATATGCATAAAATGTGATATCTTGAAATTTTTAAAAAATCACTGCTCCCAAACGTAAACAGGACCTTTAAACTAGCAATTTTTTAAAGGTTAATGATAATTATGGGATTGTGTTGTGTGGGAGCACTGTGGCATGGGGATAAGATTCTTGACTTTCAGTCAGCGGATCTGAGTTTGAATCCCACTTTGTGTCTGTACTTCCTAGGACAAGTTTTTTATTATTATTATTATTATTTTTAAAGGAGTCTGCTTGTTGGACGATATGGACTGAAATACTCATACTCGTGACGATTGTCAACAGTGAATCGCTAATTCATTTCTCTATTTATATTGCAGAAGACAAAGAATCCACGACAAAAGCGTTAGGAATCCGAGAAACGGCCATTATTGTCTCACTGGTTACGGGGTTCCTTCTTCTCACGATGTTGAGTATTGGATTTCTTCGAATGTACATGAACAAACGTTCCAACGATACAAGAGTAATTACAGTCTCTCCATTTGTCTACTACCTCGTATTTTCTTGTTGAATCTGAATCGACATCTTTCAGGTCTCATTAACATGAACTCGTGAATATAGTAAAAGAATCGCCGAATACAGCTTGCAAATTCAGAACTATGCGGACAACACTTGTTCCTTTCGTAGAAATGAAATGAATACTTCAACCAACCTATGACATGATTTATAAGTATTTCTAGCTAAACGTTAAAAAATCGGAAATAAGTCCTAATTTGTAAAGCTGGTTGACAAATGCTATAAGTTGGATTAATGTGGTCACTATTAACAAACATACAGGAGATGTTCCTTAATTTAAATGTTTCTTACTTTCACGTGTGTTCGGAGACGCAGTCGACATTTTAGGAACCAAGATGAAGTGTCTAAGTTATTTTTGTTTTTATGTTCCTTATCCATGCTTACAGGACCACACCCCTGACGCGGAACTGAGTACCGGTAACAAGGGAATTACTCAAAGTTCAGCAGGCAATAGTTCGCCACGTCTCAAGGACATGAAAATACATGATAGTGAAAACGAAGCCACTCTGACGAAAAAGCTCTACATTGACATGTCAGGTCCCAATCAGGAGAAGAAGGAGGATACCACCGCTGCTAACTCCACAGATACCAGTGGCGAGGGCAGCTACCAGAGTCCCGATGTCGGAGGGCGCAGAGTTACGGCAAGTCAACTTCTGGGATCTCATAATAAGACCAAGGCCGGTGACAGTGTGAAAACGCCATCCTGTCATAACACGACCAGCGCAGGTCTCTCCAGTCATTCCAAAGCTGAACAGTACTCTCCTAGATCTAAACATCTGCAGTCATCAAATCAACAAGAAATTGTTTCCACTTCTGACCAATTCATGCCTGTTCCATCGGAACCGCAGCGTCTCTCCAAGTGCAAGAATATCAGTAACGTCCAAAAACGTGTCCCTCTTCCAAAGTCTCCGAACGATCCATCTTATTCTTCATCCATCTACTCCAGCAAACCACGAGAATCGCCCGAGGTGAATGAACAGGGCTATCTGGTTCTTGCTACAAATGCAGGCGAAATTACTCCCAATCAATCAGCGACCATCCAGGAAGCGCAGCCTAGCCCCGAATACACGTACATTGATGGAAATGAAAAGCGTTCCGCTCCTGCGACGAGCCACAATGAACCATCATATTCTACATCAATTTACCCTAGCAATTCAAAAGAAAAACAAACAGTGAATTACTGTATGATTCTCGAAGCAAAAACTGCTAAAAATCCTCGATGACCAGTTTGTCAACTTGCCCGTCACCGAAATTTTACCTGAAACAGACCTTAAAACTGATCTCAAGTCAACGCCGTACGAGACTATTCCTCGTATTTAAACAGAGAACTCGATGCTTGTAGTCTTGAAGAAGTCTTCACATTTGATACGAGGTTACAAAATGAGTGATCAACCGTTGCAGAGTTTGTGGTCATTTTACCCTTTTATGTATCTTTTCCACTTTACACTGCTCATAACTTGGCCTACAGTCAGCAACTGTTATCACAGTTAACCATAACAGATATATATATATATATATATATGTATAGATATATAAAGTTGGAAAGTACAGGTATAATAGGACATACTATGTTTTCAAAAAAAAGTTTAATGACCAGATAACTGCGTTCCTAACGATAATAAGCTCTTGAGCAATTGAGAATATAATTCAATGACATCAACCATTTCTGCCTAGTGGTTTAAACCATGAATGGGCGACCCTTCGGGATAATGAAGAAGAACTAAGAAATCTCGTGAGAATGAAAACATGAAACACAGGTTAACCCTTGGGAAACAGTACAATACTACCATGAATACAGGTATTATAATTTCATGTACTATAAAATACAGTAATCCTGATAGGTCCCTACTTTATGCCCCTTTCTTGAATGTTTTCACTATATATTGCACTTATTCCATTATGACTTAGTCGTTCTACACGTATAGATTTAGGGGAGATTCACAAAATGCGTTAAAAAAGGCATTTGACCTGTTTGAACGCAAGTGATGTTGTTTTCTTTTGCAATTTTCACTGCAGTTATTTCCGTCAATGAAATGAAAAACATAATCCAAGGTTATAAATCTATCAATTTAACTGTAAACAATTTGAAAGGACAAATCATTGAGTATAATACAAATTATATGTTCGAATGATAATGTATAGCAAATAAAGAACAACGTACTCTTTGCAATCGTAACAAAAACATAGTCATATGGCGATGGAAAAGAGGGATCCAATGAAAAGCAAAACTTGTAGGACGTGGATCACTCTAGAAAAACCACAAACAACGCCAATTTACTAATAATTTTCTTATAACGTTTTTGTGCTTGATCATTGTGATGATAATGATATAAACGCATTTCGTTACAAACAGTGCTTGTTTTTAAAGTGAAAACAAAACAAAACAAAACAAAATCAAAATAATTATAACAATGCTGCAGCACGCACACTCTTTATTGGGCTGTATGTACAATTAAAGTTTGGTAACCAAAACAATATCTACAAAGACACACAGGTAGTCAGAAAAACAACAAAAACAAAATGCATGAACGAACAAAATATGCAATATGCAATGATTGCACAACGAAGAACGAAGAGGAAGGAAAAGCAGAGAAGGAAGGAGGAGAGGTCTGTAGACACGTCACTCCATCAATAAGGAAAGGTAAAAATATGGAGGATATTAACATAAACTATGTAACCCTCTGATATGATTATGTGTAAAACATTTTTTTTTTCATTCCATTTTTAGCTTAAAACTGTCTATTCTCAAAATTTACGAATGTATATTTCCATTGTTTACGAATAAACAAATTGAATTGACGCATAAAAAAAAAAAACGCAATTCAGCTGGAGTTCATTCATAATTAAGAATACATGTACATGTACTATAATGAATCAGTGTGAATCTTAAGTTCCATTTTAACAGAGCCTTTCAGACCAGAGTTACCGCGATAACCTCCGGGCAATATTTTTTCCCTGCCTTTTTAAACGATTCCCGCAAGATATTGCTCTGGGGTTGTAACTTTTGCCAAATTCTTCCCAAGCTAGCTACTATAGTAACATTAAACGGACATTACCCGGACATGACCCCGACCATTCTGTTAAAACGCTCTCGCGGTAACATTCATTTGACACAGTGTACACTCAACACGCATGTGCAATTGACCAAAGAGAATGACGCGAGGAATTTTGTTCTCCGGACGTTGTCCTGACGTTGTCGGGGGGGGGGGGGGGCGGGTAAAGTCTATCAAAGGGATACTACAGTTTGGGTTGAGATGGGGCTATAGGTTTCTAATGTTTTCCTTGATGATTTTCTGAGGTAATGAGAAACTTCTTATGAAATTTGAAAGAGCATATAATTCTAAGAGGAATTCTAAGTTTATTTGATGAAAATTGTTTTTGAATTGGCTTAGATATTCAAAACAAAACAATTCTAATAAAAGGTGGGAGATCGTTTTGTTCTAGGCCCCCACTATGTTTTAGGATATCTCAGCCTTTTCAAAACCGATTTTCTTCTAATGAACTTTGAATTTTGCTTAGATTTATGCTCTTTATCATTTCATAAAGTTATTTTTATCTAAGTGTCTTTCACAAAAGTGTAAGGCTGAATCCTCACCTCAACCAATACTATACATCACTATAAAACAGGGCCTTAGACGGAACAGGAGGAAAATAAAGACTCGTGAAATATAGCGCTCGTTAGAGGGCGTATTCAATATTGCGGTCAAAATCTGAATAAGTTTCCTCCTTTTTGAGCACTGAACTCCGTCCGTTGAATTTGATTTTCTTCGGATGCACTTTGTGTCAACCTTCATATAGCACGCGTTCTTGATAACCGCAAGTAAACGAAGTAAACGAGATCATATTGATCGACTAGAGATGAAAAGGAAAGAAAAACACAATTATTCAAAATCACGTGAAGAGCTGCCAACAACCGCGCACATCATGAGTTATACAGTATACATATTTATATTATTATATATTCTATATGATATGATATATATATATATATATATATATATATATATGGTGTGTGTGTGTGTGTGTGTGTGTGTGTGAATGTACTTCTGTCATAGCAAATTGAGACTAATAACAGTAGGGAATATGAGATCATTAATAGAGTATTAAAATCAATGTTCTTTCATACAACACTCCCATTTAGAAGTGAGCGAAAGGGACCAGGGACCTTGACCTTTTTTTTTTTCCATGGTCATGATTTCCACAATATTAGCACAGAAGCTACATATTTAAAAAGATATTTGCTTTGTTCCTGGGATCTCTTTAAACAATGTGCTAGAATGAGATGAAAATAAGACTTCAATTTCGATTCAATTTCAATTTCAATTTCATTTTATTTCATAGTTCTCGTATATCAATATTACATAAAAAAATACAGCACAATATTATATATTTCTATTAAAGTGTACATTACAATTATTTGCATATATAACATAGTTAATCTCAATAATGAAATTAGATCATTCAAACGTAATATTAACTAAGTTACTTTCCATAGAAATTTCATTCTTTAGATATCAACCCCTACGTCATGTAGTTCCCGGTGCTTTAAATGTTCAAACCGACGGTGCGTCTTATCAAATGAAATAAAAATTATTGTTGTGACGATATAAAACAAGGCAAACGTCAAGCAGTGTCTCTCCTGTAATAATTTGTGATTAAAGTATTTTCAATGTAAGCTCATCGACTTTTTGACCTTTGACCTTATCCGACTTAACCAATATTCACACTTGACTGACATCTTTAGGCAATTGACCTGTGGTGTGAGTTTTGTGGTCATAGCTCAAAGCTGTGGAAAGTTACTGAAAGCACACAATTTTATTACGTTGCTTAAATCAAGGAAAAGTCATTTACATTTTAACATTTGACCTCGTCATAATTCACCAATATTCAAACCCGACCAGCATTTTGTATGAGGTGATGTAGGCCTACCTGTGGTGTGAATATAATGATCATAGGTCATAGCTCTAGAAATTAATTTTATCAAGAATATAATACAATGCTATGTGTACAGTGCTTGTCTATGACAATGAAAACAGTAACTTACACCAAATTTGAAGGCTTACATTTGGATACATACCCAATCTCCGTTACAAGTTACATACATACATACATACGTACATAATTAATAATGAAATTACATACATAACGTGGGAGGTTCCAACCAACGCAACCTGCCTAAATAAAATTACCTACATTAAAATAAGTTTATTAGGTCAACTAGAAACGGTATTGGATTTTTTTCCATTGCATCTGCTAGCTTGTTCTACACCTTATACCAGCAGCGAATGGGATGGATCTACTCAAGGAACCAGCAGGAGGATTTTGTCTAGGTGTTGGCATCCATTTTCGACAGTATACATGGTATGGGTAGTTCATTGAACAAGAACGCAGGCTGGGTGATGGCGCTGCCACATGGTATTAAGGCCGTGTCACACCTTTCCGGGCAAGCCTTGCGTGCGACTTATGAAGAATGAGCCGCACATGACAGTACCTAGCACGTATCTCACCCGTACTCACCCGGCGGTGCGCACGCAAATCTTAATTCCCGAAACCATGTTTAGGCCCTGTCACACCTTTCCGGGCAAGCTATGCAGGCTTGTTGCGTGTACGGATTTTCCAGCATACCGGAAATTTCTGAGGGCGAACAAGGATTTGGGCGAGTCAGTGCATGTGTCTTACTTGCTTGACGCGTTCTACTTAAATTCTACTTGCCGGTATACTGTGTGACCTTTGTACCAGTCGCGTGAGGGCTGACAACCCAGTGAAGGAATTCCTCTGAAGGAATGGCAGAAGTCCCACGGAATGTCATTATCCTGGCTGCATACGGGGACTGCGAAGTACCTGCGTGGGAGTTGCCTGCGAAGTGCTGCCGCTAAGGGCCTCCTAATGGCATTCTGCGTGGACCTCTCCGGGCATCGCCGCGACTCAACCGGAAAAAGTTTTGGTCATGCTCAAAACTTGGCTGCGGTTAAATCGGACTTGCGTGAGCACCTCCGGGCAACTACAGGCGAGGTACGCGCTAGGTACTGTCAGGTGCGGACCAACTGCGGAGAGCTCCCTGTAGCAAATTTGTTTTCCCGCAAGTCAAGCCGCAAAACTTCCCCAGATACGGTATGACAAGGCCTTGAGCATGCTCAAAACTTGTTCCGAGTGAGTTGTGGGGGTTCGCTCGCAGAGGTACACGCAGAACACCAGTAGGAGACCCTTTTCGGCAGCACCTCGCAGGCATCTCCAACGTAGGTACTTCTCAGTACCCATAAGTCGCTAGTAACAGAAAACGGATAGGTTTCAAAGCTCTCACGCAGGTCACACGGAATGCACGCAAGTAGAAACTAAAGTAGCACGCGTCTAGTAGGTAAGAAACAAGTGCGAAAATTGCAAACATTCTTGTTCGCCCACGGAAAATCTACGTGCTGGAAACTACCTCCTCGCCACAAGCCCGCGTAGCTTGCCCGGAAAGGTGTGACACGGCCTTTACCTCTCATCTCTCGACCTTTGGGCACTTTGTAGTTTCAAAATGTACCTGGATCTAACAAATTCTGGTGTTATGGATACTTAGTTGAGATTGGCAAGTCTGTAATTTGAGAGTATATGAGACAATACTGAAGATTGTAGATGTCGCACGACTTTCGACGTCAGGTCTTCGTCATCTTTTTTTGTCTGTTTATACGAAATGGAATAGAGGTTTTGAGGCTTTGGGGTAAAAATATTAGCATTATCCCACTATATATATATATATATATATATATATATATATATATATATATATTACATATGTATAATATTCACAAGTGTCGCATACACACACGTGCACAAAATATATGTCATGGGTATCTACGTGTCAGTCAATGTGAGATTCGTTAAGCAACGTAAGACTAATAATTGGGATAACAAAGCCATAAATTATCATGTCATGTGACACGTGCTCCCAGTGTCTTCTTTTCCAATGAGCAATCTTCCCGTGCGCGGCAGGGACTGTCTATTTTTACAAGGTGTATACGCTTTACGTGATGACGTTGAATTGTTATATTCAATGTGACAACTATTCTGCCATTTCATCCTT
Source organism: Diadema setosum (assembly GCF_964275005.1). NCBI lineage: Eukaryota > Metazoa > Echinodermata > Echinoidea > Diadematoida > Diadematidae > Diadema > Diadema setosum. The sequence goes on from NC_092688.1 coordinate 3,624,049, forward strand.
TAACTAATAAAAAGCTCCCAAGAACGGATTTAGGAAAATTACTCTTTTTCTCTCAGGAGTATGTCAAAATGAAGTCACGGGCAAATCCGAGGATGTACAGATGTCATCGAGCTGTGTTTAATTATTGTAGTTGTAGGCGATATGCGAGATGATGTGGAACCTTAGACCTTATAGAACTTCCTCATTATTGTTCAATGTGAATAGTACTTGACAAGTCCTTACATTTCTCGTTTATACTAAACAATGAGTTAAGTTTCTCTTTCATTTCGTCTGTCATGTCTGTGGCAGGAAGAAGGAAGAGCAGCGCTGATTGGCCACGTGACGACTTTCCGTGTGCGTCACGCGCAGGCCAAGGAGTGGCCCACATCATGTGACGGTATGAATTTTAACGAGGAAGTCATTGGCGTTTCACCTGATTATATTGTATACTGTATATTTTGATAAGTTGTTTTATCAATAAGAACATGCTTAGGAATCGTTGTTGAGGAGATAATTTAGCTTATTCTTCGCAAGTTGATGGCCTGAACAAAGTCTGACTCAGGATATGAAGAACACAAAGAATGAAGTCATGGCTGTCCGTCTTTACAAGTGCACATTTGTGATAATCTTCATCTCTCTTCCTCTGTCAATTTTGTCGCGTTTGATAAGTAAGTACTCTCGCAGCCTTTCCAGGTCGACTGTAGCAATTGATTTCTTCTTGCACCTAAAGGATTTTTAACATTTGTTTAAAAAGTGATTAACTATGATAAATTTCTTCGCCAAATTTGAAATCATGATGGCAGTTAGCTGTGTACAGGATAATTTACTTGCTTGTCAAACGCTATCAAATACCAACATCTTTCTTAAAGCTCGGTACGGATGAACACCTTAAAATGATAAGATGATTAAAATGATATGGTATTTCATTTCTTGATGGATCTTTTTCTCATTTCTGTTAACAATTTTCACCTCTGATTTCAGATCAAACTCTCAACTGCAAGATTGATGGTCTCATAATGGAAATCCAGGCAAACGACGACTTTCGTGTAGTCGCCGACAGGTGGGAAATACGAGCACCGATTGGCGAGAGGATGGTCTTATGGCTGCAGTCTACCAACAATCATTACGTGGAAGTAACCATAGAGGATGATATATCAACCACCAACAAAGAAATTGTACTTTCGAATTACACCAGATCTCCACCTGTCTTCTCACTCAGTCATCAGTTGACAATTCGACTATATACATCCAGTCCAGAAATATATATACCCAGTAAGAGTCAACATCATCGCCTCATGTTTAAAAGGTAAAAGTTATTTTCATAGGATATCTATGAAAAAAAGTGAACCTGCGTGCTTTCTTTAGGGTGTGAAATTACTAATGATAATAGAGACACTCTTATAAAGAGCTCGTTCTACCTATACAGATATTCATGGTGCTGTGGAACAGATTATTACAACAGAGTATCATAGAGGATATAAGAACAATAAGCAAATAAACAATAAACGTAAATATATACATGTAGACAATTGTCAGTCAAAATTAGAAAGATAGGTCTGAGGGTTCTTATGAAAATTCGACTTTAATGAAATTAATTGAAAATAATAATCTATGATGTTCTAGCAATATTTCGTAATATTAAGAAAATTCGAATGAACTGGCAAAAATCGTACTCCCATATGACAGAAAGTAAATGGGGATAGTCTCAATGAACTTATTTGTGTACTATACTCTTTTGATTTCAAACTGCTTATAATCATCAAGATATAAGGATGCATATAAGAGAAAGCAAGGGAGGGAGGGCGAGAGATTCATTGCAAAATCCCCCATTAATCATTTTTATGAACTTATTGGAGATATTTGAGATTCATTGATGATGACTGCATAAAAAGCAACAACCTTGAAATGTCGTTTTTCTTCCCTTGCATTCAAACTCTCCCTGTACGTAAGCAATATACCTATAAGATATACATGTATATAACATATACACAATTGTCATGTAAGTCCAATGTTATATATCTATTTCTAATTCTAATGTCATATACATGAAAATCTAATGTTAATTACGTCTATTCTATGTACAAATGTATTGCCCCCATAGTAATTTTGATAGAATAATTTCCTTCACATTAAAATTTGCCCTGAGCCAAAATTGCCCTTAAGAAATTGAAAATTAAAGTATAGCGCAATATCAAAAGTGTCAGGTATAAAATCTAACAATGTTTATGTAAATTTAATCGTGAAAAATGGTTCACCTGAATAAACATACTTTTGGTGCACCTACAATGAAGAATAACGATGTGAGGTCATGTCTGATCTATGTATAGTATTGATTTTGAGAAAAGTGAAGCCTTATACTTCTCTTCTGGGCAGTACATTATAGAAGAGAAATTATAGGTTTTTCTGTCCATTTTCGCACTTTTAAGATTCAATTTCAAAGATTTTTCATTCAAGTGTGTCCCGAGAAACTCACAGAATGCAAATCCTTAACTTCAATTTAGTCAATCGTTATTGTAATTCGTTTTTCGTCAACCATTTTCAAAGACATCGCATTCAAAATCGTCGATTGTCATTGAAATTCGTCCTCGCCGCTTATCGACTGGAGAATGTAAGAATCAAATTCGTCTTCGTTCGAACAATTTCATGAATTTTTCAAACAAATTCGTCGGATATCATTGGTCTTTTAGTGTGAGGGTGTACTAATTCAATGCCTGCATTACCTCACTTTCTCCCGGTACATGTACTGGGATCGGTAGACATTGTTCCCAAAAAAGTTTGCTTGACAGTATACACACACACATACACAGGAGATTGAAGGATAAACGGCCATCAGAGAACATTAAAAACAGTAAAAACAATCTTTAATCATGACGTTACAACTTTTGGACTTGAGCTCATTTTCTTCCTGATTTGATGTTATTGCATGAAGCATGCAGCATGCAATAATTATCAAAAATGATATACATTAAAATTGGCTTAAACTCTGCACACATGTAAGATTGTCTGGAAATCGTGGATCACTGTTTTCGTTTGTTTGACAGTACATATGTTTGTCTCCGTGTGTTCTGCGAGAAGGGTGTGTTTGTGTGTGTGTGTGTGTGCGGGGAAACGGTATCGTATGTTATTCCTAAATGTGGAAAAAGTGAACGGTTGCAGAAAAAATTAAACAACCAAGAAATCACAACAGAAAAGACATGCGACGAATTTGAATGAAAATTTGACGAACATGATTGCTAAAAGACGAAATTACTTTTGCTGTTACGTGTGCAGCGAGTGTGACGGATGATTTTGAATTGTCTATGACGAAAATGTGTGACAAAATTAATGACTAAACTGAATAGACTTTGTTCGAAAATGATCGACAAAAGACGAATTGAAATTAGGATTGGCATATTCCAGATCTCTCGGGAAGAAATAGAACCACAAACCTACTTAATTGAATTCAAAAAGTTTGAAAATGAACGTGAAAACCTATATCATATTGATGCATTTGTCTCTTGCATTCAATTTTGGGGGTCCGGTCAGTATGCACATCAATTATTGTAAATATTTAATACAAGAGATATGAAGAAGAGAACTTCATGATTTTAAATCTTTACAGTGGTTGCATCTGTCCCTAACTCACATTTTAGAACTATTTTAAAGCCCTAATGATGGGTTTTTGTTTCGTATGCAAATTGTATATTATGCCTTTAATGCTGTGAATCACAATCATCATCATCATCATCATCATCATCATCATCATCATCATCATCATCAGTAGGTTTTGATGGGTGCACTGGGCCTACAGTAGTGCCACAGCCACACCTGTATTTCCTTTTTACATTGTAGGAAATTGTTACTCGTGGGCTCAGAATTTAGCAGTTACTATAGATGCAGTGCGATACCGAGAATAAAAGTCAGCAAAATGCATATCTAAGTAAAACTAATTTGTCGTTATTTCAATAAAGATGAATCGACCGTGAAACTCATTGGGCAAACTTCTCCTCTGGAGGGCTTTGTAGCTGTACAATCAGCTACAGAAAGCTTTGTTTGCAGTGATGGATTCACTGAGGAGGTAGCTGATTCCATCTGTGAGGAGCTTGGCTTTCCAACATTCCAGATGATCTCTAGCCTGACGTTGCCTCATTACTTTAAAGCAACAGAATGGGTGAAGGCCAAAAGTTGTCCTAAACGTAAGTATTTAAGGAAATATGCAATATATTCCAAGAAAAGTAATATTACTCTTGTAAAATCCAGTCCTCTCAGAACGATCCCTTTTTCGATGTGAATAAAGCAACAGCGATTTAGATGACTGCACATTTGTTTATCATTACTACCATAATATATTTAAATACATGTAGTTCGACTATATCACAGTGCTTACAAAAGATAATGTACAAAAAACAAAAACATATCAATCAATCATAACTGGCAAAAATGTATTTGCAATATTATATGAAAAGTTGGTACTGAACTTGTACATTTCATGAAAAAAAAAAACTTTAAGTACGATCAGTGCATTACAATAAATTAGTTCACTCGGGCGGTGATGAAGGATGTATGATATAAAACTAATTTGTGTGCTCTACATAAAAAAAAATAATTTGCAGGAAGAAGAACAACAATTTTTACAGTAGACGTCAACATGATCAATATTGATCAGTTCGTGACACAAAATATCCTTATTTTTTTCTTGTTTTTAAGTTTAAATTGTGAATTCCCTTCAAATATAATATCAATATAACTATACACATTTGCAATTGTCAGGTCACACCATGTTTTTGGTTCTTCTTTCATTTTAAATCGGAAAGAATCATAAAGCATCATTCAAGTAGGCATACATGAGTGTACACAATTCTTCACCTGCTAGCAAAAATGAACACAGGGAACATGTATCAACTATTGATGGAATGCCAGACCCTTCCGTGTATTCGCTGTGTTATACGAGATTCACTAATTAAGACGCATGGCTTATTCATTTATTTATTCATCTTTGTTCGTGAAAGAAAGATTCCGTATTTGGACTCTTCATGCTGGTATATCGAAATCAAGGATCAGTGTATGCTTACTTCGGTATACTTATTACAACGTCATTACGATGTTTGTTTATTTGCTTGTTTTTTTTTTTTTCAAATAGGTTTTTACATTTAGCATAGTCATGATTCTTCTTCCTATTTTTGTTGAAAAGAAACCATCTGATATCCTGTGAATGTATAATCTTCTTCACCTAAAGGGGACATCAAGTCCAAATATAAATTAGTCTGATAAGAAAAAGTAAAATATCACTTGTTCAACGGTATAAATTTGATCGAAATGAAAAATAAGAAAGTTATGATATTTTGAAGTTTCGCTATCATTTTTTTTTTTGGGGGGGGGGAGAGCAGTTCTTGAACAGTCAATATGAATATACAAATAACAAAGTGAGCATGTCATTCCCTCACAACTTTTGAAATTTTGAACATTTTGAAATTTAGAGTTTTTCAATCAAACGCAATTATGCCCGAGGCTCAAATCCTCGTATATCTAACTGATCACTATTCTGAAGTTATTCAACCAGGAATAATGTCATGTTTCAGACCTCAATGACAGAAATATTGAATCTTTGTCATTTTCTTTTTTTTTGTACGCGATCGATGAAAAATTGTGAGGGAATGACATGGTTAGCTCACTCATTTGCACATTCATATCAACTGTACAAGAAATGTTATGCAGAAATTAGCAAAACTTCAAAATGTCATAATTTCCTTATTTTTCATCCGATTTCAGTCAAATATTTACTGTTGAACTCGTAAGATTTTACTCTTTTTTATCAAACTAACTTATATTTGGACTGGATTTCCTCTTTAACAAAACTAAAAACAACGCAAACTTTGGTGGGAGATTATTTTTTATTTTGATTTACAGATTCGCTGCAAATCATGAAGAACTGCTCGTGGACAAGCGCTGAATGTCCTTTTGAGACAGCCGTCAAGGTGAAATGCAGAGGTTAGAAATACCATTTAAAGGATTAACGATCTTCCTTTTATTATTTTGAAGATGGCTTAAAAGTCATTTCAATTTAGAATAAGTGAGGTCTGAATTTGACCCCCCCTAAAAAACAAAACAAAACACGCACATGCAAACTTTGAACAATGTTAACGTGTTCCAATAGTTGCCATGAATTAATGTGTATCTTTTAAGTAGGCCTACACCCATCACACTCACGCATGCACACAAACATACACTCATGATGTGATAATTTGCAATATGACAAGCATACTGATAGTCAACATCACTGTGCTTGCTAAGAATTCATGGATACCATTAATATTGAAAATCCTGCAAGACGAATAAATGACCAATGATTTTAAATTGTAGGGCCCAATGAATGTCCAAACTGGTTTATGAAAATGCCAATCTTAAAGGGACATTCTCGACGATAGTGATGTAACTCCACGGATAGATATAGCCGTTTGTAAAGATCCATGGAATGTAGTGTAGGCCTAATCTTTGAACAGATAAATGAATACTTCGAATAAAAGTCTTATCATAATCATTATCAGCAGTTTCTCGTGTTTTTTTTTTATTGCTTTCCGCAGAACCGGGATATCTAGGATGCTATACGAGCGAGTTGAGCTCGTCGGATAGTCCACTATTTCAGAATTTCACCAGACATGGTGTCGAGTCCAATGCAGAGTGCGCCTCCACGTGTCAAGAACAAAGACAAGTCGCTGATGTAGCTGTTATACACCAAGGCGCATGCGTGTGTGTCCCATCAGACACGTTTGCTGCCATGTCCTCTTCCGACACCTATCTTCACGGGTGGTCATGTCCAAGTATAGCAGAGCTGAAATTCAGACCTACTGTTTATTATGCATTCAGTGGTAAGTTTTCTACCTCAGAAGATTTTGAAAGGTTTTTAAGAGAAGCTTATGAGATGAAAGACAACGTCGATACAGAGATAGCACTAAAAACAAAAAAACTAAAAAAAAAAAATGGTAGACATTGGCTGTCTTACAGGTTCTATCGTTGCACATAACATAAAGATTATGGTTTCAATAGCACTTTCATTGTCGTTTTTTTTTTCTCCTTGTCTGTCTTTATCGGTTGTTGTTTGTATACAAGAAAAGGGACATCCTTGAATGTGATCATTCTTATGCAATCGCATGCAATTAGCCTACGTATCAACTGATTATAAAGATTAGATTTTCGACAGATTTTCAATATAAATAATATCAATTATATTTTCTTGTAATCAAAACACCTGAACTGATGTATCTAGTGATAAACTTTATTTTACATGTACCTTTTCTGCAACTTTATAACGCCTGCTTTTTATTCATATTTCAAATATAAGTTGATGCATTTTCTATGTCTGTCTGACGGTCCCTCACCTTTACCTGCTACTGTATAACAACCATGTCGGCTTCAAACAATAGATGCATAAAACTAAGGCAGGAAAAATTTGTGTCAACTTTTGATTTGGGAATGTCAAAAGGTTTCTCGGAGGACGATCGCAATAATAAACTGAAGCGGTGTCAAATCAAATACGTTTCATCCGACACTTTTATTTGAGCATATCGTCAGTGCAATGTGGGATGTTTTGCTCCCTGCTCGTAGTACAATCTCGCCTAAAGTGTTCTTTCTGCAAAAAAAAAAAAAAAAGAAGAAAACTAATCGCTTCAGAATATCCTATAATCTACCGATTAAATCCTTAAGCACTTGTATTTTTACCATTCAGATTCCCCAAATGAATAAAATCCCTACATTCTAGATGATGCAATAATTCTTCCATGTGGGTAACAGCTGGATAGCCGGATCTCGCCGGTTGGCTGATGCCTTATCCTGGCAATCTTTTGCGGCGCCGTTTACAGGTGTGGCAGCACAGCAAGGCCGGATACACAAGGTCGGGAGTCGTGGGTAGCTGTCCGGTTCGCGAGTGTCCGCCTGTCACAACAGCTGGGCGGGTGATAACCACAGTTCGAGTGGTGATAACTGGTTGACTGGACAGTATCCGTCAATGGATACGTCTCGGATACTGAGTGCATGGATAACGGAGCTACTCGGTCTTTTTTCCCCCTTTTAGAATGTCACGGGGATGGCACCAAGCGACGGAGCAGAATTATTTCAAAGGTTGTCAGGCTGTGGTCTTCGCGTTTTCACCCGTCCTTGGCAACATCTCTCCAGCACGACTCAAATGCAACTGCTCACTCTCTCCTATCTCAATGCTCAACCACACCCTAACCGCACATTCCTACATAACATTCAAATGAAATTCAAATCATTTTCTCCAAAATATTTGTCTATTATAAACTCCCTTTATTTACAATCAAACGAAACCCATACACTCACACCAATGTCAGATTCATTTTGACAGGGAGCAATAGAAAATTACTGCCATGATATCGCTTGTGATTCACGAAACAACTTGGCAATACTTTCTTGAATTAGTGTGATAAAATAAATCGCTTTTTTATATTTCAATTACACGACAAGATTCTATGGTGAAACCGTATGCATGCATGAAGCAGTCTCTTTGTGACAACGAAGTTCCTTTAAATGATTACTTTTACTTGTAGTTTCCTATGGCTTTTGCAACAAACTTTCTACTGTCCCTAACGGGAAATGGGATTCCAACATCACGTGGTTTGGTTCGACGGTATCTCTGACCTGTAAGGAAGGTTATGTCGTCCATGGCAGCGCTACACTGCAGTGTGTTGGGCAACCTGGACGGTCGAATTACCTTCCGACATGGAGTTCGTCGATACCATCTTGTCAAGCGGTGAACAGTAAGATCTCTGTTTGTAATCATCCATTCTTCAAACTGTTCACATATTATGTGAACAGAGACGACACTCGGAAACAGTTTAGTGGGGGGGGGGGGGACACAATGTCATCTATAGGAGAAGTCTGCGTCATGATGAGGCAATAGGGCGGATACAATTCCACTCGTTTTGGCTCTTAATAACATTTACTGGCTAATTTTGATTTCTGATCTTTCCTTTTCTCTCTTTCTGTCATTGCATAAATAAATGAATGAATAAATAAATAAATAAAACAATACATAAATACATGAATAGATAAATAAATAAATACATACATTATACATATATAAACGATAATAAATAAATCGCTTCTACTTTCCTCTTCGGCATTCACCTGGTCTATTTTTCCATATTCTTATAGCTTAAACGAGATTGTTTTTTCAAAAGTTTATTTCATATTTTTCTCCGATTGCTTAGTGGTCCTATTATTGAATTACTCTATGTAGATATTTCACTTAATAACATTTACTGGCTAATTTTGATTTCTGATCTTTCCTTTTCTCTCTTTCTGTCATTGCATAAATAAATAAATAAACAAATAAAAAATAAATAAATAAATGAATAAGAATACATAAATACATGAATAAATAAACAAATAAATAAAAAAATTAATAATAGATAAATAAATAAATACATACATTATACATATTATACATATATAAACGATAATAAATAAATCGTTTCTACTTTCCTCTTCGGCATTCACCTGGGTCCTGTTGCATAAAACTTTTTTAGCAACCTTAGAAAATTCAGGTTGGGATTTGCCCAACCTGAATTTTTTAAGGTTGCTAATCTAAGAATGTAAAATCCGTTGCATAAAAACTCTGGTTGGGAGCTTCCAACCGGAATTTTGTGATTTCAACCGGAAAAAAAATCCGGTTGGAGCTTTATGCAACGGGCCCCTGGTCTATTTTTACATATTCTTAGCTTGAACGAGATTGTTTTTTCAAAAGTTTATTTCATATTTTTCTCCGATTGCTTAGTGGTCCTATTGTTGAATTACTCTATGTAGATATTTCACTGCTACTAAATTTATGAACATACGATTTAATCTGGCGCCTATATATGCCTATAGCATCTAAGTTATATATTATGAATTTGTGTTATCATTGAAATGAAGAAATTCGAATATCAGTAACTACTTTTCTTAATTTCTCACCTAACAAATAATATAATTTCGCTCCAGCAGTTTCATACACCTCACAGATTTTTCTTTTTCTTTCTTTCTCTTTCTTTCGTGCACCCGCTCTCTCTCCATATATGTATGTATATAAACATAATTATATAAAGATAAATTATATTTGAAGAGAGAGAGAGAGAGAGAGACTGAGAGAGAAAGAAAAACAAGAGAAAGAGAGGTATATATTATGACAAAAACAGAGAAATTGAATATCTTGGCCTTTTGGTGTATTTTGTGAAAATGTGTTCATTGTTTTTAAAATAACTGACATACTCTCTCTCAACTCTCTTGTGCTTCACTTCCTGTACGTGGTCAGCAGGAGAGATATTATGTGATCATCCTGGTATCGTACCTAACGGAGAATGGAACTCGACCATGACGTCACTGGGATCTTCTTTAACTCTCACCTGCGATGATAGTTACGTCATCAATGGCAGTGCCACATTGCAATGTGTGACATCTAGTGACAGGAATCGACCTATCTGGAATACATCAGTCCCAACTTGCCAAACAGTCAAGACCAACACCCAGGGTACATACAGTGTACCTTGTCTTTTATTATTAGTAACGTGATGGCACTGGATGGTGTAGACCTACAATCCACAATATTGATCTTGTGAAGAATATGCTATTGGCATCTCGAAATCTAATTAGCATATTTGGTATCAATATTTCCATGTAAAATATAATGAATTTCTTATGTATTTTTTTCTTAATGTTTCTATATCAAATATCTATCAAAGTCGCATTGCACTTTTGGGTAATGGTTTTTAAGTCTACATCTGCATTTGTAATTTCTGTTCAAGTCTTCATTATTTTCAAAAAAGATATCATATTTCTAATCTTCCGCTCTAATCAAGTTTGTACTACTTGCTTAGAACACTAACTACAGCGATAGATAATTTATTATTTCAATTTCAGTAAAATGCTGCATTCAAAGAATATGATAGTATTTGACTTTGTTAAGGTAGCACACCAGACCAGGGAATTAATCTATTAAAACAAGTGTTGAAAAATGGGATGAAAATCATGTCATACATTGTTTATATATGTATATGAAATACCTTTATTAACAATATGTCCACTTTCAACAAACAGGCGAAAGAAAGCTGACTCCATTGCCAAAATCAACTTCTTTGTCCTTTGCAGGTGAGAAACATGTTAAGTGATAAAGTAATTCACTGGGCTTCTTACCCGCTTAGAGTGGATACGCCTAAATGTGTATGTGTGTGTAAGTGCAATAATTGCTATCTGCTCGTTATATTAAAACAGTTGTACTGCATTCAAATTCAAGGAAGGAATAGACAAAAGAAAATCTAAGCGATGCTACAAGGTTGAGAAAAGAATGTCTCAAGCGTAACATGCTTCACATCTTGTGTATGCTTCTGCAGTGTGCCTAGAATGTGCCGACGCCATATAATCATAGTATGTAGTCGCTTGAATAGATCATGCCGATGACTTTCCTCCGCCATCCATTTTACAAACATCAAACTTCCTTGTTTCCGTTGTGCAGAGACACGCAAGTAAAGTCCTGTTTAGAACCAATTTCAACGTCAGGTGCACGTACTTGCTTGAACTTAAAGATTATATTCTAGTTTCACTTCCTTGACTACCACAGACTGGTATTATTCTGCTCTAGAACTTCTTTGTAAAGGATGACGTATGGATCACGTATGATATGAAAATGTTTATCAATGATACAGAAGAGGGCGGATCCATGACGAAAGAAGTGTCAATGAAAATAACAGCTATTGTGGGCTCGATAGTGGTTGGATCTCTTTTTCTGGCGATGCTAGTTACTGGTGTTCGTCGAAAGCTTATTAACAAACGAAGTAACAATATCAGGGTAAGAAATCTCTTCATCCATTTTGTCTTTGACATTTTGAAAATTGAAATCGGTACCCCATGACCGTAATAAAAATATCCATATTCCTTAACAGAAAGTAGGTCTTCCGAATGTAGTACTCTGAAATTGCTGTTCTTACTTTACATTGTTATATGTGTCGTAGAAGTCAAAAACCTGGTTTTTATACAAATAATTCTATGGGAAATGCCATTTTAGTCATGCTAACCAACCAATAATTTCCTCTTTGATTGACTCAAGCACGTACTTGTAAAATTGCCACCAAAGTTAGTTCGTTGTTTTTTCCCCCAGAAGATGACGGTGCTACTGTCCTAATCATGAGACATAAGAAAGGCATATGAATATGCCTTGTCTGCAACTCATGTATATTGTTATTATGAGTATCTATATTTATCTGTAAAGACACTGTCAAGTATAAGTGACAAACAAACAAACAAATAAACAAATAAATAAACAAACAAACATAGAAGAAAAGGAAGAAATAAAAGTGTGCCGAACTTCTTTATTCATCTGTACAGGGCCAAACCCCTGAAGTGGAAATGAGCGGGATGCGAGATGCTGCAAGTTCAGCAGACTGTAATTTGTTGCCTCTCCAAGATATCAACAAGCAAGACAGCCAAAACGTTGCCGATGCCAAGAACGAGCCGTACATGGACATGTCAGGTAGTCAGAGGAAGAACGATGAGGAGGACAGTTTGTGTGGTCAGTTTACAGATATCGATGCTGATGAAAAATACATTGATAGAGAGGGTTACCTGCTTCCAAATATCAACCTACCTGGAATAACCAGTTGCCAACTTCAGGCAAACCGTGATACGACAATGGCTAGCGACGTTGGCAATGTCTCGGCCTGTGGAGAAATAGCCAGCACAAAGCAGTCTATTTCCAGAGCTGAAGATGTCTCCGCTTTCAGAAAGTTCCATTCGTCAATTTATGAAGAAATTCCCTCAAACTCAGACCAATTCATGACCATCCATGTAACAAAGTCTGGATCGGAGCATACATATATCGATGGTAATAATGACCAGTTCTCCAGTACGATTGGCCTCAACGACCGATCTTATTATTCTTCATCAATCTACTCTAGTAAATCAAGAGGGAAGCCCGAGGAGGATGCACATGGCTACCTCGTTCTCGAAGCAGGTGCCAGTGAAGTCAGTAAGCGGTGTGTTAGTAAAGACATGTTGCCACACACCCAAACATCTCCTTCTCCAGGAGCAGAATTCCATACTACACAGAGTTCCCAAGAGTTATTGAATTCTACAATATACGAGAGCATCCCTGAAGCACTGAATTTGATTATTGAATGATTCTGTTCTTCCACGATTCACTAACTCGATTCCTTTTTAAAATTCTTGGAAAATTTGTATTAGGTATGAGTCACTTTCATTGATATTGTTCGTTCTACAGGTGAATTGCATTGTTAATATCATCACCGTAATAGTTACAGTGATAAATGAAAAGAAAAAGGTAGAAAAACTAGAAAACAAACAAATAACGGGATAAAACCTAGGCAACCGGTGCACAATTATTGTTTTATTAAATTCTCACGACCGGGTATACATCACTTCCTTTTAGCTGGAGAAATAACAAACAGCTCGTCTGCACAGTATACATGTAGATCGATACATACATGTGCGCAGCTGGAGTGGGAATCGGTGTGACTGCTGTGCACGCACAAGCATATAACGTGACAGTCCTCCCATAAACCTGCATCGAAGCTATGGAATATTCGTGAGGGACGTAGAAATGAAAGGAAAAAACAAATAAACAAACCACTTGCAAACAGACAGTTGACAACCCCCCCAACAACAACAACAACAACAACAAATAAGCCAAAATCGGCCTACCACTAGAATGTAAATAAATGAATAAGTAAACATACCGTTTTGACAACTAAATCAGACCAACTTTATTCAGTTCAATTCAATTCTAACATCATTGTCCCCTTTTTTTCAAGAGTAACATAAAAACAAATTATTAAAATGTTGCTTGCATTTGAATAATACGCAGGAATTAGAAATATGCTAATGTTGATGATCAATCAAGCATGTTTACTTTATTGTAGAAAGTACCTCTATAATCCAGGGTTGAGGAAAAGGAATAGAGACATGTCATCTTGAATCTTCATTTTCCAGGACCACAAAGGACGAGGGGAATGTCTATAGACAATGCTGTTATTAACAAGAAATGGTATTGACAACAGTGAAGTAACAGTGAAGATTTTTATCGTGTTAAAGATAATTTGAAAGGAATTGCTAATGGTGACTTATTTGAATAGTGAGGTCATTCTGGACTTAAGGTCTTAATGTCTAATTGTCTTCAGGGCAAAGTCTGATGTTGTTAGTGATAAATGAAAAGAATGACATTGTCCAAGAATAGAAATTTGTCGTTTCTTCTAAACTTCATCGGGGAGATCATCTGGAGACAATATTTATAAAAAAATATATATGCCCACGTTACACAAAATAAACCAGGTATTTTCAATACGTGTTTGTAAATGAGCCACGGAAACCTTCTAGTGAACTATTCTTAAAGGGATCATATAGTTTCGGTTAAGACTTATTTTCAGGTTTCTAACATTTTTCTTTGTGTGTGTGAGATATTGAAAAACCCATTTGAAATAAGAAAAAGCATGTAATTCCAAGAGGGATTCAATGTTTATTTGATGCAAATTAGTTTTGAAATTGCTTAGATATCCAAAAAAAGAGAGCAATCCTAATAAAAGGTGGGTCCCACCTTTTATTAGGATCGCTTTGTTTTACTTTGTTTTTGGATGTCTCAGCAATTCCAAAACCGATTTTCATGAAATCAACTTTGAATTCGTCCTAAAATGGTGTGCTCTGTACAACATAAATGGTTTCTTGGTATCTCGCAGAAAGTTAAAAGCCCAATCCTCATCTCCACCAATACTATACTATCCCTTTAAAGCATGACGTGTCTGGACATGTTGGATAGGAAGACTCTTATTGTGAAAAGTTTATTTACGCGCTATCACTCATACAAAGCGATGACGCGTCTATATATATCTCCCATACCAGTGGTTATATTGCGTCTGAACGAAGAAATCTGAAAATTTTGATTATTAGCAACTCTCTTTTCCCTCTCAAAGTCAACGCCATTGACACAGAGATTAGGTTCTCGAGAATAATCTTATCTGTTGTTATCTTGTGAATATTTCTGGATGAGAATAATATTATCAAGGACCATTTATTCAAGGTCTTCAATCATACGGGACAATTAATTGTGTGTTTACACATTATCCCTCCAATTTGTATCAAAACGACTGATCGACGAAATCAATAAATTTTGTTTATTAACACCCAAATTCGCTCTATCATCGTTCTTAAGTCAGACATTGAATTCTCGAGAACAATCATGAGAGGGAAATGATTCATCCTTTTCAAATTGATTGTGTATTATACAATGCACTCCCTTCAAATGTTCAGAATTGCAAATTACTTCATACTTTCAAAATATTTGATTTGATTTGATTTAATAAGATTTATTGGTTCCTGTATTATCATTGCACATGAACATCTAGATACATACATTATTCGCGCCATACATAAGTATTATTATATATCAACATAAGTTGTCAACAATTTTTTTTCATTACCTTTACATAATGTACAGCAAAATGTATCAGCAATACAACAATGAATAATACAGTGGGGCTACAGCAAAAGTGTGGCTTGATTTGCGTGCAGCCCCCATACATAATATGCATTGGAAAGAAAATAGGAGGGAGGGATGACTTAACTAGAGATAGGATAGTAGAAAGGTGGAAGGGAAAGGAGAGGTCTGTCTGCTTTCACTAAAGGTTTACACAAATTAAGTTCACCTGGATCACTGATCAGCAAGGCAGGACAAAATATTTTCTCACTGAGGTACAGGTGAACAGTTAATACAGTTCACGGTCGGTTACATGATTACGTAAAAGCTTAAATGGGGCTATATTTCTACGAAAGAATTTCGTGTATAATACACTAACAATGACAATGAAATTACTGCTATCCAGAGAGCACCATTGTTTTTACAGCTTTCTTAAAGAGTACATAGACTTTAAACTTCGAATTTCAGAAGGAAAACAGTTCCAAACATCGGGCCCGGTGTGTCTGATAGATGTCAGAGCCATCACCGTTTTAGGATTATATAAGTGAAATTTATCAGATTGTCTTGGGGGATAATAATGTATGTAAAAATATATTGCAAAGCTTTAGAATGAATTCTGAGTTGACTGACTCTGACTGTCTGTGTGCATTTAATGAATGCAAGTTTGTTTCTTATCTTTCTTTCTTTCTTTTTTTTTTTGCATTATTTCACCTTTGTTGAGTGTATTCCGATGTCGGGGTTTCTTCCCGCATTGATTATGATATCAATATTCTGACTGTGTATCTGCATGATGCTTTATTCACTCTCTACTTGTATTTGACTTGATTTGTGTTTCATATTATGATTATAATATAATATAATGTATGATATGATATATATATATATATATATATATATATATATATATACATATATAACAATATATATATATATATATACATATATATCATAATATATATGTATATATATATATTATGATATATATTAAAATAATATATAATATATATATATTATGATATATATATATATATATATATATATATATATATACATATATAATAAACAAACACACACACACACACACATACAGGTACATTCACACGCTCGACATAGCCCTTAATGTTGATGAAAATTTGCTTGCCGTATAATATAATAAAGAAGTCATAGCTGCACATCATAACACTAGTATTATCATATGGCTTATATTAAAAGAAAACCGTTTAGGCCATTGTTCCAAGAACAATTTTTCCCCCGATTTCACCAGATGTGATCCTTACGCTTTTCTCTCTTTAAAGCAATCTCTTTGTCAACATATTTCTTTAACGTCTTCATCAGGTAAACATTCATACGATAAGGTTCTATTTTAGACCTCTATTTCCTACCAAAGTAAAAATAGGACATTATTCTTGTTAGGCTCGACAATACATTTTATGTACGGATACGGGGTCCAGCGGCACGGTGTAAAATCAGACAACAAAGAGTTCAGCGGAAGAAATGATGTTAGCTTGTAATGAAAACTTTTGATACAATATGTCGGAATATGAAGTTATAGCTAAACACAGGTGTTAAATACAATATCGCCAGAGGATAGCAATCGAACTGAGAACAAGTTGTGGACAAGTCCCCCTGTGCTACATTCACAGGACTTTATACATGTTGATTTTCTTCTGACGTTCTTTGTTTCATCGTCAAACTTCATAATTATTATTTCTGTTTCAGTCAATATGGAGTGCTCATACTGAGGGTTTATCTTTATGATGATAAATTACCAAAGGTAAATAATTTATATTTATTCCATCTTGGACAATTTGTGCTTAAATACAACAATAAAAACCCGCACAATTATTTGATTTTGTTTTTTGTTGCAGTTTTAGTTTTATTCTGCCACTCGACTTTCCAGATAATATCCTTTTCCACTATCAATAAAAATTCTGTGTTGCTCAAAATACATTTGTTTTCACTGGCCCCATATTCTTGAATAGTCTTGACAACACTCTCAAAGATACTCTCACTCTTCCTTCACAATTAATATCCGACAAAAAAGAAATCACTATTGTCTTCCTAAAAAAGAGAACACTTATATTATCTAAAAATGTCGACAGTCCGAGTTTTATAAATTGGCAAATCTTCATTAAGCCTCAAACTTTTATCCATGCGTCGGTGATCTGAAAAAAAAAAACACACACAAAAAAAAACTAATTGTATAGACCACTTGTTTTTTGTTTCCTTTAGTTTTGTTGTGCCTAATTTTGGTTTGTTTTTCCAAAATGTTGCGTCCTTGTTATAGTCTTTTTTTTCTGTCCGTTTTGTCTGACGTCACCATGTCAAAATTTTCATACACACGTCATGGAGTTCATCAAAATTTACTAGCTAAGCTTATCTAGTGGATTTCTCTTTTTTTTTTGAGCATACAGTTATAGAATATTTTTTAGTTCCTTACTTCTCATGCATCTATCGAAATATTATGAAATATAAATACAAAAACGACTATGACTGTATCAGGTATTGAAATTTGTTTGATTCGAATTATTATCATGTTAAGCGTTATGTATACTACTTCTATTAATTAATATGAAAAATTATTTGATTTGAATTGAATCGAAATTAATTTTAACAGTTACATGATACAAGCTGGAACACAGGCAATGCAAAATCGTGTGCAGAATAGTCAACGACCTTACATCAATTAAGTGATCGGAATGAAGCTCAATATTTCCACAAACATAGAAATACACATTTGTGTAGGATATATATGTATATATACACGTATATATACACACACACATATATATATACATATATATACATATACATATATATGAATATATATAAATATATATATATATATATATATATATATATATATATATATATATAATATATATAGTGCGAGAGATTTGTCCTCAAAAACATACTCGGTGCATCATTGTGGGTAGCAGATAGTGAAAGAAATTAGACTTTAGGCGAACGTTGCTCTCGATCTTGTTCTCTTGTTCTCCCTTTTAATGAATCGAGCTTTCGGCCTGTCATCAGGCCTTCATCAGGATCTACCAGTAGAACAATAATAGATTTATCTAAGTGGCTTAACGTGCCATGATGTATAATGCAATGTCATATAATGCCGATCTACTGAAGTATTACCTTTATATCATTGTTCTGTTGGTAGATCCTGATGAAGGCCTGATGACAGGCCGAAAGCTCGACTAGTAAAAAGGGAGAAGTATTTCGAGAGCACGTTCGCCTCAAATGTTTAATTTCTTTCACTATATATTAATCAGATCAATGTTCTTTCTGCAATTTCCTTTTCCATCTGACCCAAGAGAGACCTATCCTTAAAACATTGTTTTCTGGCAGCCTCCTAACCACCCCCCTTTTACATCACTAAACATACAAAGCATAACTTGTGAATCACGAAGTATATCCAGTGGCCTCCATCTTTCGTTCCTTTCCTTTCTGTTTCCTCAATAGCGAGCTTCTCTATGAGGAAATTTGATTCCAAGGAGTCATTTGTGCTTATTGTTACACAATTTTTGCTTTCTTTGAACAGTTTCACATCAGACAAAAGAACTAAAGAAATGAGACAATCAGCTTCTCTGTGAGATAATGGGATTCTAATCAGTGTAAAAGTAAGATTTTCATATAAAACACATACAATATCTTTTTTTTATCACAATCATCTCAAATTCAGACAAAAAATAAATAGAATGGCATCTCCATACGTATACGTTGTCAGTAACTGGAGCTAATGCTGTAACATTAGCTACTTTGTCTGAGGGACTGATGCTATTTCTTACAACTTTCCAAGTAGTTTGTACAAAATAGTGATTGATAACGTACACTCAAACTCTACCGAACTCTTTAGAGGATTTTAATTGCTAAGTCAAATGGTTTCATTTACATGAGTCGTCTCAACATAATCATATTGGGAGATTAGAGCAACCCTTATTGGCCAAAACATCAAGTTACAGTATGTGACACTTATGGCGCGGTGGCTTTGTTTCAATCTCTGTTACACTTCCCTGGTGAAGATCTAGTTAATGTATATTAGCCATTGAGCGATAGAGGCGAGTAGTTATCAAAAGCTTTTATTTCTAGAGCTTCCTATCATTGTTTTATTTGAATGGTCCTTGAAGACAGACCATCTATTTATGGTCAATTAGAATATTGGCATTGAGTTTCTCTTTCATTTCTTACGTGACAGGCAAAAGAAAGAGCAGCGCTGATTGGCAAAGTGGCGATGTTCCTTGAGCACAGCGCGCAGGACAGGGAGTGGCACACATCACGTGACATTCCGACTTGAAGAAGACATTTATTTTGAGAAGTTATGCCATTTGTCTAGTACTGGGAATAGACTTAGAAATCCTTCTTGAAAGAGAAATGTGCGTAGCTTATTCTTCGCGAGTTGATGGCCTGGACAAAGTCTGATTCGGGATACGAAGAACACAAACAACGAAGTCATGGCTGTCCGTCTTTACAAGTGGATATTTGTGATAATCTTTATCTCTCTTCCTCTGCCAAATATATCTCTCTTGATAAGTAAGTATTCAGATATAGTTTCGTATTCCTTTTTAGACTTCTGCTGCAGATATCCTCTTTTACCTGGGGGAACATTGTTAAATCAGAGATTGAAATTAATTAATTCCTCACTTGACTTGAATTCCATATAATAGAAAGCTCTGTAGAAAGCTGTGGACTTGCTTGTCGAAGCAGGGATATAATGTACATCTTTAAGCACTACGGGTGACGTTGCGTTGTTTTTATGGCAGCTCAGCTGCCTGTGTCGTGGTGCTGAAGTTAACAGTGACTCCATGGTCTTTATTACATGATGGATCTTATTCTCTGGCTTTTCGCCTCTGATTTCAGGTCAAACCCTCGACTGCACGGGGGATTGGCTCACAATGGAAATCCAGGCAAACGACGACTTTCATGTAGTCGCCGATAGGTGGGAAATACGAGCACCGATTGGTGAGAGAATGGTCCTATGGCTGCAATCTACCAACAATCATTACGTGGAAGTAACCATACAGGATGATATATCAACCACCAAAAAAGAAATTGTACTTTCGAATTACACCAGATCTCCACCCGTCTTTTCACTCTGTCATCAGTTGACAATTCGACTATATACATCCAGTCCAGAAATATATATACCCAGTGAAGGTCAACATCAACGCTTCATGTTTAAAAGGTAACAGCTATTTTTGCTTGCTCGGGACACAAGCAATATGAATCTATCATTTGAATTAACCTGCCTTTTTTATTTAATAAACGGTCATATAAGCATTAAACTTTACATTATAAATAATACTCTGTATCATCTAAAGGACCTGTTGAAATATAACCGGTTATAGATGTAAATGCTACTATAGTAAAGAGGACAAAATTACTCAAACTACTTCCAAACCAATAAGAAAAACAATCAACTTACAACATAGGTACTTTGTATTAGACGTACAGGGACTATTACACAGAATGAGTTACATGTTCTTTTGTATCACTCTATCCTTTAACTTTAATCTGCTTGAATTTATCCTGAAATGGAAATAGGCCTATATCTAATCCTTATAAATATGTTATCATAATATTTCATACATATTCAAAGATATGTTAATGAATACAGCATATTGTCCTCATATTTTGATAAAGAATATCCTTCTCAAAAATATTTGCTATGACAAACAACTTTTTCTTGGCATACGAAAATGGAACTTTGCGCCAGAAAATAAGTGTCAGGTGTAAAAGCTAGCAATATTCATGTAAATTGTGGGAAAGTGTCCAAGTAGGCCTACATACTTCCCTAAAGCACAACTGCAATGACATTTTGAGTCTATGTCTGATATAATATACGTCATATCATAAGGAGATTATACCGTTTAGATTTTGAGAAAAAAAGGTTAATAGGTATACTTCCCTTTTTGATAGCACATTGTGAACCTAACGGGAAACTACTACGTTGACCGCTGAATTTTAGATTTGTTTGCAATATTCTATTTTCATAGCTTTTTTATTCATCCATCAACTGTAACTACAATAATATAAGCACATGGTCAAAGAGAACAGTGATCATCAATCGTTGGCAAATACATTGTAAAAGTAGACGAATGGAAAACACAAAGGTCTTAAGGCGCGACAAGATATGTCACTGGATCTTTTTTCTAAAGAAAGTTAAAAGGATTACTTATTTAGTCTAAGGATTGAATAGAGATTATTGGATATTGTGACAATCAGAAGGGGATATTTTCTATACAAAGTAATTTCGTACTCAAAGAAGTCAGGAGAACAATAAATATTGTCATACCGTTACAGTTTTGTTTCTGCACTTGTCATTGGATGATCTGGTTTGAATTTCATTGATGTAATGTGCTATAGATTTTGAAATAACGTCCTAGTAACACCTCAAGTTTTTCTTTTACATTATTGGGAATCGTTACTCGTGGGCTCAGATAAAATCCTCGTCAAACACTACACTCGACGGAATACAGAATATTATTCAGCACATGCATTTCTAAGTAGAACTAATTTGTTGTTATTTCAATAAAGATGAATCGACCTTGAAACTCATTGGACAACCTTCTCCTCTGGAGGGCTTTGTAGCTGTGCAATCAGCTACAGATAGCTTTGTTTGCAGTGATGGATTCACTGAGGAGGTAGCTGAGTCAATCTGTGAGGAGCTTGGCTTCCCAACATTCCAGATGATCTCTAGCCTGACGTTGCCTCATTACTTTAAAGCAACAAAATGGGTGAAGGCCAGAAATTGCCCTACACGTAAGTGTTTGTTCGTCTGTCTGTTTGTTTGCTTTTTTTTCTTACTCTGTGTTTGATTTTAATGATGTCATAATGTAGTATTTAGTAGGGAAGCAGTGCACAGTGTAGGTCACCCTGGCCAATGTATTGTATACGTGGGACTGAACATCACAGTATAGGCCCTATTTGCAATTTGTGAGACAGTTTTGTGTTTGCGTAATGTAGCTGTACTCGGGTGTTCGAGAAGAAAGTTCCCTCATTCCTGTATTTGTATAATTCGAATTCAAAGGGGAAACTTGGATGCACGTCATGGGTCCGACATGAGTCATAAAGTCCATGATTCATACAAGCCATGAGTCATACAACCCATGAGTTATACAACCCACGAGTCATACAGCCCATGAGTTCGGCACTGAGGCCCACAACACCGACACATTAAACAGTGTGCTGTGATGTCGAACTTGTGTGTTTTTTTTTACCTATAGTGACGAACTTACGGGCTATCTTTGCCTAGTGCCGAACTCATGGGCTGTCTGCCTCGTGGGCTGTATAACTCGTGGACCTGTTTTCATTGTCGAACTCGTGGGTTGTATGACTAGGATGTCGGTCTCGAGAGATGACCCATGAAACTGAACCACAGTCTTGATGAGCCTTCCCGATTGCTTAGATATAGATTGATATAATTAATTGATTGATTGATTGATTGAACAATTTTAATTCTGAATTTCTTTTTCATACGTAAATGTAGTGTTATTAAATAAATGTCATAAAAAGTCAATTGAACGAAATAATTGAGTATGATATTATTTGAATCTAACAGTTGAAACAGATATTATAATCACTTCAAATATACGATATTATTCTATGAAAATGCAAAATGAAAAGCAGCAGTCGTTATTTTATTCAAACATACAATCTCATGTACTTGTCGTTCAAAAGACAAATTAAACAACTCTAAATATAACAGAAATACAATATGCAGCATACTAATATACAAAAATTGGGAGGAGAAATTGAATTTGTTGAAACTCGTTCATTGAAAGACAGGAGAGAGAGAGAGAGAGAGAGAGAGGGGGTATTGTCTTTTAACAAGTAATCACTGATGGTAGGCCAGTTTGTGGGAGAAGGGGCTGTGACTTAAAGGCTTAATTTAGCATTTGCAGATGAAACAAAACACAACATTTAGGTGCTTCAAAATAGTTCTTAAATTTGAATTAGGGATAGAAACAACCAATGTAAAAATTTGAATGTGTATAATCGATGTTAAGTATTTTTAAATACACAAAATGCGAACAATAGTTACAATAAGAATGTTTCCAGACTAAACCGTCTACAGTTATGGTTTATTGAGAAAAATACTGATATCTCCTTATATTTTATTCTTTACTGCAAAAATTTAATATGGTAGGATGTTTCGTGATACAACTGACCTACACATAATATGCGTTAAATGTGATATCTTGAACATTTTTTAAATCACTGCTTCCGAAGGTAATCTGGACCTTTAAACACAGCTTTACCGGACCTCCAGCTCAGTATCGTTATGTACTAAGGATATCATGTGCTCTATCCAACTAGAGCATTATTTACTTAGAGCATTTTCCATGTCGGGACATATATCGATTTTTTTTTATATGTATAGTTCACACGCCCGTACACGCCGGTGCTGAAGATTCATTGAAAGAATCTCTTACGCTTGTTTGCCATGATTTTTTACATAGGTGTTTTGATATATATACAAAGAAAAAAATGTATTGAACATTTGTTCGGAAATCAAGAAACTCCGTATCTATCAGAACGATAAGTAAGATCACTTTCTTGATGAACACGGAAATGCTGGAAACAAAACGGCATCAACAGCAACGTACTTGAGCTCAGAAATGCCCGACTTGATAATGAATATGATAAATGCAGTTATGCATCTATTCCGTCCTCCGGCTGTGGTTAAGGACGTATCAAGTGAAACGCATTTGTGTGGTCTACATTCCGGATATGCCTTCATAATTTTTTTTTTTCTTCTGAAGATTTACTTCATAAATAAGACATAATCTGCAGAAGTGAGAAAGATTGCCATAATATAGTAAGATGAAGAGATCCAAATGAGATAGAAAAATCTATCTAGGTATTAATCCTTAAGTAAGGTGATGTCTGAGGTTACATCGCGAAATCTCTTCAAACAAAACACTGGTCTAAAGATATATCCCTTGTCAATTGTCAATCACACCAGGTTTTTGCTGGCTTGTTACATCGGAAATAAAATCATATAAATATAGATTACTGTTACAATGATGTACGTTAGTTTCTATGCATTGATATCGATTTTAGCAAGGACATGCTTCTTCTTTCTTTATGATTTTGAGAAAAGAAGCCTTTTAAAATACTTCTAACTTTAATTCTGCTTCACAAAACAAATACATAGGTTTCCGAAGCATGTTGAACTGGACAAGAGCCGAATGCCTTTCTGAGAAAGCTGTTAAACTGAAATGCAGAGGTGAGAAATACCGGTGTCAATGATTATGGGACTTTCTTTGGCTTTTTTTGCTTTGAAGAAAGATGTCTCACAATGTATGCAGCCTGAATGTGAAAAAAAAAAACACGCCTAACAAATGTACGTGTCTTTATCATGGTATGCTGGTATTGGCATACTAGTGATGATATTACAATGCTGGTTAAGAATTCATGGACAACATTTAATGTGGAAAACACCGCAAGACCAATGAAAGACAATAATGCTTTCATATTATGCAGCAACAAGTCGAGAGTAACAAAGAGATTGACGAAAATGTCACGCCTTGCAATCCTTGCACTCTTTCATCTCCATTCCACTGAAAAAACCCCATAAAATCATAAAAGAATATGTTGTACTAGGCTCTGCAATGATCATGGTGATTTGTAAGACCAAGTCTTGGGTTCGAATCCTTTCTCAGGCGTTCAACCTTGACCTACAGCGGTAGGTGTGAAAATAGGTACTTGACAGTGCTTGGGTAATATTCTGGCAGATCCTGAAGAATTATGTTATCGCGGAAGAGGTAAAGTTGGTGAACAAGGCAATATCATTCTGGTGATTATCATAAAATTGTAAAATTTATCAGGAGTTACTCGTTGGATATTTTATTGCTTCCTGCAGAACCTGGATATCTAGGATGCTATAGACCGAGAGAGCCGAGCTCGTCGTGGCCGATAGTTCATTATTTCAGAATTTCATCAGACATGACATTGAGTCCAATGTAGAGTGCGCCTCCACGTGTCGAGAACAAAGACAAGTGGCTGATGTAGCTGTTATACACCAAGGCGCATGCGTATGCGTTCCTTCAGACACGTTTGCTGCCATGTCCACTACTCATCACGAATGGCCATGTCCAAGCATGGCGGAACTGAAATTCAACCCTTCTTTATATTATGCATTCAATGGTAAGTAATTCATCTTGGAAGATTTTGAAATTCTATCCAAGCAAGGCTATGATACTCGAGACAAAATTACCATACTCGCCGGAATAGGATTTTAAACCATGAGGCTAGAACAATCTGTCTTTACACAACATCAAAAGATATTCACTTAAATTAATGGGTTAGTCTAAGTATTTAGCAGAGGCATGGACTTCCATTTGAATAAACCCGTGGTACCCATTAGGGATCTCAGAGATTTCAGCGTTGTATAGAACATAAAGAATTATTGTTTCAATTGTTGTATAGAGCATAAAGAATTATTATTTCAATTCATGTCATGCCATTGTCTTTATCAGCAGTTGTCCTTTGTCTACACGAAAATGAAGACCCCAGAACGAGATCGATTTATCCAATCGCTTGCAAGTAGTTTACTTCCTGGTGCAATATTTTCAAATGGTGCACGACAAAAATCTGAATTGCTTCAAACAATGCGAACAATATGAACCCATTCCATTAGGCCAATTGTTTTAATGTATTAAACAAAACGATTTTCGCAATTCAACCTTACGATGTATAATGTTGTTAAACCCTTTTTTATGTGTGACCAAACGAGAATTTATTTCACGTACCTGATCCAAAAGACAAAAGAGCATAATGTGACTCTGCATCACAAAACCAACTAAAAGTCGCCAGACATGGATTTTTAGTTAAGGGCAGATTATGAAAGAACAGACCCTAAGCTTTAAAATGATGTATAGTTCAATTGAAATGGACTCTCTAAACATATCTAAATATTGGAAAGAAAGCGCACACTCTGAAAAAAATGTGAACTGAGAAATTAGGCTCTGAACTACAGGGTCTATCCGTCTATTCAAGCGCTTAATCTTTACCAAATCGTGCTAGCTGTGCGATGAATGGGACAAAAGAAATAGGATGTAAACCACTGGAGCAACAGCAATGAAGGGATTATCAGATTACATTGAAATTGAGCGTGCTCTATCAGCACATTTTGTACATGATTAAAACCTACTTTCAAAGCAGTAGCATTATTCTTTCAAAAGTTATCAGACTTGAAAGTGGAGATTGTGCAAAGGGTTGGTTATCCAGAAATCAAGAAAGGGGCCTCTAAGACATACCTGATCTCACTGCTCCACAAAAAAGCATCTTAGAAAAAATTGCTGAAAATACTCTTTCCCATTCATTTTATGATCCTAAACTTAAGAATAATGTAGAAGGAGGGTAGCTCTTTCAGGAAATATGAAAAAGCTTAATAGTGACTTGGTTGACCCGTTTCACCGTTCTTGCGTCCTCACGTAAAATCAAGGGGTGCGACTTTTTGTCGTTTTGTGATGCACGGTCACATATTTTTCGGACTTCAAAGAAACTTTGTGGTTCTGTTTGATTCGTCAAGTTGACGGGTTGGTGCTCATGAGAGTATTTATGATTATGAATATGTAAATTTCTTTATTCGGAAAAAGAATAGCATATCAACTGATACGTAAAAGTTAAATCATTTTACTTAATTCATCCAAAGATAATTATAATCGATATAGGAATCCACGAAGAGTTCGTGTCGTTCGTCACATTTCTTCGAATGCAATTCCACTTACTATATATCAGGATTACTGGCAATTAATGCATTTTACGTTTATTTTGTCTTCTAATTTTATAACGTTGATGTTTCCAGTTTCAGTGATCTGGTATTACCTCATCATGGTGTTTACAATCACATTGGCTTCACATGATATTGAAATGAACTTGTGTCACCTTCTAACATGGAAGTAATCTGAACTAAATGATGATATAATCATATTGCTGTCATTCACAGATGATAGGTGTAATACAGTATACATTTGTATTTAGAATGTACAATGAGAGATAAATCACCACTGCTAATATTGAATATTTAGGTTTCATATGCTGTGCTCTTGGGATACTCGGCAGAAGCAAGTTAAAACCATTAATGCATGAAGCAGCTTATTTGTGACAACGAAGTTCCTTTAAACATTTTAAATGCTTATCATTATTTGTAGTGTCCCATGGCTTTTGCAAGGAGCTTGACATTGTTCCAAACGGAAAATGGGATTTTAACATCACGTGGTTTGGCGCCATGGTAACACTTACCTGTGACCAAGATTACACCATCAATGGTAGTGCAAATCTCCAATGTGTGGGACTACCTGGACGGTCGACTTACTTCCCGGTTTGGAACTCGTCGGTACCATCTTTCCGAGAAGTCAACAGTAAGATCTCTGATTGTTTTCTTCATAATAAATCACTTTCCTTATCCTGAACTCTTCTGCCCCTCTAATATGTAGTTACTATGCCGTTTCTGCATTCATGTAGTCATTGAGTAAACTGGATTTCCAAGCTGGTTTCAACCTTAAAGGATTAGTTCACTTGCTGGCTCAAAGTGCAGAGATGTCGTAGAGTTAACCCTTATTCAAATCAGTGCTGATGTAGTCGAAGACCAATTCTATTAAAGTAATGTATAGTATGCACAAAAAGCGGTCAATAGGTTGCGGACATACTAAATCTAACGACATCGTAGAGACATGTACGACGAATCAATACCTAGGAAAACTATTTATCTGTTTATTTATTCATTGAAAAAACCCACCTGGATAGTAATTCTTCAGCGTTTGTTGGTTGGAGTGTAGTCACGAGCATTTTTCATGGGCAATTCGCGGTATCGCGTGATAATCTCGTTTTCTTATCACTTTCGGGTCTGCTCCGAGATGCCGAAAAAGCAAAGGGGTGAAATATGACTATGGGATCTGGTCTGGCAGGTGGTCGCCATTGGTCATGCAAGGACTCTCAACTACACGTTTCCATCTAGAGGGGTGGGTCGAGGTGTAGTGTGGTCGCTATGAGCAGGTGGTCGTTGAAGACAGTTGGAGAACTTTTGACTGTTTATGATATGTTGCTGCTCGGAGCTTGTATATGAGTATAAAGAGACCAGGGTAAAGTGACAGATAAAAATTTCTGCCCCTTGGACTTTGTTTCTGTTCCTTTCCTTTCATTTTTTTTAATTTTCAGCAAAGAATATAAGTGAACATAACATATCAAAATTAATTTACGAATTAAAGTTGTTTATACCATTTGCTTTAGCGATGATAACGGACAAAAATTAGTAATGATGCACGGGAGCACAAACCTGGAAGGACGTAATGTAAACTTTACATTTTTAAGCACTAGGCTTTATGATTATGAAAAGGTTTGTTCATATACTTCTAAACTAACTCCACATCTTTCCTTTCCTCTCTTTCCTTCTGCTTTTGCTTCATACATAGAAGATCAAGTGGTATTATGTGATCATCCTGGTAACGTGTCTAACGGAGAATGGAACTCCGTCATTACGTCACTGAGATCTTCTTTAACTCTCACCTGCGATGATAGTTACGTCATCAATGGCAGTGCCACATTGCAATGTGTGACATCTAGAGACACCAATCTGCCTGTCTGGAATACATCAGTCCCAACTTGCCAAACAGTCAAGACCAACGCTCAGGGTACATGCCTTGTCTTTTATTATTAGTAACATGATGGTGTAGACCTACACTCCACAATATTGATCTTGTGAAGAATATGCCATTGGCATCTCGAAATCTAATTACCATATTTGATATCAATATTTCCATGTAAAATATGATGAATTTCTTAGTAAAGTATGATGAATTTCTTATGTATTTTTTCTTAATGTTTCTATAACAAATATCTATCAAAGTCGCATTGCACTTTTAGGAAGTGGTTTTTAAGTCTACTTCTAAATTTGTGATTTCTGTTGAAGGCTTCATTATTTTCAATAAAGATATCATATTTGTAATCTTCCGCTCTTATCAAGTTTGTACTACTTGCTTAGAACACAAAATACAGCGATAGATAATTCATTATTTCAATTTCAGTAACATGCTGCATTCAAAGAATATGATAGTATTTGACTTTGTTAAGGTAGCACACCAGACCAGGGAATTAATCTATTAGAACACGTGTGGAAAAGTGGGATG
Source organism: Diadema setosum (assembly GCF_964275005.1). Lineage (NCBI taxonomy): Eukaryota > Metazoa > Echinodermata > Echinoidea > Diadematoida > Diadematidae > Diadema > Diadema setosum. The sequence goes on from NC_092688.1 coordinate 3,653,611, forward strand.
AAAATCATATCATACATTGTTTATATATGTATATGAAATACCTTTATCAACAATATGTCCGCTTTCAACAAACAGGCGAAAGAAAGCTGACTCCATTGCCAAAAACAACTTCTTTGTCCTTTGCAGGTGAGAAACATGTTAAGTAATAAAGTAATTCACTGGGCTTCTTACCCGCTTAGAGTGGATACGCCTAAATGTGTATGTGTGGAAGTGCAGTTATTGATATCTGCTCGTTATATTAAAACAGTTGTACTGCATTCAAATTCAAGGAAGGAATAGACAAAAGAAAAACTAAGCGATGCTACAAGGTTGAGAAAAGAATGTCTCAAGCGTAACATGCTTCACATCTTGTGTACGTTTCTGCAGTGTGCCTAGAATGTGCCGACGCTATATAATTATAGTATGTAGTCTCTTGAATAGATCATGCCGATGACTTTCCTCCGCCATTCATCTTAAAAACAGCAAACTTCCTTGTTTCCGTTGTACAGAGACACGCAAGTAAAGTCCTGTTCAGAACCAATTGAACGTCTGGTGCACGCACTTGCTTGTACTTAAAGTTTATATTCTAGTTTCACTTCCTTGACTACCACAGACTTGTGCTATTCTGCTCTAGAGCTCTAGAACAGAAGAGGGCGGGTCCATGACGAAAAAAGTGTCAATGAAAATAACAGCTATTGCAGGCTCGATGGTGGTTGGATCTCTATTTCTGGCGATGCTAGCTACTGGTGTTCGTCGAAAGCTTGTTAACAAACGAAGTAACAATATCAGGGTAGGGAATCTCTTCATCCATTCTTTCTTTGAAATTTTGAAAATTGAAATCGGTACCCCTTGACCGTAATAAAACTACCCATATTCCTCAACAGAAAGTTCGTCTTTTGGAACGCATCTTCCGAATGTAGTACTCTGAAATTGCTGTCCTTACTTATACATTGTTATATGTGTCGTGGAAGTAAAAAACTTGGTTTTTAAACAAATATTCCATGGGAGATTCCCTTTTAATCATTCTAACCATCCAATAATTTCCTCTTAAATTGACTCAAGTACGTACTTGTAAATTTGCCACCAAGGTGAGTTGTCCCCCCCCCCCCCGAAGATGAGGGGGCTATTAACTGTCATTGTCATGAGACTTAAGAAAGGCATATGAATATGGCTTGCCTACAACTCATGTGTATCTATGTTGATCTGTAAAGACACAGTCAAGTGTAAGTAACACACACACACACACACACAAACAAACAAGCAAAGAAGAAGAAGAAGAAACTAAAGTGTGCCGAACTTCTTTATTCATCTGTACAGGGCCAAACCCCTGAAGCGGAAATGAGCAGGATGAGAGATGCTGCAAGCTCAGCAGACTGTAGTTCGTTGCCTCTCCAAGATATCAATAAGCAAGACGGCCAAGACGTTGCCGGTGCCAAGAATGAGCCGTACATGGACATGTCAGGCAGTCAGAAGAAGAACAATGAGGAGGAAAGTCAGTGTGGTCAGTTTGCAGATATCGATGCTGATAAAAAATACATTGATAGAGAGGGTTACCTGCTTCCAAATGTAAACCTACATGGAATGACCAGATGCCAACTTCAGGCAAGCCGTGATACGACAATGGCTAGCGACGTTAGCAATGTCTCGGCCTGTGGAGAAATAGCCAGCCCGAAGCAGTCTATTTCCGGAGCTGAAGAAGAATCCGCTCTCAAAAATTTCCATTCATCAATTTATGAAGAAATTCCCCCAAACTCAGACCAACTCAAGACCATCCAAGTAACACAGTCTGGCTCAGAGTACACATATATCGAGGGAAATGAAGACCGCTTCTCTAGTATGACTGACCTGAATGATCGATCATATTATTCTTCATCAATTTACTCAAGCAAATCAAGAGGAAAGCCCGAGGAGGATGCACATGGCTACCTCGTTCTCGAAGCAGGTGCCGGAGAAGTCAGTGAGCAGTGTGTTAACAAAGACAAGTTGCCATACACCCAAACATCTCATTCTCCCGGAACAGATATCCATATTACACAGAGTTCCCAAGATCACCTGAGTTGTACAATATACGAGAGCATCAATGGAAGCACAGAGTTTGATTATTGAATCATTCTGTTTTTCCACGATTCACATACTCGATTTCTTTTTAACATTCTTGGAAAATTTGTATTAGGTATCAGTCACTTCCAGGTTTGTTTATTTCACCAAAGCAAAGAAGATATTAAAAACAAACACAACATCAACATTAGAATACAATCACAAACATATCAGTTAAACAGTATAAAAAGAAAAAGAAATGATATGGTAGGCTGCAGCCAGAAAGGAAATGTCCCTTATTTTCTGGTGACCTAAAAATATTCATTACATTTCTGTAACCAATGTGTTCGAAGAGAGTAAAACATAAGAACAGGAGAAGACAAAGACAAAACAATCAAAACATAAAATGGCAAATAACTTTTTTTTGATATTGTTCGTTCTACAGGTGAATTGCATTGTTAATATCATCTCGGTAATAGTTACAGTCATAAATGAAAACAAAAATAGAAAAACTAAACAACAAAGTAATAATGGGTTAACCCTAAAAAGGCCGGGGAGGGGTTGAATCAACCCCCCCTCAACATTTTTCGTGACAACTCCGCCACGCGAAATTTTCTGACCGCGCTGTTCCCTGACTTTCTACTTTCAAGTCTCGCGCATCTTTTGACACCATTTTTGCGAAAATCGTGCATACCGTTACGATGCTGCACGACCTTTTATACATGCCTGTCAGACCGAAAATGGCTCAAAAACGTGATTTTGTGTACAAAGTCTATGCAAATGGAGTTTTCTCTCCTTATTCATAAAGATATGATTATTTTCACTTTCATAGGCTGAAATTGATTAATTTTAGCACAATTATGCTTAAAATAGGTTCTGTCATAAATTTTGCCCCAAAAAATGATGAAACAAAAGGTTGAAAAAACAAAGAAATACATAAGAAATTCATAAAACAACAAAATATATAGGAAATTGATTTTGATACCAGATTTTTTTTTTCAAGTACATTGTTAGGAATGCTACAAAGAATGTTATCACTAAAAATTAGGATTCTAGGAGCTTTAATTTCTGACTTAGAGCAAAAAGTATAATTTTATGCATACATTATCATAATTAATCATTATGACGAAAATTTCTATTTCTTTCAGTATAGTTTGGTAGATTGCGCTACAAGTAATGTATGTGCTAATTTTCATGGCGATTGCGCGAGCGACGGCCGAGATCTCAAGGGGGGGGGGGGGGGGTTGAATCAACCCCTCCCCGGCCACAGAACACCCACAAAAGCCTTGCCTGGTTAGGGTTAAACCTTGGCAACCGGTGCACGTTTATTGTTCAATGAAATTCTCATGATCGGATGTACGTCACTTCCGGTATAGCTGGAGTTAAAACAAACAGCTCGTCTGCACAGTATACATGTAGAACGATACATACAGTCATGTGCGCAGTTGGAGTGAAAATAGGTGTGACTGCTGTGCATGCACAAGCATATAATGTGACAGTTCTCCCTGAGCATAAACCTGCACCAAAGCTATGAAATGTTCGTGAGGGACGTAGAAATAGAAGGAACAAACAAATAAACAAACCACTTGCAAACAGACAGCAGATGAAAATAAAAAAGAGCCCAAAATAAGCCAGAATAGGTCTACCACTACATTATTGTCGACAACATGAAAATTTTCGTTTTATATTATAGTCTTATGATAATATAACATACAACATGAAAATATTAAATTGGTGTGTGCGCTGTATACCCTTATTACAACCAATAACACAGGAATGTTCAGTTTGACGTGATTATATTCTTATGAAATGCACTCAATAATATGACATTAATTATGTATATTGTTATTGTATTCTGTTGTATAACTACGGATTCATTGATGATATAGTCATTATAGACTTACGTTAGTCAGATTTATATTGTTACGAGAACAGCCATACGAGTGAGTCATTTTGGTATCTTTTCACAGCCCTGATAAAGGTCTTAACAAGACCGAAAGCTCGGCAATAAACACATACGTTGATCACTAGCTACGTCCACGAATGCTCTTATCTTCTCACACTATTATATATATAAAAGGCCATAGTGAACATTACTGCAACGTCTGGGAGATATTCCTCCGTCACACATATACCTAAACATAATGCAGCACCCACAACGTACGAGGCCAAGCCCGCTTCACCTTATATATATATATATATATATATTGTAGATGCTCCACGTATTGGCAGTACTAGAAATAGCAATAATAATGTCACAACAGAGGAATGCATTAAATGCCAATCTTGATTGTAATGAAAAATCCGAATTTTCGGAGGTCCTCCCCCTTCGTCAGGGATGACAGTGCGAAGGAATTTTCACAGTGATATTAACACTGTGAAAATTCATTCGCACTGTCATCCCTGACGAAGGGGAGGACCCCCGAAAATTCGGATTTTCAATTAAATGAATCAAGATTGGCATTTAATGCATTCCTCTGTTGTGACATTATATATATATATATATATATACATTGTATATATATATATATATATATATATATATATATATATATATATACATACATATAGGCGTACCTGTGCTTTGGCGTCTTGTCCGCTACCAGCGGTTTGACGCTGTAGCGATCTTCAGGCAGACAGACTTTCAAGTTCAAAGTCAGCGTGAAACCGCCGGTAGCAGACAAGACAAGACGCCAAAGCACATGGTACGCATAACCACACCAGCGACCCCAACACGTACCGTGTTACTACAGCGCCTCGCGCCGGGGGTTAAGGTACGCCTAATATGATCTGCCTTACAGAATCGAGCACTTTTCATCAATCCTCAACAAACTATATATTCCCGACGGATTTAAACCCAACGGATATATATGTGTATATTTCTCTGTGTGTGTCTGTAATAATATTGAGCTTGATTCTGATCATTTCATTGGATAAAGTTGTTAACTATTCTGCACGTAATTTTTCATTGCCTGCGTTCCAGCTTATATCATGTCATTGACAAAATTACATTAAATTAAATTGATTTCAAATCATTTTTATTTTCCGTATAATACTGTAAAGTTATATACATAACGCTTTAAATGATGATAATTCAAATCACACAAATTTCAGTACATGATCAAATGATGGTACAGTCATAATAATTTTGACTTTATATTTCGATAGATGAACAAGTAAGCAACTAAAAATGTTCTTTAACTCTTTTTTTAACATGAAAAAGAGAAATCCACAAAGCAAAGCTTGTAAATTTGTGAATTTCCTTAAGATATTTCAAGGACTGCATGTATGATAATCTTGACATCGTGAAGTCAGACGAAACTGACAGAGAGAAAAGACTATAACAAGGAAGGAACAGGATGGAAAAAACGAAAACAAAATAGGCATAAAAAGTAAAGGAAACAAGAAACAAGTGGTCTATACAATTTTTTTTTTTTCGAAAGATCGTCACAGCATGGGTAAAAGTTTGAGGCTTGATGAAGATTTGCCAAATTTATAAAACCCGAAATTTTGACATTTTTTGGTGATAAAAGTGTTCTTTTTTAGGAATACAAAAATGATTTTTTTTCAGATTTTATTTCTTTGGAAGTCATAGTATCTTTGAGAGTCTTGTCAAGACTGTTCAAGAATATGGGGCCAGTGAAAACAAATGTATTTATTGATAGTAGTAAAGGATAGTCTCTGGAACGTCGAGTGGGAGAATGAAAACAAAACTGCAACAAAAAAAAAATCAAATATTTGTGGGGATTGTTTTGTATTTAAGCATAAATTGTCCCAGCTGGAATGAACATAAATCATTTACCTTTAAATAAATCCTTAATATGAGCACTCTATGTTGACTGAAACAGAAATGATAGAAAGTTTGATAATCAAACAAAGAATGTTAGAAGAAAATTTAAATGTATGAAGTCCTGTGAATGTGGCACAGGGAGAATTGTCCACAACTTGTCCTCAGTTCAATTGCTATCCTCTAGCGATATTGTATTTGACACTTGTGTTCAGCTATTACTTCATATTCCGAGTATTTGTATCAAAAACTTTCATTACAAACAGAGATCGTTTCTTCCGCGGCACTCTTTGTTGTCTGATTTTACATCGTGTCGCTGCTGCACCCCGTATCCATACACAATATGTATTATAGAGCCTAAGAAGTAATGTCCTATTTTTACCTTGATATTAAGTATGAAATGGAGGTCCAAAATCGAATTTCATCGTGTGAATGTTTACCGTGATGGTAGAAGCAGTTGCAATTTGAGTCTATAAAACATTACATGTGCATTTTACTTCTTGTGTGCGTGTGTTTGTGTGTATGGGCATGTGTGTTTGTACGAACGTGTGTTCATAAGAAGATAAAGGGATGTCGGTATAAAGCAAAGAGATTGCTTTAAAGAGAAAAGTGTAAGGATGACATTTGATGAAATCGCCCAAAAAAAAAAAAAAAAAAAAAAAAGAGACAAAAGATACGTTCTTCTTGTATGTGTATGGAACGATGGCCTAAACGTTTTTTTTTTTTAAATGTAACAAACTATACACGTATAATGATTGACATTATGATGTGCAGCTATGTTTTCTTTAATGATATTATATGGAAAATTGGTGAATTGAAGTGAAGGCGTTTCATCGAAATTAAGGGCTGTACTGAGCGTTTGAGTGTGTGTGTGTGTGTGTGTGTGTGTTTGCTTGTTTGTGCGTATCAGTGTGTTGGTGTTTTGTGGGTGATTTGTTCATCGGCTTGCAAAAAAATCTCTTCGTGTTGTTTTTCTGACATTTATTCATTTGTTTCTTCTCTTTATAAATATCCTGCAAGGTTCAATTCAATTCAATTCATTTCAATTCAAATTTTATTTCATTTTTCGAAAAGAACATAAACATTTCACTTTCTTTGGTAACAAACAATTAGGTTGCAAAAACAAAGTAAATTAAGAAAAATATAATTGTGGAACCTTGGAGTTTCAAATATGTTGTCATGAAAATTGACTGAAGTGATATAGACAGTTAAATATATTGCCAGCGAAACTTGCACAGAGACGTGGCTGTGATATTGCAGCACCCCTTTAATAAAGCTTCCGGGCTTATTGCCCTTTGTGGATTCTGAAGAAAGGCAATAAGCCCGAAAGCTTACTAAAGGGGTGCTACCCAACACGTCTCTGTGCAAGTTTATATATATATATATATGTATATATATATATATATATATATATATATATATATATATATATACCAAATCAGTATTCGCATCAACTATAGGTAAACTGCAAATCGCGTATTGTGTATTCTTCACGTTACTTTGCCGATTACTCAGGCACCAATAAATGAAGATATTTTACACGCTGTCAGTTTCTCCTAAACATGTTATATGTTGAGCAAAAATACAATGTACAAGTAAATAATTTCACCTCATATTGTGTTCGTAATATGGAAATGTAATATTTAGCTATTGCCGTACGATACTCAAATATCGCAGTAATCACTGATGTCAGAGGGGAGAGTTCCTGACGGGAATCTCTGTCTTGAAGCCCCAATGAGAGTTCATTATACGGACAGAATGCTTGGACATATAATACCTGTTGAAATCTAGCAATCTACCATTCATTCCTACCTCTCAATAGATATAATTAACCACTGGTATATATATATATATATATATATATATATATATATATATATATATATATATATATATATATGTATAATAAACTGAAAGAAATAAGACTGAGGCGGACGTTGCTCTCGATCTTGTTCTCCCTTTTAATCAGTCGAGCTTTCGGCCAGTCATCAGGCCTTACTCAGGATCTATATACCAACAAAACAGTTATTATCTAAATAACCTGATGTGTCATAATAAATGTAGTGCAATATCATATAATGCCAATCTAGCAATCTACCATTCATTCCTACCTCTCAATAGATATAATTAACCACTGGTATATATATATATATATATATATATATATATATATATATATATATATATATATGTATATACTGAAAGAAATAAGACTGAGGCGGACGTTGCTCTCGATCTTGTTCTCCCTTTTAATCAGTCGAGCTTTCGGCCAGTCATCAGGCCTTACTCAGGATCTATATACCAACAAAACAGTTATTATCTAAATAACCTGATGTGTCATAATAAATGTAGTGCAATATCATATAATGCCAATCTTCTGAAATATTACCTCTATATACACAAATCAATCATTCAATTCAATACAAAAATCCAATCTAACATCGTCTCATCATCAAAAATACATCATTAATGAAAAAAAATATATGAATGAATTCTTGCATCAATGTGCTGATATATATAACCATATTTTCTCATAATTCTAAGCATAATAATTACAAACAAAATAACATTTTAGATGTAAACATATACAATGTATATATTATGTTCATATTTGCATTGCACTCAATAAACATAATGATATCATGAAAGTTTGTTGATATCTATATTGCATGATGACACGATACATGATTACTGTTGAGCGTCATGAATTAATTTGATTGGATATGAATGATAATATATACAATAGTGTATGATGTATTTGGGAATATGACTTTGCGATGTTTTGATATGATTACGTTTGAGTGTATATGCAAAATAATAGGTGTTATGATTGAATGTTAATTATTGTATTTTTTGACAGAAAGTACGCACACGATGCTGTGATGCAGGACATCACGTTAAATTATACATGTACACGTTTTACATTGAATTGAATGATTGATTTGTGTATATAAAGGTAATATTTCAGAAGTTTGTCATTATATGATATTGCATTACATATTATGACACATCAGGTTATTTAGATAATACCTGTTTTGTTGGTAGATCCTAAGGAAGGCCTGGTGACTGGCCGAAAGCTCGACTGATTAAAAGGGAGAACAAGATCGAGCGCAACGTTCGCCTCAGTCTAATTTCTTTCACTATATGCTACCCATAATGAGGCACCGCGTAGGTTTGGGAAGGGAACTCTCTCTCGCACTATGTATGTATATAAATATATAGTGCGAGAGATGTCTCCTTCCCAAATGGTCTAATGTACCATGATATATAATGCGATGCCAATCTTCTGAAGTATTACCTTCATATTATTGTTCTGTTGGTAGATCCTGATGAAGGCCTGATGACAGGCCGAAAGCTCGATTGATTAAAAGGGGGAACATCGAGAGCAACGTCCGCTTCAAGTCTAATTCTTTCACTATAAGATTATATTAATCAGATCAATGTTCTTCTTGCACTTCCTTATCCATCTGACCCAAGAGAAACCTATCCTTAAAACATTGTTTTCTGGCAGCCTCTGTTACTTGCCCCTCCTAAGCCTCCGTTTTCTATGTCACTAAACACACAAAGCATAACAGGTGTATATCCAATGGCCTCAATCTTTTGTTCCTTTCCTTTCTGTTTCCTCAATAGCGAGCTTCTCTATGAGGAAATTTGATTCCAAGGGGTCATTTGTGCTTATTGTTACACAATTTTTGCTTTCTTTGAACAGTTTCGCATCAGACAAAAGAACTAAAGAAATGAGACAATCAGCTTCTCTGTGAGGTAATGGGATTCTAATCAGTGTAAAAGTAAGATTTTTATATAAAACACATACAATATTTTTTTTTTATAACAACCATCTCAAATTCAGACAAAAAATAAATAGAATAGCATCTCCATACGTATACGTTGTCAGTAACTGGAGCTAATGCTGTAACATTAGCTACTTTGTCTGAGGGACTGATGCTATTTCTTACAACTTTCCAAGTAGTTTGTACAAAATAGTGATTGATAACCTACACTCAAACTCTACCGAGCTCTTCAGAGGAGTTTAATTGCTAAGTCATTACAGCTCTAAAATGGTTTCTTTTACATGAGTCGTCTTAACATAATTATACTGGGAGATTAGAGCAACCATAATTGGCCAAAACACGAAGTTATGTGACACTTATTGACCGGTGGTTTTGTTTCAATCTCTCATACACTTCCCTGGTGAAGATCTAGTCAATGTATTATAGCCATTGAGCGATATAGGCGAGTAGTCATCAAAAGCTTTTATTTGTAGAACTTCCTTTATCATTGTTTGATTTGAATGGTCCTTGGAGACAGACCATCTATTTATGGTCAATTAGAACATTGGCATTGAGTTTCTCTTTCATTTCTTACGTGGCAGGCAAAAGAAAGAGCAGCGCTGATTGGCCGAGTGACGCTGTTCCTTGAGCACAGCGCGCAGGGCAGGGAGTGGCCCACGTCATGTGACATTCAAGACATTAATTTTATCCTTTACGTGGTTACGCAAAATTTATTTCTAGAAGTTATGCCATTTGTCTTGTGCTGGGAATAGACTTGGAAATCCTTCTTGAAGGGAAAATGTTCGTAGCTTATTCTTCGCTAGTTGATGGCTTTAACAAAGTCTGATTCGGGGTACGAAGAACACAAACAACGAAGTCATGGCTGTCCGTCTTTACAAGTGGATATTTGTGATAATCTTTATCTCTCTTCCTCTGCCAAATATATCTCTCTTAATAAGTAAGTATTGAGATATAGTTTCGTATTCCTTTTTAGACTTTTGCTGCAGATATCCTCTTGTACCTGGGGGAACATTGTTAAATCAGAGATTGAAATTAATTAATTCCTCACTTGACTTGAATTCTATATAATAGAAAGCTCTGTAGAAAGCTGTGGACTTGCTTGTCGAAGCAGGGATATAATGTACATCTTTAAGCACTACGGGTGACGTTGCGTTATTTTTATGGCAGCTCACCTGCCTGTGTCGTGGTGCTGAAGTTAACAGTGACTCCATGTTCTTCATTTCATGATGGATCTTATTCTCTGGCTTTTCGCCTCTGATTTCAGGTCAAACTCTCGACTGCGCGGTGGATTTGTTCACAATGGAAATCCAGGCAGACGACGACTTTCGTGTAGTCGCCGACAGGTGGGAAATACGAGCACCGATTGGCGAGAGAATGGTCCTATGGCTGCAGTCTACCAACAATCATTACGTGGAAGTAACCATACAGGATGATGTATCAACCACCAAAAAAGAAATTGTACTTTCGAATTACACCAGATCTCCACCCGTCTTTTCACTCAGTCATCAGTTGACACTTCGACTATATACATCCAGTCCAGAAATATATATACCCAGTGAAGGTCAACATCAACGCTTCATGTTTAAAAGGTAACAGCTATTTTTGTTTGCTCGGGACACAATCAATATGAATATGTAATTTGAATGACCCTGCCTCTTTTATGTAATAGAGGGTCATATAATCATTAAACTCAACATCATAAATGATCCTCTGTATCTTTTAAAGGACCTGTTGATATATAGCCTGTCATAGATTTAAATGCTACTAAAGTAACTATATGTAACTATTACAAAGAATGAGTTATGTGTTCTTTTAGATTACACTATTCTTTAATTTCAATCTGCTTGAATTCATCCAGAAATGGAAATAAGCCTATCTAATATTTATAAATATGTTATCATAATACTTCATTACATATTCAAAGATATGTTAATAAATGCAGTATATTGTCCTCATATTCTGAGAAAGAATATCCCTTTCAAAAATATTTGCTATGACAAGCAATTTTATTCGTGGCACAGATCATAAGGAAATTATACCGTATGGATTTTGAGAAAAAAAATAAGGCTAATAGGTACATGTGTATACCCTACTTCCCTTTTTGATAACACATTGTGAGCCTAATGGGAAACTACTACGTTGACTGCTGAATTATATATATATTTTTTTTCCAGGTTTGTTTGCCATGTTCTTTCTGTTGTTGAGTGTTTTTACTGACCAATCAACTGTAACTAGAATAAAATAAGCACATCGCCAAATAGAACAGTGATCATCAATCATTGGCAAATAAAAGTAGTACGATTGAAAAATATAAAGGTCTAAAGAAGCGACAAGATATGTCACTGGATCTATTTTCCAATCAAAGTTAAAAGGATTACTTATTTAGTCTAAGGATTAAATAGAGATAATTGGATATTGTGACAATCAGAAGGGGATAGTTCCTATCCAAATAATGTCGTACTCAAAGAAGTCAGGAGAACAATAAAACTTTTGTTTTGTTTCTGCACTGGTCAATGGATGATCTGGTTTGAATATTCTTATGGTTTACTGATGTAATGTGCTATAAATTTTGAAATAAAGCCCTAGTAACACCTCAAGTTTTTCTTTTACATTATTGGGAATCGTTACTCGTGGGCTCAGATAAAATCCCCGTCGAACACTTCACTCGACGCAATACCGAGAATATTATTCAGCACATTCATTTCCAAGAAGAACTAATTTGTCGTTATTTCAATAAAGATGAATCGACCTTGAAACTCATTGGACATCCTTCTCCTCTGGAGGGCTTTGTAGCTGTGCTATCAGCTACAGATAGCTTTGTTTGCAGTGATGGATTCACTGAGCAGGTAGCTGATTCCATCTGTGAGGAGCTTGGTTTCCCATCATTCCAGATTATCTCTAGTGTAATGTTGCCTTTTCACTTACACGCAACAAAATGGGTGAAGGCCAGAAATTGCCCTACACGTAAGTTTTTATTCGTCTGTCTGTTTGTTTGGTTTTTTTCTTACTCTGTGTTTGATTTTAATGATGTCATAATGTAGCATTTAGTAGGGAAGCAGTGCACAGTGTAGATCACCCATGCCAATGTATTGTATACGTGGGACTGAACATCACAGTATAGGCCCTATTTGCAATTCGTGAGACAGTTCGGTGTTTGCGTAATGTAGTTGTACTCGTGTGTTCGAGAAGAAAGTTCCCTCATTCCTGTATTTGTATAATTCCAATTCAAAGGGGAAACTTGGATGCACGTCATGGGTCCGACATGAGTCATAAAGTCCATGATTCATACAACCCACAAGTCGTACAGCCCATGAGTTCGACACTAAGACCCACAACACCGACACATTAAAGCGTGTGCTGTGGTGTCGAACTCGTGTGTTGTTTTTACCTATAGTGACGAACTTACAGGCTATCTTTGCCTAGTGTCGAACTCATGGGCTGTCTGCCTCGTGGGCTGTATAACTCATGGACATGTTTTCATTGTCGAACTCGTGGGTTGTATGACTAGGATGTCGGTCTCGAGAGATGAACCATGAAACTGAACCACAGTCTTGATGAGCCTTCCCGGTTGCTTAGTTGTAGATTGATATAATCAATTAATTGATTGATTGATTGATTAATTTTGATTCTGAATTTCTTTAAACAAGATAAATGTAGTGTTATCAAATGAATGTCATACAAAGTCAATTGAACGAACTAATTGAGTATGATATTATTTGAATCTAACAGTTGAAACAGATATTGTAATCACCTCAAATATACGATATTATTCTATGAAAATGCAAAATGAAAAGCAGCAGTCGTTATTTTATTCAAACATAGAATCCCATGTACAATATAAATACAATATGATACATACTAACATACAAGAATTGGGAGGAGAAATGGAATTTGTTGAAACTCGTTCATTGAAAGACAGGAGAGAGAGGGAGAGGTGTATTGTCTTTCAACAAGTAATCACTGATGGTAGGCCAGTTTGTGGGAGAAGGGGCTGTGACTTAAAGGGTTAATTTAGCATTTGGAGATGAAACAAAACACAGCATTTGGGTGCTTCAAAATAGTTCTTAAATTTGAATTAGGGATAGAAACAACCAATGTAAAATTTTGAATCTGTATAATCGATGTTAAGTATTGTTAGATACACAAAATGCGAACAATAGTTATAATAAGAATGTTTCCAGACTAAACCGTCTACAGTTATGGTTTATTGAGAAAAATACTGATATCTCTTTATATTTTATTCTTTACTGCGAAAATTTAATATGGTAGGATGTTTCGTGACACAACTGACCTACACATTATGCATTGAATGTGGTATCTTGGACATTTTTTAAATCACTGCTTCCGAAGGTAATCTGGACCTTTAAACACAGCTTTACCGAGCCTCCAGCACAGTATCGTTATGTATTAAGGATATCATGTGCTCTTTCCAACATATAAGATTTAATACTGAGAGCATTTTAAATGTCGGGACATATATCGATTTTTTTTTATATGTATGTATATGTACTTGTGAAAGTTTTGATTCCCTGCTCACACGCCCGTACACGCCGGTGCTGAAGATTCATTGAAAGAATCTCTTACGCTTGTTTGCCATGATTTTTTACATAGGTGTTTTGATATATATACAAAGAAAAAATGTATTGAACATTTGTTTAGAAATTAACAAACTCCGTATCTATCAGAACGATAAGTAAGATCATTTTCTTGATGAACACGGAAATACTGGAAACAAAACGGCACCAACAGCAACCTACTTGAGCTCAGAAATGCGCGACTTGATTATGAATATGATCAATGTAGTTGTGCATCTATTCCGTCCTCCGGCTATGGTTAAGGACGTATCAAGTGAAACACATTTGTGTGGTCTACATGCCGGATATGCCTTCATACTTTTTTTTCTTCTGAAGATTTACTTCATAAATAAGACATAATCTGCAGAAGGGAGAAAGATTGCCATAATATAATAAGATGAGGAGATCCAAATGAGATAGAAAAATCTATCTAGGTATTAATCCTTAAGTAAGGAGATGTCTGAGGTTACATCGCGAAATCTCTTCAAACAAAACACTGGCCTAAAGATATATCCCTTTTCAATTTTCAATCACACCAAGTTTTTGCTGGTTTGTTACATCGGAATTAAAATCATATAATTATAAATTACTGTTACAATGATGTACGTTAGTTTATATGCATTGATATCGATTTTAGCAAGGACATGCTTCTTCTTTATGATTTTGAGAAAAGAAGCCTTTTAAAATACTGCTAATTTTAATTCTGCTTCACAAAACAACATACATAGGTTTGCGAAGCATGTTGAACTGCTCCTGGACAAGAGCTGAATGCCCATCTGAGAAAGCTGTGAAGCTGAAATGCAGAGGTGAGAAATACTGGTGTCAATGATAATGGGACTTTGTTTGCTTTTTTGCTTTGAAGAAGATGTTTGTTTGTTTGTTTGTTTGGTTTATTTCTGCATTTTCTTTCTCCGAATACAATTGCAAATGAAAACAAAATGATACAGATACATACACATCAATACAAAGAAAAATCATTTGCGTAACATCATTCAGTCTGAAGTGGCATAATTATGAATCAAAATAACATATTAAGGCATACTGTATCTATTAACAAAGGAGAAATCAATACAGGGGACCGTCATCATAAGCAGAGCTTGACGTGGATGAGGCCCTATCTGAATATGTGATACCAATGTAATACAACACCAATTATATATGTACTCATAAAACTTTTAATCTTAATACACAAAACACATTTTGCTACAGAAAACAAAAAAACAGAAAAGAAAAATAGTGACTTGGCGCTTTAAAACAAGAAAAAAAAAACAGCACGCAGCACCATTGACTGCTGCATGGTATAGTAGACAATAAAAGTGTAGGTGTGTGCGAGTGACAGTGCGTCGTGTGTGCAGGTGACAGTGCAAGAGAGAATAAATGCTGTAGCATGCCTATTTTTGGGGTAAGGTATACGCTTTAATGAATGTATGCAATATCATTATCAAAGAAAGGAACGGGAGGGAATGAAAAAAAAAAACAACACTTTGCATGGATCAGGGCTTATTGAGACTTCAGAAAAAAAGAAGAAAAAGTACATTGATCAAAGACTACTAACTGGAAACATAATAAATACTTTTTTAAATGAGCTTTAAAGAAAAACAGTGAAGTACACTGCTTTAATTGATCAGGTAGGTTATTCCAGACATCGGGACCGTAATGTCAAATTGATTTCTGAGCTAAAACAGTTTTTGGGTTAACAAGGTGAAAATCTGTCGAACGGCGAGTTGGATATGTGTGTATATTCGAATTTAAGTGAAAAATATTATGAAATAAAGAGGGAAGTTGATTTGTTGCATACTTGTACACAAATATACCTGTTTGTAAAATGTGGATGTCCTGAAGCTTCAAAGTATGCAAACGATGAAATAAAGGATCTGTATGAGATAAATATGTGGAATTAGTAATAATACGAATAGCACGCTTTTGGAGTAAATACAATGAATTCAGTTTAGTAATACTACAATTTCCCCATACAATATTTGAATACAATATATGAGGCAAAATTAAAGAATTATATAAAATAATCAGGGATCGTTCTGATAAGAGATCTTTCAACTTCCAGAGTACACCAATATTTCTTGATAGGGTCCTTTGTAAACAGGATATATGTTCGTTCCATGTCAAATGAGAATCGATTGTAATGCCTAAAAATCTAATAACCTGTTTCTCGCAAAGAGAAAACCCATCAATTGATATGTTGACATTATGATCCTGTGAGTAGGTTTTTCTAAAATGAACACAATTTGTCTTATTAACATTTAAAGATAACTTGTTTGATTTAAACCAATTCAATATATTCAATAATTCAGTGTTCAAACGATTAACAAGTGTCCCTATATCATAATCTGATGTAATAATGGATGTATCATCAGCAAAACGTATAAAATTCAAAGATGGAAAAGAACCTATAATATAATTTATATAAATGTTAAACAACAGAGGCCCTAAAATGGAGCCTTGAGGTACCCCACATTTAATATCAAGTTTGTGTGATTCATAAGACTGAAAACTAACATACTGTTGACGGTTTTGCAAATAATTTATAAACCAGAGCAAAGCTTGACCTCGTATTCCATACGTATTAAGTTTATGTATCAATACTTCATGGTCGATGGTGTCGAATGCTTTCGACAAATCCATGTATATACCTATAACATGCTTTTTATCAGCAAAAGCTTCAATCATTTTATCACACATGTGAGCGATTGCATAGTCAGTATAGAATATTCACTTCTAAATCCAAATTGATTGGGTATCAATAAATCATTGGTTTGTAAAAACTGATATAACCTTTTATACACAATATTTTCAAGAACTTTGGATATACTTGGTAATAATGAAATTGGTCTATAATTACTCATTAATTTAAAGTCATCTTTTTTATGAATGGGAATAACTTTTGCAAGTTTGAATGAGTTCGGAAAAATGCCTGTTGAAAGAGACATATTAAATACGTGAGTTAGGGGGCTTACAATGTAAAAAATTATTTGTTTCAAATGAACACTAAGACCATCATGCCCACTCGATTTAGTTGTTTTCAGATTCTGAACAACATTGATTATTTCATGATCATTGGTAGGCGTGAGAAATAATGAATTTTCACAAGGATTGGGTAAATAATCAGTAAAATGTGTATTACATGAATTCATATTAAATGCTAAACTAGGACCAATATTTATAAAATAATCATTAAATGAATTGGCAATTGTGGTGAAATCAGTAATTTCCTCATTGTCAATGATGATAGAGTTGGTAGTTTCTTTTACCGTCTTTCCCATAAGAGCATTGACAGTTTTCCACAATGAAAAAAAGATTATCCTTATTTTTTTCTATATTAGTTGAATAATACAATTTTCGGGACAATCTTATTACTGATGTTAATTGATTTCTATATTTCCGGTATTTCATAAATGAGTTATTACTTTGATTCTTTATTGCTTGCTTATATAACTTATTACGGGTTGATATAGACCGCATAATATCTTTGGTAATCCAGGGTTGTCTATTTTTCTTTAAAGGTTTCCGTTTAACCAAAGGAATATTTTTCTGATAATAATACAATAATCTGCTGATAAATTTTTCATAAGCAGTATCAGCATTGCTTTCATCAAATACATCGCCCCATTCTTCCTGCGCTAAATCATATATCAAAGAATTTATATTACTTTCTGTTTCCTTATAATACATTTGAGATTTTTTTATTTTCAAAATATTGTTTTGTTTGCAAAGAACTATTGTTGATGGTAAAAACAGGTAAATGATCGGATATATCATAATAAAATATACCATTTGTGAATTCTGTGTTTATTACATTTGAAAATATGTTATCAATAAGAGTTTTTGATGTACTAGAAATTCTTGTTGGGTTGTTGATATGTGGTTGAAATGAGAAAGTTGCCAATAACTTAGCAACTGCATTGTATGATTATCAGAATTATTTAAAGGATCAATATTAAAATCTCCCATTATGAAAGTGTCTTTCTTTTCCTGAGAAATAATACTCAGAATTTGATCAAAACTTTCTAAAAAACAATCAATGTTATTTCTTGGGGACCTATATATATTACCTATTATTATATTTTTTGCTTTACTGTTCACAATTTCAACAAAAATATCTTCCGTACCCTCGATGTGTAAGTCATGCCTGACTTTTATATCAATGTTATTTCTGATGTAGAAAGCAACCCCACCTCCCTTGCCTAAGTAACAATCAGAACGATACATTCGATAATGTTCTAAATTAAACATTGGTGATGAATTTGTATTAAGCCAAGTTTCTGATATGCCAATTATACTAAATTGAAAATTTTGTAAAGAGGAAAGAAATGATTCTATGGAATCAAAATTCTTATTTATTTAAAACTTCTGGCATTGATGTGAAGAAGACTAAACAAATCCAAAAATGATTGAAATTTATTTTGTTTTATGAGTGCATTAAACTCGGCAGTTGTGTAATAACTACTTTCGGAGTCATTCAAGCTTTGATCATCAAAGATCATACCATGAGGGATCATTGTCGGTGTGGGGGTATGAGTAGAAATTGAAGGGTTGTGGGAAGAGGTTTGAGTGCAAGTGCAGGTGTCTGTGTGTGCATGTGCGCTGAGCGTGCGTGCGTGTGCATTCATCTTGAGTGTATGTGATAAAGAGTGCAGCGTCTAAATTATTTACTTGAAACTAGAGTCACCGTATACAGAACTAGAAAAATATACAATGTCTGGAATATGCGGGAAGAATTAATGGGTAAAAAAAAAAAAACCTACAACAGTATTTGGCAGTCTGCCAGGGGTACCAAAATGGGTAATTATATACAGCAAATATTATCTAAATAATTACTTTTTATATATTTACGAGAAAAAAACAAACAAAGTGATTGCGAAGAGAATCACGATACATACGAGTCTCATTGAACCCAGAGTGATTGAGCAAGAAGATGACAGGAGCAGTGACATTGGTGTATTGACTAAAAAAAATCAAGCTGGTATAACAATCTCAGCTCTGGAGAGGTACAAAAAAATGGAATTTAGCAGCAAATAGCCTTGTGTGAAGTACTGAAATTATTGTGAGCTATTACGAAACCAAAGGAGCTAACAGTATACAACTTAATACGATTAATGAACTTAGAGAAACTTGGTGGGCTTAAAGTCATTGGACAAGGGTCGTCGTACTGGACTAAATTTCCCGTGCATATTTTTTATTATCTTTCAAAAAAAAAATTATCAAATTTATGGCAGTTAAACCAAATCGGTGTTTGCAGCACCAGGGATAAAATAAATGCACTGACATATTCATGCAGAAACATGCTGTCTTTAAACACTGTGAAAGTGCTAGTTGTTTCATTACCCTCTTTTAATAGAGGGTCACACACACACACAAAAAAAAGAAATGGAACAGAACCTGGCTGCACATACAGTTGTATATTCGTATATAATGTGGAATGACGATCGAGTTGTCGCCTCAGGATTGGAATATTGCTATGTGGCATTGAACAACGTACTGAGTTGAATTCTCCAGGAAAACCTGGAAGACCAAGAGTCATTAACCGTAGGCTAGAAAATGATATAACACCTGACATGTTCGCATTACTTTGTGGTTCATCATTTGGCTAAATGGATGTTTGTGAATAGGTCTACCAGGATGGAATAGAATAGTAAGACACTCTCGTTCAAATGTCTTGACAATCTGAGCCTGGATAAACTTAATTGTAATGGAATTATAATGATTGATACGAAATAGGGACAGCCACAATGGGCAGTGCATACTGTGAAAATCCGAGTTGTCTCAATACTTTGTCATTTAGAGGGGCTCACGAGAACAATGAAACCATGCCGCATGCACTGGCGGGCGGTTTTGTGCAAAATGGGAATGACAAAAGAGTTCTTGTCTGATGAATTGAAATAATAGAAGTACATGACTTAGTTAGTTGAATGCAAACCTGGTCGAGCCAGTCATTGACTGTGGGCCAATAATAGAAGTACACACAGTATCTTGTGGGTCAGTGAAAAAAATCTCTCAGATTAAATTCAGTTTATCTAAATAGATGTTTACCAAATACCATAGATGGAACAGAACACTGAACATTCTAACTGATGCATACTGTATCCAAGTCTTAAACATCTTGTCTTCACACGTTGTAAATGTCCCACAATGTATACAGCCTGAATGTGAAAAAAAAAAAAAACGCCTAACAAATGTACGTGTCTTTATTATAGTATGCTGGTATTGGCATACTGGCGTCCTGGTGATAATATTACAATGCTGGTTAAGAATTCATGGAAAACATTTAATGTGGAAAACACCGCAAGACCAATGAAAGACAACAATGCTTTCATACTATACAGCAACAAGTCGAGAGTAACAAAGAGTTTGACGAAAATGTCACGCCTTGCAATCCTTTGCACTCTTTCATCTCCATTCCACTGAAAAAAACACACACCATAAAATCATAAAAGTATATGTTGTACTAGGCTCTGCAATGATCATGGTGATTTGTAAGACCAAGTCTTGGGTTCGAATCCTGTCTCACGCGTTCAATCTTGACCTACAGCGGTAGGTGTGAAAATAGGTACGTGGCAGTGCTTGGGTAATACATGGCAGATCCTGAAGAACTATGTTATCGCGGAAGACGTAACCTTGTTGAACAAGGCATTATTATTGAGGTGATTATCATGCAAATGTAAAATTTATAAGGGATTTATCGTGGGATATTCTATTGCTTCCTGCAGGACCTGGATATCTAGGATGCTACACGAGAGAGCCGAGCTCGTCGGATAGTCCACTATTTCAGAATTTCATCAGACATGACGTTGAATCTAATGCAGAGTGCGCCTCCACGTGTCGAGAACAAAGACAGGTCGCTGATGTAGCTGTTATACACCAAGGCGCATGCGTGTGCGTCCCATCAGAGACATTTGCTGTCATGTCCTCTTCTGAAACTAATCTTCACGTTTGGTCTTGTCCAAGCATGGCGGAACTGAAATTCAAACCTTCTGTGTATTATGCATTCAATGGTAAGTAATTTACCTAAGAAGATTTTAAAATTGTATCCAAGCAAGGCTATGATACTAGAGACGAAATTACCACACTCGCCGGAATAGCATTTTAGACCACGAGGCTAAGACAATCTGTCTTTACACATCATCAAAAGATATTCACTTTCAATACATTAATGGGTTAGTCCAAGTATTTAGCAAAGGCATGGACTTCCATTTGAATAACCCGCGTTACCAATTAGGGGTCTCAGAGGTTTCAGCGTTGTATAGAACATAAAGAATTGTTGTTTCAATTGTTGTATAGAACATAAAGAATTATTGTTTCAATTCGTGTCATGCCATTGTCTTCATCAGCAGTTGTCCTTTGTCTACACGAAAATGAAGACCCCAGCACGTGATCGATTTATCCAATCGCTTGCAAGTAGTTTACTTCCTGGTGCAATATTTTCAAATGGTGCACGACAAAAATCTGAATTGTTTCAAACAGTGCAAACAGACAGACAATATGACCCCATTCCATAATTCCAATGGCTTTTGATATGATTATTATTAAAAAAAAATCGCAATTTAACCTTAAGATGAATAATTTTCATAATCACTTTTCATGTTTGTTTGTTTGTTTGTTTGTTTGAATTAATTTTCTTCCAACACAATCTCATACATAATCAAGATCTTTTCAGTAATATCACATAGAATATCAGTAAGCAGATTACAATGTACATAATTCAAAGAAGGAAAATTGATGTGTAAATCAATTCCATTAACAAAATATAACTCGTATTACCAAATTTCCAAATAATTACCTGAGAAATTATGCAGAAGAAGGACTGCCACTATAAGCAAAAGCTTGAACACGCGGCAGCTCAGGGACCTATGTACATAATACACATATATTGTTTGCGGAATGGGGATATACTACAAAATATAATACACTGTAAATGCATTATGTTTTATATTCTAGTGCATAGATACGAATAAAAATAAAGTGAAGTATGATGATGATGATGACGATGATGACGATGATGACAGGGCAATGATGAGGAAAAAATGTGATAATGAAGATGAAAGTGATGGTGGTGATGCCGAAGGTAATGGGAATGAAATTAAATGATAGACACAGAAACATTGCGTATATTTGTTGTAGTTTTAAATCCAATTTACAGGAAAAGAAATGTGATGAAACAAAACAAAATCTATATTCAGATGCTATGTTTATAGATTGTAATCTGACAGTAACGTAGTTTTCAATCTAGCCTTAAAACAATTAATAATTTGGGATTTACTAAATATAAATTTTGCGAATTACGAGTGGGATACGAATGGGCAGTATAATTCAGTTTAAAGGAATCATGAAAAGTGTTTGGAAGTAAGTTGTTCAAATACTTAAACATAAAAAGCAAAGAGTGAAAGGTATTTATATCAAATATATTCAGTGTTTTTAACTGATAAAAAAGTGGATTGGTGTGGGCTAAGTATTGTGAGCCAGTACAGATGCGAATGGCTTTCTTTTGTAATAAATAAATAGAGTTAAGTTTAATTTTGCACTTGTAGCCCACACTAAATTACAATACGTAATATACGATAGGATTCAAGAATTGTAAAGCATAAAAAGAGTAAGTTCAGGAAGATAACTTCCCATCTTTGAAAGAATACCTATATTTCTAGAAATACAGGTTGTAACATGACGTATATGATCATTCCAGGTTAAGTTTTCATCAATGAAAATGCCTAAAAACTTGAACTTTTACGTTCAAGAAGTACATTATTAATCCTTATATTATTTGCAAAATCATCTGTGTGAGTTTTCATATGCTTAAAATAAATATAATTAGTTTTATCAATATTAAGTGATCATTTATTATTCTTAAACCAGCATGATACATTTGGTAACTCTGCATTAAGCGTGGATACTAACGTTTCTATATTATCGTGGGAATAAAAGATATTGGTGTCATCGGCATATAATATAAATGATAATATAGACGACGAATTAACGATATCATTGATATATAACAAAAATAGAAGGGGACCTAATATTGAGCCCTGGGGCACACCACATTTTATCTGTAAAGATTTTGACGACATGTCATCACGTACAACATATTGCGGTCTACATGATAAATAATCCCTAAACCACGAGAGTGCAACACCGCGAACACCATAAAACTGTGACTTTTTAAATAAGATATCATGTTGTAACGTATCAAACGCCTTAGATAAATCCATAAAAACTCCAATAACATGTTTTCTATTTGCCATTGCGTTTGTAATTTGATCATACAACTGGACCAAAGCCGAATCTGTAGAATAATTCTTTCGGAAACCATATTGATGTAAATTCAAAACTGTATGATTATGCAAAAATCTATAAAACCTATCATATATAATTTGTAATCAAATTGTGTGTAACCAAACAAGAAATTATTCCAGGTCCCTGATGCAACAGACAGTTTAAGAGCATATTTTGCGGACATTAAGGAAACGTTGTGGTTCTGTTTAATTCGTCATGTTGACAGGTTTATGCACATGAAAGTCTTCATGATGTAAATTTATTTGTAAAAAGAATAGCGTATCAACTGAAACGTAAAAGTGAAATTGCTTTACTTCATTTATCTAAAGATTTTCGATATAGGAATTCACGAAGAATTGTGTCTTTAATGATATATTTTCGAATGCATTTTCGCTCAATGATAATAATACATCAGTATTATTGGAATTTTATGAATTTCACGTTTAACTTGCTTTTAATGTTGAAACTTTATTGTGTTCAGTTTTTAATAATCAGATATTCACTCACCAAGCTGTATTCAGAGACAATATGGTGTATACATTCGTACTGGAAATGTACAATTAAAGATAAATCACAACTGCTAACATTGAATATTTCGGTATGCTGTGCTCTTGGGAGACTCGGCCAAAGCAAGTTGTAACCATTAATGCATGGAGCAGTTTATTGTAATGTGACAACGCAGTTCCTATAAATTTTATAAACACTCATCTTTATTTCTAGTATCTCATGGCTTTTGCAAGGAGCTTGACTTTGTCCCAAACGGAAAATGGGATTCCAACATCACATGGTTTGGCGCTATGGTAACCCTCACGTGTGACCAAGATTATGCCATCAATGGTAGCGCCACACTCCAATGTGTGAGACTACCTGGACGGTCGACTTACTTCCCGGTTTGGAACTCGTCGGTCCCATACTGCCAAGCAGTTGACAGTAAGATCTCTCTTTTTTTTTAAAACTTTCATACTGACTCAATTTCCTTCTCCTGAATTCTTCTGCCCCTCTAATACGTATATATCCATGCAGTCATTGAGTAAACTGAAATTTCAAGCTGGTTTCAACCATAAAGGATTAGTTCACTTGCCGGCTCAAAGGGCAAAGATGCGGTAGAGTTAACTCATATAAGCTCAATGCTGCTGTCGTTGTAAGCCAATTCTATAAGAAAGTAATGTACAATATGCACACACACACACACACACACACACACAAACACAAGATATTTAGAAAGCAGCCAATAGGTCGAGATATTATAATGAATATAGCGACTTCATAGAGACGTTTACAATAAATCAATACCGAAAATGCCCTTTTTTTTCATCCCCCCCCCCAAAAACCTGGATAATGACTTTTTAACGTTTGTTTGGTTGGAGTGTAGTCATAAGCATGGGTTTTCATAGGGATATATATATATATATATATATATATATATAATATAAATGAATACATATATATATAAATGAATATATATATACTATATATATATTATATATACGTATATATTCATATATATATATATATATAAATAAGTATATACATATATATATATATCATATATATTCACCTATGTATTACATTCATCAGAGATCTCGTCTCTCATCCTTTCGGGTCTACTCCGAGATGACTAAAAAGCGAGATGTTATGATCTCGTCTTCTCGAGTCCGAGAAAGCGAAAGGGTGAAATATGACTATGGGATCAGTCGCTGGTCTGGCAGGTGGTCGCCATTAGTCACGCTAGGACTCTCAACTACACGTTTCCATCTCGAGGGGTGGGGTGGGGAGACTAATGTGGTCGCTATGAGCAGGTGGTCGTTGAGGACAGTTGAGAAAGTTTGACAGTTTATGACTTGTTGCTGCACCTAGCTTGTAGATGAGTATAAAGAGACTAGGGTGAATAAAATTTTGTGACAGATAAAAATTTCTACCTCTTGGCTTTGTTTCTTTTCCTTTTCTTTCATTTTTTGTCAATTTTCAGCAAAGAATATAAGTGAACATAACATGTCAAAATTAATCTATGAATTAAAGTTGTTTATACCATTTGCTTTACCGATGATAATGGACGAAAATTAGTAATGATGTACAGGAGCACAAACCTTAAAGACGTAATGTAAAATTTACATTTTGAAGCACTAGGCTTTATAATTATGAAAAGGTTTGTTCATGTTTTTCTAAACTAACTCCACATCTTTCCTTTCCTCTCTTTCCTTCTGCTTTTGCTTCATACATAGAAGATCAAGTGGTATTATGTGATCATCCTGGTAACGTGTCTAACGGAGAATGGAACTCCGTCATTACGTCACTGAGATCTTCTTTAACTCTCACCTGCGATGATAGTTACGTCATCAATGGCAGTGCCACATTGCAGTGTGTGACATCTAGAGACAACAATCTACCTGTCTGGAATACATCAGTCCCGTCTTGCCAGATAATCAAGACTAACATCGAGGGTACCTGTCCCGTCTTTTCAAAGTATTTTGGTGTTACATATGTACAAGTCACATTAACCTTGTTAGGAATAGGCTTTAAAAATAATTCGGAAGCACTGCCGAAAATTTTCGAATACAGGTCTCTAAAGAGGGGTCTCGATTGCCATTGGACAGTTGGATGAGCTTGGTGTTGGTCACCAGAACCACAACTAAGTTTGTAGCACTGTTATCAAGTTCTGCTCAGTAAAACTCTTAATTTATGGAAACATGTACCAACAACTGCCAAAAAAAAATGCACATCGAAAAAACGAAAGATTTAAGCAGGCTACTATTCCATTTCAGTGTTTAGATATTCTCTTTTTAAGATTGGACAGTCAATCTTAACAGTATAAAGCGTAACACTTTTTCGTTTTTGCAAACCTGACAATCTCCATCACTCCTGCGATTATTTTCTCCTTTATAGATAAAGAGCAGGAATGTCGTTACCCCGGTAACGTAACGCACGGAAAATGGGATTCAACCACTTCGCGGCTTAACTCCACAGTAACCCTGGAGTGTGACAGAGGTTACGTCCTCAATGGTAGTGCTACGTTGCTGTGTGTACCGCTATCTGTTGACGGATATCAACCAGTTTGGAATGCATCAATCCCTTCATGCCATGCAGTCGAAAGTATACGGTCAAACCAACCTTCACGGCCAACTGTCTATAGCGGCCACCTGTCGTCTATGGCCACTGAAAAATCCCCTCCCCTGCGAAAAAAAAAAACGTCATATCAAATACCCTCCGCATAGCTGTCAAGTGGCCAACGGCCACGAACTTCATATCCTATTGTAGAATTTCAAGTGTCGCGGCCACAGGCCTTGTGCAAGGCGAACAGGTCAGTGATAACCACTTCTGAAATCACCCACCATTTAGCCAGAGTAATGCCGTCGTCCAGTGCTTGCCTGCTGCATGCAAGCTAGTGTGGAAGAACGCAATCAGCTGCATTGTTCAATGTTTGAAACACATGTATACTTACACTGACTGGAGACTTGTAGGCCTAGTCCCAGGGCCGGCGCACTGTTTTCAAAAGTGTGGGGGCCCACTTCCGGGTTTCATGAGCTAACAAGCAAAAAAAAAAAAAAAAGGTCCTCAGCTCATTCTCTCCCCTCCCATTGTAGTGCTTCTTACGTACTTCCGGGTTGAAAAAAGTGTGGGGGCCTAAAGTGATGACACCTTATGTATTCCTTTGTATGGTGCACAAAAAGTGTGGGGGCCCGAGCCCCCACGGCCCCCACGGCTGCGCCGCCCCCGAGTCCTACATGGATTTTTACATGTGCGCTTGCACAGCGTAAGCATGCGGTACACATTATCATGGCAGCTATACCTGTCTAAAAACGGCCATTCCTTTTCTCCTCCTCGGGTGGCCGCTATAGACAGATTTGATTGTAATTGATCGATATAACACTGACGCTTAGATATTGCATCAGAGAAACAAAATGTGTACAATATCACTCAGATGTGGACTAGTGTCTTAGTAGCGTCTGTCGTTGTGAATCGTTTGAGCCATTATGTTTGGTAAGAAATGTTTTCGGGTTGTTGATATTCAGTTGTTATTTCAATTACGTCACCACCAACAAAGCAATGAAATGTTTTTAGTACGCAACCATTCTACCTGCGAATCATGGTCTCCATAAAGAATTGACAATAAGAAAAAGTGCCTGGTCTAGAACCTGACACCTAAAGATGTTAGTGACCAATGATCTATTTCCCAGTTCGTCTAACACCACCACGGCTAAACCCACATTTGGTCTCCTATCAATTTTGTCTAATGCCCGCTTGGTCCAATCCTCACTTGGTATAATGCCTGGTTTGGCTAATTATCGTTTCGTGTAATGACCAGATAGTATAATTGCAATTCATCTAAACAACTAACTGCAAACAATAAGTACTTAAGAACTTGTCCTAGCGATTAAAATTTAAGGACCCTATCAATAGGACCAGTGAACAGCCAGGTGTTGAATACAGAGATTACATGGCCATACGCATTTTTCTCTTCAAGAGTGCTAGATTATGTTCAATGTTGGGGGCTACACGCAGGGAGTGGAGCGAGGGAATAGTGTGCGAGGGGGCGGGCCGGGGTTTCCCCCTCCGACACGAGGGAGGTTTTGCGGTTTATGATTTTAATGTAACGTTCTGGTGCACACTTTCGGTCTTTACGGTGTGAAGGTGGATAGCGCTCATTTGCAAAAATTTACAAAATAAACGACAGTGAATGATAATGCCATACGTATCCTCATACTAATATGATAAACAGAAATATATTGAACAAATATAAGAAAAGAGAACTAAACTATTTAATTGTTGTTTGATTTGTTCTTTTAATAATCAAATTACTTGAAATATCTGAGTCGGAAGAAAAAAAACACCAAAGGGAGTTTTAAAATGGGGGGGGGGGGGGGGGAGGAGGCAGCTGTCCCCACCACCTCCACGCTGCGTATAGCCATGACAGGTAGAATGTATCGTTTAATGTTCAAAATAATCAACATTATCATAGACGTGTAATCATTTCTGCCCACAGGGAGATAGATGGATAGATAGATAGATAGAGGAAAAAACAAAGATTGCTAAAAAAAAAATAAATAACAGAGACATGTGCTGCTTTATTTCGTGGAAGAGCTATCACAGTGTGTGGAAGTGAAACTACAATATTTTTGTGTGGTTATTAACTCTGCCGTTTATTCACCAATTCCACTTTACGCACAGTCACTACTCCTGCGCCAAAGGGTAAATTTCTGCTGATTTCACTGGCAGTGTCATTTGTGGCTTTTATCATGCTGCTTCTCCTCGTCATCACGGCCTGGTACCTGCATCGGAGAAAGAAGTAAGTTTAAAATCAGGTTATATTATGGAGTCCCTACGAGCATTTTACAGACGGGGAAAATGCCGTCAAAGCCAGTTCATGAGATGAGGCTGGTATTATAAGATCATAAGTGGAACCAATACTCTAAACGGTAACGAAGATTCAAGATTCAAATTAATTTTCATTTCCATTAATAAAACAGAGAAATTATACACAATGTATAAGCAGAACATGTTTGTAATAGTTGAAAAAAAAAAACCCAACGTGATTTGATAAAGTACATTGTTAGAATGAATAACAAATGAAGAAAACACAATTGTATTTTTAGAACATATGCATAATATGCATTATTATAGTACAAGTTGATTAAGAATGGGAATGGAAAGAGATAAGCTAGATCACAACGTTTTTCTGCCCAGCACTTTCGTTTCAACCATTTTCAGCTCTGGATATTCTGTGTATCAGATATGGCAGAGAACCTTAACAAGTGCTTAAGGACAGAGATACACTACATTTGAGGTCGAGTGATTGAGATTTAAATGGAACTAAAACAACTCTGTTATTTACCTATACATGGTGAAACCATGACACGGCACACTGGCCAATAAAAGACAAAATATTCTGTTGAGATTATATTCAAATACGAAATAAATAAGACACGGGTTTGTTTATATGCTTATTAGAAGAATGTCTATTCAGCACTTTACGCAAAAAAGAACAATAACAAAGGAAAGATACACAGACACACGCATTATTTTCTGGTCCATTGCATAGTCAACAATGCTCTACAATTAATAACACATTAGACAGATTTATTGATCCTTGAACCAAATTTGCACCATAGTGTACATTTTGTTAACCACATGAAGGCATAGGAACCTAAACTCATGTAAGTATGTAATGTATATACCTTGCTTTGCCATCAACCTAAAGAAAAAAGACACACATACACAGTTACAGTTTGGGGTAAGTACGCACTAGGCCTACTAGGAAAATCACTTTGTCATGTTTAGTTTGATTTCGGAAATTAAACTGAAAGTGAGAGAAGTGGCAGATGAATTTTTATGTTTCATGTTTTTGGAAATTGGGATTTACGAAAGTCAAAACCAATACAAAGACATCAATTTTGAGAGTTTGATTTCTCCATAAAATTCCTAGTGATCGAGTATGAAATGATGTAATATATATATATATACATATTTGTCACGCTAGTCATTTGCTTATACAGTTGAAATGTTATACTTCTTGAAGATATTGTGATTTACGGATTAGAAGGATATTACACTTTAGGAAATATGAATAGATTGAAAGTTTTGCGGATTATTTCACTTTTATCTATCAGTTTCTATGCACTTGATGAGTTCAGCCTACAGAAACTGGGTTTTGCTTTTAATGTTCATTTTTTACGCCTCCGCCACGAAGTGGTGCCGGAGGCATTATGTTGTCGGGTTGTCCGTCCGTCCTTCCGTCCGTCCTTCCGTCCGTCTGTCCTTTCGACCGTCCGTCCTTCCGTCCGTCCGTAATGAATTTTGTGGACAGCGTAACAAAAAAGCCTTTTGAGTTATCCTAATGAAACTTGGCATGTATGTGTATTAGGGGGTGAAGTTGTGCCTATCAACTTTTGGGGGCACATGCTCAAGGTCAAAGGTCAAAAGGTCAAAGTAAAATGCTTAAAATTTCACTATTTCCCCCATATCTATGCAATACCTGAAGATTTTTTCTTGACACTTAGTGTATACATGTATTACCCACTTTAAATTCTCTGGTGAAAGTTTGGGGTCATGAGGTCAAAGGTCCAAAGGTCAAGTAAAAATGTTAAAATTTCACTTTTTTCTCCGTATCTTGGAAATCGTTCAAGGTATCTTCATGGAACATAGTATATATGCATGTATTGACTAGCAGTGGTTATCTAGGGAATTTGGGGTTCATGGGGTCAAAGGTCAGGGGTCAAAGGTCAAGGGCAATACTTCAAAATTTTACTATTTCTCTTATATTTATGCAATGCCAGCAGGATTATTTGTTTTTTTTAACTTGGTGTATGCGTGTATAACCCAATAGAGATTCTCTGTTTTGTTTTTTTTTTGGCCAAGAAGGTCAAAGGTCAAAAGGTCAAAGATGAAATGAAAGTGCTGAACTTACTTCTTTCTCCATATCTCGGAAGTGGCTCAAGTTATCTTGAAACTTAGTACATACACTCAGCAAAAAAAAAAAAGAAGGTAAACACTTTTTCAGGTTTATATTTCTCATAGAATATTTGGCTAAAAGTTAATGTATTATATATCATATTGAAGGTTATGTAATTGGCTATCAGCCTAGTAGGTCAATAAAATGGGAAACTTTACGCATGAGTGAACACCTTTGTTTTTCTCTTCGAAGGCACAAAAGCAAAAATTGCAAAATTGAACGAGTTGTCATTCATGCGCAAGTGCTTCTCCATATAACAATAAGAACAAAGACAAATTTAACACAATTAGACACATGAATTTAGTTGCAAAAATGAACCTTTGATCTCTATAATATCTTTGAATCCCAAATATCAATAAAGAAAATAATAAAGGAGAAAAATGAAGAATCTTGGGTCAAGCAAAAATTCAAATGAAATAAGAGACGAAGAAATATTAATAAAAATGGTATAAATTTCAATTTGTTTTCAAATGATAGGAGAATTGTAAATGATATTTGGTTTAAAATTCATCTCATGAATCTTTGGCTTACTTACTAAAAAGAGTAAAATAAAGAAATTCTGTTTATTTATTCATCTTTATGCCATTACTCCCCATGTCGTTTGAAATTTTAGCTTACAAGAAAATCTAATTTTCCTCCTTTAGTTTCCCATTTTGTTTCTGTTTGAGGTTATAAAGAAATAAAGAGAACAAAAACTTGCTTATGCTTTTCATTTATGTCTCTCATTGTTTGAAAATGGCTTTTTGTTGTCATTGTCATCTTGAAGGGCATTACCAAGTGAAAGACAACTTGTCAAATTTTGCAATTTTTACTTTTGTGTCTTGGCGGGTAAAAATGAATGTGTTCACTCATGCGTAAAATTTCATTTTGTATGAACATACTAACTTGATAGCCAATGAAATTACCTTTAATATGGTATATAATGCATTGATTTTCATCGAAATCTCCTAGAAATATGATCTCGAAAAAGTATTTACTTTCTTTTTTTGCTGAGTGTATTTACATGTATGCCTGTTCTGCCTGACAGTGATTCTCTTATGAATATTAGGATCAAAGGCCAGATGAAAATGGTAACAATTTTCTGTTCAATACAGAAATTGCACTTTTTCTCCATACCTTGAAAATTACTCAATGCATAAACTTATGAAAGGGTCAAAGTCAATTTAAAGTTCTTAAATCCCCAAATACATGCTCTCCTATTCATCCAATTAAACATAGGTCAAGGAAGGTGAATATTCAACACATTTGTGACAAACATATAATTTTAATATTTTGCCAATTTTGTAACAATGTAATCACACAATGTCCACATGTACTATAGACCTACAATGTATTAGGAGAATCATGCATTATGGCGGAGGCATACCAGTCGCCATAGCGACATTTCTAGTTGTGTATATGTTATAGAATTCAGTTTAAAATGTTTTTTAAACATAAATATTTAGAGCTCATAAGCAAAGGTGTTTCGTCTTACTTACTTCAGATACAAACCTTCATCACATCGAAATCAGAGAGATGGTGACATGAATAACGATAACGTTCAACCTCCAGTCCCTGGTACTCCCTCTGCCAATTTGGATTACCCAATGCGTACTTGGGTCAGCAGCACAGTAAGAACTGACCCTCCGATTCCTGCTGTCCTCGAAGAACCTGCAAGTGATCCACACCAATCGTTACATGTCTACCAGGATGCGGAAGAGGTACGAAGATGTGGTGCAAAGATCCCACTAATGTCAGAGCACCCATATCCGGTGGACAGTGGTGGGCATTGCGGCGCGTATCGTCCGCCGGTAACATTAGATCCAGAGCCAGGGAGAGGAGTGGAGGAATATAAATACCACAACGTGGTCCCCAGTGGTTTTGGCAGGGGTACTGTGGCCAAACAGGTTCGTTTGTTTGACCCGACTGTCTACAATACTCTTGATAGTGCACGGGATCCTGTCGTTGGCCATAGTGCCATGATATCGCAGAAGATTAAATGGGCTGAGAATACTAGCTGTACTTGGGATGCTGACATCGAAGGTGAAGAAACGTCTTTGAAATTCCACCCACAACGAGGACCTGTGGGAACCCTTGACTGGAACACTATTGACGGCGAAAGTGATTATGACATCACCGGTGCCGCAAGCGTAGTATACGACGGACGGAAATTGCCTATGGTCACAACGGCCTACCCAATTCCTGACAATAATACGGCAGAGGAAGAATCGTTGAGAAAGCCCACTATGTCCCCTCTCCGCACTAATCACCAACCTCTGGGGAACCTCGGGGAACTCTTTTACTACCAGCTGGACTCAAGTGAGGCTGCTGACATCACCATTAGCCAAGCACCACGATCTCCGTCAGCATTCGACTCGGATGACTACAGCCTGTTGAATCCTCGCCCAGGCTTTTTACTCTGCTATCCAGGGCTTGAATCTCATGCGAGAGGAGATCATAAATACAACGACAAAGATACGGCAGTAAATTCAAATCTCATAGAGAGTAGCTCCGAGGCATTGTATGCTAAAGTAGATAAGCAGAACAAAAGGCGTTTAAATGAAAAGGAATTAGTTGTCTCTCACCAGGGCACCACAAACGTCACAAATGGCGCCACCGCAAATTGGCCTGTCGAGCAACTCTATGCAACGATAGATAAAAGGGGACGAAAGTGTTAAAATGGGCTTGTAATGAAAGGCATTTCAAGAAATGGAGCATAATGATAAGTTAAACCTTCTGGGATAGGTATTTTTACCATTTTTTTTTCGAATTGTTTAGGTACAGTGATTATAGTTGATCAGCAGAATCACAGAGCAGGGAGGTGTGATCTCCCTGGGCAGAGTTGACCTTGATTTCAGCACAGAGGCATCTTGTGGCGTTTTAGGGCAATTTGAATACCAATCACTACAAGAATACAAACAAAAACACAAGAGGCACTATCAGGGACAACACGCCTTATGGCTTTGTACAGCGGAAAAAAACGATCAGCTGTGGAAAAAACAAGGTTTTGGGGCATTTTATTTTCGCATACGCTTTGTACGCAGTATTTCATTTAATGGACTTGACACAGTTATGATCGCATTTTAATGACCTAAATACTTCATGACTACACGCAGTGGCCGTACACAAAAAAACACTCAAAAAATCAACTAAAAAAAAAAAAAACAGATGCAAACACAGGAATATACAATTACAACTGCATCTGTCCACTTTTTCTTTTGCATTGGCATATGGACACGAACTTTCCCCAAAATATATTTTTTCTTGTGTGTGTGTGTGTGTGTGTGTGTGTGGCTTGGATTTTCTCTCAAAGAGTCGTGTTGTTTCACTGTAAAGTTGGTTGTGGTGAAAGATATTTTCTATATTTATCTTTCCAATTTAGCATTTTCCTCACATACTCCAAACAATAATCCCAGTGAGAACTGTTTAACTTCACATCCATAGATACTATGAATCTAATGCACAATTTTTCTTCAAGATATTGCTCATTTTTTCACTCTCTATTAATCTGAACAACGCCAACTTTGAGAAAATGTAGACAGTCGAATTATTTAATCAGTGGCGTTAAGACAGAGCATGTTGCAGGTCTTGGTGATTATCTATTTTGAAATACGGATATGAATTATTATCAGTGCTTTGATAATTTTGTAGCTGTGAATCAGATAGGAGACTGATAATGAGCGTGATGTTGTACATATTATACTTCAGTCAAAATACATCTTCTTTCATTCACATCCCCTCACAAACACACTCACACACATGCATATACACACGCACACAATCATAACCTTCAAAACGTTTATACATTAATCAATCATTTAGACACAAACTACATTCACTTATATCTTTTAAAACTGTTGTAACTCAATTGAAGACACACCTGCATACAGGCATATCATACGCTACACGATTTTGACTCGGTACATTTCAATATTTTTTATTTCCTCCGATGTCGTGTATCTCTGAGATTGGTGTTGATATCATCTTTATTGTTTTTTTTTTAATCTCTTGTAGGTCTACGAATCTATGTCATGTACTGTAGGTTATAACTGTGTTCTGTGTATATATGTGTATGTATATCACTTTGTATATTCTGATATGTTCTGTGTATGCCTGCAATTCGTATCCGGGCAATTACCCCCCCCCCCCCCCGGCTAAATACTGGTTAGTGGTAAGGTTAGAGTAAAGATTAGGGTTAAGGTTAGGTTTAGGGTTATAAATTTGGGTTAGGGTTAGGATTAGGTTAAGGATTAGGATCAGGATTAAGGCCAGGGGAAGCCAGGGTCCGGGTTAATTGCCCGGGGGTAATTGCCCTAGACCCCTGCAAACAAATTGCCATAAATTGGCAATCTGTCGATGCACGTCTGTGGACGAAACCTGGAGATGCTAGCTGCATCTGTTGATGCTAATCAACATTCATGGACACATTATAGGCCTATAGTATAAATCAAGCATGACAAGCATTGGACATAAAACACAGTGATATGTTATAATTAAGAGTGCTATAACAAGCAATGCAATCATATTGTTTCAGCGCATGAAAATAAACATATCATTCCCATTTTGTGTATTTCCATTCACACGAAACTAGGGTACTTGCGCATCAATACATTATTTTTACTGATGAGGTTATGCAGGCAATAGATGTCTTCATAGAATGATTAATAAATAATGTTCCATTTATGTGTACAGCAAAGCCAGCGTAGGATGTCAATATTACGAACAACTGACATAATGACTCACAGCCGCTATACAAGCGCTTCTGGACACAATAGCGGGAAAAAAGAAAACAAAGAGGAAAGAAAATCAAAAATCATAACTGAAGAAATTAAATCAGCAATCAATAAAAGGAAATCTTAAGCAAAATACAACAATATCGGATCTTGCACTCATCGGTTCTACAAGAATCGGCACCAGAAGGTTGCATACTTTTTGCCATTTAGCGCTGAACAACTGAGAGTATGAAGGACTGTTTATGATATGCAGATTATGATGAATGAAGTAGCTGAGGATCAGTAATGTATACAGTTCTGCCTCAGTCCCATACATTGACATTACTGCTGGTTACTGGCATGGCACTACCAAACGGTGTGTACAAATTGAATAATTTCATCCATTCTGTTTGTATGCGTTCTATTCTGTTCTATTTTGTTTGTATCGATGTCATGTTCCGGCACAGGCGCCAACGAATAGAATTCTATTGATATGGTAATACCAAATCTACTACTAGTAACAGATATAAAGCTCGATAATACAATTAAGGGTGTATAAAAAGACATGTTCTCAATGATTGACAAAATATATTGGTAACTAGACTTCCTGTCTTCTTTATGCCTCTCTGGATCTAGGTGCATTTGTGATGAGCGTGTGTGAATGTGTGTGACACTAGGTTTAGGAACAAGTTTTGCTCCCTCTCGTTCTATCTCTCTCTCTCTCTCTCAACTGATGTACGCACCAGTTAGTCTTATTTATTTGTTTTGGCGCGGGTTTTGGTTGACTATCTTGTCATGGTCACATTTGAAATTATCTTTTTTTTTTTTGCCAAAGAATAAGGATTTTAATTACAATCACATGTTACCTCTCAGATGTCGTGACCTTTTCCTCCGCTGTTTTGATTTGTAGTGCTTAAGATTTTGCTGAATAAATGGAATGAAATAAATGAAGTAATGTGTGAATAAATGAATGAATGAATGGATGCTAATTCAAAGACAACTTTTTATACATAATGTAAGTGAATTGCCAGACTCTAAGCTTTAAAATGATGTATCACTCAAATCAAATGGACTCTTCTAACCTATCTAAATATTGGAAAGAAAGCACACACTCTGGAGAAGTGTGAACTGAGAAAAGAGGCTCTGAAGTACAGTGTCTATTCAAACGCTTGATCTTTACCAAGCCGTGCTCGCTGTGCGATGAATGGGACAAAAAACTGATGTAAACCACTGGAGCAACAACAATAAAGGAATTATCAGATTAAACTGAAATTAAGCATGCCCTATCAACACATTCTGTCCATAATTAATGCCAACTTTCAAAGCAGCAGCATCATCCTTTTAAAAGTTATTAGAGTTGAAAGTGAAGAAAGTGTACAAGGTTTTCAAGAAATGAAAAGGGGACACCTAATCACACTATTCTGTCAAAAAATGCTTAAAAACACACTTTCCTGCCCGTTTTATGATCCCAAATTTTAGCATGATATAGAAGAAGACTTGCTCTTTCAGAAAATATGAAAAAGTCAAGATCGGCTAGGTTGACCCACTTCACCTATTTTTAGTCCTCACACAAAATCAGTGTGTGCGACTTTTTGTTCGTTTTGTGATGCACGATCACTGAGAGAGAGAGGGAGAGAGAGAGAGAGAGAGAGAGAGAGCAAACAATGGAAGGACAGTTTGAAACCGAACTCTCTCTTTACATCGTGGGCTTTGTGGAGCTCCTAGACCTCTGAGACCCTTGGAAGCAAAGATGGCTTGATCGTACAGAAATCTTAACCCTGTGTGTCTGGAATAAGTATCCTCTCTTTCTCTCTCTCTCTCTCTATGCCTGTGTGTGTGTGTGTGTGTGTGTGTGTGTGTGTGTATGTGTGTGTGGTGACATCCATCTTTCGTTGTATTTAAAGAATTTAAAGCTTCCAAAATGTAACCGTCTGATATCCACTCTTTATGGAATATTTAGGATTCTTTTAAATTAAATTCAACGATCTGGAGCTAACGTTTGGAAGAATATCTTCAAATCGGACGGAGGTGGGTATCTCCTTTCCACACGAGAAAGCTTTTTACACTTTTCGTAATTGAAATTCAGTGATCTGATACATCATTATAAGAAATATTTGAAAAATTATCAACGAAAAAGAAAGGTGCACTGAATCTATGGAGGGTGTAGTATATAAATTTTTAGAATTGAAATTCAACTATCTGGTGCACAATTTGATTGTAACAAATAGATAATCAATTTTCTGTCAACAATTAGATAGGCCTTACACTGGAATAATGAGAATGGCTAAGTTTAGGAATCAGTTACCTGCTGCATCACATTTAAATCTGTGGCGGTAGATATATTGCTCACCGGCAATGACAAAATAAACGATAGTGAGTGGGGGTTGTGACAAATACATCTATAATGCCATGCTTATTCCCGCCACACGATAGTCGTTAAGCACGATTTCTCATTAACTTTACTATTAAACTGACTGGAAAATGTTATTCCATTCTAAAGGAAAAGAGGGATTTTGATTTTGTTTGTTTGTTAGGGGGATAATGTTGTCCATGAATGTGACCAAGTCTATTTTAAAGCATTTACCTTAGTTATAATTGAAATAACCTTTGACACTATATCTGTAACTAGCTGACTCAGTTAAATTCAAACATGATTAATAGACTGAATGTATTGGGAATACGGGTACTAATAAATGGCGACAGCTAGCATCACGATTCTAAATA
This sequence comes from Diadema setosum, assembly GCF_964275005.1. NCBI lineage: Eukaryota > Metazoa > Echinodermata > Echinoidea > Diadematoida > Diadematidae > Diadema > Diadema setosum. Next base: position 3,691,920 of record NC_092688.1, read on the forward strand.
TCAATTTTCTGACAACATTGATTGACAATAATATTCAATATTTCAACAGAAGTGTGTAACAGATCGTTTGATTTCCATTCTAAAAATGCAATTTATCTCCCTCGTGTTAAAGGAGACGTACACACTCTGCCGCACGCTCATCCCGGTTGCTGGCTGTGCATAGAATTAGATTTTTAAATGATTTAATCACTATGAAATGAGAAACCATGCATAACTTGAACAATTTAAATGACTGCATTTTCTTTTGCCTTGTAACTTACACAATTAGATGACTGCATCTTTCGCATTGGAACTTAAATGATTAACCAGCTTTCAGTTATATTCTTTGATTGAGCATTTTCCAAATTCCTCCCAAAGTGTGCATCAAATCTTTGAAATTAAATTCTAACGAAACACAATGTTTGAAAGGCTGCAGGAAAGGAGATAATCTCCTCCCACATCCTCCTCTGCTTGAATTGTTTCACGTAGTTCACGTAGTAGGCAGTCAATGAAAACGAATTCAAGTTCCTTGTCCAATTTGAGGGGGGAGGGGAGGGGATGAATATTCAGCCCCGTCTCACCCCCCCCCCCCTGTGTGTCTCTTTACTGCTTTCACGCTGTCCTCATTCTGTAACAGGTTTGTCTTTCAATATACAGCTTACGAATTGGGAAGTGAATGACTGTGCTGTTGGTCCAACTTGTCTACGTCCTGGCAACCAAAAACGTGCATAAACAAATGTTACATAAAATTAATCAAGAAAATGTCAGCCAATTATGAATTTAGGAAATAATTCTTTACTAAATATTGTCAAGTGTATATTGCAGTGATTGATGTTGGACGTAATGTCATTCTCCTTAGATAGAATGGGTACATTAAGGTTTGTTTATGCCAACATAATGCATTTGAGCATTAATTATTCACGTGCTTCTCGAAAGGTCTAAGCAAGCCTTCTGAAGTTCATGATATCACCATCACAAAATACATTGAGAAACTCGACAGAACGAAGAGGTCGTGATCAAATCGTATATCTGGTTATAGCCGATATCTTGGAAAAAACAAAGCACATTGCACGAACGTATGCTATGTATTTGTTGGACTATAAGACCCTGGATCACAAAACCACATAAAAGTTCCAGACATGGATTTTTAAAAGAGCAGACTCTGTTAAAATGACGAATACATGTAATTCAATACTGTACGATAGCAGGGGCGGATCCTGGGGGCGCCTTTGCAAAATTAAAGGAGGGGCGCACGCACCCTCATGTTTTTTTCTTTTTATTTCTTTTGTTTTAACCAAAAATACAGAGGGGCCGGTGCGCCCCCATCACTGCAATAGTGCAAAAGTACAAAGTCCCTCTGTACAAACCCACTCTGGAAAAGTTTTTACTGAGAAGAGATTCTTTGAGTTTGAGTGTCTATTCAAGTGTTAAATCTCATCCAGCGTTGCTCTCTGCCATGAATAAAACAACGGATACTACAGCAACCGCCATTAAGACCAGGCGTCCACTAGGGCGCGGACAAGACCCGGACAAGACCCGGAATGCAAATTTGGTATTCCGCACTCCTTCGGCAACCTGTCCGCACGTTCCTGAACGTGTCCGCTCACTGTCCTAAACATGTCCGGGCGTTTCCGCACCTTCGGGAGAGAGAAAAATTTCCGCGTCCAAATTTTGATCGAGACCAAAATTTGGACGCGGAAATGAACTTCCTGACACCTTCGGCGACTTGTCCTGACGATGTCCTGAGGATGTCCCGCTTGTCCGGAACCCTTCCGCTCCTTCTGCACACGCTCCGGAAAGAATCCCGCGGTGTGGGGTGGCTTCCCGAATGAAAGCGGAAGACACCAGGAATGTTTTAGGACAGCGCGGAGCCGATTCGGATCTATATATGCAAGTGTCCGGAACCGATGCGGAAATTTTGTGATCCAGACACGAAAATGTCGACACTTTCCGCGAGCGTCATGCTAATGAAACGCAAAATGAGCAAGAAGGGAGGCGAGGCCCCCATGCAAATATCCCCATCACAGGCACACCTTTCGTCTAGTGATGAAGAACAGGTAAATCTAAGGAATTTGCGGTCCCAGAAGGCAAAGAAGAAGGTAGTAGAGACTGTGCCAAAAGCAACCAGAAAGAAGTGAAATCAGCACCCTAACTTCCTAGTAAGTTTGTTTTGATTTGATCTTTTCAGAAATTATTTTTCATCTGAGTGACTTTCCTGGTTCCTATTACTTACTATAGTACATTCTCCTTTATGTTGTTTTCGTATTTTATTTGCAAACAAACTAGGTTGTCCCATGTGACAGCCCAGCTGAAAAATCACAAAAGTAGGTGGAAGTACACTCAGAAAAAAAGCATAGAATTTTTGGCTAAATGTTAATGTATTATAAATATGAACAAGTTGTTATTCATACGTAAATGCTTTCTAATGATACAACATATTAGAACAAAAGACAAATTCATCACACTACAAAGCATGAATTCAATTGCAAAGATATACCTGTGGTCTCATTACAATGTAATATCTTTGAAGCCCAAAATAACAATGAAAGGTAAAGATGATGGAGGAAAATGAAGAATTTTCTGTCACTTCAAAACTCAAGTGAAATGAGAGAAAAAGCAATAAATCATAAACTCGAAAAAGTGTTAAATTTTTGTCTTTCTTTTGCTTTGTTTTTTGCTGAGCGTATATATTTAAGTACACATTAAGCATCACAAATCATTTCAGAAATATTCTTTACATGAATGATTTTCGTAGTTGTTATTACCTAATATTTTTTCTTCTTTTTGTTTTAGTTGCAAACAAACTCGATGGTCCAATTTGACAGCCCAGCTGAACCCCCCCCCAAAAAAAGTAAAATAAAGTAGCTTACAAATATTTCCCCATTTTTACACTTCATTGGCAATAGGCTAGTAAGCTCTAAGCATGAAAAAAAAAAAAATCTCGGACTTGAAAGTGTTCAAAAGTGATCAAAATAAGAAAGGGTTAGAGATGCACAAGGGTAAAAATCAGAGAAAGAAAAACAAATTTAATGCTTAGGATCATTTTGGCATGCTCTACAGAAGTATCAGACAAAACATGTATATACTTCACGATGGATAAAGCACATGTCTAAAAAAAGGGAATAAAGAACATATATATATATATATATATATATATATATATAGTAACATAAGTAACAGTTAGTATCATAAGTAACAAAACTGCAACAAAGTTCATGCTGTATTCACCAACGGTTTAATTCTTGTGAAGAAATAAATCGTTGGTGAATACAGCATGAGCTTTGTTGCAGTTTTGTTACTTAATGTTTTTATCTTGCCCACACGTGGACTACCTTATCAACATGATTATATATACATATATATACATATGTATATGCATTTACATTTTTATGCATATTATATATATATATATATATATATATATATATATATATATGGTTCAAAAAGTTTGCAAATATCATCCATGTGACTGTAGGCAGAGAAAAAATTGTTCTCCCAGATGAGACAAATCAGAAATAAAAAAATGAATCGTCAGCCCACATGCAGACAATCCTATTCTTCGACTTTTGGTGGTCACATTTATCAAATGATATTGACCAATATCAGCCGCTACAGCGGAAGCAAAACAAGGAGCATCAATGACGGCTAGCAGTCAAATGAGGAAAAGTTAAAGTCAGCGCCAAATTTATACCTTTCCATTTTCCTGGTATTGTCCGCAGTTTGTCCGCATGCCTAACTTTTGTTGTCCGGAAGGCATCCTGATTGTCCGCGTTCATTCCTGGTGTAATCCTAGATGTTTCCGCGCTGCCCGGCTACGATTAGCATATTCCGAGGTATTTCGCGCTCTTCCGGAGTGATTCCTAGGAATGTCCGCAGTCAGTCCGCGGACAGTCCGCGGACAGTCCTAGGAATGTCCCAGGACAAGCCGATTCACAAAGTTATTCCGCGTTTGTCGCGGACAGGATGCCGAAATAACAAAATTTGCTTCCGCAACCCTTCCGGGGCTTGTCCGCGCCCAAGTGGACGTCCGCCCTAAGAGACTACTAAACTAAACTGAAAGTTTGCCCACTGCTTGAATGCATTCCATTCATGAGTGATACTAACTGGTCAACGCAAAAGTACCATCCTTTCAAAAGCTATTGGAACTGAAAGTGAAGAGTGTTTAAAGGGTTTTTCGTGGTCCGAATTTGAGAAGGCCTAAACAAAATGAATAGTGTTTAGAAACAATAAACCACCAAAAAGACAGTTTCATTTTTGCTCATGATTCTAACTTTCAGAAATATATAAAAGATATGTGCACTTTCATAACATACGAAAAAAGTCAAAATTGACTAGGTGGAAGCTTTGAACCAATTTTGAGACCAACTGAAATCAAGTCGCACGACTTTATGTTGGTGTTTATAATACGCACGGTCGATATAATAACATTGTAGCATTTGGATGTGTTGGTCTTGGGTATATCCGTTGGGTACATCTGTTGGGTATAGTTTGTTGAGGATTGAAGAAAAGTGTTCGATGAAGAAGAATAAGTCTCAAACACGCCATATGTAGATCGAACAAGAGGTTTTTATTCACCTACTTGTTGGATCTACAGATGACGTATTTAAAGGGGATGGCTAGTAACTGATCAGTGGGAATGCTGAAGGATGCTGAAGGATGACTGTTCCAATCCAATGTGCAGTTTAATGTTTCCAGGTTAGCATGCCTGGTCAGTGACGGGGGCATTAATCTGCACATTACTTGATTATGAGACCGTTCTGAAGCAAATAATTTTCACACAACAGTAGATATATATTGTACTCTTAAATGAATCCCACGAGGATTGGAACAATCATCCCTCAGCATTCCCACTGATTCCCACTGATCGGTTACTAGCCTTCCCCTTTAAGACTCATTCTTCTTATAATTATAACATTCGCAGTCTAACATGTATGTATATATATATATATATATATATACATATATATATACATATATTTTCGATTATATATGTATATATATATATATAAACATATACATATATATATGTATATATATATATATATATATGTGTGTGTGTGTGTGTGTGTGTGTTTGTAATGATTTACCAATAACTCGCTTTGCACAAAAGGTAAAGCTGTCCGGCCTCTATCAGCATAATTATGGTTGTACAGTTGTCTCTTGGTCAAAATGTATTTCAAGTCTGATTTGACTGACAAGCATACAGTCCCTAAAGCAGTTGGAATATCACTTCACACAAAAAAGGGGTGCATATCAAGTTGAAATAAAGTATAACGTTATCTCTTTATTACATACTGATATCATTAGACCCATCTGATCAAACCATGTCGTGAAGAAGATGACATGCTCGCACAGTAACCTCTTAATTCTGTGTATCTCGTCTTGAGTAACTGGTGTGACGTGCGTGCATGTGCGTTGGGTTGGAGAGCCCGTCATATCCATGCTGTACTGCAATGATAAATGTTAATGTTCTATAGAGATATTTCAGGGCCCTTTATTGTTCCTTATTTATATTAATGACATTATCAATTCATCTAGCTTGTTTACTTATTCGCTTTTTGCAGATGACACTTGCTTACTTGCCCACCACAACTATTTGTTACCCTTAATAAACTCTGTAAATGATGAAATTGGTAATATATTTGAATGGTTTTGTTGTAATAAACTATTATTGAATACTAGCAAATCTCAATATGTTGTATTTAGATTAAGAGGGAAAAGAATCCGAAATGACATTGTTCCACTGGTTATAGGCGGTAACCAGATTGATCGAAGCCAAAATGTACGATTCCCAGGCGTTATAGTCGATGAATATTTATCGGGGAAAGACCACGTCAGTTACGTCTGTACTAAAGTTTCTCGTAGTGTTGGTATCATATCCAAGTTACGTCTCTATTTACCAAAAGAAACCTTAATTACTCTGTATAATGCCATAGTTATGCCTCATTTAATGTACTGTAATGTAGCTTGGGGAAATACTTATAAGACTCATATAGATAAGTTGATTGTTCTTCAGAAAAAAAACTGTAAGGTATATTACAAATTCAAACTATAGAAGTCCAAGTTTGCCATTGTTTATTCAACTTCATATTTTGCCATTTGAAAAATTAGTTATCTTGAGTTGCTTGATTTTTATGTTTAAGACACAAGGTGATCCGAAATCTTTCATGAAGGATGCGTTTGTGTTAAATTCTACCGTTTATGCTTATAATACGCGTAAAATCTCATTCATCAACCCTTTGCAAGAACTCAAACTGCCCAAAATTCATTTGTATATGTTTGTATTAGAGAATGGAATAATTTGCCATTGAGAATTAGGTCAGCCTCAACACTATCCAACTTTAAACGTACATGTCGCATCTATCTTGAGGGAAATTTGTAAAACAAGAATTGATCAGGGAAGCTGAATTCAAAAGTATAGTAAAATAGAAAGTATCTTTCTGCAATTTCATGTGAATTATATGTATGTGCATGAGCGTTTTTGTGACACGTGTTTGTGTGATTGAATGTGTGTGTGTGCGCGTGTGTGTGTGTGTGTGCTTGTGTTGCATCTGCCCTATGTAAATATGTTACTATTATACTTCTTGTTAATATGTTTAAAACTTTAGTATGTTTTGCTTTGTTTTATATGTTTATCCGGGACCCCTTTTTTACAAGCTCTGCTTCTTTTGGGGTCCCAAACCATTCATTATTCTTAATGCTGTATCCTTTTGTAAAATGTCAAATGTTTAATGAATTGGTTAAATAAACTTGAAACTTGAGAGCTACGTTCAGTGATCTATATGTGTTAAGATGATGATAGACTGCACACAAAAAAGAGACAAGAACATCGATGCTCAGGAGGGACCATGACGTTGTATTAGCCAAAATGCCAACTTTGTGCGACGTACAATAACTGAATAAACTTCTCACATCCCTCTCTTCTTCTCTCTTGGGAACACACATTTTTTATTTTTCACTGCAGGTGGAAAAAAGGACAACGACTGCGGCTGAGAGGAAGGGCCACTTAAAGAAGACCTCCGGATGATTTTCAGATTTTTACATTTGAACAACTGTAAATTAATTCTACTGAGGACAGAGTTTCAGAATTTGTCATAATTGGGATGAAAAATAAGACTATTTTCAAAATTTAGAACCAATTGCAATGAACAAGGATGATGACATCAGTCTAATTAAATTCAATTCAATCATAGCAGAGTCGCCATAAGAATGCATGACTTGGGGCTCAAGGAAGCAGAACAAAAGAAGAAGCCATGCATAGATTATGCACAGGTGAACTCGCAAGCAAGCGGTATTGTAATGAAATTACACTGCGTACATTTCTGAAGTATGTGAACCTCCTATGTCATCATCCTTGTTCAGTGTAATTTTTTAATGATTTTTCAAAGTATTGTTTCTCTGCTCAAGAAAAACAATAAATTCCATACATCTATTCATGGAGTTGTCGATTTATGTACTACATGATGTGATTTTTTTTTTGTGTGTGTGTATTATGTGGATAGGTCCCTGGGTTGCCATGTGCTCAAGCTTTTGCTTATAGTTGCAGTCCTTCTTCCGCATAATTTTTCAGGTAATCATTTGAAAATTTGGTAATACGAGTTATATTTTGTTAATGAAATTAATTTACACATCGATTTTCCTTCTTTGAATCATGTACTTGTAATCTACTTACTGATACTCCATGTGATATTACTGAAACAAAAAAATCTTGATTTATGTATGAAATTGTGTTGGAAGAAAAATAAGTCAAACAAACAAAATCAAACAAATTAAGAAAATTATTCATTTATTTATTTATTTATTCAGTCTTTTTTCAACAGGGTAGCCCCATCAGTAGGCAAGTACTGTTCTTACTGGGGCCCTGCACAAACAAACATTACAGTTGAAGATTGTTGACGTGAAAGTGTGCCGCGTGCGTGCCGCATAAACTTGATTAGAATTGTGAAATTTGTGCATAAGACTCTCAAAATCATCATTAGAATGTGAGCGGTTCCGGATCGGCTATGTAATGTGGACCTCCCAGGACAGAATTGTGAGTTTCTCGTATAATTTTGAATGACTTTTGACTACGAAAGATCTAACCCAATTAGGCACCTGCAACCTTGAAAGCGCTATACGGTGATCATCCAGATTCCGGTCGGACAGCAACGGGCTGGCATATAGCTCTCAATCCGATCGTGAAATCTTGAACCTTCGTGCCTCTCAGCCCATGACGGATTAACAAGGTTGGTTAACCCTTACCCCCGTCTATTGTTTGCTGCACCCCTCTGGCCGAATTTACTAAATGGAAGGGCAAGATCGTGGCACCTCTGAAAAGAAAGTGGCGCGAAATGTGGGCACAAGACAAACGCGGCAATCACAAGCGGCATGTGAAATATCCTGTCCATGCCTGAGCATAGCGGATCTCATCGGCAACAAGGAGTTTTTAGAAGCAATAAAGAAAACAGTGAAAAAGGCAATCAGAGAAGAACTTCAAGAACTTAAACAAGAGGTCAACAGGGTATCTAGACAAGCAGAGGTAAACGAATCAAAGATTGTTGCACTCGAGGTCGAGAATGGAAACAAAGATAAACAAATCGCAAATCTTTTGAAACGTCTCGAAAGTCAAGAAGAAGCAATGAATAGACTTCAAAATAAAACCAAGGAGGCTGAGCAATACTCAAGGAGAAACTGTGTGAGAGTTTTTGGGATACCAGAAATCAAAGGTGAAAATACGGATGCGATCGTGATCCAAGTCGCCAAAGACAAGTTCGGCATCGACCTTCGTATCGACGATATCGACCGCAGCCACCGCGTCGGAGCGATCCAGAGGACAGAAGCAACGAGTGGAGTGTCTCAGTCTACTTCAGTCTCGGTGGAGGGAAGACCAAGACAAGTCTCCTCACAGTCGACTTCATCAACACCGACATCGTGGGCCGCTGTCGCTACGGAAGCTAAACGGAAAAACGCGCGTCACCGTCCTATCATTGTGAAATTTTCGACGTACCGAGCTCGACAATCCGTCATGGCAGTGAGGCGCCGACTAAAAAACTCCGGTATATCCATTGCGGAAGACCTAACATCATCAAACTACGAGATACTCAAGGAAGCGAGATTGTCATCAAAAGTATCAGCAGCGTGGTCGCAAGATGGACGCATCTTCGTAGCACTACCAGCAACAAACGGGAAGTCCATCAGAAAACTCATCAGTACTGTGGACGAAGCACGTAAACTGAGGTGATAACGTAACAGTATTATAAATGAAATCTAATTATAACCCCTGGGAGGTCTGCCATCTCTGTAAACTTTTGATATTCAAATTTGACTTTTCACTCTTCGTAGAAATTTTCCAAACTGTGCGTTTGTATAGCGGTTTTTTTTTTCTCGTCTGATTTACTTTGTTGTTGTTGTTTTTATTGATTGGTAATTGTCAGAACTGTCTCAATCCCTATATGTTAACTTACCCATGTAATTGTTGTGAAAAATCTGTCAAATCAAACCAAAAGGCTCTTCTCTGTACTGTTTGTAAAAACTGGATTCATATCGCATGTGCCGGTGTCTCTGACACGCTGTATAACGATCCTTCGCAACATTTTGTAGAATGGCGCTGTCCAAAATGTATTTTTACCTTGCTTCCTTTTAACAGTGTTGAGAATAATGAACTTGAATACAACGGCTCAGATGACAAGCATGTGCAAGTTTCAAGAAAAAGTAATGCCATCAATAACACCCACCTGCATAAATTTGATCAATTGTCTAAAAAAGGATTTAAATTCACCCATTTGAATATTACAAGTTTATTGAAAAACATTGATGAAGTCCGGTTATTCTTAAGTGAGAATGATGTAGATGTATTTGCCTTAAATGAAACCCGATTGGATGATACTGTTGCCGAAAATGAAGTATCTGTTCCCATGTATAATATTGTGCGCAAAGACAGAGACCGAAAGGGAGGAGGTGTAGCTATCTATGTTAAAGATTGTATTGATTTTGACATCATTGAACATGATACATTATCTCGCTTAGAAGCTGTATGTATTAAGATGTGTCCCAAGAAAGTAAAGCCAATATATTTCATTAATTGGTACAGACCACCAAATTCCAAATTAGAAGTAATGAGTTTATATGAAAACTTGCTTCAGTTTGTTGATAGTTTTCATGCTGATATTATAATCGTTGGTGACGTCAACTGTGATCTTATGAGTAGAAAACATAACTCTGTACGTGTTAGATATGAAAATATAAATGATATGTATACAATGGAGCAAATTAATACGTGTGAGCCCACAAGAAATACCCATAAGTCAGCAACTTTGATTGATCATATGGTGACCAATAACCCTTTGCATGTAAATTCATTTGGTGTAATACATATAGGTATGAGTGATCACTCAATGAGTTATGTGGTGTGGAAAGGGAAATCCTCTAAATCTGAACCTCGTTTTATTCAATATAGAAATATGAATAAGATTGATATGGATGATTTTAAACAAGATTTAAGGGATCAACCAAGGCAAAGTGTTAAGGACTGTTCAAACTTAGATGATGCTGTTTGTAAGTGGGAAGAACTGTTAATGCAAGTAGTAAATAAACATATACCTATGAAGAAAAAACGAGTTAGGAATCAAGTATGCCCCTGGATGAACTCAAACATACATAAACTCATGAAAGAGCGGGATAAACTAAAGAAAAGGGCTTGGAAAAAGAAAGACCCTAATTTGATGGATCAATATAAGCAACTGAGGAATAAGGTTACAGCAGAAGTAAGAAAATTAAAGAAAAATTATTTTGTTAATAAATTAACCAGTAATGATAATAAACCAGATCAGGTGTGGAAAACATTAAACAAATTATTATCAAAAAAGAAATCTTTTAATTTAAATTTAGATAAGGATAATGAACAGATAGCAAATATGTTTAATTCATTCTTCTCTAAAGTAGGTCAGAATTTGTCTGAATTAATACCTAGGTGTGATATTGATAGCCCAAATCTAGTCTCAACAGGGGATTTGTCAAATGAAAATAAGTTTGAGTTGGCCCCCGTTTCTGAAAATGAAGTATTAACAGAACTTTGGAAACTAAAAAATAAGAAATCCACTGGTATTGACGGAATTTCATCTGCCATTCTAAAAATGTCAGCTGGAGTAATCGCACCTACTTTAACATATGTAATAAATAGGTCAATTGTTGAAAAAAATGTTCCATCCCGATGGAAATTAGCCAAAATCATTCCTTTGTTTAAGAAAGGGGATAAAAGTAGCCCAGATAATTACAGGCCAATATCTTTATTGCCAGTAGTATCTAAACTGTTAGAACGTGTTGTGCACAAGCAATTGTTTAGTTATATTCGAGTTAATAGTTTATTAGCAATGGAACAGTCTGGATTCAGACTATTACACTCCACACTTACAGCCCTCGTAAACGTTACAGATGAATGGCTTCATGCCATGGATAAGCAATGTTACACGGGAGTAGTATTTGTCGACCTGAGAAAAGCGTTTGACACTGTTGACCATGTAATGTTATTAGACAAATTAAAGCGCATAGGAATGAGTGACTCCAGTATAATATGGTTTAGGGAATATTTACAAAATCGACGAATTGTAACTCAAGTAGGAAACACATTATCACGCGAACAATGCATTTCATATGGCGTACCGCAAGGATCAATACTGGGACCTTTACTGTTTGCCCTCTATATAAATGACATGGTTAAAACTGTTGAAAATTGTAAAATCCACCTATATGCTGATGACACTGTTTTGTATTTTTCAAGTAAAAATCCTTATACTGTTCAACAGAAATTGCAACAGGAATTGAATACGATCTCTGATTGGATGTGTAAAAACAGACTGAGTTTAAACTGTGATAAAACAGTATGTATGTTTATTGGCAATAGAAAGTCACTGAACAAATGTAATAAATTAAATTTGAATGTAAATGGGAAAAAATTGGAACAGGTAAATCATGTGAAATACTTAGGGGTATCAGTAGATTCGGAATTAAATTGGAATACACAAGTTGAAAGAGTTTGTAAAAATGTGAGTAAAATGGTGAGTTTCTTGGGCAGACTTAGGCATATAATCAATGAACAAAGTATGAATTTAATATACAAGTCTTTCATTTTACCACAGTTTGATTATGCCGACATTGTTTGGGATTCTGGAAAGCGTAATCATGTAAATATGATTCTAAAACTTCAGAATAGAGCTGGAAGAATAATTTTGAACATAAATCCATATTCTCACACGTCTACCCATCAAGTGCACCAAACTCTCCAATGGGATTATCTTGTCTCTCGACGTAAACAGCATCTACTGCAATTAGTTTACAAGGCATTACATAATATGACACCGTCTTATTTGACCGATAAATTTGAACCCAAAGAAAATTCGTATGCATTGCGGTCTAATTTCAATTTACACCTTAATATTCCAAGAACAAATTATTGTAAGAGAATGGTTTCATACAGAGGTAGTAGGGAGTTCAATTCACTCCCTTTGTCAATAAAAAAGGCAACCAGTATAGATATTTTCAAGCGATCACTGCAAGAGCACATCTCTTCTTATGTTTGATATAACTCAGTACATGACAGATTACTAATACATAAATTGATGGGAAATGAATATTTATCAATTTCTTTCTTTTTCCTTTTCTTTTTTTTCTTGTGTTTTTTTTCTTTCTTCTCATTGCATATAATTTGATTTGCTGTTTAATTGAAGAAACTGTATTACTTTAATCTATACTGGACCCTCCTGTAAAACAGCGGGACCATAATGGTCCTCTTCGCTGAGCGAGGCTATCCAGCCGTATTACTTATGAGTTTTTTGTATCACATGATTTGTAATGTTGATTTTTATATTTACGGAAATAAATTACCATACCATACCATACAGTTGACAAGACAGAGACATATACATCAAATACAACACACTGTATGTGGACAGGTACAATTCTTCCACTGAGTCCCCTACATACAGTCACACAATAACTATACACTGACAATTACACGCTTACTAGTCAAACAAGCAATAATAACATGGTGATGGGCCTACGTAACTATCATAACCAAACAATTAACCATAAATTTCATCACTGAGAGTGATAAATACCTCCACCCTAAGCAGGAAGAAATGAACCCAACCAGCAACCATCTTATTATATTCTTACTAATAACGAACTTATGAACATGCTACTCAACATAGAATAAGAATACGAATACACTGCCCACTGACATTCACATATACAGCTGTATATCGTATCTCTTGTCTAATGCCCAAAATCTGAGAAAAATAAATATATCGGTAATTTCTGTGTTTGTCAGTGAAAACGCTGTTGCAATGGTAACACAATGTATAACATGAAAAAAAATCTACACAACTATAATATCATAGAGCATATCATATCCCAAATTTCAAATCAAATACTAAAAAACTAAAAAAAAAAGCAGTATTATTCTATAATTTTCATTCAAATGATGTTGTTAACATGGCAACGCACTTTTCAACTACATAACATAACACAAATTTATACATCTAAATCATATAATAATCACATATGCCAAATTTAAAACCAGTCCCTTTAAAACCGGCTATAATTTGAGTTTGTCACCAGCATGCACCAGGACTTATCTGCCATAACCGTGTGACAGCCGACAGATGCCCAGCCTAAAAATAATTGTTAAGTATTTAATTCATTAGAAATTAGTTTGATGCAAAATAATGACATGACACAGATGAAAGCGCAAATATTCATATGTATATGAATGACGCGCCTCAAAAGCAGGAACAACAGCAACTGACAACTAATGTGTGGGAATCCTCAGCGATTATGTAATGCCACGCTTTATCTCGAGCTTCCGAGATAACGGCCTCTCCCAGAAAGTCGATCATGACGCTTTTAGACAACCTTGGTGTACAGTAACTAATAGTGATATTTTCTTTCAAATACTATAACTATATTACCAGCAGGGGAGGATCTAGGAATTCTGTAAAAAAAAAAAAAAAAGGGGGGGGGGGGCGTGACTATTATTTTTTATGCCACTTCCGAGTTTCATATCATTTTTGTTCTTTTTATTTCGTTTGTTTTAAACGATAAATAAAGGGGGGGGGGGCGTGCGCCTCTTGCGTCCCCCTCTGGATCCGCCATTGACCAGTGTATTCCCTGAACCTCTTGAAATCCAGACATCCAGAAATCCGTGACGTTTGTTATGGGAGATACACAATGAATGGTCATGATTCATATTACACCAAGAAAACTGAAGACATATAAGAATTATCAATAACGAAATACATTAAAAAGACAATCAGAACAATATAACCTTCCAGCCAATGTGGAATCGTAGTCATACTCAGATATTCGTAAGACCTATTAAAATGGCATGACATAGCATTGTCATATTTCATTATGAACTAATGGAATAAACGCTCATTTGACGTCACATTGAAACAGTATTCTTAAGGACTTGATAGTGTGCACTTTTTTATGTATAATTTCTTTCAAATTATAGAATGCGATACAACTACAGAAATCATTACTACAGAGTTATTTCTTCCAATGGACGATAGGGCCCACTTTTCATCATTTGATTAACCTGGACAATCATGAGTTTCGCTAGAAATATGAAATCAACTGAATACGTCATCTAAAGGACTTCTAATAACATATTGATTATTTGAATGAAAATTGATGTATTTTAAACTTTGGATATCTGGATTTATTTTGTCAATAACATCAAGTTGCTCTAAAAAATTCAAACTTGTATATAATTATTATTTTAAACTTTGGATATCGGGGTTTCTTTTGGCAATAACATCAAGTAATCTTTAAAATTTTATCAGTCCTAAATCACCAAAGTTTTGGATAAAATAGACATATCTTTTATTCCACAAACACAAAAGAAGTACAGAAGCGATCTGAACACTTTATATGGTCGTGTGAAGCCCAGTTCTAAAACTCTCTCGCTTTGTCCGCTGTCAAAGTACAATGCGCATTTAAAGATAATGAAAAGTTTTGGTACCTCAAAAGTTTCCTTGAATTTCCTTGTCTTAGTTTGTGTTTCAGGTTAAACTACCTTTCATATAACTAACACTGTGAGACTTACTCGCCCCTAAGTGCTCTCATGTCTTAGTAATCATGCAATTAACTGCGACCAGCAGCCCCATACGCATAGCGACCAGCAGTCCCATACGCATAGCGTAATCGGGCTTCGCATTGTAGCATTCAGGATCATGACAGATTTAGTATCGCAGGGTAAATGTCAACTTAAAATCCCAAAAATTCTCCAATTTGAAGACTTACCAATTAAGTTGAAGTATTGAAAACAGGCTTCGGGCAACGTTTGGTTCTGCCAATAGTCCCTTTCTGTTAGAATTGATGACTGAATGTGACTCGGTCGACAGGACCTTGGGAGAGCTACATACACTGAATACTACAGCCAGTGCATGCGAACACATCACATGCGCACAAATTTCAAATCCGTCAACGGATAAGATGTTTGTGTGCGCATGCGCTGGCCGTAGTATTCAGTGTATGTAGCTCTCCCAAGGTCCTCTCGACCGAGTCACATTCAGTCATCAATTCGAACAGAAAGGGACTATTGGCAGAACCAAACGTTGTTCGAAGCCTGTTTTCAGTACTTCAACTTAATTGGCAAGTCTTCAAATCGAAGAAATTTTTGGATTTTAAGTTGACATTAATCCGCGATACTAATTCTGTCATGATCCTGAATGCTACAATGCGAAGCCCCATTACGCTATGCGTATGGGGCTGCTGGTCGCAGTTAGCTATGCGTAAAATGGGCTGCACGCTGCTGGTCGCAGTCAGTGGTTTCGTACAATAATTATCGACGCGGTACCGCGACGGCTCTGGTACGAAACCATTATTGCATGATTACTAAGACATGAGAGCACTTTGGGGTGAGTAATTCTCACAGACAACGTACTTTAAAGGGATTGTACAGTTTCGGTTGAGACCTAACTTCAGATTTCTAACATTTTTTGGTAAGATAATGAAAACCTCTTATGAAATATGAAAGAGCATGTAATTTTATGAGGAATTCAACGTTTATTTGATGAAAATTGGTTTTGAAATAGCTGAGATATCCAAAAAGAGCGATTCTAGTAAAGTGTGGGACCCACACTTTCACACAATCGCTTTGTTTTGCCTTGTTTTTGGATGTTTCCGTCATTCCAAACCCGATTTCTATCAAGTAAACTTTGAATTCCTCTTAAAATGGTATGCTCTGTACTATTTCATAAGTGTTTTCTTGGTATATTGCAAAAAGTTAAAAGCCCAATTTTCACCTCCACCAATACTGTACTATCCCTAACCTGAAACACAAACCAAGACAAGGAAATTCAGGGAAACTTTTGAGGTACCAAAACTTTTTATTATCTTTAAGTAATCTTGAACAATGAGTGCAATTTTGCTTTCATATTCTGGAAGCCGAAGGTAGTTTTATCAAGTCACGTGACACGAGACAAACGGAAACGTTATACTCTCACCATCAGGGAAAGGGAGCAGCCAACAGTGTCTGCTTTGTCTTTGTAATAGACGTACACGCCTTACTTGGCTAAGTCAAATTCATTTTGACATGTTGCGCCGTTTGTTCTTATATGTCGCTATTAACAATCTTGAATACTAATTTCAGTTGGGGAAATACCTCGTCAGCTGATGCTCTTACCGAAGTGTGAACTGGAATAAAAAAAAAACTTGAAGAAGAAGCCATGGCTTTCCGATTGACCAGGTGGACGCCTGTGATAGTATTGCTATCTTTAGCCCTGTCAAATTCATCAGAACTATCCAGTGAGTATATCCCTATGTCTCACACTCTTCTACTAGTTTTTAAAACTAAAATGTATAATACAATTTCATCGGATTTAACTAATGGTAATCTCCAAGTTTAATACCATTTTGCCAAGATTGAAAAAAGGAGAAGAAGAAAAAATGAAATGATCAGTATGTCGTGATCTTGAAAAGGTTGTACTTATGCTTGTCAAACCGTACAAACCTTACCGGTAGGAAAGCTGTATCTGTATTCGGCATTATTACGTTGTGTCAGTCACATTCTACCTGGAATACTATTGATGCTCATGTGTGAAAATATGTTGATCAAATTCTTTTTAATCAGTTGATGAATCTGTTTTCACCCATCGATTGCAGGTCACCATCTCGACTGTTCGAAGAAAGCTCCTCTCTCCATGAATCTAAGAGTAGATTACGAGTTTCAACTTCTGGTCAAAAGTTGGGAGTTCGTCGCATCACACGATCAGAGGATAGTAATATGGCTGCAGTCTGTACAAAATGCGAACGTAAGTGCAGAGGATGAAATATCGACAACAAAAAGCGTGGTTGAGCTTCGGAATCGCGACATATCTCCGCCAATCTTCTCACTCAGTCACAAACTTACGCTATGGCTACACACTACTAATGATCTCGCCCTATACAGAGGACATTATCCAATAAGCGTCAGTGTCAATGCTTCATGTTTAACAGGTAGCTAGTATTCCTCGAACGACATAATGTAAGAATCATAATAATCATCCCTACTAAATCTCACAGCATGAAATTGGGCGTAGCATGACTTTCAATTCTTAAGTATTGCAATACTTTGGAACGCTCGTAAACACACACTGCTACGATTGTCTTTTATCACGTTGTGAATATAATACTTGGCCGATAAAACATTTCAACATACAAAAGTGTAGCTCTTTTCTTAGTCAAGATTACTGCCACGATGGGTAAGTAAAGGTTATTAATAGTTTCGAACTCCAATTTCGTCTTGCCTTATTGTAAGTTTTCTTTTGAAGAGAGCTGGTATAATTCAAAAACATTAAAAATTTTCATAAACATAAAACACTGTTTCGCATTTTAGTGGTGACTGTAGGTGTGTATTTGACAGTGCTTGGGTAATAACAATGACAGATCCTGAAGAACTATGTTATCGCTGAAGAGGTAACCTTGGTGAAAAGACAATATTTTTGTGGTGATTATCATTAAATTATCAAATTTACCAGGAGTTTATTGTGAGGTCTTTATTGTTTCTCGCAGGACCTGGATATCTAGGATGTTACACGAGAGATCCGAGCTCGTCGGATAGTCCACTATTTCAGAATTTCATCAGACATGACGTTGGGTCCAATGTAGAGTGCGCCTCGACGTGTCGAGAACAAAGACAAGTCGCTGATGTAGCTGTTATACACCAAGGCGTATGCGTGTGCGTTCCGTCAGACACGTTTGCTGCCATGTCCTCTTCTGAAACTACTCACCACGAATGGCAATGTCCAAGCATGGCGGAACTGAAATTCAAACCTTCTGTGTATTATGCATTTAATGGTAAATAATTTACCTAAGAAGAATTTGAAATTCTATGAAGCAAGGCTATGAGAAGCGAGACAAAGTCACGATAGTCCCCGGAATAGCATTTAAAACCATTATGAGGCTAGACCAGCACGCTTCAGCAAAAGGAATATTCATTTACATTGTACATAAAAGGTATTGTTTACCATTGGAGCAGAGATTCAAAATATGTTCGAGTTATCACACTTGTTATAAATATGCGTAGGTCAGTTGTATTACAAAACATCCTACCATATAAACATTTCGCAATAATACCTAAAATATATAAGGATATATTATTATTTTTTTTTTGATTAACATTACTGTAGACGGTTTATTATAGAAACGATTTTATTACAAGTATTGTTCACATTTGTATATCCAACCATACTGAACATCGATAATACTATTTACAATAATTTTAGATTGTTGTTTCTACCCTTAACTACATTTTAGAATTATTTTGACCGAATGAAGCTGGGTTTCTGTTTCATCTGCAAATGGTAAATCACGTCTTTAATGGGTTAGTCCAAGTATTTTACAAACGAATGGACTTCGGTTTGAATAACCCGGGGCAGCCATTTGAGGTTTCAGAGGTTTCAGCGTTGTGTAGAACATGAAGAGTTATTGTTTCAGTTGCACTTTCAGTGCGTCATGCCATTGTCTTCATCAGCAGTTGTCCTTTGTCCACACGAAAATGAAGATCTTAGAACGAGATCGATTTATCCAATCGCTTGCAGGTATTTTACTTCCTGGTGCAATATTTTCAAATGGTGCACGACAAAAATCTGAATTGCTTCAAACAATGCTACAGACAAGCAATATGACCCCATTCCATAAGGCCAATGACTTTTTGGCTTTTGATATATTAAACAAAAGGAATTTCGCAATTTAACCTTAAGATGTATAATATGCGGAATCATTTTTTTCATTTGTAACCAAACTATTAATTTATAGAATGAGAACGCTTTTATGCAATCACTTGCTGGTATTTTACATGCTGGTGCAATGCATGTATTTTCAAAAGGTACTTGACATAAACCTGAATTGCATCAAACAATGCCAACAAACAATGTGACCCTATTCCATAAGGCCAACAGTTTAAACAAAAGGATGTTTGCAATTCAACTTTAAGATGTAAAATATTTTGAATCCCTTTTTATGTGTATCCAAACGAGACAATATTTCACATCCCTGATCCAACAGGCAAAAGAGCATAATCATTTTTCGAACTTCAAGGAAAGTTTGTTGTTCTGTTTGATTTGTCAAGTTGACGGGTTGGTGTACATGAAAGTATTTATGATGTACATTTCTTTATTTGGAAAAAATAGCGTATAAACTGAAACGTAAAAGTGAAATTGTTTTACTTAATTCATCTACAGATTATCGATATAGGAATTCACGAAGAATTTGTGCCTGTCGTGATATATTTTTGAATGCAATTTCGCGTGCTGATAATACACGTTTGTATCAGGATTATTAACATTTCTTTTTTATATTCTACGTTTAACTTGCTTTCAATCTTACGACTTTGGTGTTTTCAGTTTTTGATAATCTGATATTCCCTCATCAAGCTGTCATTCAGAGAGAGTATGGTGTATTAATTCGTACTTGAAATGAATAATGAAAGATAAATCACAACTGCTAGCATTAAACATTTCGGTTTCGTATGCTGTGCTCTTGGGATAAGAGGCCAAAGCAAGTAGAAACCATTTATGCATGAAGCAGCTTATTTGTGACAACGAAGTTCCTATAAACTTTATAAACGCTCATCTTTATTTCCAGTATCCCATGGCTTGTACAAGGAGCTTGACTTTGTCCCAAACGGAAAGTGGGATTCTAACATCACGTGGTTTGGTTCCATGGTAACTCTTACCTGCGACCAAGGTTACGCCATCAATGGTAGCGCTATTCTCCAATGTGTGACACTACCTTGCCGGTCGACTTACTTCCCGGTTTGGAAACTGTCGGTCCCATATTGTAAAGCGGTCGACAGTAAGATCTGTTTTTTTTTTTTCTGTATACTGAATCAGTTTCCTTTTCCTGAAGTCTTTTGTCCCTCTTTTAATACGTAGTTTCTTTATTCATGTAGTCTTTGAGTGAACTGGATTTTCAAGCTTGTTTCAGCCATAGAGGATTAGTTCACTTGCCGGCTCAAATGGCAAATATGTGGCAGGCCCTATATAGAGTCAATTCTTATTGAGATCAGTGCTGATGTCGTTGAAGGCATAATGCACAATATGTGGAAAAAAAAGATATATAGAAAGCAGTCAATACATTGGGACACAATGAATCTAATGACATCATACAGATATGTACGATGAAACAATACCGAGGAATATTTTTTTTTCTTTTTTAACATGGACAGTTATTATTCAGCGTTTGTTTAGTTGGAGTATAGGTCACGAAAAGCGAAAATGAGAAATATGACTATAAGGATATTGTCTAGAAGGTGGCGCCATGCAAGGATTCACAACTATACGTTTCTATCTAGATGGATGGGTTGGAGGGACTTATGTGGTCGCTATGAGAAGGTGGTCGTTGAAGACAGTTGGAGAAATTTCGACAGTTTATTAGAATATGACTTGCTGTGCGGAGCTTGTAAATGAATATGAAGAGACTAGGCTAAATAGAATTTCCGGAGATATAGAAATTTCTGCCCGTTGGACTTGATTTCATTTTATTTCAATTCATTTATGTTTATTTTCAAACGAAGAATATGTGTACGTACCATATCATGCAAAAATTTATGAGTTAAAGTATTTTTTTATACGATTTGCCTTCCCAATGATTATGGGCGAAAATTCGTTATGATGCACAGGAGCATAAACCTTGAAGTACGTGATGTAAACTTTATCATTTAATAAGCACTATGTGTTGTAATTGTGAAAAGGTTTGTTCATGTATTTCTAAACTAACTTCACATCTTTCCTCTCCTCTCTTTCCTTCTGCTTTTGGTTCATACATAGAAGATCAAGTGGTATTTTGTGATCATCCTGGTCACGTGTCTAACGGAGAATGGAACTCAACCATGACGTCACTGGGATCTTCAGTAACTCTCACTTGCGATGATAGTTACGTCATCAATGGCAGTGCCACATTACGATGTGTGAGATCTCCTGACAGCAACCTACCTGTCTGGAATGCATCAGTCCCAACTTGCCAGACAGTCAAGATCAATACCGAGGGTAATTGTCCTGTCTATCAAATGTATTTTGGTGGTGCATATGTATAAATCATACAAACCTTGTTAGGAATAGGCTTTAAAAATAATTTGGAAGTACTGCCGAAAATTTTCGAACACAAGTCACTTCAGAGGGGTCTCGATTGTCATTGGATTAGCTTGGTCACCTGAATTACAACTAAGCTTGTGACAATGTTTTCAATTCTTTAAAAGTTAGGTTCTGAACAGTTCTGTAAAACTCTTAATTCATGGAAACATGTACCAATAACTCCAAAAATGTGCCCATCGATGAAAACGTAAAATGTATTTAAAGTACAAACCCATATTCCCTTTCAGTGTTTAGATATCTTCCTTTTAGGATTGGACAATCAATCTTAACAGTATAGCGTAACACTTTTCTTTTCTGTTGCAAACTTGACAATCTCCTTTACTCCTGTAATTATTTTCTCCTTTATCTAGAAGAGGAGCAGGAATGCCGTTACGCCGGTAACGTAACGCACGGAAAATGGGATTCAACCGCTACGCGGCTTAACTCCACAGTAACCCTGGAGTGTGACAGAGGTTACGTCCTGAATGATAGTGCTACGTTGCTGTGTGTACCGCCATCTGTTGACGGTTCTCAACCAGTTTGGAATGCATCAATCCCTTCATGCCATGCAGTCGAAAGTATAGTCAAACCAACCTTCACGGCCAACTGTCTATAGGGGCCACCTGTCGTCTATGGCCACTGAAAAATCCCCCTCCCCTGCGATAAAAACGTGATATTAAATACCCTCCGCATAGCTGTCAAGTGGCACACGGCCACGAACTTCATATCCTACTGTAGAATTTCAAGTGTCGCGGCCACAGGCCTTGTGCAAGGCGAACAGGTCAGTGATAACCACTTCTGCAATCACCCACCATTTAGGGTGGGATTTCACGGAGCACGCGAACGATTTGCGAAGGACGCGAATGACAAAATCCGACATTCGGAAAAGTTTTTCTCCGAATGTTTTTCGACAATGAAGCCGAAATCTACTCTTGCGCAATTTGTGCGAAGTTTCCACGACGTATGTGCGAATGTCGTGTGTATCATTGCTAAAGTACAGCGTGTTACGTACACGAAGAACACGCGACGGAAATGCGAACTACGAAACGTTTTCAAATTGTACCCAAGGAGAAGTGGAAGCTGTCTTGAATTGTTTTTTTTTTTCTTTCCTGTATTTGTCCTTTCTTTTTCTCTCATTTCTCTATAGTGTGCTTGCCTACATGTTTTTCCCTAGGACTTATTTCCACTAGTAAAGCATTTTTTTTTCTTTTTGCAGTTCCTCACACATAATCTCTATAGTTCAAATGAAATTTTACATAATTTAGATTAATTTTAAGTGTATTCTGCGAATTTTTTTGTATATCAAACATTTCTTTCTCTTTGCTAGTCTTTAATTTCTTTTGTTACTATTGTTGTTAATAATTGTTTGATGTTTAGATGTATGGTACGATTTTAATTTGTAGAAAACGTATAGGTCACACATCCCCCAAACGTGCGCTAAACGTTCGCGAGAATGTCTCAAAAAATACGCGAACAGTTTGCGATTACGTCGTAAAATGATCGGAAAAACTTCGCAGATTTCGCGTAACATACGCGAGACATTCTCCAAAGTTTCGGAGTCTGTTTGTGGTTTAACGATCATTTTGCGAACATCGCGCGTGTCTTGCGAAGATCTTGCGCATATGACGAGACTTGAAAGACACTTTCGAGAACAATTCACGAGCAAATCACGACCAAGTGTGCGGAAAAGGTTCGCAAAAAATTTCAAACTTTTTTGAAATTCTCGCCGAAGTAGAAACGACATTTGCGAACAATTGACGACGCTTCCGAACCCTCACGTCCGTTTGGCGATCCTTTGCAGACTAAAATACGAATGCTGGATTTTGCCATCCGCGTCCTTCGCAAATCGTTCGCGTGCTCCGTGAAATCCCTTAGGGAAATGTCGTTTTTACTTCGGCGAGAATTTCAAAAAAGTTTGAAATTTTCTGTGAACCTTTTCCGCACACTTGGTCGTGATTTGCTCGTGAATTGTTCTCGAAAGTGTCTTTAAAGCCTCGTCAAATGCGCAAGACCTTCGCAAGACACGCGCGATGTTCGCAAAATGTTCGTGAAACCCCAAACAGACTCCGAAACTTTGGAGAATGTCTCGCGTATGTTTCGCGTATGTTACGCGAAATCTGCGAAGTTTTTCCGATCATTTACGACGTAATCGCAAACTGTTCGCGTACCTTTTGAGACATCCTCGCGAACGTTTAGCGCACGTTTGGGGATGTATGACCTATACGTTTTCTACAAATAACAAGCGTAGCATACACCTAAACATCAAACAATTATTAACAAATATAGTAACAAAAGAAATTAAAGACTAGCAAAGAGAAAGAAATGTTTGATATACAAAAAAAAAAGAAATCGCAGAATACAGTTAAAATTAATCTAAAGTATGTAAAATTTCATTTGAAGTACAGAGATTATGTGTTGGAGGAACTGCAAAAAAAAAAAAAATCATAATAATTATGCTTTACTAGTGGAGATACGTCCTAGGAAACAATGTAGGCGGGCACACAATAGAAAAATGAGAGAAAAAGAAAGGAGAAATAGAGGAAAGAAAAAAAAATTCAACTCAAGACAGCTTCCACCTCTCCTTGGGTACATTTTCTCCCATGATTACTGAAAATTTTTCGTTGTTCGCATTTCCGTCGCGTGTTCTTCGTGTACGTAACATGCTGTATTTAAGCAATGATACACACGACATTCGCACATACGTCGTGGAAACCTCGCACAAATTGCGCAAGAATAGTTTTCGGCTTCATTGTCGGAAAACATTCGGAGAAAAACTTTTCCGAATGCTGGATTTTGTCATTCGCGTCTTTCGCAAATCGTTCGCGTGCTCCGTGAAATCCCACCCTTAAGCAGAGTAATGCCGTCGTCCAGTGCTTGCCTGCTGCATGCAAGCTAGTGTGGAAGAACGCAATCAGCTGCATTGTTCAATGTTTGAAACACATGTATACTTACAGTGAGACTTGTAGGCCTAGTCCTATACATGGATTTTTACATGTGCGCTTGCACAGCCTAAGTATGCGGTACACATTATCACGGCAGCTATACCTGTCTAAAAACGGCCATTCCTTTTCTCCTCCTCGGGTGGCCGCTACAGACAGATTTGATTGTAATTGATCGATATAACACTGACGCTTAGATATTGCATCAGAGAATAAAAAATGTGTACAATATTACTTAGATGTGGATTAGTGTCTTAGTAGCGTCTGTCGTTGTGAATCGTTTGCGCCATTATGTTTGGTAAGAAATGTTTTCGGGTTGTTGATATTCAGTTGTTATTTCAATTACGTCACCACCAACAAAGCAATGAAATGTTTTTAGTACGCAACCATGTTACCTGCGAATCATGGTCTCCATAAAGAATTGACAATAAGAAAAAGTGCCTGGCCTAGAACCTGACACCTAAAGATGTTAGTGACCAATGATCTTTGTAAAACTAACTGCAAACAATAAGTACTTAAGAACTTATCCTAGCGATTAGAATTTAAGGACTCTATCCATAGGACCAGTGAATAGCCAACTGTTGAATACAGAGGTTACATGACCATACGCATTTTTCTCTTCAAGAGTGCTAGATTATGTTCAATGTTGGGGGCTACACGCAGGGAGTGGAGCAAGGGAATAGTGTGCGAGGGGGCGGGGGTTTCCCCCTTCAACACGAGGGAGGTTTTGCGGTTTATGATTTTAATGTAACGTTCTGGTGCACACTTTCGGTCTTTACGGTGTGACGGTGGATAGCGCTCATTTGCAAAAAATTACAAAATAAACGCCAGTGAACGATAATGCCACACGAATATAACGAACAAATATAAGAAAAGAGAACTAAATTCTTTAATTGTTGTCTGATTTTTTCTTTTAATAACCAAATTACTTGAAATATCCGAGTCGGAAAAAAACCCAAAGGGAGTTTTAAAATGGGGGGGGGGGGGGGGGGGGGGGGGGGGGGGGGGGGGGGGGGGGAGGCAGCTGCCCCTACCACCTCCCCCACTCTGCGTATGGCCATGACAGGTAGAATGTATCGTTTAATGTTCAAAATAATCAACATTATCATAGACGTGTCATCAGTTCTGTCCACAGAGAGATAGATGGATAAATAGATAGATAGAGGAAAAAACAAAGATTGCCTAAAAAATAAATAACAGAGACATGTGCTGCTTTATTTCATGGAAGAGCTATCACAGTATGTGGAAGTGAAACTACGTTATTTTTGTGTGGTTATTAACTCTGCCGTTTATTCACCAATTCCACTTTACGCACAGTCACTACTCCTGCGCCAAAGGGCAAATTTCTGCTGATTTCACTGGCAGTGTCATTTGTGGCTTTTATCATGCTGCTTCTCCTCTTCATCACGGCCTGGTACCTGCATCGGAGAAAGAAGTAAGTTTCAAGAAAGTCAGGGTATATCATGGAGTCCATACGAGCATTTTACAGACGGGGAAAATGCCGTCAAAGCCAGTTAATGAGATGAATGCTGGTATTATAAGATCATAAGTGGAACCAATACTCTAAACGGTAACGAAGATTCAAGATTCAAATTCGTTTTTCATTTCCATTAATTAAACAGAGAAACTATACACAATGTATAAGCAGAACATATTTGTAATAGTTGAAAAAAAAAAAACCCAACGTGATTTGATAAAGTACATGTTAGAATGAGTAACAAATGAAGAAAACACAACTGTATTTTTAGAATATATGCATGATATGCATTATCATAGTACAAGTTGATTGAGGATGGGAATGGAAAGGGATAAGCTATATCACAACGTTTTTCTGCCCAGCACTTTCGTTTCAACTATTTTCAGCTCTGGATATTCTGTGTATCAGGTGTGGCAGAGAACCGTAACAAGTGCTTAAGGACAGAGATACAGTACATTTGAGGTCGAGTGATTGAGATTTAAATGGAACTAAAACAACCCTGTTATTTACCTATACATGGTGAAACCATGAAACGGCACACTGGTCAATAAAAGACAAAATATTCTGTTGAGATTATATGTGACCCTGCACCTCAAAACAAACAAAAAGTCGCCAGACATGACTTTTTAGTAAAGACTATGTTCTAAAAGAGCAGACTTTAAGCTTTAGAATGATGTATAACTCAAATCAAATGGACTCTCCTAACCTATCTAAATATTGGAAAGAAAGCACAAACAAAGTGTGAACTGAGAAAAGAGGCTCTGAAGTACAGTGTCTATTCAAGCGCTTAATCTTTACCAAACCGTGCTGGCTGTGCGATGAATGGGACAAAAAACAGGAAGTAAACCACCAGAGTAACAACAATGAAGGGATTATTAGATTAAACTGAAATTAAAGATGCCTCATTAACACATTCTGTCCATAATCAATGCTAACTTTCAAAGCAGTAGCACTATTCTTTCAAAAGTTATTTGACTTGAAAGTGAAGAGTGTGGACAAGGTTTTTCAGAAATGAAAAAAGGATTCTAAAGACACACATAATCACACTATTCAAACAAAAATGTTCGAGATAAACTGCTAAAAAACACACTTTCCTGTGTAATATTATACCAAATTTTAGCATAATGTAAAAGAAGACCCGCTCTTTCAGAAAATATGAAAAAGTCAAGTTCGGCTAGGTTGACCCATTTCACTTATTTTCAGTCCTCACGCAAAATCAGTGCTTGCGACTTTATGTTCGTTTTGAGGTGCACTGTCACATATTCAAATACGAAATAAACATTAAGTAAGAGACGGATTTGTTTATATGTTTATTAGAAGAATGTCTATTCAGCACTTTACACAAACAATAAAAAAGGAGAGATAAACAGACACACGCATTATTTTCTGGTCCATTGCATAGTCAACAATGCTGTACAATGAATAACACATTAGACAGATTTATTGATCCTTGAACCAAATTCGCATCATAATGTATATTTTTCTTAACCACATGAAGGCATAGGAACCCAAAGGCCTACTAGGAAAATCACTTTGTCATGTTTAGTTTGATTTCAGAAATTAAACTGAAAGTGAGAGAAGTGGCTGATGAATTTTTATTTTTCATCGAATCTCGGCATTGGAAATTGAGATTTACGAAAGTCAAAACCAATACAAAGACATCAATTTTCAGAGTTTGATTTCTCCATAAAATTCCTAGTGATCGAGTATGAAATGATGTAATACATAATTATATACATATTTGTCACGCTAGTCATTTGCTTATACAGTTGAAATGTTACACTTCTTGAAGATATTGTGATTTACGGATTAGAAGGATAATACACTTCAGAAAATATAAATAGATTACATTACTTTTATCTATCAGTTTCTATGCACTTGATGAAATCAGCCTACAGAAACTGGGTTTTGCCTTTAATGTTCATTTTTTTGCCTCCGCCACGAAGTGGTGCCGGAGGGATTATGTCCGTCCTTCCGTCCGTCTGTCCTTCCGACCGTCCGTCCTTCCGTCCGTCCGTAATGAATTTTGTGGACAGCGTACCTAAAAAACCTTTGGGGTATCCTAATGAAACTTTGCAGGTATGTGTATTAGAGGGTGAAGTTGTGCCTATCAACTTTTGGGTGCACATGATCAAAGTCAAAGGTCAAAAGGTCAAGGTCAAATGCTTACAATTTACCTATTTCCCCCATATCTATGCAATGCCTGAAGATTTTTTCTTGACACTTAGTGTATACATGTATTACACACTTAAAATTCTCTGGTAAAAGTTTGGGGTCATGAGGTCAAAGGTCCAAAGGTCAAGTAAAAATGTTACAATTTCACTTTTTTCTCCGTATCTTGGAAATCGTTCAAGGTATCTTCATGGAACATAGTATTATATATGCATGTATTGACTAGCAGTGGTTATCTACGGAATTTGGGGTTCATGTATATATGCATGTGTTGACTAGCAGTGGTTATCTACGGAATTTGGGGTTCATGGGGTCAAAGGTCAGGGGTCAAAGGTCAAGGGCAATACTTCAAAATTTTACTATTTCCTTATATTTCTGCAATACCAGCAGGATTATTTTTTTTTTAACTTGGTGTATGCGTGTATAACCCAATAGAGATTCTCTGTTTTTTTTGTCAAGTTCAAAGGTCAAAAGGTCAAAGATCAAGTGAAAGTGCTGAACTTACTTCTTTCTCCATATCTCGGAAGTGGCTCAAGTTATCTTGAAACTTAGTACATATTTACATGTATGTATGTTCTGCCTGACAGTGATTCTCTTATGAATATTAGGATCAAAGGCCAGATGAAAATGGTAACAATTTAGTGTTCAATACAGAAATTGCACTTTTTCTCCATACCTTGAAAATTACTAAATGCATAAACTTGAAATGGTCAAAGTCAATTTAAAGTTCTTAAATCCCTAAATACATGCTCTCCTATTCATCCAATTAAACATAGGTCAAGGAAGGTAAATATTCAACACATTTGTCACAAACATGTAATTCTAATATTTTGCCAATTTTGTAAAAATGTAATCACACATTTTCCTCATGTACTATAGACCTATTAGGAAAATCATGCATTATGGCGGAGGCATACCAGTCACATAGCGACATTTCTAGTTGTGTATATGTTATAGAATTCAGTTTAAAATGTTTTTTTTAAACCGAAATATCTAGAGCTCATAAGCAAAGGTGTTTCGTTTTACTTACTTCAGATACAAACCTTCATCACATCGAAATCAGAGAGATGGTGACATGAATAACGATAACGTTCAACCTCCAGTCCCTGGTACTCCCTCTGCCAATTTGGATTACCCAATGCATACTTGGGTCAACAGCACAGAGAGAACTGTCCCTCCGATTCCTGCTGTCCTCGAAGAACCTGCAAGTGATCCACATCAATCGTTACATGTCTACCAGGATGCTGAAGAGGTACGCAGATGTGGTGCAAAGATTCCACTAATGTCAGAGCACCCCTATCCGGTGGACAGTGGTGGGCATTGCGGCGCATATCGTCCACCGGGAACATTAGATCCAGAACCACGGAGAGGAGTCTATGACTATAAATACCACAGCGTGGTTCCCAGTGGTTTTGGCAGGGGTCCTGTGGCCAAACAGGTTCGTTTGTTTGACCCGACTGTCTACAATACTCTTGATAGTGCACGGGATCCTGTCGTTGGCCATAGTACCATGATATCGCAGAAGATTAAATGGGCGGAGAATACTAGCTGTACTTGGGATGCTGACATCGAAGGCGAAGAAACGTCTCTGAAATTCCACCCACAACGAGGACCTGTGGGAACCATTGACTGGAACACTACTGACGGCGGAAGTGATTATGACATCACCGGTACCGCAAGCGTAGCATACGACGGACGAAAATTGCCTATGGTCACACCGGCCTACCCAATTCCTGACAAAAATATGGCAGAGGAAGAATCGTTGAGAAACCCCACTATGTCCCCTCTCCGCACTAATCACCAACCTCTGGTCAACCTCGGGGAACTCTCTTACTACCAGTTGGACTCAAGTGAGGCTGCTGACATCATCATTAGCCAAGCACCACGATCTCCGTCAGCATTCGACTCGGATGACTACAGCCTGTTGAATCCTCGCCCAGGCCTTTTACTCTGCTATCCAGGGCTTGAATCTCATGCGAGAGGAGGTCATACATACAGCGACAAAGATACGGCAGTAAATTCAAATCTCATGCGAGAGGAGGTCATACATACAGCGACAAAGATACGGCAGTAAATTCAAATCTCATAGAGAGTAGCTCTGAGGAATTGTATGCTAAAGTAGATAAGCAGATCAAAAGGCGTTCAAATGAAAAGGAATCAGTTGTCTCTCACCAGGGCACCACAAACGTCACAAACGGCGCCGCCACAAATTGGCCTGTCGAGCAACTCTACGCAAAGATAGATAAAAGAGGAAGAACGTGTTAAAAGGGGCTTGTAATGAAAGGCATTTCAAGAAATGGAGCATATAAGTTAAATCTTCTGGGATAGGTATTTTAGCATTTTTTATTTTTATTTATTCATTTATTTATTTATTTATTTATTTTTTTATTTATCTATTCATTTATTTATTTTTTACAAATTGTTTAAGTACAGTGATTATAGTTGATCAGGAGAATGACAGAGCAGGGAGGTGTGATCTCCCTGGGCAGAGTTCACCTTGCTTTCAGCACAAAGGCATCTTGTGGCGTTTTTAGGGCAATTTGAATACAATCACTACAAGAATACAAACAAAAACACAAGATGCACTATCAGGGATAGCTCGCCTTATGGCTTTGCACAGCGGAAAAACGATCAGCTGTGGAAAAAACAAGGTTTTGGGGCATTTTATTTTCGCATACGCTTTGTGCGCAGTATTTCATTTAATGGACTTGACACAGTTATAATCCCATTTTAATGACCTAAATACTTCATGACTACACGCAGTGGCCGTACAGAAAAAAAAAACTCAACTAAAAAGAAAAAGAAAAAAAAAACAGATGCAAACACAGGAATATACAATTACAACTGCATCTGTCCAAATTTTCTTTTGCATTGGCATATGGACACGAACTTTCCCCAATATATATTTTTTCTTTTGTGTGTGTGTGTGTGTGTGTGTATGTGTGTGTGATTTGGATTTTCTCTCAAAGAGTCGTGTTGTTTCATTGTAAATTTGGTTGTGGTGAAAGATATTTTCTGTATTTATCTTTCCAATTTAACATTTTCCTCACATACTCCAAACAATAATCCCAGTAAGAACTGTTTAATTTCACAGCCATAGATACTATGAATCTAATGCACAATTTTCTTAAAGATATTGTTCGTTTTTTCACTCTCTATTAATCTGAACAATGCCAGCTTTGAGAAAATGTAGACAGCCGAATTGTTTAATCAGTGGCGTAAAGAAAGAGCATGTTGCAGGTCTTGGTGATTATCTATTTTGAAATACGGATATGAATTATTATCAGTGCTTTGATAATTTTGTAGTTGTGAATCACATAGGAGACTGATAATGAGCGTGATGTTGTATATATACTTCAGTCAAAATACATCTTCTTTCATTCACATCCCCTCACAGACACACCCACACACATGCATAACACACACACACACACACACACTCATAACCTTCAATACGTTTATACATCAATCTCTACTAGACACAACACTACACTCACTAATATCTTTTAAAACTGTTGTAACTCACTTAAGTGAACACACACCTGCATATAGGCATATCATACGCTGCACGATTTTGACTCGGTACATTTCAATATTTTTTATTTCCTCCGATGTCGTGTATCTCTGAAATTTGTATTGATATCATATTGTTTTTTTAATCTCCTGTAGGTCTACGAATCTATGTGATGTACTGTAGGTTATAACTGTGTTCTGTGTAATAATTATGTGTGTATGTATATCACTTTGTTTATTCTAATATGTTCTGTGTATGCATGCAAACCGTATCAGGGCAATTACCCCCCCCCCCCCCCCCCCACGGCTAAATAATGGTTAGTGGTAAGGTTAGAGTAAAGATTAGGGTTAGGGTCAGGGTAGGAATTTGGGTTAGGGTTAGAATTAGGTTAAGGAAAAGGATTAGGATTAAGGCCAGCTGAAGGGTCCGGGTTAATTGCCCAGGGGGTAATTGCCCTAGACCCCTGCAAACAAATTTCCATAAATTGGCAATCTGTCGATGCATGTCTGTGGACGAAACCTGGAGATGCTAGATGCATGTGTTGATACTAATCAACATTCATGGACACATTATAGGCCTATAATATGAATCAAGCATGGCAAACATTGGACATAAAACACAGTGATATGTTATAACAAGCAATGCAATCATATTGTTTCAGCGCATGAAAATAATCATATCATTCCCACTTTGTGTATTTCCATTCACACGAAACTAGGGTACTTGCGCATCAATACATTATTTTTACTGATGAGGTTATGCAGGCAATAGATGTCTTCATAGAATGATTAACAAATAATTTTCCATTTATTTGTACAGCAAAGCCAGCGTAGGATGTCAAAACGAACAACTGACATATGACTCACAGCCGCTATACAAGCGCTTCTGGACATAATAGCGGGAAAAAAAGAAAACAAAGAGGAAAGAAAATCAAAAATCAGAACTGAAGAAAATAAATCAGCAATCAATAAAAGGAAATCTTAAGCAAAATGCAACAATATCGGATCTTGAAGTCATTGGTTCTACAAGAATCATTATTGTAGGGTGGAAAACTTGCTAAAACAGCTCTGGAGTAGGTTACTGTCGGCACCAGAAGGTTGCATACTTTTTGCCATCTATAGCGCTGCACAACTGAGAGTATGAAAGAATGTTTGCGATATGCAGATTATGCTGAATGGAGTAGCTGAGGATCAGCAATGTATAGTTCTGGCTCAGTCCCATACATTGATATTACTGCTGGTTACTGGTATGGCACTACGAAGCGGTGTGTACAAGTTGAATAATCTCGTCCATTCTGTTTTCATGCGTTCTGTTCTGTTCTATTTTATTTGTATCAATGTCATGTTCCGGCAAGGGCGCCAAGGAATAGAATTTTATCGATATGGTAATAGCAAATCTACTATCACGTATAAAGCTCCATAATTACAGTTAAGGGTGTATGAAAAGACATGGTATCGATGACTGACAAAATATAATTGTCACTTGTCTCCCTGTCTTCTTTTTGCTCTTCATTCATCTCGTTCTAAGTGCGTATGTGATGTGCGTGTGTGAATGTGTGTTAAACTAAGTTTAAGAACAAGTTTTGTCCCCCCTCTCTGTCTCTATCTCAACTGATGTACGCACCAGTTAGTCTTATCTATTTGTTGTGGCGTGGGTTTTGGTTGACTGTGCTGTCATGGTCACAGATGTCACTTCTCAGATGTCCTAGCCTTTTCTTCTGCTATTTTGTAGTACTTTAGATTTTGCTGAACAAATGAAATGAAATGGATGAAATAATGTGTGAATGCCTAAATGAATGAATGTTACTTCAAAGAAAACTTTTATACATAATGCAATTGAATTGCCGGTTCGAATGGGCCAGTTTCAAATGACAACAAAGATAGTGTGAACACACACACACACACACACACACACACAAAATAGAAGATTAGAGAAAAAGAGAGAGAGGGAGACACACACAAAGCAAACAATGGAAGGAAAGTTTGAAACCAAACTCTCTCTTTCCATCGTGTGCTTTGTTGAGCTTCTAGACCTCTGAGACCCTTGGAAGCAAACATGGCATTATCGTACAGAAATCTTAACCCTGTGTATCTGGAATAACTGAGTATTCTCTCTCTATATATACCTGTGTGTGTGTGTGTGTGTGATATCCACCTCCGTTGTTGTATTTAAAGAATTGAAATGTAACGGTCTGATGTCCAATTTTTGTAGAATATTTAGGAATTTTTGAATTAAATTCAACGATCTGGAGCTTTTGGAAGAATATCTGCAAATCGAACGGGGGATGGCTATCTCCTTTCCACACAAGAAAGCTTTTTACACTTTTCGTAACTAAAATTCAGTGATCTGATATACTATTATACGAAATATTTGAAAAATTATCAACGAAAAAAAAAGTGCAGTGAATCTCTGGAGGGCGTATTATATTTCCAGAAATGAAATTAAACTTTCTGGTGCACAATTTGGTTGAAACAAATACATTGTAGATAATCATTTTGCTGTCAGCAATTAGATAGGCCTTATACTGGAATTGTGAGAATGGCTAGGTTATGGAATCAGATACTTGTTTTATCACTTTTAACTTTGTGGCGATGGATATATCTCTCACCGGCAATGGCAATATATGATTGAAGTGAGATGGGGTTGTGACATATACAACTATAGTGCCATGCTTATTCCCGTCGTATGATAAGGACAAGAAAAAATATTATTATTATTATTTACTTGTTAAACACGATTTCTCATTAACTTTACTATTGAACTTGAAATGTTATTCCATTCTAAAGGAAAAGAGGGATTTTGATTGTGTTTGTTTAATTGATGTTTTTTTTTTGTCCATGATTGTGACCTAGCCTATTTTAAAGCATTTATCTTAAATGTAATTGAAATAACATTTCACACCATATCTGTAAGTAACAGACTTGAATTTAAACATGATTGATAGACTCAATGTATTGAGAATACAAGTATTAATAAGGGGCGACAGCTAGCGTCACAATTCTGAATATCTACTTTCTTACTAAATTGGTTGACAATGATATTCAAGATTTCAACAGAAGTGTGTACCAGATCGTTTGATTTCCATTCTAAAAATGTATATAAAGATGTATATCTCGGTCTTGTTGAAGGAGACATGTACATACTCTGCCGCACGCTCATCCCCGTTGCTGGCTGTGCTTAGATATTAGATTTTCAAATAATTTCATCACTATAAAGTGAGAAATCATGCATAACTTGTACAATTTAAATGACTGCATTTTCTTTTGTTTGTAACTTACACAATTAGATGACTGCATCTTTCGCATTGCAACTCAAATGATTAACCAAATTATCAGACTATTTTCTTTAATTGAAAATTTTCCAAACGTGACCGTGCATCACAAAACGAACAAAAATTCGCACACACTGATTTTGCGTGAGGACTGAAAATAAGTGAAATGGGTCAACCTAGCCGATCATGACTTTTTCATATTTTCTGAAAGAGCAAGTCCTCTATTACATTATGCTAACATTTGGTATCATAAAACGGACGGGAAAGTGTGTTTTTAGCAGTTTATCTCGAACATTTTTGGTAGAATAGTGTGATTAGGTGTGTCTTTAGAGTCCCATTTTCATTTCTGAAAAATCTTTTACACACTCTTCACTTTCAACTCTAATAACTTTTGAAAGAATAGTGCTACTGCTTTGAAAGTTGGCATTAATTATGGACAGAATATATTAATGAGGCATACTTAATTTCAGTTTAATCTGATAATCCTTTCATTGTTGTTACTCGGGTGGTTTACTTCCTGTTTTTTGTCCCATTCATCGCACAGCCAGCACGATTTGGTAAAGATTTAGCGCTTGAATAGACACTGTACTTCAGAGCCTCTTTTCTCGGTTCACACTTTTCCTGAGTTTGTTCTTTTTTTCCAATGTTTAGATAGGTTAGAAGAGTCCATTTGATTTGAATTATACATCATTTTAAAGCTAAAAGTCTGCTCTTTCATAACATGGTCTTAACTAAAAATTCATGTCTGGCGACTTTTTGTTTGTTTTGTGGTGCAGGGTCACAAATACTCTTCTTGAAATGTGCATCAAATCTTTGAAATTCCATTCTAAAGAAACACGATGTTTAAAAGGTTGCAGGAAAGGAGATAATCTCCTCCCATCACACCCTCCTTTGCTTGAATTGTTTCACGTAGTTCACGTAGTAGGCAGTCAATGAAAACGAATTCAAGTTCCTTGTCCAAGTTGGGGGGGGGGGGGTGAATATTTAGCCCCGTCTCATCCCCTACCCCCTCTTTAGGGCTTTTTACACTTGTAAATTTTTGCTTATCCCCGGACCAACGGTGGGGCTAAGGGGGGGGGGGGGCCTTAGCCCCACCGTTGGTACGGGACTATCCTTAGCCCACTTTCTGTTTACACTCGTTTTTGCCAAAGTGGGCTAGCCCCACCGATAGTACGGTACTATCTGGCCCTGCAAAATAGCAGGGGTTAGCACCGCAATTGCGGTGCCAAGCAAGTGAGTGTAAACAGAACGAAAAAATAATCCTGGGCTAAGCGACGGAGACGAAGTCCGACCCTCACTGACCAATCAGAAACGAGGTAATCAAGTGCTGCCGGTGCGTGCATGTACGTGTACAGTACACAGCGTAATTATGAATATTCATGTGGTTTGGAAAGTCCGGGGCTAAGAAATACGAGTGTAAAAACGTCAGTTTTCTCCTTAGCCCCGGACAAGAGATAGTACGGGACTAATTGGCGAGTGTAAAAAGCTGAAAAAATTGGTACGGGACTAACGATAGTCCTGGGTCAGAGAAAGTCCGGGGTTAAGAAACACAAGTGTAAAAAGCCCTTTTGTAGCCCCTAAAGTGTGTATCTTTTTACTGCTTTCACGCTGTCCTCACCCTGTAACAGGTTTGTCTTTCAATATACAGCTTACGACTTCGGAAGTGAATGTGCTGTTGGTCCAACTTATCTACGTCCTGGCAACCAAAAACATGATATTAAACATAAACAAATGTTACATAAAATTCATCAAGCAAATGTTAGCCAATTACGAATTTAAGATATATATTTTTTAATACGAATATTGTCAAGCGTATATTGCGGCGATTGAATGTTGGACGTGATGTCATGCTCCTTAGATAGAATGGGTACATTAAACTTTATTTATGTCAACATAATGCATTTGAATATTAATTGTTCACGTGCTTCTCGAAAGGTATAAGGTCAGTCTTCTGAAGTTCATGATAGCACCATTTCAAAATACATTGAGAAAGTCTACAGAATGAAGAAGTCGTGACCAAATCGTACATTAAAAATCTGGTTATATCCGATATCTTGTAAAAACCAAAGCGCATTGCACGAACGTATTTTATGTATTTGTTGGACTATAAGACCCTGGATAACAAAACCACATAAAAGTTCGAGACATGGATTTTGAAAAGAGCAGACTCTTTTAAAATGCCGATTAATGCAATACTTTACGAAAGCAGTTACGGATCCACGAATTCCAGAAAGGAGATGGGCCTTTGCAAAATTAAAGGAGGGGCGCACGCAACCCCATGTTTTTCTTTTTATTTCTTTTGTTTTAACCAAAAATAAAGAGGAGCCGGTGCCCCCCCCCCGATCCAACACTGCAATATTACAAAAGTACAAAATCCTCTGTATAACCCCATTCTGGAAAAGTTTTTACTGAGAAGAGATTCTTTGAAGTTTAGTGTCTATTCAATTGCTAAATCTCATTTAGCGTTGCTCTCTGCCATGAATATATCAAAGGATAGAGGATAAAAAACTCCACCGCAACCGCCACTAAGAGACTATCAAACTAAACTGAAAGTTTGCCCATTGCTTAAATGCATTCCATTCATGAGTGATACTAACTGTCAACGTTAAAGTATCATCCTTACAAGAGCTATTGGAACTGAAAGTGAAGAGTGTTTAAAGGGTTTTTTGTGCTCCGAATTTGAGAAGGCCTAAACAAAATGAAGAGTTTTTTAGAAACAATAAACTACCAAAAAGACAGTTTCATTTTTGCTCATGATTCAAGCTTTCAGAAATATATAAAAAGATATGTGCTCTTTCATGAAATATAAGCTTTGAACCAATATTGAGACCTAATGAAATCAAGTAGCACGACTTCATGTTGGTGTTTATGATATGCACGGTTGATATAATAACATTGTAGCATTTTGGTATGTGGGTGTTGGGTATATCTGTTGGGTATATCTGTTGGGTATAGTTTGTTGAGGATTGAAGAAAAGTATTCGATGCATTAAAACAGAGCATATATATATATATAGATATATATATATATATATATAGATAGATAATTATGAGAATGAGTCTCCA
Organism: Diadema setosum; assembly: GCF_964275005.1. Taxonomy (NCBI): domain Eukaryota; kingdom Metazoa; phylum Echinodermata; class Echinoidea; order Diadematoida; family Diadematidae; genus Diadema; species Diadema setosum. Next base: position 3,729,927 of record NC_092688.1, read on the forward strand.
ACACACCATACGTAGATCCAACAAGAAAGTTTTTATTCACCTACTTGTTGGATCTACAGATGGCGTATGTAAGACTTATTCTTCTGATAATCATAACGTTCGCAGTCCAACACGTATATATATATAATATATACCTATATATATATATATATATATATATATATATATATATATATATATATATATCGTATCCGGGCACTTACCCCTTGGGCAACTACCCTCCGGATAACTACCACCCGGATAATTACCCCCCCAGGTCTATTCCCCCTTAGGGCAACTACCCCCCGGACAATACCCTCCTAGGGTAATCACCCTCCAGGGCCATAACCCCCTAGGACAACTACCACCCGGTCATCTACCCTCCTAGGGCAACTACCCCCAAGGGCAATTACCCCTAGGACATCTACCCCCTGGATATCTACCCCCTGGGTAACTACCCCCTGGATGACTACCCCCCGGATAACTACCCCCCATATAACTACCACCCGGATAACTACCCCCTGGATAACTACCCCCCGGATGACTACCCCTGGATAACTACCCCCCGGAGAACTACCCCCTGGGTAACTACCCCCCGGATAACTACCCCCAGGATAACTACCCCCCGGATAACTACCCCCAGGATAACTACCACCCGGATAATTACTCCCCGGATAACTACCCCCAGGATAACTACCACCCGGATTACTACCCCCCCCCCCATAACCATACCCCGAACCCCCCCCCCCCCCGCCCCCTCGTGATATTTACCTACTGGACAACCCTCCCTCCCCGCCCCCCGAAAGTTACCACCCGTTGTAATTTTTCCATAAGTTCATAACACCATATCAGAAGATGCACCTTTCTCTTACACTGTCATCATATGTGACCCTGCACCTCAAAACAAACAAAAAGTCGCCAGATATGAATTTTTATAGTTAAGACCATATCCTGAAAGAGCAGACTTTAAGCTTTAAAATAATGTATAACTCAAATCAAATAGACTCTCCTAACCTATCTAAATATTGGAAAGAAAGCACAAACTCAGGAAAAGTGGGAACTGAGAAAAGAGGCTCTGAAGTACAGTGTCTATTCAAGTGCTTAATCTTTACCAAACCGTGCTGGCTGTGCGATGAATGGGACAAAAAACAGGAAGTGAACCACCAGATTTACAACAATGAAGGGATTATCAGATTAAACTGAAATTAAGCATGCCTCATATATATTTATAACATACTTTATTTCCATTGCAAATTAAAGCATGTGATGAATATTCCTAGGATACTACCTGCCCACAGGCAGGTAAGTACAAGGAAAGAAATACAGTGGACCCGGTCCACCACACCACAATTGACAGTTACACAAATATATGCATGTATACAAGTACATTTACACACAAGCATGATACGTGAACAGCTGTTTCAGGACGAAAAGAAAAAAAAAAGCCACTAAAATGAACTTATATATCAGCATACATTTAACCTAAGAAACACACACACACACACACACACACACACACACATACACAAAATAACTCTTATCATTCGTTCAATTATACGAATCCACCGAAATTCACTACCAATGAATTGCATTAAATCCACCCAACATAATCATAATTATTTCACATCCAATATTATAGAAAAATGGGAAAATATACATAATGATAAATACATAATGCAAAAATATAGATCCTATAAATATACATAATTAACAATACGAAGGGGGAAAAATCAAAATGGACGCAACCGACCCGCAAATAATTACTGTATATAAACATAATTATGATATACATATAATATTCCTCTCACCTCTGTGGTATAATTCATAGTGATGACGATGATGATAACAATGGTAATGATGATGGTGATTATGATGATGATGACAATATTGATGAAGATGATGATGATGATGATGATGATGATAACAATGTTGATGATGACGATGGTGACGATGATGTTGATGATGATTATGATAGTGGCGATAAGGAAGAGGATGAGTCTAAGATGCCAGCAAACCACCAATTCTTAACCTTTGCAATCTTTAGATTCATCTCATTTCAACCCTCTTAAACTTTTACCTCTGTTTTGTTGTTTCTATTTGGCAAATTTCACAGAAAAATATCATTATAAATATGTTCAATTTTACAGGAAAAAAAAAACCATGTAATTCTTTGAGCCTTCTGAAGGAGCTTGGTCATGTACTGTAAAAAAGCCTGAGAAAAAAAAAAATGTACTGCAAATTTTTAATACAAAATACAAAAAATCAAAGAAAAAATCCAGGTATGAAAAATTCCTCAAATACAATACATAAAACAAAACAACACTTAACTCATTATCTCTGACAATTTATGCCAAAAACAATTCATCAGAATTTAAGATATGTAATCTTTTCACAGTACCTATACAATACAAAATCCATTCGTTGTTCATTGCAGATATAAGACACATTTATAACAGAATAATATACTGATATGGAGCGCAGAATGTCCAATACAAATAAGGGGTACATATTATTGATAATAATTAATATCATTGACCTATAATGATCAATCTGCTATACTGTACTCGCCAAAAAGAAACATGTGAATATAAGGCATGCATAGGTCCGCACATGGGCCCGCTGGTATGTGTATGCGTTTTGTGTGTTTATAATCGTGTGTGAGTGTGAAAAATTAGTGTGTGTGGTGTATGTGCACGTGTGTGTGTGTGTGTGTGTGTGTGTGTGTGTTATATGTGGGTATGGGTGTGTGTATTCATATGGGTGTTTATGTATGTGTGTGTACATAAAACTAGTTAGATACACCAAGAATCTTCCATTGCAGGCTGGAGATATGCCGGTTTTGTCCAAGAGGGTTCGTTGCGGGCATTATAAATGGCAAACGAGGTAAGAATAGCAATTTTCGATATGGTTCTTATATGTTCCCGAATTCTTCGGGTGTCACTTACAAACTTGAACAGCTTAGTGACTTGACGTTTGTTTTCCTTGGTCACCAGTCCCCTGGATCCTACCTCGAAACAGATTAACTCACATGAGTATCCTTGTTTTCAATGTCAAGCACCAATGAGGCGTATTTTTCAGATTTTCTGTTGTGAGCGGAGTCAATGTTTGATTCAAAAGGGACGGTGAGCTCGCCAATTACTACTGATTTGCTACTTTGATTGACTAAGACTATGTCTGGTCTTTCTGAGGTGGGTGTTAGATCAGACGGAACCGTACCTCCATTGATGTCATGTCCCGGGAGGTCTGCATGACAGATAACTTTGTCGGGCTTCACTTTGCCTATGAAAGAGACCAAGTATTGCAAGATGCCATCATGTCGATAATTGTACCTACCCAGTTCCAGTGCACTTTTGCAGTAATTGAGAATGTGCAACAGGGTTTCGTGGTTTCCGCATAATGTGCAGCGGGTGTTTAACCTTTTGCCCCATCTGCTGAGGTTGTCTGCCGTTGGAAGGGCATTGATAACCGCACGAGTTATAAAGCTCAACACGCCCTTAGGGAGGTTGAATATGAGTGATCTCCATGTAAGGTCACCCTTTTCTAACTCCACCAACTTCAGAAAGTCACCCTGAAAGACCAAAGGAGCGACTTTAGATCTCCAATAATCTTTCTGCTCCTCTTTGAGTATCCCTTTGATCTTAGTCTTTGTCTTTCCAATGGTTACATCTTGTGTTTGATGTACATAACTTTCACAGACTGCAGCATTACATAATGACATTTTCTTTGACCATTCTGACTCCCATGATACTTTGTTTTCCAGAGCATTTTGAACCTCATTGTCAGCTCCCAAACGGGAGGATGCATGTGCTAGTACATGACACTCTTTGTACAACTCAGATATGGTTTTGAATTGGAGACCATCTCGGCTGTGGAGAATAGCCGGGGTAGCGCCGTGTGTTGGTATCTTCAGCCATAGTTTTAGTTGCTTAGTTACCATTCCGTCAAGGATAGATAACTGGGTGTTTGTCATATCATATACAATAAGGACATAACGCAAAGAAGGCAAAGAGTATCTGGTCAGCACGGCTACTTTGTATTCATTTCGGACATGACTTTCATCAACATTGTTCAAGATATGTGACAGTTTCTCTTTGATAAACATGAAAGCGTCTTCATCCAAAATGTTAACAATGAGCCCACATTCTGTCCATAATTAATGCCAATTTTCAAAGCAGTATAGCACTATCCTTTCAAAAGTTATTAGAGTTGAAAGTGAAGAGTGTGGACAAGGTTTTTCAGAAATGAAAAAGGGATTCTAAAGACACGCCTAATCACACTATTCTACCAAAAATGTTCGAGATAAACTGGTAAGAAAACACACTTTCCTGCCCGTTTTATGATACCAAATTTTAGTATAATGTAAAAGAAGACCCGCTCTTTCAGAAAATATGAAAAAGTCAAGTTCGGCTATATAGGTTGACCCATTTCACTTATTTTCAGTCCTCACGCAAAATCAGTGTGTGCGACTTTATGTTCGTTTTGAGGTGCACGGTCACATTTACTCTTTTGGCTTGTCATTTTCTACCGTTATAACACATTAGACGATAAACATAAGAAAAGGAGAGTTGATTTCACTGCAATTCATATTCCGTTAACATTAGCGAGGGACCCTTCGATATAAAGCCATAATTTCTGATAGGATCCGGGCACGGTTTTATGAAAGTTATCAGTCCTAACAAGCTGTCAGTTCCACACAATTACCAATCGTTGGAGGTCGATCAAAGCAGGTCCATGGTAACAAGTCAGTGACTCGAGCTTATCTATCAAGCAGAACCCATGGTTTTATTGAAATTATTAGAGACTAACAAGATGTCATAACTGGCAACTTATCAAACGGTGCCCTAATCTGTCATAAGAGTAAAATTACAGCTTGTTTTACATACAAGTAGAATTGTGCTAGTTTTCAAATAAAATGTTCTCGACACTTTAAGAGGAAATCCAGTTCAAATATAAGTTAGTCTCATCAGAAAGAGTAAAATATTACGAGTTTAACGGTATTTCCTTTTTTTATTTATTTTTTTACAAAACACCCTAGTTGTTAACGAAGTCTTTTGTTCTGCACCCTCTTTTTGAATAGATCTATAGAGAGTTGTAGTTGACAGAATCCTTTTTACATTATAGGGCTGCTCTGTTTTGTCCCGACCATTTCAAGAGTATTTTTTTTTTCACAAAAACTTGAATCCTTCTTGGAATAACATGCTCGTTAGTATTTCGTAAGGGGTTTCTAATTATCTCACCCAAAAGATGTTTAAAACCTGAAGTTAGGTCTCGACCAAAACCAGATGATATGAATTTTTTTTTTTCAATTCAAATAGCAAACGTTGTTCGAAAATAACAATGAGAGACGTACTTTTCTGGGGGAGAGTTATTGTAACAGGGGTGATTGTTTGGAGCCTAATTTTGATAAGGAGTAATTGTCAAGGGAGGTAATGCTCTGCGGTGATCATACCAAGGAGGTGACAATCTCTTCCCACATCCTTGATATACTAGTTGTTAATGCCCAATAATGCAGTAGGGCAATTCTGAAATGAGCGTTAACGGTATAACACTAAAATAGCTACAAAATCGATGAAACAATACAAAGAAAGCAAATTAAGACACAGACGAAGTACACAAATAATGATACAGTGCACTACCGTTACAACGAACACGGTTATAACGAAATTTCGTTATAACGAAGCAAAACTTCTGGTCCCCAAATTATCGCCATTAAAGTCTATGTACAAAATTCGCTTATAACGAAGACGGTTATAACAAAATTTTCGTTATCACGAAGTCTTTTCTGAGCGCCACTGACAAAGAAAAACAAAAGAAATGTGCTCCGTTATAACGAAATGCGGATCGCATTCGAAAATGCATAGCGCCGGAACAAGCATTTTTAAAGCGTCTCTGCATGAGCGAACGCATCATTGAATGTTCACTCCCGTGTATCACGCAGAGTTTCCGAGGGGAACTTGCGTTATTGTAATACAATAATCTGAATTCAGATAAGGTTTGTTTCATTGTTCCGAAGTCCTTTAATACAAAACACACAGATTCTGATACAACTAAATAATGTCCGTTAGTTCGGAAATGAAAGAGGGTTTGTTATTAAGCACATTTTGGCGTTATTCCAAAGGTTCGTTAATCCGATAATAAAATATGGTCCTTATTCTTATTCTTATACGGTTCGTTAGTCCGAAAATGACAGGAATTCAAAACATTACAAAAAGTATCGTTAATCCATGGTGGAAAAAGGAGAGTACACTAACAAAGCCTAAGAATTGCAATTCTTATAATCGTCTTAAGATAAATAAATCTTCGAAATAACAAACCTTTCTCATTTTTTTTTTCATTAACAAATTTCTTCGGAATAACGAACCTTATTTCATTTTCGGATGAAAAAGCCTTCGGAACAGAGGCCTTTCTGAATAGTGAACCTTTCTCCTTTTTTTTTGATTTATAAACCTTCAGAATGACGAACCTCATTTCATTTTCACATCAACAAACCTTCGGAAAATGAACAATATATTATTTTGATCTAAATTATGAACTCTCGGAATAATGATTCTGCGGAAATGCGAACCTTCACATAAACAAACCATCGGAATCCCGGGGATGGCGAAACTTCGGAATAAGGAGCCTTCGGGGTAACGTACTTTAGTAAGCAAAAAACCTTTGGAATAGCGAACTGTAACCAAATCGTACACCGTCATTTCTACACATGTGTGACAACACAAACAACTTTATGCTCTTTTTAAAATGTAATATTTAAACGAAATTAAAAAGGTAATCTCCCATTTCACATAGCTTTCCAGCGTATTATGAGGATTCAACAAACATAATTTTTATGCGTGGTTTCCTTCTTTTCGTTATACATTTCATATTACATTTGTTCGGCTATAACGAAATTTCGTAAAAACGGAGAAAAAAACTGCCGGTCCTGAGCATTTCGTTTTAACGGGAGTGCACTGCACCTGAACACACACGAGATAAATCCCTTGTAATGAGAGAAAGAGGAAAGGTGAGTTATGAATGACAGGAATAGACTACTTTCACGGTGGACAGAGAAAAGCGAGAGGGAAGAGGAAGATGATGGGTCAAAACCAGGGCACGTGAGGCATGAGATATAAGCGCCTCAAAATAAAGAAGTGTTACATGGAGTTGTGGTAAACGATAGACGATTGTGGTTAAAAAAATATTGCAAAAGTTTTAATTCATTCTGAAGTGTAACATTGTGTTATGAGTGGTCCACAATCTACAAGCTCTGCTTTTTGGTGGACCTCTCTATTCTTTCTTCCTTTTTTTTCAACTGAAGCATGACTTTGTATTATTATTTTTTTTTTTGGCCAGTATGCGCTCCTATGTTTATTGATACCATTTATTAATCAAGACAAATGTTCTTTGTTTATGATGTAAAACCTGATCTATCTTGTGTTATGTTTTTGTTGAAAAAGAATAAAAGAAGAATAATGAAAATAGATTAATTGAATTGAATTGAAAATATTTCTTCAAAATCTCTTTAGTTCAATGGTAAAGGCATTCAAATTTAAAACCTTTTTATACTATACTATCAAGAGAAATCCAAAATTTCGGAACAGTAAAAGAAAATACAGATTTAGCGAAAATAGTTTTGGTTTAAGGCATTGACATTTACTGGGTTTACCGGGTAGGATATGAAGGGACAGCTTCGTTTTTTTTATGAACATAGAGTCAAAATACAGAGGGAGAGATTAAGCTTGTACATAAATCGTCCTAAATGCAAACGATACAAATCGCAAATCCTTAAGATGTTGTTTTCATAAGATGATGTATCAGTATGGCATCTCCGTGATTCCTGGCAAATAATACAAAGAACTTCGTTTCCTGTAGTAATAATGATATTCTTTTTATTAAAAGTAAGATTGGGGGTGGGGGCAATGACCCGGGAGGTAGTTACCCAGGGGGTAATTGGCGTTGCACACTGTCCTGGGGGTAATTTTCCTCTTGATAGTTATAGGGGAGGGGGAGTTTTAGGCCTACTTATCAGGGGGTAATCATCCATGGGAAGTTATCGGAGGGGGTATTTATCGGGTGGAAGTTATCTGGGGTCTAGTTTTCGGAGGAGGGGGTAATTAACCTGGGGATAATTATCCTGGTGGTAATTATCTGTGGGGGGGGGGGGTAGTTATCCGGGGGGGGGATGATTATCCGGGGGGTAATTATCCGGGGGTAATTATCCGGGGGGTAATTATCCGAGGGGTAATTATCCGGGGGGTAGTTATCCGGGGGGTAGTTATCCTGGGGGTTGTTACCCAGGGGGTAGTTCTCCGGGAGGTAGTTACCCAGGGGGTAGTTCTCCGGGGGGTAGTTATCCAGGGGGTAGTTCTCCGGGGGGTAGTTACCCAGGGGGTAGTTTTCCGAGGGGTAGTTATCCAGGGGTAGTTATCCGAGGGGGTAGTTATCCATGGGTAGTTATCCGAGGGGTAGTTATCCAGGGGGTAGTTTTCCTAAGGGGGGATTGCCCTAGGGGTGATTGCCCTAGGAGGGTAGTTGTCCGGGGGGTAGTTGTCCGAGGGGGTAATTACCCTGGAGGATAATTGCCATTGGAGGGTAGTTGTCCTAGGGGGGAATTATCCTGGGGGGTAATTATCCGGGTGGTAGTTATCCGGAGGGTGGTTTTCCAGGGGGTAGTGTTCCTAGAACCATATATATATATATATATATATATATATATATATATATATATATGTGTGTGTGTGTGTGTGTGTGTGTGTGTGTGTGTGTGTGTGTTTGTGTGTGTGTGTTTGTGTGTTTGTAATGATTTACCGCGAATAACTCGCTTTGCACAAAAGGCAAAGCTGTCCGGCCTCTGTCAGCAAAACGGTTGTACGCTGGTCTCTTGGTCAGAATGTGTTTAAAATCTGATTTGATTGACAAGCATACAGTCCTTTAAGAAGTTGGAATTTCACTTCACACACACACAAAAAAGGGGTGGATATCAAGTTACCACAAAGTATAACGTTCTCTTTTTATTGTACATACTCATATCATTAGACCCATCAAACCATGTCGTGAAGAAGATGACATGGTCGTACACAAACCTCATAATTCTGTGTATCTCGTCTTGAGTAACTGGTGTATATAATAAAGTGCGTGCATGTGCGTTGGGTTGGGGAGCCCGTCATATCCATGCTGTACTGCAATGATAAATGTTCATGTTCTATAGAGATATTTCAGAGCTATGTTCAGTGATCTGTTTGTGTTAAAATAATGATAGAATACAAAAAAAAAAAAAAAAACCGAAACAAAGAACATCGATGTTCAGGGTGACCATGACGTCGTATAAGCCGAAATGCAAACTTTGTGTGACGCACAATAAGTGAGTATAGTAGAACTTCTCACATCCCTCTCTCTCTATTTTTCTCTTTTTATATTTTTCACTGCAGGTGGAAAAAGGACAACGACTGCGGCTGAGAGGAAGGCTATTTAAAACCTGCTCTAATTTGAGTTTGTCACCAGCATGCACCAGGACTTATCTGCCCTAACCGTATGACAACAGACAGATACCCCGCCTAAAAATAATTGTTAAGTATTTAATTCATTTTTTTAGAAATTAATTTGATGCAAAATAATGATATTACGCAGATGAAGGCGCAAATATTCAAATGTGAATGACGCTCCTCAAACACAACAACAACAACAACAACAACAACAACAACAACAACAACAACAACAACAACAACAACTGAAAACTAATGTGTGGGAATCCTCAGCAATTACGTAATGTCACGCTCTATCTCGAACTTCCGCGATAACGACCTCTCCCGGAAAGTCGATCATGAATATATTAGACAACATTGATGTACAGTAACTAACAGTAATATTTTCTTTCAAATACTATAACTATATTACCAGCAGGGGTGGATCCAGGAATTCTGTAAAGGGGGGGGGGGGGGACGTGACTATTATTTTTGGTGCACTTCCGGGTTTCATTTCATTTTTATCTTTTCATTTCTTTTGTTTTTAACGATAAATAAAGGGGGGGGGAGGGCGTGCCCCCCTCTGGATCCGCCACTGACCAGTGTATTCCCTGAACCTGTTGAAATCCAGACATCCAGAAATCCGTGACGTTTGTTATGGGAGATACACAATAAATTGTCATGATTCATATTACACCAAGAAAACTAAAGACATAGAATTATCAATAAGGAAATACGTTAAAAAGACAATCAGAACAATATAACCTTCCAGTCAATGTGAAATTATAGTCATACTCAGATATAGACCTATTAGACCTATGACATAGCATTGTCATATTTCATTATGAACTAATGGAATAAACGCTCATTTGACGTCACATTGAAATAGTGTTCTTAAGGACTTGGTAGTGTGCACTTTTTATGTATAATTTCTTTCAAATTATAGAATGCGATACAATTACAGAAATTATTGCTACAGAGTTATTTCTTCCAATGGACAATAGTGTCTACTTTTAATTATTTGATTAACCTGGACAATCATGAGTTTCGCTAGAAATATGAAATTAACTGAAAATGTCATGTAAAGGACTTATAATAAAATATTGATTATTTGAATAAAAATTGATTTATTTTAAACTTTGGATATCTGGGTTTCTTTTGTCAATAACATCAAGTTGCTCTTAAAAAATTCAAACTTGTATATAATTATTATTTTAAACTTAGGATATCGGGGTTTCTTTTGGCAATAACATCAAGTAATCTTTAAAATTGTATCAGTCCTAAATCACAAAAGCTTTGGATAAAATAGACAAGTCATATCTTTTCTTCCACAAACACAAAAGAAGTACAGAAGCAATCTGAACAGATCTTGCATCGAACGGGTCGGCAGGTTCGTACAGTGATTGAGTGAAAGAAGAATAGGTTAGTTATTCGTTTGGTTATATGAGACAATTCAGTATTTATACTTGAATACGGCATGGCCCAAAAGAGTGCTATAAAACTGACTATTAATTGCAAAAGCATGAATGAACGAAAGAAATTATTATCTTTGGTATAGATTTTCCCGGCCAATTTCACACTTTCGTCAGTCCATTTGATAAAAGGTTCATTCAATTTAGCGAAATCTTCGTCACTGCACATTGCAAGTTGTTCGTTCAATTAGCATTCCGATCCATGAGATTTGCACATGTGCCTTTCGAATTCGTAAAACGGGCATTCAAATTGGCACGTGCTCTTCAGTCATTCAAATTCGCCAGCACTGGCGAAAGGGGTACTTCAGTCATTTAATTTCGCGTTTGGGCAGTCAAATTCCTAACATGTTCATTCAAATTAATGCCATGTTATTTCTTTTTTGAAAAGTTGATAACATTTAGACGCGTATTTCTATGTGATTTATTGTCCTCATCCATGCACTGTTAAGCAGTAAAAGTATCGTATTTTTTACCATTACTCGAGTCTGCTGTTCTGTAACGCCCCTTTTCTTTCATACATGCCATTTTAGGCATACATGTACCAATACTATTATATAGTTTAACTTCATCTTCTTCCAGTCATGACGGCCCAAGTTAGCAAAACAGACGTATTACAATTTTCTCAAGGGGACAGAAAAAGAATTGTAGGAATATTTGATGATGATCATAACCTTGACTTCCTAGAACCGGCCGACACACGGAATAAAGCGCTCAACGGCGAGATAAGTTGTGGCCATGCACATGTTGCATTATCTTCGGACTTGAAGAGTCACTAAGCACATTAAAGAAAAAAAATGAAACGTAATGACGCTTGGAGAGCAATAAGTAAGTAATAAAAAAGAAAGAACCAAACCATAAACATGCGTGCTGACTTGACTGCAAAAGATGTTAAATTGATTGCCAAAATGAATTTGAATGAACGAGAGCAGCATGTCCGTGATCACGTGACTACATAATTCTAAACTGAATGCACGAATAACGAAATGGTGCTTGTTTTACGAATTTCAATTGAAAAAGTGTTAATTAGAATGAGGCTAAAGGTAATTTGAATGCTCCAAAATGAATTTGAATGAAGAGATCATAAAATTGAACTTCCGAACATGTCATCTATGCTATATTTTGCTAAATTGAATGCAGCAATTAGGAATTGGACTGATAAAAGTGCAAAATTGGCCGGGAAAACCTATAGTTGATAGAAAAACACTTCCTATTTTGAAACCACAATTATCAATTCTCGCACAAGCGTTTCGATTATATAGTCATTTTTCCTGAAAAAAAAAACACCAACCGATGATAAAGACTGATCACTCTGTTTGTGAGCCACTCAAAAAGGTACCCCCCAAAAAAATGCATTCACTTGTATTCATTCATTTTATCCGTTTTTAGTTGTTGCTTTTTGACGCATTTGTTATCAGTTTATACGGCTGCACTATCGCTCAGTCAAGTAGGATATCAGTGCCCAAAGTTACAAATTTTGTAAATCACAAATTTTCAGGGAGATCAAAGCGCCTGCATGAAGATTGATTATCCTTGTGTCAAATAGAATTTGAGGTGTTTTTTTCCTATTGAACAATGTAACGATTTCATTCAGTCGCTCATATCTTTTTAAATAAGAGACAGTTTTGTAGCACTCTGTCTGCCGGGACACCATGTATAATATAATAGATTCGTTCATGAATTCAATAATTGCATCGGATGTGAAGAATAGCAAATCAAAGTTTGATCTCTCGTGAAAAAAAAAATACACCGCCACGCTTCGTAAGTGCATTACATATAGGTGGGCTGAAATTAACTTGGTCTAAAATGAAACATAGGCCCATATGCCAATAAATGCACCATTATATAGAGTTAAAAAAAAGACTTTTCTACAACCCTATTGAGTCGTGTAATCTTTGTCATTATTGTTCTCATTATTTAAGAATGAAAAAGTGAATGAAAAATACGTATGTATTCATTGATAAAGTATAAGCCCAAGAGTGTAAAAGAAAATACATGTATCACATTAATTTCTAAATTCATGAAGTGTGCTGATATGTGGAACAGAGTACATTATTATGAAAATTAAAACAATATAACATTTTACATTAGCAAAAATGATGAAAATCTTGGTTGTTTATTTTTTTGTCAACTCATCCCAGCCAATCGATATCAAGGTGGACTTCAAGCAATGCACATACAACTCTCAATGAAAAAAAAAAGAGAAACATTATTAAGCGAAGCAAAAGTGTAACATCTACGTAAATAAAATTAAAGTAAGTCACTGAGCATTTATGAATCTAAGTTACAACTACCGTTATAACACGTCAGCGTAAGAAATAATGTTATATCAACGTAATCAACCTCAACTTTGAAACAGACAAGCTAGCAATAGAATTCAAGAAACATTTCTCAGTTTATAACTTAAGTAAATAATCTAGAAAATTTCCTTTCACGTTACACTCATATTGCCAGAATACCCAATTTTTCTCAGTTTCAGTCGTGTTTCCTTTCTTTCTTCTGAAATTTTTGTCTGGAAAGTCTAATTCTACCATGTCTGCTGTTTAAGAGTTGCTGTCTTTTCTCTCTTCGTGGCCCTTTTCTTTTCTTCAGTGGGCCAGGAGTGGCTGAAGATACTGACGACATTTAACTTTCTAACGTGATCAAGGACTGCATATATTTTCATGAACAATAAATGAGTGCTAAGAAAGTACGTCTGCACCTGCTGCAACCACTATCAAAAAGTGCTCGGTATTTGATCGAGTGCCGGTCGAAGCATGATCGAGTTTAGTCGAGTATCAATCGACAGCAGTCCTGTAGCGATCGTGTAGCGGTCGAGTTATTCATGAAACTGATGAATCCTGGATCGAGATGATCTGAAATCAATCGTGTCGCATTCGAGTATAACTCGAGATGATCGGGAACTGAGCTCGGGGAAAAATCCGTCCCGACCACACTAGATTTCTATACGACCGATTCCCGATCAGCTCGATCTCTTCTCGATCACTACCCGAGCTGTTGGTGTTCGGGCTTCCTACTCGAATATTTTGGACATGTCCAAAATTATCGTGAAGGAAGCAGGAGCGATGCCGATCAAGGTAGATCGACCCCGAATACCAATGCCGAGCGAGCCCGACCAGGCCAAAAAAGCTTGATCGGGATTGATCGAGTTGATCTGATCGGCAGTGGGAACGTACCATTACACAGATCGTGTCATGTCGAGCTGGTCTAAGAAGTCTAGTAGAAATCGAGTATTGACCGTGTAGCGATCGTGTATTGATTGTGTGTAGATCGGGATGTTCGAGTAGAGATCTATGTGGTTGTCGAGGAGAGATTCTGGAGATGTCGAGAACGGTCGGGTGTGGATCGTACAAGATCGAATAGCGGTCGGGAAGGGATCGTGTTGAAGGACGATCGAGCATTTGGTCGGGATTGCTCTGGTAAAAATAGGTGATCGGGATTGATCTCGCTTGATCGAGTTGATCTGATCGGCAGTGGGAACGGGGTATTACATGGTCGTGTGAAACCCAGTTCTCAAACTCTCTGCGCTTTGTCCGGTGTCAAAGTACACTGCGCATTTAAGTAATCTTGAACAATGAGTGGAATTTCACTTTCATTTTCCTCGAAGTCGAAGGTCATTTTATCATGTTACGTGGCACATGAGACAAACGGGAACGTTATACTCTCGCCATCCGGGAAAGGGAGCGGCCAACAGTGTCTGGTTTTGTCTGTGTAATAGACGTACAGGCCTTACTTAGAAAGTCAAATTCATTGTGACATGTTGCGCCGTTTGTTCTTGTATGGCGCTTATACTAACAATCTTGCATACTAATTTCAGTTGGGGAAATACCTCGTCAGCTGATGCTCTTACCGAAATGTGAACTGGAATAAAAACTTGAAGAAGAAGCCATGGCTTTCCGATTGACCAGGTGGACGCCTGTGATAGTATTGCTATCTTTAGCCCTGCCAAATTCATCGGAACTATCCAGTGAGTATATTCCTATGTCTCAAACTCTTCTACCATGTCTTTAAAACTAAATTGTATAAAACAATTTCATTGGATTTACCTAATGGTAATCTCCAAGTTTAATACCATTTTGCCAAGATTGAAAAAAGGAGAAGAAGGAAAAATGAAATGATCAGTATGCCGTGATCTTGAAAAGGTTGTACTTATGCTTGTCAAACCGTAAAAACCTTACCCGTAGGAAAGATGTATCTGTATTCGGCATTGTTACGTTTTGTCAGTCACATTCTACCTGCTATACTATTGATGCTCATGTGTGAAAATATGGTGATCAAATTCCTTTTAATCAGTTGATGAATCTGTTTTCACGCATCGATTGCAGGTCACCATCTCGACTGTTCGAAGAAAGCTCCACTCTCCATGAATCTAAGAGTAGATTACGAGTTTGATCTTGTTGCCAAAAGTTGGGAGTTCGTCGCACCAGACGATCAAAGAATAGTAATATGGTTGCAGTCTGTAACACTTGCGAACGTGAGTGCAGAGGATGAAATATCGACAACAAAAAGCGTGGTTGAGCTTCGGAATCGCGACATATTTCCTCCTATCATCTCACTCAGTCACAAACTTACGCTTAGACTACACACTACTAAGGATATGACCCTATACAGAGGACATTATCCAATAAGCGTCAGTGTCAACGCTTCATGTTTAACAGGTAGCTAGTATTCCTCGAACGACATAATGTAAGAATCTTAATAATCACCCATACTAAATCTCACAGAATGAAATTAGAAGTAGCATGACTTTCAATTCTTAAAGGTATTAGCCCACATTTGTAAACCTGCAGCAATTGATCTCATAGGTAGCATGGAGTTTGGGTATGATTGCAGTAACACCTGTGCAAAATTTCGTTCCAATTAGTCCATTACTTTCATAAAAATAAATGAAAATGCACCGTAATCCGTATGCATGCGTATAACGCTCGCTATATAGCTCCGGTCCACGTACGTGTTACATGTACAATGTACGTAGCTATAGCCCGCGCTCGTAATTCGATTTTGGGTCGGGTTGACCCGGCTTGAAAATTGATTTTAAAACGATGATTTTCTCTCTTTTATCGAATGGTATGGACAAAGAGCGACAGGTGAGGTATGTTACTGTTATAACTTGTACTTGAAGTCATATTGGACCTGTTTTATACAGTTTTGATTTTCGTGGGTTTGCAAATGTGGGCTAGTACCTTTAAACATCGCAAAACTTTGGAACGCTCGTAAACACAACTTGCAACGATTTTCTTGTATCACGTTGAGAATACTAGTGTACGCTTGGCGGACAAAACATTCCAACATACAAAACTGTACCTTTGTTTCTGAGTCAGGATTATTTCAAAGATAGCAAATTAAAGGTTATTAAAATGTTCAAACTTCAATGCTATGTTGCCTCAATGTAAGTCTTCGTTCGAAGAGAGCTGGTTACCATAAAAAAATAAACATTTTATAAGCATAAAACGCTGTTTAGCGTTTAAGTGGTTTCATTCTCAGCACGGCCGGTGTACCCCTCTCCCTCCCTCCAACCCCCTCTCCATCACACGCACACCTTTCCCCTCCTCGAATATTCTCTCTCGCATGTTGAGTAGCTTCAGCACCTCTTAAAGGACAAGTTCACCTTCCTTGACATGTGGATTAAGTGAATGCAGTAATACTAATAGAACACATCAGCAAGAGTATGAGGAAAATTGGACAATCTGTTTGAAAGTTATGAATTTTTGAAGTTTCTGCTTAGTCACTGCTGGATGAGAAGAGTACTTCAGCTTGTGATGTCACATGTGTACAACTATATAAAGAAAGTATAAGAAAAATTCACGATATCATTTTTCTCACATAATAAAAGAACAATTGACTTCCCTCTTTCAGAAGGCAAGGGGAATAATATTACCCTTAGCATACGTCAGTGACTAGTCGAGGATATGTGCACTTTTTTTTTCTCAAAAAGTAACATTTTGTGAAATTCTCTTTATATTTTCCTTGTAACGTTGTATGCATGCGACATCATACACCCTAGTAGTCTTCTTATCCAGCAGTGACTGTGAAGGTACTTTAAAAATTCATAACTTTTGGACGGATTGTCCAATTTTTCCCAAACTTTCACTGATGTGTTCTACAAACATTGCTGCATTCACTCAATCCACATGTATAAAAAGGTGGAATTGTCCTTTAAAAATCGTGGGAAAGAACCGAACAATTATGTAGACCTATAAAATCGTATATATTATACAAATAGTAAAACAATTAACAAGTATGCTTTTCCGTCCTTGTTAGAGTAAAATGTTAAACCTACGTGTTGCAGAGCTACCAAGTCTCACGCATTCTGCGTGAGAATCAAGCATTTAGGGGCCGTCTCACGATCTCACGCATTGCACCCATATTTCTCAAGCAGCGGACAAAGTCTGAAACTTGGGCCTGTGATAATGACCATAGCTACAAAAATTGAAGTGATAGTTGCAATTGAAGGTATATTTTCCTTTTGTCTTTCAAAATAAGTAAAAAATAGTCACTTAAGTATGCACCTGATCGCACCATTAAGAGCTAAAAATTGAAAAAGCTCCCTACCGTGGGAGGCCACAGGGGGAAAACCCCTCCCTCGCCCTCGCTTGCGTGCTCATTCGCTTGCCGAGATGCCGAGTCATGAAAATCTCACTCATAAAAATTTTTTGAACTTGGCATCCCTGGTGTTGGGCTTTCCATCTTTTCCCTGCCTACCGTTATGTAAGGTAGACTTGGTAGCAAAACAAAGTGTGGAACAAAAACTCAAAAGAAAACTCTGCTATAGTTGCATTACATTGTGTACATAAACTGGAAAAGGAACCGGTTTCTAAACGGCTGAAATGCATTTCGCCACTATAAATGCATTTTCTTTTAGTAAGGTCAATAAAGGAACGTGCGAGTATAGTACTACTGTCAAATTGGAACAATTAGCTCAATTATTGACGTCATTACTATAAACACTTATTTCATGATTTCATCCAATAAAGTCGTTAATATCAAATTTTTCGATCTAGTCATCTCAAACAGTCGAGGTCACAATGTATTGACTTGTACCGTATGCCCTTAAATTATTTTCCACAGAGAATTCGTGTCATATACTTTAACATTAGCAACAAATCTTTTATGCAAATCTAGATTTCTGTTCATGTTCTCGAAATAATTCTGATCCTTGGGTACAGAAAGTATGCCTTCTGTGAAACTCATCGCCGAAAGTTCTCCTCTTGAAGGCTTCGTGGTTTTGCGTTCAGATACGCAAAGCTATGTCTGCGGTGACGGATTTACTGAAACGTTTGCTGAGGCGGTCTGTCGGGAACTTGGTTTTCCGACATTTCAAAAGATTTCCAAAATCAGCTTGCCCCAATATTTGACGGCAACAAACTGGATATTGGTTGAGAGTTGTCCACAATGTAAGTAAACTTGTTTTCACTTCCTGATTGTGTAGTGTAGAAAATGGCTATCGATATAGGTTCTGATGGGGATTGTTTTACTTCTTCAATTGATTTGTTTGATTACCCATATGCATGGCTTACTTGAGAATCTTCTATGTGTCCTTATATTGCGATTATACTGTTCTGCCTTGTATATTTGGTTTTCTTTTTATTACACATATAAGGCCTATACATAAAGACCTATGTACTCACATACATGCATACATATATACTGCATAATGAACCATGCACATGATATTGTTATCGTGTAATGCAACCTATTGAAAGGGGCGAAAGTAGTAATTGAACTGAAGTAGAATGTTTCACTTCCCGGTGTGACACAAGCCATCTGCAATTGAATCAAACAAAATCTAAGCGAACTGTGCTTGATTATTGTGGGGGTGCTGTGGCATAGTGGATAAGACTCCCGACTCCCGATCGGAGGACCCGAGTTCGAATCCCGCCCAGTGCTTACGTCCTTGGACCAGATGTTTTTACCCACTGTGTCCCTCTCGACCCGGGTGTATAAATGGGTACCTGGCAACGCTAGGGTAATAATAATAGCAGGGGCCTCTGGTAGAGCAGTGGCAACACTGAAGAGGCTACCCTGTATAAATAAGACCTTATTATTATTATTATTATTATTATTATTATTATTATTATTATTATTATTAATATTATTATTATTGATAGGAAAACTGCCGCTCACTTAGAACTCATTAAAAAGTGATGCCGCAGATACTGCCAAGAGCCAGAACTAAAAAAGAACAACAGTGGACAGCTACAGTTTCTCAGTCTGAAGAGTGCAGATTTGTTGTTTCGAAAACCCGGACTCGAATGTATACAAAAACTAAAGTCTCTGCACATTGATAGCATTTGGTTTTATAGGGGCTTGTAAAAACAACAAGGATCATCCCACGAGGCTGACACCCATGAGGCTGACACCTACGAGTCATACAGAAAAGAAAGGTCCATGAGTCATACAGGCCACGAGTCATACAGTCCATAAGTTGGACACTGTAGGCAAATAAGACTCATGAGTTCAACACAAGGTTAAAACAGCCCGCGAGTTCGACATGAATGTAATGAAAGTAATGAACGGGGCGTTAGTAATGTGTAGGTCTCGTAGGCCTTGTTTGCTTAGTTTAGAACTCAAGGGTTGTATGACTCGTGGGCTGCATAACTCGTGGACAGTATGACTCATGGGCTTTGTTATGACTCGTAGGTCGTACGACTTGTGGGTGTCGGTCTCGTGACGTACACTCAAAATAACTTATAATAGTGTGTAGATTGGATTGTTAATATATCGCATGTTATCATGTCGGATGAGAATCACTCTCTGCTTATTCTCACTTCTGCTATCAGGTAGCAGGAAATTGTCACTAGAAAATCATTCTGTTAGATATGCATATTCTTATGTCTCATATACAATCCTTTAAAGGTGAAATATCCGTTGATCATGCACAGGGCAGTGGAGAGAGGGCTGTAGACAGAGCTGTGGCGCACTCGGAAAGTAGAAGGGGATGGGAGAGATGTGGTTGTCTATAGCAAATAATTATATGCAATATTTGATATATTTTCTTACACCTTACACAAAATGGTTTTCAAATGAAAATAAATTCACACTTTCGTAATCATGAATATTTTCTCAATTTTATGAACTGCTAATCTTTAGAGTTATTCAAATATTTGGTATACTTTTTGCATACATTCGGTATAATATTGATATGTCTTTACACAAAGAGTACTTTAGCGTTACGTGGAACAATGGTCAAGAAGTCAAATGAAATGAAAAAAAGTATGTACCTTGCCAAATAAAGTAGAATAGCATCGCAACATTCATTAAGCAAATAAGGTTGTAAAAAAGCATTCTTTTTAATGACGGTAAATAAGTCAGATTATACTACGTCATGCTGCTGAAAAGAACTAAAAAGTTCTACTCAGCACGCTATGCAGAAGTACTCAGATTCAGATTTTATGGAAAGGCCACGAAAGATCTCTAATTTTTGTGAATCCTCTTGAATCCCAATTATTCATCATCCCGAATCTTCATAAGTATTATTCATTGCTAACTTCTTTACAGTAACTTTTACGCCTATGATTTTGCATGGGAACAAACTATTATTTTTTTTTCCTTTAGCATTCCTGAATATTATGTTAAAAAGTTAGATTTTCTATATGTACAAAAGGAATAAGAATGAACAACTCTGGCATTCAAATTATTTTTTCAGAAAATCCCACTAGGCTAAAAAACAGTGTGAAAATATTGTTTCAGAGTTCGGAGGACACTATGGATTTGGCCTCGTCGCGCCGGGGCCAGCGCGTCCGCCGCTGCGTCCGCCACCGCGTCGACCGCATTTTTTTATTTTTTTATTTTTTATTTATTTTTTTTTTTAATATGAAGGCTCTACTGACTGCAGTTGGTCTTGGATCTTATCCAAATTTGGCATGAAGGTGCATTGTGGAAAAACAAAGACGCTTGTCGGGTTTGGTTGTTGTTTCGTCTTTATACGTAAAACGTTGATTTTTCATGGTCTGCTTGTCTGCGTGATACCGGCAGTGTTTCTTGACCGATTGTTGTTGGGTTTTTTTTTCCAACTCTTATGTAAATCTATCATAGTCAAGTCTAGATACTTTTACCTATTGATAATGCTGTCTCCACTGTTCCACCTTTCGCAGGGACAAAGGTCACCTTGATCAGGTCGAACTTTGCAAAAATGCTTAATTATGCAATAACCTGATTGTTACTGAACGGATTTTCTTGAGACTTGCGTAGAACGTGAATAGGTGGCCATTCTACACAACAGTTTGTGGTGACGCGGCGCCTTCTTTGTTCCGACCTGTACGCCGTGTCAGATGTGCCGAGTGCTGCATGTCACTGTATTCCGCGACAATTACCATGTTATAGAACATTTTGCCCTAATAAGTAAGCTTAATGGATTATGGGGGCGGGTATCGGAGATAGGGGGTACATGTCCTCGAACGGGTCCCCCGGCCGAGTACTCTATAGTTTTTAAAGTTCTTTATTGCTGGCTGTGGGAGGTTTGGAATACCAATCCGAAATCAAGATTGAATATTCACAATGAGCATTCTTTTATTACATCATTTTTTTCTTCAAAATAGTCGTCAGTCATTCTTAAGCTATAAAGATTATTGAATTTGTGTTATTATGCAAAGCAGAAATGTAACAGCATTCCTGTACTCCATAAACTGATTCAACTCCTTTCATAAAATAACCTATTTATACTGTTATAGGGTGGATTGAATGTCTGAGCAAATAAAGTAAGACACATTTTTGTTTTTTTGAATCAAATTTTGCTTGTTTATCGCTTAATATTATTTCACAGATTCGCAAAGCGTAATGGACTGCTCGAGGCCGATCGACATATGCTCTTCTGAAAAAGCACTGAAGCTAAAGTGCTGGGGTAAGTAACTATGGCTCGTGCTTTTGCCTCTTTTTGTGTTGGATATGTTTGTTTGTTTGTTTGTTTGTTTGTTTGTTTTTGCATTTTTGTTTAATCCTGACATTTTCTCCTAGGAATGAGAGGCAGGTGCTCTAATACAAAATGCGTACACACATTACAAATCCTTTGCTCTGGTGTAGAATGTTGGAGTTGAATTGAAATGTAAGGGAACTTAAAACTGTATTCTTCGTGTACATTTTGTAGTAATAAATCTGAAGACATTTAAGCGAAAATGTCCATTGCAAAAAAGAGTGAAAAAAATTTCGAACACTACAGCCCAACAAAAAAGAAACTATACATTCAACTTTCTAAATTTTCTTTTTCGTTTTGCTCAAGAAGTTAGTGTCAAAATTACAATTCTGAATCGGTCAGGATTGTGCAAAGATGTTCCTCTGGAGTATATCTACATGAGATATTTTTTTTTATTGAAAAGACTCCTTTTCAGAAGGAGTTCATTTGTGGGCCTATTCAAGAGAAGTGGAAAAGTAGGATATTTCATTCACAAAATAAGTATCTTGAGTTCACAACATGTTACATAGTTAAGGTCATGATCTCATTTGAATCATGGTGTTGATGCTATTCTGGATATTTGACCTACATCTCCGAAGAATTGTTGTCTCTCTCTTTCTTTTAAGTGTAACGTGCAAAGTCGTACATATATAGCCCCTCGAAGGAACGTAAGGATAAGTCAAGATTGTAGAACACTATACTACTATCAGATATATCAAAAAGCTGTCATAGATGTTCGGCATGAATGTGTATTTCCTTTAAGGTATATTTACTCTTTGATCTGTATTCTCGCAGAACCTGGATATTTAGGATGCTTCGAAAGCATGTCAGGCCCACTGGATAGCAGCTTGATCATTAAGCTTGGCGCGCTGTCAGATATAGAGTGCGCCACCATGTGTCGAGGATTAGCCTTTGACGTAGCTGTCATACACAAACTCGAATGTGTGTGCATGTCATCAGAGAATTTTACTTTGATGTCCGATTCTCATCTTCGTAAGTGGTCATGTCCAAGCAAGGCCCAGCTAGAATTCAGACCTCTTGAATATTATGCATTTAATGGTGAGTATTGTTCGGAAGTCTTTCTTTTTTTCACATTATCGTTTCTGCGGTGAAAAGACCTTATATCTCACTTCGGATACATTAACAAGCAGCCCAACTCAATTTTGAATGTTTAAAAAAATAGACATATGTTTTATGATTTAATGCAATGCTTGATGCAGATGAAACAAAAACCCAGCTTTAGTGCTGCAAAATAGTTCTAAAATGTGAGTAAGGGATAGAAACAACCAGTGTTC
This sequence comes from Diadema setosum, assembly GCF_964275005.1. Taxonomy (NCBI): domain Eukaryota; kingdom Metazoa; phylum Echinodermata; class Echinoidea; order Diadematoida; family Diadematidae; genus Diadema; species Diadema setosum. The sequence continues at coordinate 3,752,998 of NC_092688.1, forward strand.
AAACACTTGAATCATTATAATAATGATAAGTAAGGCAAGTACCCCCTCCCCCAGCTAAAAATTAAACTGGTTGGTGGTAAGGTAAGAATGAAGATCAGAGTTAGCGTTAGGTTTAGGGTTAGGAGTTGGTTTGGGTTAGGATAAGGTTCATGATTAGGATTTGGATTAGGGCCAGGGGAAGGGTCCGGGGCAATTGCCCAGGGGGTAATTGCCCTAGACCCGTGAAATTTGTACATGATAGGATGTTTTGTGATACAACTGACCTATATACACATATACACCAAATGTGATATCTTGAACATTTTATAAATCACTGCTCCCAATGGTAAAGAGTACCTTTAATTATCTATTCATGGAGATCGCGGCACGTGTTTCCTGCGCTCTCTTCTATGCAGGTTGAATAGTCGTGAAATCATCGCTTACATTAGTTCATTTACTTCATGCCGTCTCAAGATATGAATTACATTGGAATTCTTTTAACCATTTTCAAATACTGACCTTACGATTTGGTTCTATGTGGACGTTCGGAACATGGCAGTTGTTGGTCGAAAACATCAAATACATTGGTATCAGTTGGCACGAGTTCTAACATTGGCAGAAGACAGCGCCCTCCTGTATCACGAGTCCGTGTGTCTCACGCATTTATAAAATGGGCTTGAGAATCTCTGCAATCTGATTGAATTCATGCATTTACTTTTACTGATCCAAGCTGAGCCATGCGTCTGGTAAAATCCAAACGCATGGCTCAAGCCTTGTACAGTGTTGTAGGAGTACCAGACGTATGGTATGGCAATAAATGAATGAATTTACTAGCTTATTTTATAAAACGAATGACTCACATGCCTGTTTCGTGGATCAATGAGAATTGGATGCTCTCATTTTACTTTCGAAAATGTCTAACACGGTTTCAAAGTTAATATATAGGTCCTAATAATCTCATAATCATTTTTGGGTAAACGAATGTCCTTTTTTTATATTTTTGATCTAACTAATCCTATTGTCGATTATTGTTACTTTCGGAATGGCAATCATATTTTGGATTTACGAGCTTCCGGATTTACAAACATTTTGGAATAACCAAACTTATGTCACTTAAATGACGAACCTTACTTCATTTTCTAACTATCAATCTCTCAAAATGTTGAACCTGATTTCATTTTCAGATTAATGAACCTTTGGACTAACAAACCGCTAGAAAGAAGAACGAATATTCAGATCAACGAACCCCTTTATTTCATTTTCGGACAAACGAACTTATGGGCGTGCGAACTTTCTGTTTTTCGAATGGTTAAACCTGGGTATAACGAGCCTTCAGAATAACGAGAATCAATGCAGGATTTGTGTGTGTGCGTGTGCGTGTGCGTGTGTGTGTGTGCTTTTGTACATCTTGGTATCATATTTCTCTCTTTATTTGTAGTTTCTTATGGCTTTTGCGATAAACTTGGCATTGTTCAAAACGGAAAATGGGATTCAAACGTCACTTGGTTCGGTTCGAAGACAACTCTTGTCTGTGAGAAAGGTTACACCATTATTGGTAACGCGACACTGCAGTGTGGTGGACGACCTGGACGGTCAAATTACTTCCCAGTGTGGAAATCTGCATCACCATCCTGCAAAGTGGCCGACAGTATATTCATCGAGCCCACCGGAGGTGAGGGAGACTAAGGGATCGCCTGCGGCGTCTGTCCGTCCGTCGCTACAAAAACTTAAATAACTCTCTGCTGAGGACTTCAATTGCAATCAAACTTGGAAGGAAGAGTGGCTATACAAAGTTACACATTTACCGAACATGAAGGTCACCTCAAGGTCAAAGGTCACAGGCAGGGTCAATGAACTTTAGGGCTCAATGTTAAGTTTTTACGGCGCGTTTTGATGATGGCTAAAAACTTTTGATTCATATCTCTGTTTGTAACCAAACTTGGATGGTAGATGTTCCTTGGGGATTTGAAGTTCATCACAAGGTCAAAGGTCACAGACAGGGATCAACGAACTTTTAGGGTCCAATAACTTTTGGCTCATAACTTTTGATCCATATGTTCGTTTCAGGCGCGGTGGAGCACCCCAATTATCTCGCAGAAATCCATCGGCAGCCGAGCCTCATTTGCATAAAGTAAACAACATGTACTCGCGTAGTTGAGAAAAAGTAAACAACTTCTCAAGCTAATAACAATTTAAGGAAACCTATTTTCGGATTAAAATTGAGTTAGTTTGAATTTGAAAAAATGTCCGAATATGCACATATAACATATTAAAGGATTTGACAATGATAAAATGTGAAATTTTAGCGAAAACCTGGCGAGCAAAATTACCAAAAATATGCCTCGAAAATCATCCTAAAATTCACGAAGTGTGATTGCGGAAACAAAGCGCCATTCAAACAAAGTACACCGAAGTTTATTTATCTGCTTGCATTTTAAATGTCATACCGTAATATTCCCGGCCATGGTTGTGTCGGAAAAAAAACAGAAGGTGATGTCAAAAATGACACGAACGCAAAGCGTACAGGTCGGTCCCATGTATATATAATCGCGTGACTGTAGCGTTGCATGTCACAGCACACACAACGCTTTGCTGCATGCAGCGTGCGCGGCAGCAGCTCAGCTGCAGTCACCGCCGTGCGACACTCAGCAAAATTGACTGCGTCACATGCAAACCAACAATGAGCACGAAATCCTGAATCTCACGTACCACGCATGCCCAATATTACGGGAAAAGGAATGACGTCATTTTCAATTGTTTCGCTTACTACAATTTTCTATTCCAAACCCTGTAGAAACATGTTGATTTCTCAAAAAGTACGGGTGGAAACAAGCGAAAACTTTCAACATATATGGATTGAGGCCTGATAAACTTATGTTGCCAATTTCGGACACATTGGAGCCCGGCCATAGTCCAGTCGGAAAAAAACAGAGAGCATGTTTTTGCGAGAGGTGATTTTCAAAACGCTTTAATATCTCAAGTTCTAGTGCAGCAAATTTCATAATTTTTTCATCAAAAGGAAGGTTTTTAAAAACTTAGATAGTGTGGGAAGTTTGAGTTTTCCAGCGGCACGCATAGCGGCACAAGGAGAAGGTAAATATTTGACTTTTTCATGCACACAGTTTCGGGCAGCCGTGGATGCCCGTTGGAAATTCAAATAGAACGGGGCGATAATGAGATGCAAATTGGGGTGCTCCACCGCGCCTGGTTTGTGACCAAACTTCCTGGTAAATGTCCGTTCTGAGTTGAAGATCACCACAAGGTCAAAGGTCATAGGCGGGGTCAATGAACTTCTGGGAGTTAGAAAAACATTAGTTTCTTCTACGCGAATGGACGAGACACATTTTGGCACTTGCCTTGTTTTGAATCCTTATATTTTTCTACTTTTGTTCTTCTTCAATAATCATAGATTGTCGAGTAAAATGGTCTTACAGCGTGTTTTCAATAATAATAATAATAAAAAAAAACAATGATTAGTTAGCTCGCACAACTCAGGAAAAAGAGTAAGGGTGGTTAAGATATTGTAAGCAAATTTATGTTATTTCATAGAAATGTTTATCGTTTACATTTAACCCCCCCAAAAGGCATGTATTCAAATATCATTTATAGACTTCTGTCTCTAACAAGTGATCAAATTGCACTCTTGTAAAAGTAAAAGAAAACATAGCTAGGCGATAAAGATTTATAAAACTGTTTTGAAGGTGTTAATGAATTCGTCTTGTACAGGTTCATTATATTTCTCTTATTTCCTTCCTAATCGCTCCTTCAAAGAACTTTGTATGTATTACCTAACGGTGACAGTATTAACATAAAGAAAAGACTGAGCTGTTAGTACATCTTACCTATGTATTGGCGAAATGCTTCTTCTTAATTCATTATCTATTCACATTGCGGATTTAAAATCTTGATAGAAATATACGAAGATTGTGAGTATGTGAAGGGGTAAACACAAACGAAATAAAAAAACAAACAAACAGAAGAAGATCGAACTACATAGCTTTGATGAGAAAGCCTAAGTGCATCTCTTTACAGTATCAATGACATAGACATGATAGACAAAGACATAGTTATCACCATGACTAAAAGAATGTTTAATACCTTACAGGAAGAAACCTTACCAGAGGTAAGAACTATGTAGTGATTCCTGTTAATATTTATTTGTGCGATTTCATTTGAAACCGCCTCTCATTCTCTCTCTCTCTCTCTCTCTTCCTGCAAGATAATTCTAATGTATCATCCCCTAGAATGTTTTGTGATCATCCTGGTAACGTGTCTAATGGAGAATGGGACTCAGGAATGACGTCATTAGGATCGTTGTTGACTCTCACTTGCAATGACAATTACGTCATCAATGGCAGTGCCACTATACGATGCATGCGATATCTGGACAGTAATATATCTGGCTGGAATGCGTCCATCCCAACGTGCCAAAGGGCAAAAGGTATGGAATACTGTTCATATGCTTTCAGCATTTTAGCTTATTTGTATGATATGGGCCGATTATAATAGCTGAGACATAATTGATCTGAGAACTTCATTTTCCCTTTGTTGAAACTATTGTACCAGGAGAAGCAAACAGAAAGAAACTTTCGTTCATGCAATTTTCTAGAGGTAATCAAAAATCATCTTTTTTTTTAATGTAATAGAATGCAGAATGTATATCACCACTGGACAATGTCGGGCAGCCGTGTGGACACTGCATTATAAAGAAGCCCATGTCATTGCAACTGATTGACAAATTGCCCTACATCGACGTAAATAAGCACTGCATTGATCAGTGTTTTTTAGTAGTAGCCATGATAAAAAAATCATGGGCGTACACACTCGAGCAGGATTCGAACCTACGACCTCCTGATCACCGGACAGACGTCATCTCCACTAGACCACCGAGCTTTCGCCCGACAGCAAGTAATGAACATTTTATTCTTCCCTCGCCTCCTCAGACGGCATGGTCCCAGCCTCGAGCCATCTTGTCTTCCACCGTGGCCCGAACAGGCCACCCCCCTTTTTACCAATATGCATATTCATGACATATCTCCCCCAACAGAAGAAAACTGTGCCTGTCTTTGATGGCAACACTCTCTAACAAAAATAACTACACTACTTTTTCTTACTTACACTGTGGTATGTATGTATATACTGGTCTTTCCAGTCGGATTTTCAAACGAATAAAATCGTTAGCAAAACTAAGCTGTGCACGCTTCAACCATAAGATTAAACACATAGAATCGATCTTTGCCGAAATCGATTAATTACGTTGATCGATCATCACTTTACATCGATCTTATATCAACTGGCGACTGCACCCAATCTATTCCAATTCTACCGTGATCGACCTAAAGATCTCGACGTATTCACAATCGTAAAACTCATGGTACCGCCTTTGACACCACATTGGTTGGTGCAGACGAACAATCATTGTAACGATATTCACATGTATATGAATATTCATGACGGCAGTGCCGTGGTACGTGCGTCGCCTTTGACACCATTAAACTTGCACTGGTTGGTGCAGACGAACAATCATTGCAACGACATTCACGTGTATATGAATATTCATGACGGCAGTGCCATGCTACGTGCGCGACGGTACGTGTACGCAGTTTGCTTAATAGATATGCATAAAAACGAAAGAGAACGACCTAGCACTGGCTACGTTGTAACACAACACCCTCATTACCTATGCCGGAATGCGGGTACCTCATCACTGAAGTTCTCAAGAAAACGGAGGAGCTCTTTCTTGGGGGAGGGGGAGGGGAAATCTACGATTGCCTGGACTTTGGCACTATGTGGAAACACACGACCTTGACCTATCTCATGACCCAATTAGGTCACAGTGGTTTTGGCAAATTCACATTTTTCAAAGTTCACGACTAGTCCTGCCTTGGAAAGCCTTCCAAACAGATCTCTCAGATGAGCTACATGCTCCTTCCAACTACTGCTATATACCAAGACATCATCTAGGTAGACTACACAGTTTCCATGCCATGAGATCACACCATTCATCATTCTCGACATTGGAAGAGACCTTGTGGGGTCACAAACGCTGAGATTTCGTTTGCTTCCTCTGATAGTGGCACCTGCCAATATCTTTTCATGAGATCTATCTTGCTCACATAGGCTGCATTTCCAACCTGATCTATGCAATCCTCAAAACGAGGAAGAGGAAAAGAATCCGTCTTCGTAACCGCATTGACTTTGCGGAAATCAATACAAAACTTTGTCGACCCATCTGGCTTCGGAACCAGTACTATTGGTGAACTCCAACTACTGTTGCTTTCTTCTATGATACCATGTTCAAGCGTTCAAGCATGCATACTCTACTTTTTTTTTGTTCACAAGAGCCTTCTTGTCAGGATGAAGTTTGTATGGGTACTGTTTTATTGGTTCGCTCTCACCTACGTCATCCTTGTGAACGGTGTTAGTTGCGGAACCTAACTTGTCCCTACACACCTCTGGAAAATCTTGAAAAATTCCAACCACATCCTTCCTCTCTGATTCCGGCAAATGACCAAGCAATATCGCTGGATTAGACATCACCTTGGAATTGTCTACCCTGGGAATCATTCCTGACTTGAGGTCTACTTCAGGCAGACTCTCTGCACCACTGGGTACATCATCCTGTAGATGGACTGCAGCAACACCAGAGGAGTCATTCATACTCTTATCACCTGCATCTATTTCTGCCTGTGCTTCAATCAAAGCAGACTGACTGAAAATTGGCTCAGAATGAACCGCTTCATCCATACTCTCACTCGTTTCGGCGAGAAATGTATCTCCCAATGTGACTTCAGGTTCATTGTCTCCTTTCTTGTTCTCTTTCTCTCTCGCCATTTGTGCTCTTGTCACAACGCACAATGGAACAATAGCTGGGATTTTCTGCTCCAAGGTTTCTGTAGCTGAATCACTAACCGGTTGAGAACACACAACGGGTGATGGCACTACCTTACCACCAGCCAAATCATTTCCCAAGAAAAGAGAAATACCTCTCATCGGCAGATTGTCAACTACGCCAACTGTCACCAACACAGACACAAGTTGACTCTTCAACTCAACACTGTACAGCGGGATGGGTTTATATCACCCATTGACATCCTGGATAAGAACCTGTTTGCCACTGAAATCACTTTCAGCCAATGACGACTAATCTATGACGAGAAGAGTTTGTGTGGCCCCTGTATCTCTCAAGATGGTGACAGGAATCTCATCACCCCTACTGAATCTGACCACACCACAGGACACAAAATCCTTGTACCTCTCATCAATCTCATCATCTTTCATGCACTGAGTTTGAGTTGCTACACTCTGACTCATTCCATGCACTCCACTTGACACACGTACAAAACCATTTGGCTCTGATTTCGGTTGTTTTTCAGCATTTTTCAGCTTTAGCTTAGGGCACTGAGTTTTTACATATCCCTCCGACTTACAGTAGTAGCAAATGAGCATTCTTTCATTCCTAACACCATTGCTCTGCTTAGCACGACCACTTGCTGAATGTGCACTGGGTTTAGACTTTCCACCAGCCTCACCAGACTTCTCTCCCTGGGAAAGTTTCCGCCTAACAGGGGATGACCTCTTCCCCTTATGCGTAAGCTTATAACTGTCAGCCACCATCACAGCAGTTTTTACGGTGGACTTTTTGGAGTCGTTGACATGCGTCCGCACATCAACTGCCATGCAATACTTGCATTCTTCTAGGATAATTTCTCTCAATGCCTCGTAAGTAAGATCTCCTTGAAAACTCAACATGAGTTTCACCTTCAGATTGTCTGATGTTACGAAACTGATGCCGATATGCCTCTGGCACCTGTTCATAGGACTGCAGAATTGCATCCCTCATTTTCTCATAATCGAATGCATGTTCGCAACTCAGAGAGGAGAAAACAGCCTGGGCCTAGTTCCTGTCAGCACCTGTTGTACTAACAATGACCACCCATCCTTCGGCCACTCTAATTTTATGCTACCCTCTCAAACGTTAAGAAAAATTAATCTAAATCCTTCTCATCAAACTTTGGCATCAACTTAACTCTACTTGCCAAATCAGATCCCATCGACCTCTGACCTCTATTCTGCATGGAGTCTCTAGCCTGCGAATTCACCGCTTCAAACCGCATCATTTCCAACTCCATTCTCTTCCTTTCCATCTCACGCTCATGCTCTGCCGCTCTGAGCTTATCTCTCCGCTCTTCAATTTCTAAGTTCTCCTTCTCACCCAAATCATCTCTCTGTGATTTTTTACTCTCACCATCACTGCCTGAAAATTCGACAGGAGGCACAGTGCTCAAGTTTGCATGCTTAACTACAGCATCAAGAATTTCTGCCTTGCGTGTGCAACCGGTCAAATCTACTCCTAGCCTATTAGCTACAGCCTTCAAATTGGCCTTGACCAGCCTTTTCAACCCGGTCACTGTCAAATCCTGACCAAGGAATTCTTCCACATCAAAATCGGCCATGATAAATACTGTACGAGTAATGATATGGCTACGTATTACCTTACGACCGCACAAAATGCACACCACCGAATCGAATGTCACAGCAAACGAAAGGCAAATGCAAACGACCACAAATAGGTCCGGAAGAGCAAACAAAAAGACACAAAGTCACAAAACGTCACTTGTAAAAACTTTGCAGCAAACACGCAATCAACTCCAGGTCATAAAGTTTTCACCTTACCCTAGACGCGGAGGCAAATTACACCAAACGCCCTACCAAACGATTGTCATGCATATAACCAGTGACCACAAACGTGACTGCAATCTACTCACCGCATCAAAAGTGCGTAGCTGGGACTAAGCCAACGTCTCCGCAACGACGATACCGTCGACGAACTTCAACTTCCAAACACAACATGAATTGAATGTCCAGTTCCTCCCGGACAAGCCCCCAATTATTGCGGAATGAGGGAAATCCTGGTGGGGGGGGGGGGGGGGGGCAACAACATGTCACACATTGTGAGAGAAAAAAATTGTCTACAATATCACTCAGATGTGGATTAGTGTCTGAAGCGTTTGTGAATTGTTTTGCGCCAGTATGTTTGCTAAGAAATGTTACTAAGAGATGTTGATATACAGTTTTTATTTCAGCTACGTGTGATCACCACCAAGGAAGGAATGAAATGTTTTTAACACGCAACCATTGTATCTGCGAATCATGGTCTCCATAGAGAATGAATTGACAATAAGAAAAAAAAGCCTGACTTAGAAATGCCACCTAATGGTGCTAGTGACCATGATCTTTGTAAAGCTAACTGCAAACAATATGCACTTTAGAACTGATCGTAGCGATTAAAACTTTTTGCGAGATACCAAGAAAACACGTATGGAATAGTACAGAGCATACCATTTCAAGAGGAATCCAGAGTTTATTTGATGAAAATCGGGTTTGGCATGACTTAAACATCCAAAAACAAAGTAAAACAAAGCGATCTTAATAAAGCGTGGGTCCCACACTTATCAGAATTGCTCTGTTTTGGATATCTCAGCCATTCCAGAACCAATTGTCATCAAATAAACGTTGAATTCCTCATGGAATTACATGCTCTTTCACATTTCATAAGAGGTTTCTCATTATTTCACCAAAAATGTTAGAAAAATGAAATTAGGTCTCAACCAAAACTATACGATCACATAAGGACCCCAGGACCAGTGAATAAAGAGGTTACATGGCCATATATGCATTTTTTTTTCAAGAGTGCTAGATAATGTTCAATGTTGGGGGCTACACGCAGGGAGTGGAGCGAGGGAATGGTGTAAGAGGGGGTTTCCCCCTACAACACGAGGGAGATTTTGCAGTTTTATGATTTTAATGCAACGATCTGGTGTACACTTTCGGTCTACTACCGTCTACACGATGTACTATGAAGATGGATAGCACTCATCGGCAATTAGAAAATTAGACAGTGAACGATAATGCCATACGTAACCTGACACTATATAATAAGCAGAAATATATTATACAAAAATACACAAAACATAAAAATAACGTAAATTCCTTAATTGTTGTTTAATTTTCTCATTTAATGATCAAATTACTTAAAATATATCCGAGTCGAAAAAAAAAGGAGTTTTAAAATCGGGGGGGGGGGGGGGGGCTACTGCCCATACCCCCTCCCCCACGCTGTGTATAGCCATGACAGGTAGAATGTATCGCGTAACGTTCAAAATCATCAACACTATCATAGACGTGAATCAATTCTCTCCACAGGGAGATAGAGAAAAAAACACACCAAAGATTGCTAAAAAAGTAAATAATAGATACATGTTATTGTGCTGCTTTCTTTCATGCAAGAGCTATCATTGTATCATTTCACTTACTCTGCCGTGTATTATTTCTTCACCAATTCCACTTCACGCACAGTTACTACTCCTGCGCACAAGAGGGAATTTATTCTGATTTTACTGGCAGTGTCATTTGTGGCTTTTATCATGCTGCTTCACATCGAAATTACGACCTGGTACCTGCATCGGAGAAAGAAGTAAGCCTCAAGAAAGTCAGGGTTTCATATTTTGGAGTCCCTACGAACATTTTACAAACTGGGAAAAATGTCTTCAAAGCCAGTTCATGAGATGAATGCTGGTATTATATGATAATAAGTGGAACAAATACTCTAAACGGAAACAAAGAGTCAAGATTCAAATTTATTTTCATTTCCATCAAATAAACAGAGAAATTGTATACAATGTATGAGTACAGCATATTTGTAATAATTTCAGAAAACGTGATTTAACATAGTACATGTGAAAATGAGTTACCAATGGAGAAAATGCAATTGTATTTCAAAAATATATACATATGCATAAAGTACAAGTTCATTAAGCATGGGAATGGAAAAAGATAAGCTAGATCACGTTTTTCTTCCCAGAATATATAAAATGGGATCAATACTCCAAACGGTAACACGGATAAGCAAGATCACAACTTGTTTTCTTTTTTTTTTTTTGCCCATAGTAGCACTTTCGTTTCAACCATTTCCTGGTAGCTCTGCAAATTCTGTATAGCAGACATGGCAGAGAGCTTGAACAGAGATACAGTATTTGAGGTTGAGAGATTTAAATGGAACTAAAACAACTGTTAGTTACCAATATACTTCCGATTTTATTTGATGGTATCACATGGTGAAACCATGAAACGGCTCCCTGCTCAATAATCTGTTGAGATTACGTTTAAATACGAAATGAATAAGATACAGATTTGTTGTATGTCTAGAAGAATGTTTATTCAGCACTTTACACACCCACAAAAAACAAAAACAAAACCTCAACAACAGAAAGATAGTTAGACACACGCATTATTTTCTGGTCCATTGCATAAACAATAATGCTGTACAGTGAATAGCATGATTATTAGACAGATTTTTTTTTGGTAAAGTTCCTTGAAAAAAAAAATTGCACCATAATGTACATTTTTTAAATCACATCAAGACATAGGAAACCAAGTTCACGTAAGTATGTAATGTACCCTGCTGTGCCTTCAACCTGAAGAAAAAAGACACACATACGCACACACACAAACACAATACAGTTTGGAGTACATGTAAATACATTGTATGCACTAGGCCTACTAGGGAAATCACTTTGTCATGTTTAGTTTAATTTCAGAAATGAAAATGAAAATGAGAGAAGTGCGTGATGAATTTTTGTTTCATTGAATCTCGGCATTGGAAAGTGGGATTTAAGAAAGTCAAACTCAATACAAAGATATCAATTTTGAGAGTTTGATTTCTCCATATCATTTCCTAGTTATCGAGTATGAAATGATGTGATATAAAGATATAATTGTCACGCTATCATTTGCTTATACGGCTGAAATTGTATACTTCTCGAAAATTCTGTGATTTACGGATCAGAAGGCTAAACACTTCAGGAAATATAAATAAATTGAAAGTTTTGCGGATTATTTTTCTTTTATCTATCACTTTCTATGCACTTGATGTATTTAGCCCACAGAAACTGGTTTTGCTTTTAATGTTCAGTTTATGTGTGTATATGTTACAGAATTCAGTTTAAAATGTTTTTTAAACATAAATATTTAGAGCTCATAAGCAAAGGTGTTTCGTCTTACTTACTTCAGATATAAACCTTCATCACATCGAAATCAGACAGATGGTGACATGAATAACGATAACGTTCAACCTCCAGTCCCTGGTACTCCCTCTACCAATTTGGAATACCCGATGCATACTTGGGTCAACAGCACAGAGAGAACTGTCCCTCCGATTCCTGCTGTCCTCGATGAACCTGCAAGTGATCCACATCTATCGTTACATGTCTACCAGGATGCTGAAGAGGTACGCAGATGTGGTACGAAGATTCCGCTAATGTCAGAGCGGCCCTATCTGATGGACAGTGGTGGGGATTCGGGAACATTAGATCCAGAGCCACGGAGAGGAATCGAGGAATATAAATACCACCACGCGGTCCCCAGCGGTTTTGGCAGGGGCACTGTGGTTAAACAGGTTCGACTGTTTGACCCGACTGTCTACAATACTCTTGATAGTGTACGGGATCCTGCCGTTGGCCATAGTGCCATGGTATCGCAGAAGATTAAATGTGCGGAGAATACTAGCTGTACTTGGGATGCTGACATCGAAGGTGAAGAAACGTCTCTGAACTTCCATCCACAACGAGGGCCTGTGGAAAGCCTTGACTGGAACACTACTGACGGCGGAAGTGATTATGACATCACCGGTGCCGGAAGCGTAGCATACGACGGACGAAAACTGCCTGTGGTCACACCGTGCTACCCAATGATTCCTGACAATAATATGGCAGAGGAAGATTCGTTGAGAAACCCCACTATGTCGCCTCTCCGCACCAATCGCCAACCTTTGGGGAACCTCGGGGAAGTCTTTTACTACCAGCTGGACTCAAGTGAGGCTGCTGACATCACCACTAGCCAAGCACCACGATCTCCGTCAGCATTCGACTCGGATGACTGTTGAATCTCAGGAGGTCACAAATACAACGACAACGATACGGCAGTAAATTCAAATCTCACAGAGAGTAGCTCCGAGGAATTGTATGCTAAAGTAGATTGACGGGATGGTACAGTATTGGTGGAGATGAAAATTGGACTTTTAACTTTTTGCGAGATACCAAGAAAACACTTATAATAATAATGGTACAGAACATACCATTTTGAGAGGAATGCATAGTGTATTTGATGAAAATCAGGTTTGGAATGACTAAAACATCCAAAAACAAAGTAAAACAAAGCGATCGGACCCAAACTTTATTAGAATCGCTCTGTTTTGGATATCTGAGCAATTGAAAAACCAATTTTCACCAAATAAACGTTGAATTCCTCAGAGAATTACATGATTTTTTATATTCTATAAGAGGTTTCTCATTATCTCACCAAAAATGCTAGAAACCTGAAATTAGGTCTCAACCAAAACTATACCATCCCTTTAAAGGTCCAGTTTACCTTTGGGAGCAGTGATTTCATAAATGTTCAAGATATCACATTTGATGCATATGTGTAGGTCTGTTGTATCATAAAACATCCTACCATATGAAATATATGCAATGAAACCTAAAATATAAGGAGATATCAGGGTTTTCTCAATAAACCGTAACTGTATACGGTTTAGTCTGGAAACATTTTTATTATAACTATTGTTCACATTTTGTGTATTTAACAACACTTAACATCAATTATACGGATTCAAATTTTGACAGTGGTGTTTTCTATCCCTAACTCACATTTTAGAACTATTTTAGAGCACTAATGCTTTCATCTGCAAATGGTAAATTATGCCTTTAACAGAGCAAAAGGCGTTCAAATGAAAAGGAATCGATTGTCTCTCACCAGGGCACCACAAATGACACAAACGGCGCCGCCGCAAATGGGCCTGTCGAAAAATTCTACGCAAAGATATATAAAAGAGGAAAAAAGTGTTAAAAAGGGACTTGTAACGAAATTTAGACATTTCGAGTAATGGAGCATAATGATAAGTTAAACCTTGTGGGATTTGTATTTTACCAATTGTGTCAAATTGTAAGGCCTATATAGTTGATCAGGAGAATGACAGAGCAGGGAGGTGTGATCTCCGTGGACAGAGTTGACCTTCATTTCAGCACAAAGGCATCTTGTGGCGTTTTTAGGGCAATTTGAATACAATCACTACAAGAATAACCAGAAAAACACAGAGGCACAAACAGGGATGACTTGGCTTATGCCTTTGCAAAGCGAAAAAAAAAAATGATCAGATGTGGAGAAACAAGGTGTGGAGGCATTTTTTGTCCTCGCATACGCTTTGTACTAAAACACATGAACGTACAATTACAATTGCATCTGTCCAATTTTTCTTTTTCTTTGGCAGATGGACACGAACTTTCTCCAAAATAGAATGATTTTTTTTTTTGTCGTTTAGATTTTCTCTCGAAGATTCGTGTAGTTTCCCTGTCGGGTGTGGTGAAATATATTTTCTATGTTTATGTTTACAATTTAGCATTTTCCTCGCATACTCCAAACATAATCCCGATGAAAACTGTTTAACTTCACAGCCATAGATACAATGAATCTAATGCACAATTTTTCAAATAGATATTGTTTATTTTTTCACTATCTATTAATCTGAACAATGCAAACTTTGAGGAAATGTAGACCGTCGAATTGTTTAATCTGTGGCGTATAGCATTTTTGTCGGTCATGGCGATTATCTATTTTGAAATAAAGATATGAATCATTATCAATGCCATGACAATTTCGTAATTATGATTCAGATAGAAGACTGATTATGACCGTGATGTGGTATATATACTTGAGTCAAAATACATCCTCTTTTATTCACATCCCCTCACAAACACACCCACACACGCACACACACACACACTCATAACCTTCAAAACTATTATACAGCAATCACTCATTTAGACACAAAACTACACTCACTAATATCTTTTAAAACTGTTGTAAATCACTTAATTGAACACACACCTGCATACAAGCATATCATACCCTACAAGAATTTGACTCAATACATTTCAATATTTTTATTTCCTTCGATGTATCTCTGAATTTGATATTGATATCATATTGTTTTTCTATCTGCTGTAGGTCTACGAATCTGTTATAACTGTGTTCTGTATATGGGTATATCACTTTGTATACTGATATGTTCTGTGCATGCATGGAAACAAATTACCAGAAAATCTGTCGATGCTTATATCTGTGGATGAAACCTGTAGATGCTAGATGCATGTGTTGATGCTAATCAACAATCAAGGAGACATTATAGGCCTATAGTATGAATCAAGCATGGCAAGCATTAGACATAAAACAAAGTGATAGGTTATAATAAAGAGTGCTATGACAGGCAATGCAATCATATTGTTTCAGCGCATGAAAATAATCATATCATTCCCATTTTGTTTATTTCCATACACACGAAACGCAGATACGTTCTCATCAACACATTATTTTGACTGATGCGGTTATGCAGGCACTAGGTGTCTCCATAAGGATGAATACGTTTTCCATTTATGTGTACAGCACTGCTAGCGTAAGATGTCAACATAACGAACAGCTGACATAGACTCACAGCCGCTATACAAGCGTTTCTGGACACAATAGCGGAAAAAAAAAAACAAAGAGGAAAGAAAATCAAAAATCAGAACTAAAGAAATTAAATCAGCAATCAATAAAAGGAAATCTTAAGCAAAATACAACAATATCGGATCTTGAAGTCATCGGTTCTACAAGAATCATCATTGTAGGGTGGAAAACTTGGTAAAACAGCTCTGGAGTAGGTTACTGTCGGCACCAGAAGGTTGCATACTTTTTGCCATTTATAGCGCTGCACAACTGAGAGTATGACAGAATGCTTATGATATGCAGATTATGCTGAATGGAGTAGCTGAGGATCAGCAATGTATAGTTCTGGCTCAGTTCCATACATTGACATTACTGCTAGTTGGTTACTGGTATGGCACTACGAAGCGGTGTGTACAAGTTGAATAATCTCGTCCATCCTGTTTTTTATGCGTTCTGTTCTGTTCTATTTTGTTAGCATCAATGTCATGTTCCGGCAAGGGCCCCAAGGAATAGAATTTTATCGATATGGTAATAGCAAATCTACTATCACGTATAAAGCTCGATAATTACAGTTAAGGGTGTATGAAAAGACATGGTATCGATGACTGACGAAATATAATTGTCACTTGTCTCCCTGTCTTCTTTTTGCTCTTCATTCATCTCGTTCTAAGCGCGTATGTGATGTGCGTGTGTGAATGTGTGTTAAACTAAGTTTAAGAACAAGTTTTGTCCCCCCCCCCTCCCTCTCTGTCTCTATCTCAACTGATGTACGCACCAGTTAGTCTTATCTATTTGTTGTGGCATGGGTTTTGGTTGACTGTGCTGTCATGGTCACAGTCGAAATTATTGTTGTTTTTTTTTTCAAAGAATAAGCACTGTAATTACATGCTACTTCTCAGATGTCCTACCTTTTTCTTCTGCTGTTTTGTAGTACTTTAGATTTTGCTGAACAAATGAAATGAAATTGATGAAATAATGTGTGAATGCCTAAATGAATGAATGTTACTTCAAAGAAAACTTTTCTACATAATGCAATTGAATTGCTGGTTCGAATGGGCCAGTTTCAAATGACAACAAAGATAGTGTGAACACACACACACACACAAACACACACACAAAATAGAAGATTAGAGAAAGAGAGAGAGAGAGGGAGACACACACAAAGCAATGGAAGGAAAGTTTGAAACCAAACTCTCTCTCTCTTTCCATCGTGTGCTTTGTTGAGCTTCTAGACCTCTGAGACCCTTGGAAGCAAACATGGCATTATCGGTACAGAAATCTTAACCCTGTGTATCTGGAATAAGTATTCTCTCTCTATATTATACACCTGTGTGTGTGTGTTTGTGAGTGTGTGATATCCGCCTCCGTTGTTGTATTTAAAGAATTGAAATGTTACGGTCTGATGTCCACTTTTTGTAGAATATTTAGGAACTTTTGAATTAAATTCAACGATCTGGAGCTTTTGGAAGAATATCTGCAAATCGGACGGGGGTTGGGTATCTCCTTTCCACACAAGACAGCTTTTTACACTTTTCATAACTAAAATTCAGTGATCTGATATACCATTACACGAAATATTAGAAAAATTATCAACGAAAAAAAAAGTGCAGTGAATTTCTGGAGGCCGTAGGATATATATTTCCGGAAATGAAATTAAACTTTCTGGTGCACAATTTGGTTGAAACAAATACATTGTAGATAATCATTTTGCTGTCAGCAATTAGATAGGCCTTATACTGGAATTATGAGAATGGCTAGGTTATGGAATCAGTTATTTCTTTTATCATTTTTAAGTTTGTGGCGATGGATATATCGCTCACCGGCAATGGCAATATATATTGAAGTGAGTGGGGGTTGTGACAAATACAACTATAGTGCCATGCTTATTCCCGTCGTATGATAAGGACAAGAAAAATTATTATTATTATTATTATTATTATTATTATTTACTTGTTAAACACGATTTCTCATTAACTTTACTATTTAACTTGAAAATGTTATACCATTCTAAAGGAAAAGAGGGATTTTGATTGTGTTTGTTTAATTGATGTTTTTTTTGTCCATGATTGTGACCTAGCCTATTTTAAAGCATTTATCTTAAATGTAATTGAAATAACATTTCACACCATATCTGTAACTAACAGACTTGAATTTAAACATGATTGATAGACTCAATGTATTGAGAATACAAGTATTAATAAGGGGCGACAGCTAGCGTCACAATTCTGAATATCTACTTTCTTACTAAATTGGTTGACAATAATGTTCAAGATTTCAACAGAAGTGTGTACCAGATCGTTTGATTTCCATTCTAAAAATGTATATAAAGATGTATATCTCGGTCGTGTTGAAGGAGACATACACACTCTGCCGCACGCTCATCCCCGTTGCTGGCTGTGCTTAGATATTAGATTTCCAAATGATTTCATCACTATAAAATGAGAAATCATGCATAACTTGCACAATTTAAATGTCTGCATTTTCTTTTGCTTTGTAACTTACACAATAATATTAGATGACTGTATCTTTCGCATTGCAACTCAAATGATTAACCAAATTAGCAGACTATTTCTTTAATTGAAAATGTTCCAAACGTGACCGTGCATCACAAAACGAACAAAAAGTCGCACACACTGATTTTGCGTGAGGACTGAAAATAAGTAAAATGGGTTAACCTAGCCGATCATGACTTTTTCATATTTTCTGAAAGAGAAAGTTCTCTATTACATTATGCTAAAATTTGGTATCATAAAACGGACGGGAAAGTGTGTTTTTAGCAGTTTATCTCGAACACTTTTGGTAGAATAGTGTGATTAGGTGTGTCTTTAGAGTCCCATTTTCATTTCTGAAAAACCTTTTACACACTCTTCACTTTCAACTCTAATAACTTTTGAAAGAATAGTGCTACTGCTTTGAAAGTTGGCAATAATTATGGACAGAATATGTTAATGAGGCATGCTTAATTTCAGTTTAATTTGATAATCCTTTCATTGTTGTTACTCGGGTGGTTTACTTCCTGTTTTTTGTCCCATTCATCGCACAGCCAGCACGGTTTGGTAAAGATTTAGCGCTTGAATAGACACTGTACTTCAGAGCCTCTTTTCTCAGTTCACACTTTTCCTCAGTTCGTTCTTCCTTTCCAATATTTAGATTTGATTTGAGTTATACATCATTTTAAAGCTTAAAGTCTGCTCTTTCAGAACATGGTCTTAAATAAAAATTCATGTCTGGCGACTTTTTGTTTGTTCTGTGGTGCAGGGTCACAAATATTCTTCTTAAAATGTGCATCAAATCTGAAATTCCATTCTAAAGAAACACGATATTCAAAAGGTTGCAGGAAAGGAGATAATCTCCTCCCATAACACCCTCCTTTGCTTGAATTGTTTCACGTAGTTCACGTAGTAGGCAGTCAATGAAAACGAATTCAAGTTCCTTGTCCAAGTGGGGGGGGGGGGGGAGGTGAATATTTAGCCCCGTCTCATCCCGTACCCCCTCTTTGTAGCCCCTAAAGTGTGTATCTGTTTACTGCTTTCACGCTGTCCTCACCCTGTAACAGGTTTGTCTTTCAATATACAGCTTACGACTTCGGAAGTGAATGTGCTGTTGGTCCAACTTATCTACGTCCTGGCAACCAAAAACATGATATTAAACATAAACAAATGTTACATAAAATTCATCAAGCAAATGTTAGCCAATTACGAATTTAAGATATATATTTTTTAACACGAATATTGTCAAGCGTATATTGCGGCGATTGAATGTTGGACGTGATATCATGCTCCTTAGATAGAATGGGTACATTAAACTTTATTTATGCCAACATAATGCATTTGAATATTAATTGTTCACGTGCTTCTCGAAAGGTATAAGGCAAGTCTTCTGAATTTCATGATAGCACCATTTCAAAATACATTGAGAAAGTCTACAGAATGAAAAAGTCGTGACCAAATCGTACATCTGGTTATCTTATCGATATCTTGTAAAAACAAAGCGCATTGCACGAACGTATGTTATGTATTTGTTGGACTATAAGACCTTGGATAACAAAACCACATAAAAGTTCAAGACATGGATTTTGAAAAGAGCAGACTCTTCAAAAATGCCGATTAATTCAATACTATACGAAAGCAGGGACGGATCCAGGAATTCCGGAAAGGAGATGGGCCTTTGCAAAATCAAAGGAGGGGCGCACGCACCCCCATGTTTTTCTTTTTATTTCTTTTGTTTTAACCAAAAATAAAGAGGAGCCGGTGCGCCCCCCCCCCCGATCCACCACTGCAATATTACAAAAGTACAAAGTCCCTCTGTATAACCCCACTCTGGAAAAGTTTTTACTGAGAAGAGATTCTTTGAAGTTAAGTGTCTTTCAAGTGCCAAATCTCATCCAGCGTTGCTCTCTGCCATGAATATATCAAAGGATAGAGGATAAAAAACTCCACCGCAACCGCCATTAAGAGACTATTAAACTAAACTGAAAGTTTGCCCATTGCTTAAATGCAATCCATTCATGAGTGATACTAACTGTCAACGTTAAAGTACCATTCTTACAAAAGCTATTGGAACTGAAAGTGAAGAGTGTTTAAAGGGTTTTTCGTGCTCCGAATTTGAGAAGCCCTAACCAAAATGAAGAGTTTTTAGAAGCACTAAACTACCGAAAAGACAGTTTCATTTTTGCTCATGATTCTAGCTTTCAGAAATATATAAGAGATATGTGCTCTTTCATAAAATATGAAAAAAAAGTCAAAATTGACTAGGTGGAAGCTTTGAACCAATTTTGAGACCTACTGTAATCAAGTCGCACGACTTTATGTTGGTGTTTATGATATGCACGGTCGATATAATAACATTGTAGCACTTGGGTGTGTGGGTCTTGGGTATATCCGTTGGGTATATCTGTTGGGTATAGTTTGTTAAGGATTGAAGAAAAGTGTTCGATGCATTAAAACAGAGCACATATATATAAGAGAAGAATGAGTCTCAAACACGCCATATGTAGATCCAGCAAGAAGGTTTTTTATTCACCTACTTGTTTGATCTACAGATGACGTATGTAAGACTCATTCTTCTTATAATCATAACGTTCGCAGTCCAACACGTATATATATATATATATATATATATATATATATATATATATATATTTGTGTGTGTGTGTGTGTGTGTGCTTGTGTGTTTGTAATGATTTTCCAATAACTCGCTTTGCACAAAAGGCAAAGCTGTCCGGCCTCTATCAGCATATGGTTGTACACTCGTCTGTTGGTCAAAATGTGATTTGATTGACAAGCATACAGTCCTTAAAGTAGTTGGAATTTCACTTCACACACAAAAAGGGGGTGAATATCAAGTTGACATAAAGTATAACATTCTCTTTAAATTACATAGTCATATCATTGGACCCATTAAACCATGTCGTGAAGAAGATGACATGCTCGTACAGAAACCTCATAATTCTGTGTATCTCGTCTTGAGTAAGTGGTGTATGTAAAGTGCGTGCATTAGCATTTGGTTCTGGAGCCCGTCATAGCCATGCTGTAGTGCAATGATAAATGTTCATGTTCTAGAGATATTTGAGAGCTATGTGCAGTGATCTATTTGTGTTAAAATAAGGATGAAATAAAAAAAAAGAAAGAAATAAAGAACATAGCTGCTCAGGTGGGACCATGACGTTGTAGCAGGCGAAATGCCAACTTTGTGCGACGCATAATAACTGGATATAGTAAAACTTCTCCCATCCCTCTCTCCCTCCCTCTTGGGAACACACATTTTTCTTTTTTTCTTTTTTTTTACTGCATGGAAAAAAAAGGACAACGGCTGCGGCTGAGAGGAAGGCTAAACCTGCTACAGCAGACAGATACCGCGCCTAAAAATAATTGTTATGTATTTCTTTTATATCCTGAGAAATTAATTTTATGCAAAATAATGATATTACGCGGATGAAGGCGTAAATATTCGTATGTGAATGATGCGCCTTATGTTATGCGATTATGTAATGCCAAGATAACGGCATCTCCCGGAAAGTCGATCATGACGATATTAGACAACCTTTGTGTACAGTAACTTTTCTTTCAAATACTGGCTATAACTATATAACTAGTGTATTCCCTGAACCTCTTGAAATCCAGAAATCCGTGACGTTTATTATGACAGATACACAATGAATTGTCATGATTCATATTTCACCAAGAATAATGAAGACAAAGAATTATCAATAACGATATCGTTTGGACTGTTCCCCTTGTACGAATTAAGGAGCTTTAAATGCAAGAAATATGTTTAAAAGGCAATCGGAACAATATTACCTTTCAGCCAATTTGGAATTATAGTCGTACTCAGATATTAGTAAGACCTATCAAAATGGCATGACATAGTATTGTCATGTTTTGTATTGAGCTAATGGAATAAACGCTCATTTAAAGTCAGATTTAAACAGTATTCTTAAGGACTTGGTAGTGTGCACTTTTTTATGTATATTTTCTTTCAAACCATTGCATGTGCTACAACTACAGAAATTACGTGTTATTTCTTCAAATGGACGATAGGGTCTACTTTTAATTATTTGATTAACCTGAACAATGATAACTTTCGCTAGAAATATAAAATCAACTGAATATGTCATCTAAAGGGGTTAGAACTGTTGATTACTTGAATGAAAATTTGTGTCTTTCAAACTTTGGATATCTGGCCATATCTCAGCCATATCTGTTGTCAATATCATTAAGTTGCTTTTTAAAAATTTTAACTTGTGGGTATTATTTCAAACTTTTTATATCGGGTTTCTTTTGTCAATAACATTAAGTTGCCCTTTAAAATTTTATCAGTGCTAAATACCCAAAGCTGTGGATGAAATGAACATATATTTACGCGTATATTTTCTTCCGCAAACACAAAAGGAGTACAGAAGCGATCTGGACTCTTTACATGGTCGTGTGAAACCCAGTTGTAAAACTCTCTTTGCTTTGTCCGCTGTCAAAGTACAATGCGCATTTAAGTAATCTTGAACAATGAGTAGAATTTCACTTTCATTTTCCTCGAAGTCGAAGGTCGTTCTATCATGTCACGTGACGCATGAGACAAACAGGCACGTAATATTCTCGCAATCCGGTAAAAGGAGCGGCCAACAGTGTCTGGTTTTGTCTCCGTAATACACGTACATGTCATACTTGGCTAAATCAAATTCATTGTAACATGTTGCGGCGTTTATTCTTATATGTCGCTACTAACAATCTTGAATACTACTTTCAGTTGGGGAAATACCTGATGCTGATGCTCTTACTGAACTGTGAACTGCAATTACCACCTTGAAGAAGAAGCCATGGCTTTCCGATTGACCAGGTGGATGCATGTGATAGTATTGCTATCTTTAGCCCTGCCAAGTTCATCCGAACTATCCAGTGAGTATATCCCTATGTCTCAAATTCTTCTACCATATTTTAAAAACTGAAATGTGTAATGCAATTTCGTCGAATTTATCTCATGACAATCTCCAAGTTTAATACCATTTTGCCAAGATTTAAAAAAAGAAGAAGATATAATGAAATGACCAGCATACCGTGTATTTGACGAAGCTGTTTCTTAGCTTGTCAAACCATACAAACCTACAGCTATATCTGTCTTCGGCGTTGTTACGTTGTGTCAGTCACATCTTACCTGGTATACTGTTGATGCTCTAGTATGAAAATATGGTGTTCAAATCCCTTCAAACCAGTTGATGAATCTGTTTTTAACCCATTGATTGCAGGTCATCATCTCGACTGTTCGAAGAAAGCTCCTCTCATCATGAATCTAAGAGTAGATTACGAGTTTGATCTTGTTGCCAAAAGTTGGGAGTTCGTCGCACCAGACGACCAGAGGATAGTAATATGGTTGGAGTCTGTAATACTTGCGAACGTCAGTGCAGAGGATGAAATATCGACAATAAAAAGCGTGGCTGAGCTTCGGAATCGCGACATATCTCCGCCTATCTTCTCACTCAGTAACAAACTTACGCTAAGACTACACACTACTAAGGATCTGGCCCTATATAGAGGACATTATCCGATCAGCGTCAGTGTCAACGCGTCATGTTTAACAGGTAACTAGTATTCCTCGAAAGACATAATGTAATAATCATCCCTACTAAATCTCAAAGAATGAAATTAGAAGTAGCATGACATTCAATTCTTAAACATGGCAAAACTTTGGAACGCTCGTGAACACAACCTACTACGATTTTCTTGTATCATGTTGAGAATACTAGTGTCGCTTGGTGGACAAAACATTCCAACATACAAAACTGTACTTTTGTTTCCGGGTCAGGATTATTGCCAAGATGGCAAATTAAAGGTTATCAAAAGGCTCAAACTTCAATGCTTATTTGCCCCAATGTAAGTCTTCGTTCGAAGTGAGCTGGTTATTATTAAAAAAAAACATTAACAATTTTTATAAGCATAAAACGCTGTTTAGCGTTTCAGTGGTTATATTCCCAGTACGACCGGTGTACCCCTCTCTCTCCCTCCAACCCCCTCCCCTTCACATACACACCTTACCCCTCCTCGAATATTCTCTCTCGCATGTTGAGGAGCTTCAGAACCTCTTATAAGTCATGGGAAAGACGTTTACTGAACAATGATGTAGACCTATAGTTATATTTCGAAATAAAATCGTGTATAATTAGTTTATACAGTAGTAATAATTAACAAGTATGCTTTTCTGTCCTTGTTACAGTAAAATGTTAAACCTACGTGTTGGGCTTTTCATCTCTTCCCTGCCTACCGTTATGTAGGGGAAGAGAACACTGCGACAGTTGCAATACATTGTGTACATAAATTGCAGTATAGACTGGAAAAGGAACCGGTTTCTTAACGGCTGAAACGCATTTCGCCACTATAAATGCATTTTTTTTTCTTTTCGTAAGGTCAATAAAGGGACTTGCGAGTATAGTGGTACGGTCAAATTGGAATAATTTTCTGCTGGTCTTTTAGCACATTTGTTGACGTCATTACTAATAATCACCGATTTCATGATTTCATCCAATAAAGACGTTAATATAAAATTTTTCTATCTAGTCATCTCAAACCGTCGAGGTTACAATGTATTGAGTTGTACCGTATGCCCTTAAATTATTTTCCACATTAGCAACAAATCTTTTATGCAAATCTAGATTTCTGTTCATGTTCTCGAAATAATTCTGATCCTTGGGTACAGAAAGTATGCCTTCTGTGAAACTCATCGCCGAAAGTTCTCCTCTTGAAGGCTTCGTGGTTTTGCGTTCAGATACGCGAAGCTATGTCTGCGGTGACGGATTTACTGAAAAGTTTGCTGAGGCGGTCTGTCGGGAACTTGGTTTTCCGACATTTCAAAAGATTTCCAAAATCAGCTTGCCCCCATATTTGACGGCAACAAACTGGATATTGGTTGAGAGTTGTCTACAATGTAAGTAAACTCATTTTCACTTCCTGATTGTGTAGTGTAGAAAATGGCTATTGATATAGGTTCTGGTGGGGATTGTTTTACTTCTTCAATTGATTAATTTTTTTGATTACCAATATGCATGACTTACTTGAAAATCTTCTATGTGTCCTTGTATTGGGATTATACTGCTCTGCCTTGAATATTTTTTTTTTATTACCCATATAAGGCCTATACATAAATACCTGTATTCTCACATGCATGCATACATAAATACTGCATAATAAACCTTGTACATGATACTGTGATCGTGTAATACAACCTATATTGAAAGGGGCGAAAGTAGTAATTGAACTGAAGTAGAATGTTTCACTTCCCGGTATGACACAAGCCATCTTCAATTGAATCAATCAAAATCTAATGGAACTGTGCTTGATTATTGAAAGGAAACCTGCCGCTCAGTTAGAACTCATCAATAAGTGATGGTGCAGATACTGCCAAGAGCCTGAAATAAAAAGGGACAACAGTGGACAGCATGCAGTTTCTTAGTCTGAAAAGTGCAGAGATGTTGTTTCGAAAACCCGGACTCGAATGTATACAAATTCCTGTGGAAACTTGAGTCTCTGTACATTGATAGCATTTGGTTTAATAGGGGCTTGTAAAAACAACAAGGGTCATTCCACGAGGCTGACACCCACGAGGCTGACACCTACGAGTCATACAGAAAAGATTGGTCAATGAGTCATACAGGCCACGAGTCATATAGTCCATAAGTTGGACACTACAGGCAAATCCAGTAAGACCCATGAGTTCAACACAAGATTAAAACATCCCACGAGTTCGACATGAATGTAATGAAAGTAATGTGTAGGTCTCGTGGGCCTTGTTTGCTTAGTTTCAAACTCATGGGTTGTTGGATTCGTGGGCTACACCTTGCACACAATGGTTTTCAAATGAAAATAAATTCACATTTTCATAATCATGAATATTTTCTCAATTTTATGAACTGATAATCTTTGATTACTTAAATATTGGTATACTTTTTGCATACATTCGGTGTAATGTTAGTATGTCTTTACACAAAGAGTACTTTAGCATTACGTGGAACAATGGTCGAGAAGTCAAATGAAATGAAAAAAAAAGTATGTACCTTGCCAAATTGCCAAATAAAGTAGAATAACATCGCAACATTCACTATGCAACTAAGGTTGTTGTCACTGAAATATTGAGAAGACAAAGTATATGTTTTTTCAATAATTCCTTAGATAGATTACCAGGTAATGTTATATTTGACACTACTCCCCTAGAGGGCTCACACCCGTAAATAAAATGGTGTGTCCCAGACCCCTTCACAAATTCCTACCAAAGATACCAAAATAAATGAAGAAAAAAATGAGTGATGTAGTTTGGCAAAAAACAAAAAAACAAAACTGAATTGCTGTAGATATTGAGTATGAATTTCTCGACAAACTGCATTTTGGTTGGAAGATGAAGCTTTTCTGATGGAATTTGAGGGGACTATATTTCATTGGAAACGTGTACGGAAAATAGGTGATTTTTTGAGTGACAAGAACTCGTAGTGTGGCTTTGCTTACCCCTGGACAGAATTTGGGCTGAAGAATCCACCCTGAAAATTTGATGGATGAAAGGGTATATCTCACTTATCCAGGTTAGTGAAGCTGAAACACCTCATTTCCTCCAGCTATTTTACAGATTTTTTTTTTGAAATTTGATTTTTAACACACATCCCTATGGGGAAATATTTATGGGTGTGAGCCCTATAAGAGGTTTCGTCTATTAAATTCTTAGGTGTTTGTGTTGATAACAAGTTATCATGGAAGTGTCATATACACAATATCTGTTATGTAATTGCACGTGACATAGGCATAATGAATAGATTGAAATATTATCTTTCTTCTTCGGCTTTGATTACGCTTTATTCAAGTTTGGTATTGCCGTACTTGAATTACGGAATTCTTGCTTGGGGGAATCCATATTCGACATTGTTAGATAAACTTTTTCTTTTGCAAAAGATGGCGCTCAGAATTGTTTTTAACCTTCATATCCGAGCACATACTGACAAGCTCTTCCTTGAACACAAAATTCTGAAAATAAAAGAGTTGTATATGTTTCAACTTGGTCAATTTATGTTTAATTACATCTACAACCATCTACCCAAAATATTTTATACTTTATTTCACCATAACAGCCACGTAACCCACGAGACAATCTAAAGAATATCATCTTCCCTTAGTGAGAACTGTACACACTCAAAATACATTTGTTTATACCGGACCCAGATTTTTGGAATAGCTTAGATAATGATTCAAAAGAATCTGTGAAGTTAATTACATTTAAGTATAAACTTAAAAAAAAATATTTGTTTTCTAGATATACTAGTTAATTTTGTTTAATGCAAAAAAAAGTCATGTTTTACTAGTCCTTGAGATTTTGTAGTGTGTCCAGACTTTTTCCATCCCTCTCCTTTTCCCTCTCCTTTTCCTTCTCTATTCTTCCCTGCTCCTCTTTCCTCGTTCTTCGTTGTCCAGTATCTGTCTGAGTGCACTTCCTCAAGTTCTGTTATTTCTGTGTTTTGTGTTGTTATTGTTGTTGTTGTCGTTATGTTTTTGGTCTTTTTTTGTGGCCGATTGCATATCTTCCTTTCCGTTCAATTTTCCTGGCATGCCTGGCCCCATAGTGTCTGTGCCACAAATGTGATATGTTATATAGTTTATATGTTTCCATTCTAAGATTCTAGTAAGTGTCGTTCATAGTATCAGCATCATATATCAATGAGTAAATGTACAATTATAGTATATAGAAGAATTTAAAATCAATATGTTTTATTGGTATAACAAATTGGTGCTGTTGTGTTTTGTTCCAGTGTTCCACGTCTTACAAGCTTGGCTTTCTTAGTGGAACACTGTTTTCCATCATTGTGATTTACCTAATGCAGGATAATGTAACATTTATTTCGATGAATTGTCGTGGCCTAGCGAATAGCCAAAAAAGGCAAGATGTTTTGTCGTATCTGAAGTCAAAAAAGTATGATGTTTGTTGTATTCAAGACACTCATTTTATGCCGAGCACTGAGGCAGAAATCCGTAAGGAATGGAAAGGTGAATGTTTTCTTTCATGTAATACCTCAAATTCAAGAGGTGTCGCCATATTATTTAAAGACACAATCCCAGTAAAAGTTAATAGAGTTCAGATAGATAAAACAGGAAACTTTGTGATATTAGATTTGAAATTATACGAATATAATCTGACATTTATATCTTTATATGGTCCGAATACTGATAAACCTGATTTTTTTGTTGACCTTCAAAAGATTATATTAGAATTCGAAAACCCACATACTATCCTTTGTGGTGATTGGAACTTAGTTCAGGATACAACCCTCGATACATATAATTATGTACATGTAAATAACCCTAGGGCCAAAAAACAATTAGACACAATGAAAAATGATTTAAGTTTATGTGATCCATGGAGAATATGTAATCCGGATGAAAGATGTTATACGTGGCGGCAACAAAATCCCTTTAAACAAAGTAGATTAGACTTCTTTTTAATATCCTCCGAATTGCTCTCTTTAGTTAGTAACACTGATATTTCTTCAGGTTACCGTACTGACCATGCTAAAGTTCCTCTTAGTTTAAATCTTAATGAGTTTAAACGGGGACCAGGGTTTTGGAAATTTAATAATATTTTATTGAAAGATGAAATATATGTTCAGAAAATTAAACAAATTATAAAAGATACAATTATATTTTATGCAAAGGGAAATGTCCAGTTTGATCACAATGACAACGTAATTGGTGAATGTCAGCTGACTGTTAATGATCAGTTATTTTTTGAAACTTTAATGATGATAATACGTGGGGAAACTATTTCTTACGCTTCTTATATTAAAAAGCAAAATATTGATAGAGAAAAGGAATTGGAGAAAAATATAGAAGATTTTGAAGAAAAATTATTATTGTGTAATGATAAAAGTGAAATATTAGATGAAATAAATAAACAGAAAGAAGAATTTGAAATATTACGCTCAAAAGAAAATGAAAGAATCGCAATGAGAAGCAGGATTAAGTGGATGGAATTAGGAGAGAAGCCCTCAAAGTATTTCTTAACCTTGGAAATTTAAAAGTTAATAGACAAATTCGTCAACTTTTTTGTGAAAATGATATTATTATTATGAATCAGTGCGATATACAGAAAGAAGTGTTTAAGTTTTATTCCTGTTTGTATGAAGAAAAAGAAATCACAGATGTAGATTTAGACTTATTATTGTCATCTTCTGACATACCAAAATTATCACAACAAATGTCGTTATCATTAGAAGGTCCCTTAAATGAAGAAGAGGTATACTCTGTGTTAAAAAATATGAAATGTAATAAATCTCCCTGATTAGACGGTTTTACCGTGGAGTTTTATCGTGTTTTTTTGGAAGGAAATAAAATCTTTTTTGTTGAATTCCTTAAATTATGCTTATTTTTCAGGACAAATGTCGGCAGCACAAAAAATGGGAGTAATCACATTAATTCCAAAAGTAAATCAACCCCGACAGTCTCTGAAGAAGAATTGGCGTCCAATTTCTTTATTGAATGTAATATATAAACTGGCATCTGGTTGTATAGCAAACAGATTTAAGAAATTTTTATCATATTTGATACATGGAAATCAAACCGGATTTTTGGAAGGTCGATACATTGGTGAAAATATTCGTTTACTGTATGATATACTTTTATATACAGAGGTACATGATATACCAGGTTTGTTACTTTTAATTGACTTCGAAAAGGCTTTCGATTCTGTGTCTCATAAGTTTCTTTTAAAGTTTTAGATTTTTTCAACTTTTGCCAATCTATGAAAAAATGGGTTCAGTTGTTTTACAACAATGCTACTTCCAGTGTTTTAGTGAACGGTTATTTTACAGATAGATTCAAAATAGAACAGGGCTGTGGACAAGGAGATCCTTTGTCACCCTACCTTTTTCTGTTGGTCAGTGAAATTCTTGGAATTATGATTAGGCACACGAATTCTGTGGTTGGGTTGCAAATTAATGAAAAAAAAATTAAAGTATTACAATACGCAGATGATACACTTTTAACACTTAACGGATCAGATCAAGATCTAAAAGATGCTCTTGAGATTTTTGATACTTTTGCTAACATATCGAATTTAAGAATTAACCCCAGAAAGACTAAAATAATATGGATAGGAAAGAATCGGAATTGTAGAATTAAATTATTGGAAGATTGTAATTTTGACTGGATTTTTCAGGGTAGGTACTTTAGGTACCTGGGAATAGAATTTTCAGTTAAATTATATGAAATGGTTGAACAAAATTATTTTGAAAAAATGAAAGATATTACAAACATAATGACCTCTTGGTCTAAACGATCACTTACTGTTTTAGGAAGAATTACTGTAGTTAAATCATTATTGATGTCAAAATTAAATTATTTGTTGTTATCACTTCCTGAACCAAATTTTAAAACATTGACAGATATAAATCGTTGTGTTTATTCGTTCATATGGGAAAATAAACCCGATAAAATAAATAGAAATCAAATGTGCCAGCTATATTGTCATGGTGGTACTAAAATGATTGATGTTTTCATGCATGCTAAATCTCTTAAAATATCCTGGATCTGAAGGTTTATTTGTGATCCGCAGACTGAAAATTATACGTTCCACATGTTCCGTTCTTTTTTGCCCCAACCAGTATCGTTTCATTTATTTATGGGGTCACTGTACTACAAAAAACTTGCCAATGTAATGTCTAATGATTTTTGGAAAGAGGTACTTCTGGCTTTTTCAGAATTTCTACAAATCAATACAAATGATAATTGGGCAAGCCAGCCTCTTTGGAATAATCCTTTGATTAAAATGAATAACAACACTGTATATTTTAAATCTTGGTGTGAAAAAGGTGTACGTTTTATAAATGACTTGTTAGATAATGATGGAAAATTTCTTTCATATTTTGAATTTCAGAGGAAGTTTGGTATACAAACTAACTTTCTTCAGCACGGTGGACTGTGTAATTCTATCCAATCATTTGCAAAAACTGCATATCGAAAATAGCAGACCCTTTTATTCCTCATGGTTTAAATGTAATACTGAAACATAAGAAAGGTTGTTCTGATATTTATCAAACGTTGTTAAGACACACGTCAAAACATTGTAACAGTTTTGTTAAGTGGAGTAGTATGTTGGATCTTGATGATGAAACATGGTCATTATACTGTTTAATTCCTTTTGAATCAACTATTGATATTAATATGAGGTGGTTTCAATTTAAGATTCTCAATAGAATTTTATATATGAAAGACGCTCTTTTAAAATTTGGTTTTGTAACAGATAAAA
Organism: Diadema setosum; assembly: GCF_964275005.1. Lineage (NCBI taxonomy): Eukaryota > Metazoa > Echinodermata > Echinoidea > Diadematoida > Diadematidae > Diadema > Diadema setosum. The sequence continues at coordinate 3,784,279 of NC_092688.1, forward strand.
AGTGTACGTTTTGTAATGACAGTGAGGAAACCATAATGCATATATTCTGTTCATGTCCTTATTCAAATAATATATGGAATAAGTTTGAGCGGTTTTTACTTTTGAAGATAGATAAACAAATTGTATTTACAAACCAACACAAGTTATTCGGATTCTATGGTCTCAACAACAGTGCATTAAACTGTATGATGATTGTTATAAGAAGAGAAATTTTTTCAGCGAAATTAAAAAAGACCGTTCCGTCATTCGAACATATAATATCTGAGATAAAATGTTATTTTGAGATGGAAAAATGTATAAGTCAAATGAATAGTAGAGAAAAAAAATTTGTGAAAAAATGGGCTTTATTTATTAAGTGCTTTTGAATATTAAAATTACATGATATTCATAGTGTTTTCAGGGTTATTTCTGCCAATAGAATAAAAGAATGATATAAGTTACATGTTGTAAAAAAAGTTAAAGAAATTTTGTTATTATATGTACAAGTGCAGTAGGCCACTGTTTGTCGATAACCAAATTATTATTCTGTTTTGTATTTAAAAAAATTATTTGTAAATGTGACTTTCTGAATATGTGTATGAATAAAACACCCTGTGGAAGGGGAAAAAAATTGTGATTTACTATTTTTGTTGCCATGACAAAGTGCATTGTTTCTTTTTTTATGACATCATTCGTGCATATACTTTATATTGTATTTGAAAAAAAAAATCCTTTATCAGACGAGTGTAAGAAAAATGGAAAAATTGTATCACTTTGGATTATGTCAAATTTTTCTTTTCTTTTTGATGATGGTAATAAATACACTAATGAATTGAATTGAATGGAAGTGAAGGTTGTAAAAAGTACTCTTTTTTAATGACGATAATTAAGTCAGATCATACTTTGCCGTGTTGCTGAAAAGAACTGTAAAGTTCTACTCAGTACGCTATGCAGAAGTACTCAGATTCAGATTTTATGGAAAGACCACGAAAGATCTCTATTTCTGTGAATCCTCTTGCTTTCCCAATTAGCATGCAAATGTGCATAAGTATTATTCATTATTAACTACTTTTAAGCCTATGATTTTGCATAGGAACAATTTATGTTTTTTCCTTTAGCATTCCCGAATATTATGTTAAAAAGTTAGATTTTCTATGGGCACAAAAGAAAAAAAAAAGAACAACTCTGGCATTTAAATTATGTGTCAGAAAATCCCACTAGGCTAAAAAATAGTGTGAAAATATTATTTCAGAGTTCGGAAAACACTATGGATTTGGCCACGTCGCGGCGCTGCATAGATTTTCTTATGAAGGCTCTACCGGCTTTAGTTGCTCTTGGATCATATTCAAATTTGGCATGAAGGTGCATTATGGAAAAACGAAGACGCTTGTCGGATTTGGTTGTTGTTCCGTCTTTATACGCAAAACATTAATTTTTCAGGGCCTGCTTGTCTGCGTGATACTGGCAGTGTTTCTTGACCGATTGTTTTTTTTTTTTTCACCAATTCTTATGTAAATCTATCATAGTCAAGTCTAGATACTTTAATCTATTGATAATGCTGCCCCCACTGTTCCACCTTTTATTATATTATATATTAATTAATTATATTTTTATATTAATTATGCAATAACTTGATTGTTACTGAACTCATTTTCTTGAGACTTGCTAAGAACGTGAATAGTTGGTCATTCTACACAACAATTTGTCCTGACGCGGCGCCCTCAATGTTCCGACCCGGACGGCGCGTCAGATTTCTTGTATGTGCTCTATCAGCCACATTTCTTCTACCTGCATGTGACTGTATTCCGCGACAATTACCATGTTATACAACATTTTGTCCTAAGAAGTACCCTTAATGGATTGGGGGGGGGGGGGGCTTCGCTTCGGGGATAGGGTCTACATGTCCTCGAACGGGTCCCCCGGCCGAGTACTCTATAGTTTTTCAAGTTCTTTATTGCTGGCTGTGGGAGGTTTGGAATACCAAATACCGAATACCGAATACCAAAATCAAAATTTGATATTCACAATTAACATTTCATTACATCATTTTTTTTTTCAAAATAGACGTCAGTTATCATTATTTATTATTATGCTATAAAGATGATTGAATTTGTATTATCATACCAAACAGAAATGTAACAACATTCCTGTATTCCATAAATCGATTCTACTCCTTTCATAAGATAACCTATTTATACCGTGAGAGTGTGGATTGAATGTCTGAGAAAATAAACTAAGACACATTTTTTTAAATCAAATTTTGCTTGTTTATCGCTTAATATTAATTCAAAGATTCGCAAAGCGTAATGGACTGCTCGAGGCCGACCAACATATGCCCTTCTAAAGAAGCATTGAAGCTAAAATGCTGGGGTAAGTAACTTTGGTTCTTGCTTTTGCCTCTATTGGAGTTGGATGTGTTTGTTTGTTTGTTTGTTTGCTTGTATTTTTTTTTTTCATTTTCGTTAAATCCTGACATTTTCTCCTAGGATTGAGAGGCAGGTGCTCTAATACAAAATGCGAATACACATTACAAATCCTTTCCTCTGGTGTACAATGTTGGAGTTAAATTAAGATGTAAGGGAACTTAAAACTGTATTCTAGATGAACAGTTCGACCTCGATTATCGGGCCATGTCGGGACCAACGCTCATCCGGATAAGCAAATTGGAAGACACAATGTTAATGTATATAGCTGCCGTCTAAGCTGACGTCCTAGTGCACTGGCAGCTAGGCAGGTAGCTAGCGTACCCCGCAACGGTGGTGTAATCTATGCTAGCCTGTGCAAAATTGTTGTCCCTTCTTCACAAAAATAAAGTATATCTTTGTAGATCATGACTGCCTACTTTTATGATGATAATATGGTGTGAATTTATATTAGTTCTGTCGGGAATATTGTAGGTAAATCGTGTGAGTTTTATAGAAACTTTAATTGAGTTTAAAGTCACTGTTTTTACTCAATTTTTGGATGAACAAAAAGTCCTTCACTGCGTGAAAGCGTCCGGATGATGGAGATTTCCGGACAAAAGGAGGCCGGATAATCGAGGTCGAACTGTAGTAATAAACTCCTCAAAAAAAAAGTTCTGCAAGTCCAATTTGACGTATCATATTTCTCTCAAAACTACATCATTTCATTCAAATGTGACATCATAAAAAAGCCTGATTACTTATCTTTAATATAGCACCTCACTTGCTATGATTGGGTATTCCTGGAATGCGCAGTATGACTGAGTATGAGGAAAGGCCAAATGTGAAATGTTGCTAAATAGAGCAAACATGTTATGTCAAACAGTATAATTCCCACATGCTTTGTTGTTTCAGGGAAGGAATGTGCTTGAAAAGAATGCATTGTGAGATTATCATTAGATTCCAGGCTTCATTCATAAATTAAAAAATTCAGTAGTATCTGCAGATTAAAGTTAAACATAAAGGTTGACCAAACAGTCATCTAATGTCTAGGAAATGGGAGTTTTGGAAAGCGCTGTCATTTCAGCATTGCTTAGGCTACGGTCACAACTCAGAGCGGCGATCGACCGACTTATAGCCTGCTCGGTCGCCGCTAAAGTTTTGGCATCGCCCAGCAGTCTTTGGAGATGTCGAGCAGGCCGTAAAATCCCAGCGATGCCCGAGCGATGCCCTGCCGATTTCCCGTCGGTCACCGGAAGAATTTAGATACAAATTTGCAAAATATGGGGGATTTCTCCGCACAGAGACTGAACATCGGCCGATCTTTACGAAATCGCGAGCGACCGACGGGTGATCGATAGGTAATCTACCGGTGTCCCGTAGGCGTAACGTTTATTAATAAGCCTATGTGATTTGTGATGTGTTAATTGATTACTTAAAGATCTTAAAATTCGAGGCAAAATATTTAAGAGTTAAATTACCAACTACCAATTCTCAGCTATCAGGAGTGAAGCCACAGATAAGTAGAAATTAAGAAATCAAACCAAAAAAGAGGAAAACCCAAGATGGAACAAAAATTAGAACACTTGCTGTCGGGCGAAAGCTCGGTGGTCTAGTGGAGATGACGCCTGTCCGGTGATCAGGAGGTCGTAGGTTCGTACGCCCATGATTTTTCATCATGGCTACTACTAAAACACTGATCAATTCAGTGCTTATTTACGTCGATGTAGGGCAATTTGTCAATCAGTTGCAATGAAAACACCTCGACGGAAGAATTTTCATGAATTTGAATAACAAAAGCAGTACCCGCTGCATGCTATAAGGATTAGAACCAACACTTGCTGTCGGGCGAAAGCTCGGTGGTCTAGTGGAGATGACGCCTGTCCGGTGATCAGGAGGTCGTAGGTTCGAATCCTGCTCGAGTATGTACGCCCATGATTTTTCATCATGGCTACTACTAAAACACTGATCAATTCAGTGCTTATTTACGTCGATGTAGGGCAATTTGTCAATCAGTTGCAATGAAAACACCTCGACAGAAGAATTTTCATGAATTTGAATAAAATTAGAATAGATGAGAATTTTCGAAAGTATCTTAGTTGGCTTCTTTATATTTTACAGTATTTTTTTATCCTTATTTAATTTCATATTTTCATCTCCCCGCCTCTTGTCATTCATTACTTCTTCATTCAATAGCCCTTTAATAAATGATAAGACAGTAAGGTAACGAAACTATATATTACTAAGTCTACATAACCACACTAACTTTTAGCTTTCAATTCATTTCACTTAATTCAATTTATTCAATTCAATTCACTAAGCTTTCATAATTCAATTTAATTCATTAAGTTTTCATCTCTTTTGCCCAAAAGTGGCTGTCCCTGTCTTTCATGTCCCTCATATTTGAGGCCGAGATGTTGAGATGCTAAGATATTGTTGTTGTTTTGTTTTTTAATATCTATCCCTCCCCCTGCTTCTTCCCATTGCCCTGGCTTCTCTTCCCCTCTAATCCCTGGTTCCGTTCAGTGCTCCTATTATTATTTGTGTGTGTGTGTGTGTATGTGTGTGATCATGTCAATGTGATTTTTAGTTCCTAACCACTCGATCTATTCCCTTGGTGTTCTGTGCTTTTGTAATTTTTGTCTCTATTGTTTTTGTTCCTTAAATCGCTCGGCGGTGACCGCTCGATTAGGCCAGTGCCTGGGAGGTTGCAGCTCGGACACCGAGCGTATTTTGGGCAGCGAGTGAAAACTGGTCGGTCGCCGCTGAAATTTTAACTCCGCGTTAAGGCTACGATCACAACCCCCAAAATCAGCCTGCTCGGCGACCGGTCGGCGAGTTTTTAGCCAAAACCGGTCGGACAACGACCGGTGACCGACCAGTGACCGACCAGGCGCCACTGATTTTTGGGGCATCGGTCGGTCGCCGCTGAAGTTTTAACGCGGAGTTAAAATTTCAGCGGCGACCGACCAGTTTTCACTCGCTGCCCAAAATACGCTCGGTGTCCGAGCGGGAACCGCCCAGGCACTGACCTAATGGAGCGGTCGCTGCCTAGCGATTTAGGGAACAAAAATAATAGAGACAAAAATGACAACAGCACAGAAGAAAACCAAGAAAATAGATCGAGCGGTCGCCGTCGAGAGATTTAGGGACTAAAAATGTTAAGATGAAAATAACAGAAGCACTGAAGGAAACCAGGGACTAGATGGAGAAGATAATCTAGCGCAATGCGGAAGAAGCAGGGGGAGGGATAAGAGGCAAGGAAACCCCACCAACATCTCAGCATCTCAACATCTCGGCAACCGACATGAGGGACATGGAGGTCAGAGGCAACCGCTTTGGGGCAAAAGAGATGAAAGCTAAAAGTTAGTGTCGATATGTTGACGTGGTAAAATATGGTTTGGTTATCTTATCATTCATTGAAGGCCTATTGATTGAAGAAGAAATGAATAACAAGAGATGGGGAAATTAAAATATGAAAATAAATAGCAATAAAAAAATACTGTAAAATATAGAAGCAAACAATATATTTTGGAAAATTCTAATCCATTCTAATCTTTGTTCTATCTTGGGTGTTCCTCCCTTTTGTTTTGTTTCCTGATTTCTAGTTATCTGTGGTATCACATAGGTGAGGTTTGTTAGTTGATAATTTAACTCTTAGATCTTTTTCCTCGAGTTTTATCTTAATCAATTAACACATCACAAATCACATAGGTACATTAATAAACACAGGTAGCTCGAGAGAAATTTCCGGCAGAGACCGGAGGGTGGCCGTCGGTAAGCCTACGGGTCACCGGTAGATGACCTATCGATCACCCGTCGGTCGCTGAGCGATTTCGTAGAAATCGGCCGGTGGCCGGTGGGAGATCGTCCAGTTGCCGATGGGGCATCGCTCGGTGACTGCTCGGACTCTGCGCGTTGCATATCCCCATATTTCGCCAGAATTTTACTGAAAATCGATCGGTGACCGACGGGAAATCGACAGGGCACTGCTCGGTCATCGCTAGGGTTTTACAGCCTGCTCAACATCTCCAAAAACTGCTGAGCGGTGCCAAAATTTCAGCAGCGACCGAGCAGGCTACAAATCGGTCGGTCGCCACTCTGAGTTGACAGTAGCCTAAAACTTCAGCGGTGATCGACCGATGCCCTAACAATCATTAGTTCCTGGTCGGTCACCGGTCGGTCACCGGTCGTTGTCCGACCGAAATTGGCTAAAACTCGCCGACCGGTCCCCAAGCAGGCTGATTTTTGGGGCTGTGACCATAGCCTTATTCCAGTGATCTTTTTTCATCAAAACTGTACATTGTCAATAGCAGAATTGTTGCGACTTTTCACTTTTGATCTGTCCCCATACTCAGCTGTTTTGCACATCCCAAGAACACCCAATCATAGCAAGTGAGCTGTCATTTTTAAGATAAGTAATCAGGCTTTCCTATGATGTCACATTTGAATGAAATGATATAGTCTTGAGAGAAATATGATACGTAAAATTGGACTTGCAGAACTTTTTTTGAGGAGTTAAATCTGAGAACATTTAAGCAAATAATGTCCATTGCAAAAAATCCAAACAAACAACATAGAGTGAAAAAAAAAATATATCGAACACTACAGCCTAACAAAAAAGAATCTACATTGAACTTCCTTAATTATTTTTTTTTTTTCGTTTTGCTCAGGAAGTTAGCATCAGAATTACAATTCTGAATCGGTCAGGATTGTGCTAAAATGTTCCTCTGTAGTATATCTACATGACATATTTTTATTTAAAAGACTCCTTTTCAGAAGGAGTTCATTTGTGGGCCTATTCAAGAGAAGTGGAAATGTAGGATATTTATACACAAAATAAGTATCTTGAGTTCACAATATGTTACATTCATAGTTGAATGTCATGATCTCATTTGAATAATGGCGTTCATGCCATTCTGGATATTTGAACAACATCTCCAAAGAATTGTTGTCACTCTCTTTCTTTTAAGTGTAGCTTGCAAAATCCTATACAGCCCCTCGAAGGAACGTAAAAATAAGTCAAAATTATAGTACGTGATAAAAACTATACTGCGATCAGATACATCAAAAAGCTGTCATAGCTGTTCAACACGAATGTGTATTCTTTTAAGTTTTTTTTTTTTTTTTTTTTTTTTTACTCTTTGATCTGTATTTTCGCAGAACCTGGATATTTGGGATGCTTCGAAAGCACGTCAGGCCCACAGGACAGCTTGACCAAGCTTGGCGAGCTGTCAGATACAGAGTGCGCCACCTTGTGTCGAGGATTAGCCCTTGACGTAGCTGTCATATACCAACTCAATTGTGTGTGCATGTCATCAGAGAGTTTTGCTTCGATGTCCAATTCTCATCTTCGTAAGTGGTCATGTCCAAGCAAGGAACAGCTAGAATTCAGACCTCTTGAATATTATGCATTTAATGGTGAGTATTTATTTATTTTTTTTTAAATTTAGTGGAGTGAACAACTTCCACAGTTTTGAAGTAATTGAAATTCAATTTGATAGGCATTATGGCCTTGAGGTATAGATGTGAAAAAAAAATGGTGATTAGAAGTGGAAGATCTGCTGAAAGTTGAATTTTTGAGAATAAGTATAATGATTATAGAATTTATTTAAAAGAATGAATTGAATGAGATATATGTAATATGTATCATGAATATAATGGTTATTATTTTCATTTTTCTGCAACAAGTATTGCAAAACATTTATGTTTCATGTTATTCGTAATCTGTAACGTACACATATGTTGTTCAATGAACAAATGAAGAGTTTGTTTGGAAAAAACCGATAAGTCCATTTTTGAAGATTTTGAAGTACGGTCTTTGTCATAAAGTACAAAATAATACTTTTTAAATGATATATTGGTTACTACATATAAAGGTATATTTTTGAAGTTATGGTCAAAAGAAGCAAAAATTTTCTTATTATTCTCTTTATTTTTCTTGACCTTTATTCGCAAATATCTCCATTTGACAAATATGGACTTATCGGTTTTTGCAAACAAACTCTTCAAATGTTATCTGTTTGTATCTTTTGTATGTAACGCTGGTGGAAGGCGCATTTCCACATTCGCATTGTAGACAATAAAACAATCAATTCAATTTAATTCAATTCAGAAATCTTTTTTCACAGTATCGTTTCTGCGGTGAAAAGACCTTATTGAAGTTTAAATCATACAAAAAAATACAGATAATATGTTTTAAGATCATTAATGTGATGCTAGATGCAGATAAAACAAAAAGCCAGCTTTAGTGCTGCAAAAATAGTTCTTAAATGTTTAAGAATAGAAACAGCTAATGTAAACAATTGAATCAGTATGTTAAGTAAGGCAATTTTACTCCCGGTTAAATACTGGTTGGTGGTAAGGTTAGAATAAAGATTAGAGTTAGGATTAGGTTTAAGGTAGGGAGTTGGTTAAGAGTTGGGATTGGGTTCAGGATTAGAATAAGGATTAGGCTCAGGGGAATTGTTCGGGGCAATTGCCCTAGACCCGTGATAAAACTGACCTATATACACATAATATGCATGAAATTTGATATCTTGAACAGTTTATAAATCACTGCTCCCAATGGTAATAAACAATACTTTTAATTAAATCTATTAATGAAGATCGCGGCGCGTGTTCCTGTGCTCTCTTCTATGCAGGTTGAATAGTCGTAAAAAAATCGCTTACATTAGTTTATATACCGTATCAATATATGAAATTACAAATGAAGAGTTTGTTCGCAAAAACCGATAAGTCCATATTTGTCAAATGGAGATATTTGCGATTAAAGGTCAAGAAAAATAAAGAGAATAATAAGAAAAATATTACTTCTTTTCACCATAACTTCAGAAATGCACCTTTATATGTAGTGACAAATGTATCATTTAAAAGGTATTATTTTGTACTTTATGACAGAGACCGTACTTCAAAATCTTCAAAAATGGACTTATCGGTTTTTGCGAACAAACTCTTCAAATATTGATTATTTTTTCCATTTTCAAATACTGACCTTACGATTTGCTTCTATTTGGACGTTCAGAGCATTTCAGTTGTGGGTCGAAAACATCAAATGAAATTGATATCAGTTGGCATGAGTTCTGACATTGACAGAAGAAACGACTGTGGGACTATGCTACAGCGCCCTTCTGTATCATGAGTCCGTGTGTCTCACGCATTTTATAAAATAGGCTTGAGATTCTCTCCAATCTGAGTGAATTCATGTATTGATTTTTTATACTGATCCACACTGAGCCATGCATCCGGCAAAATCCGAACACATGGATCAAGCCTTGTACAGTGTTGAAGGAGTACCAGACGTATGATGGGGCAATAAATGAATGAATTTACGGGCTTGTTTTATAAAACAAATGACTCACAGGCCTGTTTCGTGGATCAAGGAAAATTGGATGCTCTCATTGAATTTGTGACACTGTCTAAAACATTTCCAAAGTTAATATATACTAATCTCATAATCAATTTCGTGCAAACGAATGTCCTTTTTAAACTTTTTTGATCTAACAAATCCTATCATTGATTTTGTTATATTCGGAATGGCAATCCTATTTCTATTTGGATTAACGAGCCTTCGAATTAACAAACATTTTGGAATAACTAAAATTATCTAACTTAAATGACAAACCTTACTTTATTTTCTCACTATCAAACTCTCGAAATGTTTAACCTGATTCCATTTTCAGGTTAACGAACCTTTGGACAAACAAATCGCTGGAAAGAAGAACGAATATTCGGATCAACGAACCCCTTTATATAAATTTCGGACAAACGAACTTATAGGCGTGCGAACTTTCTATTTTTCGAATGGTTAAACCTTGGTATAACGAGCCTTCAGAATAACGAGAATCAATGCAGGGTGTGTGTGTGTGTGTGTGTGTGTATGTGTAAGTGCGTGCTTTTGTAGTAATCTTGGTATCATATTTCTCTCTTTATCTTGTAGTTTCTTATGGCTTTTGCGATAATCTTGACATTGTTCAAAACGGAAAATGGGATTCAAACGTCACATGGTCAAAAGAAGCAAAAATTTTCTTATTATTCTCTTTATTTTTCTTGACCTTTATTCGCAAATATCTCCATTTGACAAATATGGACTTATCGGTTTTTGCAAACAAACTCTTCAAATGTTATCTGTTTGTATCTTTTGTATGTAACGCTGGTGGAAGGCGCATTTCCACATTCACATTGTTGACAATAAAACAATCAATTCAATTCAATTCAATTCAGAAATCTTTCTTTTTTCACATTATCGTTTCTGCGGTGAAAAGACCTTATTGAAGTTTAAATCATACAAAAAAATACAGATAATATGTTTTAAGATCATTAATGTGATGCTAGATGCAGATAAAACAAAAAGCCAGCTTTAGTGCTGCAAAAATAGTTCTTAAATGTGAGTTAAGAATAGAAACAGCTAATGTAAACAATTGAATCAGTATGTTAAGTAAGGCAATTTTACTCCCGGTTAAATACTGGTTGGTGGTAAGGTTAGAATAAAGATTAGAGTTAGGATTAGGTTTAAGGTAGGGAGTTGGTTAAGGGTTGGGATTGGGTTCAGGATTAGAATAAGGATTAGGCTCAGGGGAATTGTTCGGGGCAATTGCCCTAGACCCGTGATAAAACTGACCTATATACACATAATATGCATGAAATTTGATATCTTGAACAGTTTATAAATCACTGCTCCCAATGGTAATAAACAATACTTTTAATTAAATCTATTAATGAAGGTCGCGGCGCGTGTTCCTGTGCTCTCTTCTAGGCAGGTTGAATAATCGTAAAAAAATCGCTTACATTAGTTTATATACCGTATCAATATATGAAATTACAAATATTGATTTTTTTTTTCCATTTTCAAATACTGACCTTACGATTTGCTTCTATTTGGACGTTCAGAGCATTTCAGTTGTGGGTCGAAAACATCAAATGAAATTGATATCAGTTGGCATGAGTTCTGACATTGACAGAAGAAACGACTGTGGGACTATGCTACAGCGCCCTTCTGTATCATGAGTCCGTGTGTCTCACGCATTTTATAAAATAGGCTTGAGATTCTCTCCAATCTGAGTGAATTCATGTATTGATTTTTTATACTGATCCACACTGAGCCATGCATCCGGCAAAATCCGAACACATGGATCAAGCCTTGTACAGTGTTGAAGGAGTACCAGACGTATGATGGGGCAATAAATGAATGAATTTACGGGCTTGTTTTATAAAACAAATGACTCACAGGCCTGTTTCGTGGATCAAGGAAAATTGGATGCTCTCATTGAATTTGTGACACTGTCTAAAACATTTCCAAAGTTAATATATACTAATCTCATAATCAATTTCGTGCAAACGAATGTCCTTTTTAAACTTTTTTGATCTAACAAATCCTATCATTGATTTTGTTATATTCGGAATGGCAATCCTATTTCTATTTGGATTAACGAGCCTTCGAATTAACAAACATTTTGGAATAACTAAAATTATCTAACTTAAATGACAAACCTTACTTTATTTTCTCACTATCAAACTCTCGAAATGTTTAACCTGATTCCATTTTCAGGTTAACGAACCTTTGGACAAACAAATCGCTGGAAAGAAGAACGAATATTCGGATCAACGAACCCCTTTATATAAATTTCGGACAAACGAACTTATAGGCGGGCGAACTTTCTATTTTTCGAATGGTTAAACCTTGGTATAACGAGCCTTCAGAATAACGAGAATCAATGCAGGGTGTGTGTGTGTGGGTGTGTGTGTATGTGTATGTGCGTGCTTTTGTAGTAATCTTGGTATCATATTTCTCTCTTTATCTTGTAGTTTCTTATGGCTTTTGCGATAATCTTGACATTGTTCAAAACGGAAAATGGGATTCAAACGTCACATGGTTTGGTTCGAGGACAACTCTTGTCTGTGAGAAAGGTTACGCCATTATTGGTAACGCGACACTGCAATGTGTTGGACGACCTGGACGGTCCAATTACTTCCCTGTGTGGAATTCTGCCTTACCATCCTGCGAAGTGGCCGACAGTATATTTGTTGAGCCTACCGGAGGTGAGGGGAGACTGGGGATCGCCTGCGGCGTCTGTCCGTCCGTAACGCTACAAAAACTTGAATAACTCTCTACTGAGGACTTCAATTTCAATTAAACTTGGAGGGAAGAGTGGTTATACAAAGTTACACATTTTACCAAACATGAAGGTCACCTCAAGGTCAAAGGTCACAGACAGGGGTTAATGAACTTTAGGGTCCAATGTTAACTTTTTACGGTGCGTTTCGATTATGGCTCATAACTTTTTTTGTATACATCCGTTTGTGAACAAACTTGAATGGTATATGTCCCTTGGTGATTTGTAGGTCACCACAAGATCAAAAATCACATACAGGGGTCAACGAACGTTAGGGCCCGATGTTAAGATTTTACTGTGCATTTCGATTATGGCTCATAACTTTTTTTTTAATGTATATATCGGTTTGTGAACAAACTTGAATGGTAGATGTCCCTTGGTGATTTGAAGGTCACCACAAGGTCAAAGGTCACAGACGGGTCAACGAACTTTTAGGGCCCAACGATAAATTTTTACGGCGCATTTTGATGATGGCTCAAAACTTTTGATCCATATCTCTGTTTGTGACCACACTTGAATGGTAGATGTCCCTTGGTGAGTTGAAGGTCATCACAAGGTCAAAGGTCACAGACAGAGGCCAACGAACGTTTAGGACCCAGTGTTAAGTTTTTACGGCACATTTTAATGATGGCTCAAAACTTTTGATCCATATCTCAGTTTGTGACCAAACTTGGATGAGAGATGTCCCTTGGGGAGTTGAAGGTCATCACAGGTCTAAGGTCAAAGACAGAGGTGAACAAACTTTTAGGGCCCAGTGTTAAATTCTTATGACGCGTTTCGATTATGGCTCATAGCTTTTGATCCATATGTCCGTTTGTGTCCAAACTTTGCTGGTAAATGTCCCCTCTGAGTTGAAGATCACTTCAAGGTCAAAGGTCATAGGCGGGATCAATGAACTTGTGGGAGTTAAAAAAACATTGATTTCTTCTCCGCGAATGGGCGAGACACATTTTGGCACTTGCCTTGTTTTAATCCTTATATTTTTCTACTTCTGTTGTTCTTCCATCATTATAGATTGTCGAGAAAAATTGTCTTACAGCGTGTTTCCAATAAGAAGAAAAACAATGATTAGTTATCTCGCACAACTCTGGAAAAAGAGCAAGGGTGGTTAAGATATCGTAAGCAAATTTTTTTTTATTTCCTAGAAATTTTTATCGTTTATTACATTTAACCCCGAAAAAAAGGAATGTATTAAAATATAATTTATGGACTTCTGTCTCTTACAAGCGATCAAATTGCACTCTTGTAAAAGTAAAGGAAAACATAGCTAGGCGATAAAGATTTTTTAAAATTGTTTTGAAGGTGTATTTAAGTAATGAATTCGTCTTGTAAAGGTTCATTATCATTCTCTTATATTTCATTCCTAATCTTTTCTTCGAAGAATTTTGTATGTATTACCTACATATACGGTGACAGTGTTAACATAAAGAAAAGACTGAGCTGTTAGTACATTTTACCTGTGTATTTGCGAAATGCTCTTTCTTAATTGATTAATAATTCACATTGTGGATGCACAATCCTGATAGAAATGTACCAAAATTGTGAGAATGTGACGTGGTAAACACAAACTAAATAAAAAAAAAAACCCAGAAGGAAATTGAATTACATAGCTTTGATGAGAAAGCCCGAGTACATCTCTTTACAGTATCAATGACATAGACATAATAGACAAAGACATGGTTATCATCATGATTAAAAATGTTACCTTACAGTAAGAACCTTTATACTAGAGATAAGAACTATGTGGTAATTCCTGTTAATATATATTTGTGCGATTTCATTTGAAGCCGCCTCTCATTCTCTCTCTCTCTCTTCCTGCAAGATTATTCTAATGTATCATCTCCTAGAATGTTTTGTGATTACCCTGGTAACGTGTCTAATGGAGAATGGGACTCAGCAATGACGTCATTAGGATCGCTGTTGACTCTCACCTGCAATGATAATTACGTCATCAATGGCAGTGCCACTATACGATGTGTGAGATATCTGGACAGAAATATATCTGGCTGGAATGCGTCCATCCCAACGTGTCAAAACACAAAAGGTATGGAAAACTGTCCGTATGCTTTCAACATTTTGGCCTATTTGAATGACATAGGCCGATAATAATAGCTGAGACATAATTAATCTGAGAACTTCATTTTCCTTTTATTGAAACTATTGTTCCAGGAGAAGCAAACAGAAACAAACTTTTCTTTTATGCAATTTTCTAGAGTTAATAAAAAAAAACATTTGTTACTACAGTGGTAGGATGTACACTTGTATATCGCCACTGGACAATTTTTGGTAGCCGTGTGGACATTGCATTGTAAAGAAGCCCATTTCAATTTGTCGTTCCCATCTTCAAATGTGTGCACATAGTTATCAATATGACTATGTATATAATTAGACATCCGCTTTGAATCGGTGATTAAGATTATAAAAGCACCAAGTTATGAGATCGTAAATCCTAAACATGCAGGTCCTGTATAAAAGTATGGCATGAACTAGCACGCTTTCCACTGCAGTCTCGACAATTGTCAATAATGATATTGTATTTTAGACACCACAGTCCCTACGAGTCAACATTTTTTTTTTTCTGAGAACAATATCTGCAAAACCAGATACGATTTTTCACTTCCAATAAAGAGGATGCAGCAAACAAAATATTTGCTTAAGAAAGGAACATCACGCAAGTTAATTCTCTTAACATCAAAACAAAAGTAGCGTTGCTGTCAAAATAAAGGTGCTCGAAACAGGTTGACACTTATTACCTGAAGTTTACGATTTTTTTTTTTTTTTAAATAAGGTGCTATCGGCTCTCAACAGACAAGCGAGAGAACGCCAATTGAACGAAAAACAACTCAAATGCCAGAGACAACTACCTTTACAACTATATTTAAAGGTGAGATGTATGTCGAGAATAGCAGATTTATGTTTTGGATTTCTTTTTCAGTGGTGGATGTCATGGATTCAACATACCACTGCTTATTCAAATCGTTGTTGTAAGTGTAGAAGCTGGTACCTGATGCAACTGCATTCATATCCTAATTTAAAAAGAGGAAGAAAAAAATACAGTATTATGCTCGCGGGTTTTGAAAATTATGGTCTCAAGCGTAATTTGCTCTCACATTGTGAGTACTTTGTAGTGAATAGTCCCTCGATTAGGTCATATAAGGATCCATTTTCCTGCATCAAGTTTCTTTTATTATTGGCTTTGAAGAGTCACTCAAGTAAAGTCCTGCTGTATAACCGATTTCAACTTGTGGTGAAACACACTGGCTTGTATGAATAAAATGCTGGATTCCCACTGTTATGCGGCTTTCTGTTCTATAGGCACGCCACGGGGATTGTGAATTTTTTTATTCATGTCCATCACAATTCGTGCCATCGTGAAATCGTGGTCAGAATTGTGGAGTAATAGTATCAAAGCGTGCGGTCAGCATTTTGGTCAGTCGTTGATCTTACACACTTTTTGAACCGTCTACAGCTTTTCTACGGTCCTACAGTTTCTTTGTTTCATTTACCGTCTAAGATGAGTGTATAGCCCATATTCACCTACACAAGCTGGTCTTCCATGTGGTCCAGTTGGGTGTGAGGCGAGATCACATCATCGAGTTATGCACCCTGATCTTTGCGATGAATATGAATGAAATGGGATCTTTAAGCGCATGAGTTGGGACTCTGTCACACACGGGGCTCTGATTGTATGTCCTTTCCATCAGTGACACATTTCCGGTAAGTTGGCTCAGTCGGTAGCGCGTCTGCCTCACGATCCTAAGGACCCGGGTTCGAACCCGAGTCTTGACTGAGCATTGTTGTGTGTAAACATACCGTCCCCTCTAGCAAGAAGCAAAACACTCTGTCCCTTGAATATGACATAAAACGGAGGTCCCGTGTATGAGATAGTCACACCTTATATGCACGTAAAAGATACCGCTTCATTCATTCATCGCAAAGAGCAGGGTGTTTGACCCGGTGAAGTGATCCCACCTCACATCCAACTGGACCCCATGGAAGATCAGCTTAGCGTAGCTGAATATGGGCGATCCAGTCTTATCAGATGGAAATGAACAAACGAACGAACAAACAAACAAACAAACAAACAAACAAATAACACACGTCTGGCCTCAAGATCTGATAACGATCACCACGATTGCTCCCCGATTCAGACGAGGATTTCAACTGACAGTGGCGCTGATTTTGATAAACATTAATACAAATTCCAGGATCAACTCGTTTGGAGCGCAGCGGATCGCATGAGAGTAGGAACCCAGGATAAAGATTTAAGTGTTCTAAAATATATTCTACTTAAATTATTGTGTAGACGTATGCTATTCTACTCTTAAACTTTGAGTATAAGGTGATGGGGCAACTTTTATTTTTGGAGCTTTTATCAATGTTCCAGAAGAGAGGCGTGTGAGTGCGTCCATGACGACAGATGATCCGATGCAAATAACAATCATTGCGTGTACGACAGTAGTGGGATCTCTTCTTCTAGCAACGCTTGTTACTACCGTTTGTCTGAAATGTATCAACAAATGTGGATGCAACAATGTCAGTGTAAGAAATCTCTTCATTCGCTCTATCTTTGATATTTTGTTCATTTGAATTGGAATCCCTTAAAGGGGATGGCTAGTAACCGATCAGTGGGAGTCAGTGGGAATGCCGAGGGATGATTGTTCCAATCCTTGTGGGATTCATTTAAGAGTACATTAAATATCTACTGTTGTGTGAAAATGACTTGCTTCAAAACGGTCTCATATTCAGGTAATGTGCAGATAAATGCCCCGTCACTGACCAGGCACGCTAACCTGGAAACATTAAACTGCACATTCTGAAGCAAATAATTTTCACACACCAATAGATGTATAATGTACTCTTAAATGAATCCCATCCCACATGGATTGGAACAATCATCCTCCAGCATTCCCACTGATTTCCACTGATCAGTTACTAGCCATCCCCTTTAACCGTAATAACACTAGCTGTCCATATCACTTGATAGAAAATATTTCCTTTTGGAGCATCATGTAAATTAACCGGTTTGCTGCCCTCACTTGTCTGTGTCGTAAAATGCATGCATGGTTTTAAACACATACCCCAAATGAGAAATACCATTTTTGTGATGTAAGTCCACCAGTAATTTTATACTGGATTTCCCCAAAATACATGTGGCCTGCATCTACAAATTAAACAAAGGTAGGAATAAAAAAAAAAAATAAAACATACAATATGTCATGTCAAGTCCCTAACTTGGATCGAAATAATATGTCCTGGAAACTACAAAAAAGCAGATGCTTGTTGGGATAAGTTTCACAAAGACATGTACATACATGCACACACACACCACGAGGGAGCACATACATCCAGACACGCGTGCGTGCACACACCAACACGAAACATGTAAAGATTTCTACCAAGTTACTTTTTCCCCAAAACAAACAAAATATGGAGATGTTTCCGTCAGTGCCAAGAAACAGTATCAAAACCAAACATTTCAATATCATTTTTTTTTTTTGCTCCTGTTGGTATACTCGGCAAGGAAAGCATTCATGTTTGCTAGTATCATAAGTGTGATTGATTTCTTATTCATCTGTACAGGGCCAAACCCCTGAAGCGGAAATGAGCAAGATGCAAAATGCTGCAAATTCAGCAGTGCCTCTCCGAGACGTTGATGATGCAAACAAACAAGAATTTATGACAGGTGGTAAGAATAAGAAATATAAGGGTGGCTTTCCGATTGCTAGAGAGAGTGCCACTCTCCCAGCAATCCCCAGCGGTAAAGATACCTCCAAAGATTTTCCATCAATTTACGAAGAAATTCCAGCCAATTCTGGCCAATTCGTTCCTCTTGGGAGTGATGCATCATATTCTACGTCTATTTATTTAAACAAACCAGGAGAAAAAGTGAATAAATATGGGTACGTGATTCTCGAAGCTAATGACGGTGAAATTAATCCCGACCAATCCGCGAACGAAACAGAAACGGAGTCTGGCCTCGAACACACCTATTTCGAAGGAAATGAAAAAGATGCACGTGTTGAAATAGACGTTCAACATTCATCATATTCGACAACCATCTACTCAAGTAAACCGGCAGAAAAGCCCGATATGGTTAAACATGAATATCTGGATCTGGGGGCAAGTGACAGTGCAATTACTCTAGAGAAATTTGCAAGAGTTCAAGAACTGCAGTTTCGTTCCGAGTACACGTATATCGAAAGAAATGGAAAACCTCTTGAAAAGGACCATAACGATTCATCATTTTCTGCATCCGTCTACTCAAGCAAAGATATAGAAAAATCGGAGGTGGATAAACACGGCTATCTGCTTCTGGATGAAAATTGCGCTCAGAATAACCCCGACCACTCTGGGACCTCTCAAGAACCAAAGTCTCTTTCCGAACATCCGAAAATGGGCGAAAATGTCCCTCTTGTACAGGAACATAAAGATCCATCATATCTTGCAGCCGTCTGCTCAAGCAAACGAAGAGAAGAACCGGAGACGGACAGACATGGCAATCTGGTTCCCGAAGAAAATACCGGTCAGATTAATTCCGACGATTCTCTGACCTCTCGAGAACCGAAGTGCCTCCCCGAGAACGCTAAAATCAGTAAAAGAGAAAAATGTACCCCTCCTATGAAGGACATTAATGATCCATTATACTCTGCATCCATCGACCCTAGCAAGCACATAGAAAAGCCCGAGTTGGATGCACATGGCTATCTCGTTCTTGAAGCAAATGCCAGTGAGATTACCCCGGACTAATCCGTTACTATGGAAGAACCGGTGTGTGGCCCGGGTACAAGCAAAAATAGATACAAAAAGAACGAGATACATGTAAAAATACATACAATAACATCGAGATATGAAACTCGTCACTTTAATATTTGAATATTTCATAAGAGGGTTCTCATTATCTTGCAAAAAAGTTGGAAATCAGAAGCCAAATGTAAGCCAAATATATACCATCCTTCAATGGAGTCGAGTTCTCTGTACGTACATAAGTTACATACCTTTCGACGAATATTGTTCCTGTAAAGTAAGAGAGGGAGAGAGAGAGAGAGAGAGAGAAAGGGAGAGAGAGAAATTCCCTACGTGTGTGTGCGTATGGGAGTGCGTCAATAATTTTACAAACTATCTGACTGTTTATTCATACTATACAACTAATAAAAAGTGGTTTCTTTTAAATGTTGAATGAATAATCCTTTGTATTTCTTATCCATTCTATTGAAACAAACCATGAGAAAAGAGGCACTCAACAATGTAGCTGGGTATCTCCCCTATACTAGGGAGAAAATACCACTGAAGCCATTGGTGAAGGAAAACAACTTTTGATTTGCATAATTATAGCTTTTTGTGTGCAGACGAGATTTCTCTGCGTGGGAATAGAATTCTCTAGAAATCTGTTACCGTGCTTCACATAATCATATAATGTGTCACCAAAATCAATTTTGAGTTTTTTATGTGTTTAGTTTTTCTTTATATAATACGAATAACGTCTCGTGTAAAATTCGTGTCATGGAAGTATTCTGTAATATTTGTGCATAATATAAAGCACTCCCAATTGACTCTTGCTACGTTATACTTGCTTACGTATGAATTTAACCCTTGTATACTTTGAGAATGTATTCAAATGTTCTCAATAATTTAGATTTCGACTAGATATGCTTGCAAACCTATATCTGTGCTGTGAAAAGACAATCAAGGAAGGTATAAATAGGATGAATAATTTTCTTTACTTTTCTCAAAAAATTCTCATCTGAACAACAAAAACAGCAATAACAACATAAATATAGGATATATACAGGAACGTTTATTTAAAAACATAACTTGTTTGTTTTTAATATATGCTTATGAACACTGTTTACAGAGTTTCCTTGAAAGCCAAGTGCGGTGGATATTAGGATATAAAACAAATCGATTTTCCAATTAAAACGTGTGATTGAATGCTTAACTGCCACCTTGGAGAACATACATCTTTGAAGACGACTACATTGAACGAGGGTGATTGTACTATAAAAGGGTGTAGAGAAGATTTCTTCGTGAATGCACTTGTGTAAGTATTGGCAATTGAAATATCATGCATTTGGAATTTTGATGATATGGAATTCCAATGTCTTTGTTTGATAAAACATTCATCGAAGGGGGAGAGAAGAATGTGAATGCGTGGAGATCTGAACAAAGACCTACATACGGTCATTGTAAGCTAATGGATCAAAAACTGTCTTGCATTGTAGACTACATTACTGTATATCTCTTGAGCAGATGCAGATTGTTTTTATCCCCGTTCTCACAAGAACAGGGATAAACGCATGGCAGAGCAATGATTTTTTAATGAACTGTAAATAAATAAGCTTCCATTTAAATGCCATTCATACACCATGTGATATCTTGCTGGTGGCGTTGTGTTTATTTGCTTTGCATTATTTTACCAAGAGATAATATGTTTCTTAGCAAAGGATGCGTTATCACTTACGCTCGTTAATACAACGCCTAAATTGTGGATTCTCTTTTGTTGAAATGCTATCAGAGAAAAACTGATAAACTTGAACCTTTGAAGGATCGAAGGTAAGGACATACTATCCAAAAGGAACACTGCTTGTGCGAAAGTTACTTTTATATCGTCATCTTCATCAGAAAAATAATTGATTAGACTGTTACTATTATATGGTATTATAAAATGAAGAACGGGTTACACGAGAGATTATTGACAGACTACCAAGAGATTCAATTTCACATGTATCATCAAAGATAAATAAAGTTTCCTATGAAGGAGAGATGGTCTCCAAGATCTAGAAGTATAGACTTTGGCATGTGAATTAGTGCACAGGAAACAAGTAGGTATAGAAAACGGTAGGACAGCTTGACTGTAAACATTGCATTCAAAAGCTACTAGACAGAAATGGCAACAGATATGTGGGATAACATCTATCGGGTCAGATTTCTGCTTCAGTTTCGAAAGATGGTATCGGGTATATTGTATAGTACAATGGGATACCACTTACTCAGAGAGCAATTTTTGTAGGCATATCATTATAATCAAAAATACATTAGGCCTTAAAGGTATGCGCATCTTTAGTGAAGAGTAAGGTACAAAGACAATTGTCTAAAAGTGTCCTTATTATGTTTCGTGTTTATGTTGTATTCTAAAATAAAAGTAACAACACGGCTATCATGTATGATTATAATTATCATTATGATAGGTATTGACAGAAAAGAAGAAAAGAATCAACTGTAATCTCTGAATTTTGAAGTGACAATAGTTTATTCATATGATGATTTATAATTTGATATTACAACGGAACTGCACTTCGTTATTACATAATTTTAGAGTCGACTATGAAAACTTAAGTTGTGATTGTTTTGAAAGTATAAAATGCGATCGTTAGAGAGAACAAAGATAG
Source organism: Diadema setosum (assembly GCF_964275005.1). Taxonomy (NCBI): domain Eukaryota; kingdom Metazoa; phylum Echinodermata; class Echinoidea; order Diadematoida; family Diadematidae; genus Diadema; species Diadema setosum. Next base: position 3,806,161 of record NC_092688.1, read on the forward strand.
GAAAGATCACTTTACCTATATTTTCATTAACAGTGATCACAATCAAATCACAAATAAGACTGAGGTGCTCATATACACCCCAGGCAGCTCTTCCATTACATAACATCAGAAGTCTTTTGTTTGATTATCAAACAATGAACACAAATGAGACCCTGCATTACAAAACCAACTAAAAGTCACCAGACATGGATCTTTAGTTAAGTGTAGATTATGAAAGAGCAGACTCTAAGCTTTAAAATGATGTATAATTCAATTCAAATAGACTCTTCTATAAAACCTATCTAAATATTAGAAAGAAAACACACACTCTGGAAAAGTGTGAACTGAGAAAAGAGGCTCTGAAGTACCTGCCACCTGTGTGATGAATTGAAAAAAGAGAAGAAGTAAACTACCGTAGCAACAACAATGAAGGGATTATTGGATTAAACCGAAATTGTACGTGTTCTGTCAATACAGTCTGCCCATGAGTAATGCCAACTTTTAAAGCAGTAGCATTATCCTTTCAAAACTTCTAGTAGAGTTGAAAGTGAAGAGTGTGCAGAGGATTTTCATGAAAATTAGAAGGGGCCTCAAAGACATACCTGATCATACTACTTACCAAAAGAAGTGTTCTAGAAAAACTGCTAAAAACATACTTTACCATTCATTTTATGGTCCAAAACTTAGAAATATTGTTAGAAGAAGAATAGCTCTTTTAGAAAGCATGAACAACCTGAGATTAACTTATTGACCCGTTTCACCTTTTTTGAGTCCTTACGTAAAACCACGGGGTGCGACTTTTTGTTGGTTTTGTGATGCACGGTCACAAATGGTTTGCTCGGCATATTCAGCTTCACCAATATGACAATGCTGGTTACTCAAGGCATCCATACTAAATGTATACACATAATACAACAAACTAACAAAATACACAAAAAATGCGGTAAATCAATCACTACACATTTTAATACCGCATCAAGAACTGACCATTAACGAGTATTTGTGTGATGATTATCATCGTTTCTCCAAAAGAAACGGAATTTTAGTACATATCTATTATAGACAATACATAGGGGTCATCTTTGATTAGACAAATGCAAAACACGTGAAGAAGAATGAATTACACAGGTAAATTAGGGAAAAGAAAAGATGCCGACGTGTCTTCACAAAATCCATTGAAAGAAACATATAGAATTTATGACGAAATGAAGGTTAAAGTACACCGTATATACTCAATCACAACGAAATTAATACCTAAAATGGGAAAAACAAGTTTCCGAAAAAATTGTCTCAGCTGAAAATAAATGTCTGGGAAAGTGCAGTGTATGGGTACAACAAATAAATAACTTGACATAAAGAAAAAAACATGAACAAATCAATGACTTTGTTTTATAAAAAAAGATATGGTTAGAAAATAATGCATCAAAATAAATCATATTTCACTTCAGGTATAACATTAATAAAAATCAAGTAGATTTACATAACATATGAGAAAATTTACAACCGCTACCCTCCCATGAATTCAATAATCATTACATTTCTAACATTGTGGCATTGTGGGCTTCCAAGTTGCTATGTATCAATTCACCCTAATAGATGTTTAACTATGGGTTTTCCAGCTGACAGAAGACTTTCTGTTGTCTTTTGGCTGTTTTATTGTGTGTGTATGTGAGTGTGTATGTGTGTGTCAATGTGCATCGTCATACGCAGGAAGGGGAGCGACCGACACATACATGCATACAAATACTTATACATACATTATCAGCATATATACATAAGGTATAAATGATTAAACAATTTATATTGCCAAAAAAAGCCATTTTATCTTGTAAAAATGTATGCCAACTGATTGCTCAACCAAAGCCATCTATCATATGCGTTGTGCTGTATTACTGAAAATTACTTGTAGTACACGGACTTTGAGTACACGTATATGATGCTGGTCGAAGAGTAGCGACGATTGGCAACAGTAATACATCATGTCACATGACGTAGTGCAGAAGAGGGCACATGTCAATGCGCATCGTCATGCGCAGGGGAGGGAGCGACCGATATCATACTATGACAATGTGATTTATCAAAGGCGTGAACATAGTAATACATATAAGAATTCCATTCACTTCGACAAGTTGTGTCATTCTATATCATCCCTTAATCGTTGCTTTCAATCGTGATTCTTGGTTGAGAAGAATTGCTATTGGTAATGCGCTTGGTGAAGTCCGACATAGACGACAACACGACGAAAGAAGTTATGGCTTTCCGATTAGGCAAATGGATGTTTGTAATGTCCATGTTATCTTTGCCCCTTCCAAACTCATCGGCGTTGATTCGTAAGTATCCCTGAGATTCGTATTGTTTTTCTAAAAGACTTTTTTTCTTTAATCGCATCTTAGACTCATATTGTATGGGGGAGGAATAATTATTGTTTTGCGTTAGCAGTTAACACCTGTACAGAACTTTCTTCAGAGCTATAAAGTCTTCCCAAGAACCAACATGGAACTAATGGATTACAAGCCAATGACACTGATTTGATAAGGGGTGGGGGTGGGGGCTAACGTGCTGGAATATCAAACTTGGTAGCTGATGTGATTGAAAAATCAGACATAAAACATAATGGGTAATTAGCAAATCTATATAGTTCATAGATATATATTATATGCGTACAAACTATACATGTACAAATAATGTAGAACTGATCAAACAATTAATAAAAACATAATAAAAACAAATGTATGAACTGTTGGCTGAACGAAAGCCCTCTATCTGATGAGTTGCTGAGGTGCTGCATTACCGAAAATGACAGTTTTCAGTGAAAATTATTGTGGAGATTTATCGATCAATATCAAAGGATGTGTCATGTATTTTGCTTTTCACCCCCGACTACAGCTCACACTATCGACTGTTCGAAGGGGTCCCTTACCTTCGTGATCCAGGCAGACAACGAAGTTAGTGCGATTGCCGACAGGTGGGAGATACAATCATCAAACGAGCAGAGGATCATGATATGGCTGCAATCTGTCAACAATCCCTATGTGGAAATAACGGTGGAGGATGAGATATCAACAATCAAACACGAGGTTGTACTTTTGGGTGCCATGAAATCTTCGCCCATCATCTCCCTCGGCAACAAGCTGAGACTTGGACTATATACATCAGATCCGGCAATATATATACCCAGTGATGGTGAACGTCAATGTCTCATGTTTGGAAGGTAATTTTCTTTTCTAAGGTGCAAGATATTATCAATGATTGCAATATAAATTTAGCTTCAGTCATCGCCATTATTCTCTTACTGATGCCAGAATATGTTATATATTCTATGTATTCTTGAACGGGCATGCATATAGGCATTTATTTTATAATCTTGCCCACCATGCTTTTCATTGAATTCTAAAAATACTGAGTTTTTATATTCTATTTGTTTGTTTTTTATTATCATGATGACCAGAACCCACGCGAAAAGCGCATTTAAACAAGCATCAATCCATTCACTAAATGGAGAGCTGAAAGAATCATGACAAAGAGTCGACGAGTCTACGGTCTTACAAGCTTTGATTTTCTTGCAATCATTTAGGAGTTGAGTGCTAAGAGTTATTGCCAAGATCATCGATGAGAGAGGGGAAGGTTACCTTCCTATATCTCCAGACAAAGACAGTTGGATAACTTAATATCAGCTATTCTCAGTATGACGGAAAATTGAGAGAACAACAGAAACAGCAACATATGAATAACACAGTCAATTTCTCCTTGCACAAAATAATGGTGGACAAGGCAAGTTTCCCTCTAAGGATGTATTTAGTACGTAAACACGGTTTAAATTCAAAGGTACAAAAAAGTTGAAAAAGGAATGTGACCAAAAGACAAAATTACATCATGGTGAAATCATGATGGGATTACATAATGGTTTACATTGAAAGATGTAAATAACATTTTATAGGATTCATATTGCATTCTTGCAAATTATCACGAAAAAAATACATTATAAGTCTAAAGAAATTATGCACAACATTGAAATATAATGACTGCCGCAGCAGCGGCTTACCTTGGAGTCATTATTGATTAAATTCATCGTTATAGCTCAAGATTCAAAATATGTTAATAAGAAAACGAACATCTTTACAATAAAATATTTCTGCTCTGTGGTGTACAAGACAATCCCTCTGTAAAGCTGATCGGGGTTCGTTCACCACTGGACGGGTTTGCTGTTTCGGGATCAGAAACGAACATCTTTGTTTGCGGAGACGGATTTACCAGACAGATCGCTAATTCGATCTGTAAAGAGCTTGGTTTCCCAACATCTGAGAAGATATCAGGCACAAGTCTTCCTTCTCATTTCAACGTAACAAAGTGGATGAAGTTTAGAAGTTGTCCTCGAGGTGGGTGAATTTGTTTCCTTTTGTGTTTGATAATCTAATGTAATATCTGAATGTGATACAGTTGTATTAAACGCAGTACGTCAGAAGTGCGATACAGTCGATTGTACGATGATGCTTTTGATATCATATCGATGCAGACAAAAAATTTACAATTACACTGATTGGCGTTCATAAAGTGTTTACAGTGTAGGCCACACAATATTACAGCTCCATCTCTGCCTCCTCCCACTTCTCTCCCTTATAATATATATATATATATATATATATATATGACAATATATATATATATATATATATATATATAATATATATATAATATATATCTATATAATATATACATATATCTATATAATATATACATATATAATATGTATATATATATTATGTATATAAATATATATATATATAATATATATATTATATATATATATATATATATAATATATATATATATATATTATATATATATATATATATATATATATATATATATATATATATATTGACATCAAATCTTGCACATTAATAGACGTGGCTTCATGGCGACGCTACATTGATGACATCTTCTTCCTATGGAACGGCTCCCCCCGCTCCCTCGCATCACTCCAAGAGAAAATGAACAACATACACCCAACCATCAAATTCACGTTTGACTCCTCACCCGAACAAACACACTTTCTCGACGTCACAATCAAACACGCGGACTCACAACTTCACACAGAACTTTACACCAAACCCACTGACACCCACACATACCTCCTCCCCACATCCTGTCACCCAGCACACTCTTTCAAGGGTATTGTATACAGCCAAGCCCTACGCGTCACACGGATATGCTCAAACACAGAGTCACTGGAACACCACCTACAACAACTCGCACAACATTTCATCCAACGAGGCTACAACAAACAAATGGTCCACAACCAGATAACACGGGCAAGACACACACCACGTGATGAACTTCTCTCCTACAGAAAGGGAGGCGACACACATAAACAGGACATATTCTTTCCAATCACATACTCGCCTGCCACTGCCAAACTACCTCACATCACACACAAACACCACCAGACTCTACAACAATCTGACAACACCCGGGAATTATTCCCCAAACCCCCTACCATCTCCTTCCGCCGTGGACGCACAATAAGAGACCTCTTAGTTCGGGCCAAAGACCCCTCCCCCAGCACGCCATCACACAAACCTAACGGATTCTACCGTTGCAACTCACGAAAATGTAACCTTCACCAACACATCGTAGAAACTACAACATTCCAAAGCACAACCACAGGTAGACAATTCAAGATCTCCTCACACATCAACTGCAAATCCACATGCGTCATATACCTCCTAACATGCTCACTCTGTCATAAACAGTACGTCGGGAAAACAGAAACAACACTGTACACAAGAATCAACAACACACTATCAGAAATACGTAACTACCACAACCCACATCACAAAACACTCCCATACACCAAACATTTCAACCTACCCTCACACTCATTATCCAACCTACAACTTACAGCCATCGAAGCTATCGAGAGCAAATCACACACGACAACATTACGCCGAGAATCCTTTTGGATTGACAAGTTAAAAACCCTCCACCCAAACGGAATTAACATAGAACCTTAATGTCTTTTTTGCTTTTTTTTCTTTTTTTTCTTTTTTACTGATTGTCAGATATGTATGAGGAATTGTAGAAATAAATGTAAGTTTGTATGTATGTTTGTATATATATTTTGTTTTTGAATCATGGGAAAGTATTGAATAGATGTATGAGGGTGTATTATATAGAGATAGATGAGAGGAGATTGATTGAATGTTAGTGTATAAAAATATGTTATTTTTTTAGATTATTACAATATTTGTTAGATTAATTGAATGTTAGTATATGATAAATATGTTTATTGTTTGAGAAGGTTAGAATAATTTTTAGTTAGATAGAATTAGTGATTGATGTACATGTAGGTAGATATATGATAGGTAATGTAATAATGGTATATGTATTTTGGGAAAGTTGAACTGTAGTTAAAGTAACGTGGTTGTAAGTATGTAAGTATTTGGATAAATAGATTCATGTGTATAAATTATATTATGTATGCGGATATGTATGTTTGTATGTATTATAAGAGGTGTATTAATATGTAGAAATTGTAATGGTAATTTGGAAGTTTTTCTGTATTGTTGGATGGAAAAAATTTTTGAGTATTGGTAGTTTTTGATTGATTATTGAGAACGAGCCTTAGTACAGGAACGCCCCCCCCCCATATACACAAATACATATAAGATACACCCGACCACAATCTTCACACAGACAACACTACAAGACCACACTCAGCACCAACACAGTAAGTTTTGTTTTGCGATTGTATTTAGTAATAGTATGCTGATTTGTTTTTTGTTATAAAATGCGCTGAATTGAGGTATGCTTTATGTTGAGTATACTTTGAAATGTATAGTATATGAGGCTAGTTGAGTTTAGTATGATTTTACACCTAGGTTGATTTTATTTATACGTTGTTGTCATTGACTGTATAGATCCTGAAGAAGGGCTTTTCGCCCGAAAGCTCGATGATTAAAGGGGTGCTACCCAACACCAGCCACGTCTATTAATGTGCAAGATTTGATGTCAATAGATTTACTGTTCTTGCACCGCCCGCCATGTTTTGGTCAAGTCTTTTGATGCCAGTATATATATATATATATATATATATATATATATATATATATATATATATATTCATTCACGAGGCAGAAAAATGGATTGGTATATAATGTTCCGCTGAGCAAAGGTACCAAAACCTATAAGTAAAAAATATATATTTATCGTAAACACACTCGCTCGTTATTCCAAGAAATAAATACATGTAGCTCTTTTGTGTTTACTGTATGAGGACGTGGAAACTGGTTTATAAAGATATCAATCAAAATCTTCTTATTCCTATTTCGTTTGATAGATTCAAAAAGTGTGACGAAGTGCTATTCGAAAAACGCCGAATGTCCGTCTCGGAGAACCGTGCACCTGAAATGCCGGGGTGAGTAAACTCGTATTAGCATCTATCACAAATTTTATCTTTGCTTCTTGTGAAAATGGGTTCGATATCCGACAGCAGGCAATAAAAGTAGAATGCTTCGGAAAATGCTCACACGTATTGTACATATTTTGATATTGTCATCAACACATAAAAATAGAATTGAACACACACATACTCGCCATGGCGATTTGCATTCAAGTACATGTATCACACTTCTCATGAATGCAATCAAGTGCGAGCTGTGTTCAATGTCTTGTTACATATGTTCATTGTGATAGGGAAATTGGGCAATGTTTGTTTTGTTTTTTGAAATCTACAGTTCGTGGAATATAATGATACTGACTCCTTGAAGGAAATGATGACATTAAGGAGAACCTAATTCATTTTCTTTGTTTTTTTGGCACCGACTATCAATAATAATGATAAAAAAAATGATTTAGGCAGTTTCGCAGTTTAACATCAAAAGTATGCCTGAAGAATGAGATCATTAGCCTAAAAAGTAAAGTGAAAAATCAATAAATTATATTAATAAGATATATCGATGTCTTTGATTATCACCCTCTAAAGAACCCTTTACAACTGCAACACTCTTTTTTACGTTCAATTTTTTAATCATTCAAATGTTATGTTTCATTTACTTGTGCTCGCAAAATCATGTAGTTGACAATTCCTCTTACGACTGAAACAACATATTCCCCAATTATAACATCACACTGGGTTCCATCCATGTTTATGATGTCTGTTTGATTATAAGTACATATATTACTATCATTTATGAAAATGCATATTATTCTAGGAGCAACACTGTAGTGTTCATTCTAATCATTATCTTTCCAACGGAACTCTTCTGAGAAAAAAGTTATGATTTGTGAAGTTTCTGCTCAGTAACTTCAGGATGAGAAGACTACTATAGCTAGTGATGTCACATGAGTAGAAAGAAATAAAGATGATATAAAGAAAGTTCAACATATCTTCCCGCTTCTTGCATAACAAACGAAAACATAACTTGCCTCTTTCAGAAGGCAAGGGGAATAATAGTACACATAACACACGTCAGTAGCAAGTCAAGGAAATGTGTACTTTTTTCCCCAAAAATTAAAACTTTGTGAAATTCTCTCGTATTTTCTTTTTATCGTCTAAACATGCGACATCGTAAACTATAGTACATAGTGTTCTAATCAAGCAGTGACTGCACAGATACTTTATATTACAAATTTGTCTTTTTTTTTAAACGGATTTTCCAATTTCCAATTTCCAATTTCCAATTTCCAATTTCCAATTTCCAATTTCCAATTTCCAAGCTTTCACTGACGTATTCTACTAATATTGGGCCTACTGCAATCACCCATTCCACCTGTGTATGATAATAAGTACAGCGTTTGTAATGCGCCATCGATCTAGTGGCCTATTCTGAGGCGCAGAGGGGCATATAAAGAGAATATCATACAATTTATAGTATAATTATGAAGATAAACCTGTCCTTTAAATGAATGCGAAAACAATCAATAATAATATACTATTCCCTCATCGATAAAGGCAATCACACTATTATGAAAAAAATAATGTTGTTATCGTTTATCTCGAATTTACTTGGAAATGTGCATTCCCCTGTTAGAGGAATTACAATTTCATCCAGGAGTATCTATTATTTTGCAGAACCTGGGTTTCTCGGATGCTTCACGAAAAAACCGAGTTCACCGGAAAATTCGCTCATTCAGAGTTTCACCAGACATAACTTGGGGTCCAATGCAGAGTGTGCAATCAGATGTCGAGAACGAAGACAAGACTCCAGTGTGGCTGTCATACGCCAAGGCGCATGCTTGTGTGTTCCATCAGATACATTCAACATCATGTCCTCTTCTGACACATATCTTCATGACTGGTCATGCCCACGTATGGAGGAACTGACATTCAGACCTGATGTATATTATGCATTTGATGGTGAGTTATTGATAGTATACCAAATGACTTCTTTCACTTTGTGTTGTAATATCCTTTTGATGTCGTTCAAATAGTACCATACACTATATTTTATTTGTACGTTTCCGAATAAGACTTAAGAATAATTGTTGAATGTGGAATATCATTCTGCTTGAAAATTAATGATGCAAAGTTGTTTCTTTTTTTTTTGCACACAAATAAGATAGGAGCGTGTGTACAGAAATGTAACGGCATATACCTGACTTAAAAAAAAAAGCAAAAACGAATTATTGTTACATTTGTTTTTAAATATGTTCAATAATATGGTTATCTTTCATTGCCTATTTCATAAGAACAATTCAGGAAAGAAAATAAGCCAGTGTACAAATTTATTTCCTTAGAGTGAAAGTCGTCCGTTGCATATACCAAAATATAAAATGATTCTTTTTCTTTTTGTTTTTTAACACACCTCACGGAGATGGCTTGCCTTGCTGAATGTGTTGTACATGCTGTATATAAGTTTTGTTGATATGTTTGTGAGGCAAGACATGATATATACTATTTGTCCATTAATCTGATCTTCTTTCAGTAAAAAGTTCGGTACAATGAATTCATGCAAAATCATGTGTGTGAGTACGCGTTATATGTACAACTTTATACAATATCAAGCTGATTCTGCACATGCATCACATTACAGTGCAAATGTGATAAAAGGGAGTTTATGTCCTAGATGTCTTTACCAATGGATAATAACCTTTACCCTTTATGATTATCATTATCGTACAGTTTCCTATGGCTTTTGCGACCAATTTGACATTGTCATAAACGGAAGATGGGATTCCAATACTGCATGGTTTGGCTCCCTGGTAAACCTCACTTGTCATGAGGGTTACGTTGTCAAGGGTGGTACGACACTGCAGTGTGCGGGACAATCTGGACGGTCGACTTATTTCCCGGTTTGGAATTCGTCGGTCCCATATTGCGAAGCTGTCGAGCGTAAGATGTCACTTTTCGAATACTCTTTAAATTTTTCCATCCTCCTTCCCCTATATTCCTCCCATATGCATTAATGTTTATTTTCTGTATCATTGTAATCATTTAATTCATGATGTGTGGCACGCTGCTTTTAATTCTATAACAAGAAGACAAAAGGTAAAAAGTGAATTGGATTCTATTCAATAGTGTATTGCTATAATTGCAAGCCAGCTTGAGTGAAACTCATCACGTCGAAACCAGGAAGTTACTATCTTCATTTCACGCACTTGGGTTGTCTCATTACAATCGATCAAATTGCTTACTTTGTTACAAAAAGGAAAAAAAAGATGGCAGAGAGAACGAGAGAACTTAACCAATAAAAACATAATAACGAGATGGAAAAGTTTACGGGAACAATGAAACCTACAGACCACAGTACAAGTGGCATTGACGGATTATGTATGACTTCATCTTCTCGCAAACTTCTCCTTTCATCTCCTCGTAAACCCACTTTCATCAGCCGGCGGTTGTCACAGTCCATTACCATAATTTGTCTATTGTCTATTGATCACAACCTAATCAAAAATATCATCCGATATAATCATGTTTGTCTGTCTATCTCTCTCTCTCTCGCTCTCTTTGTATTTAAATTATGCCATGTAAACGAAATAGAATATAATTACTATGTATAATATTGCCAATACACATACATACATACATAAATATACTTAGTTTTTACATATAGGCCTACAAAATTACATACAGACTCATACACATACACATATACATACATGATCGAGTCCTTTATTGACACCGTCCTTTCTCTCTCTCTCTCTCTCTCTCTGCTTTATCTAATAAATATTAGCTGCTGGAATGTTTTGTGATCATCCTGGCGACGTATCTAATGGAGAATGGAATTCCAACATGACGTCAGTGGGATCGTCAATAACTCTCAATTGCGATGGTAGTTACGTCATCAATGGCAGTGCCACGTTGTTATGTATGACGTCTCCTGACAGCGATTTACCTACTTGGAATGCATCTGTTCCAACTTGCCATGCTATCAAGACTAACTCCCATGGTGCTTGCTTTCTTCATTTCATATGATTCCTGACCGATTGTAACCACTTGTAGCAGTTAGCCACGATATGCAGAGTATGTCATAATGAAACAATAACAACAAAAACAACAATACAATGTAGAAACATCAAAAGGCAACACATTCTTCTCACAGCTAGTGACTGATATGATTGAGATTATAATATGTCGTAGTTCTTATCAAGAAATGATATGATAATAATACAATAATTATGATACTAATACGATATGGTATGAGCTTCCTCGGTACGTATATACATGTAATTGTAATTTTGTCAAAACCATACGTTCTACTATAGTTTGGCTACACTGACAGGCCAGTCGGTCTAGTTATAGTTTTCGTTAGTTTCAGTCTTGGTTTACAAATTGGGTGTTTATGACAAGAAAATGAATAACAGACCGGATAACTGAAGTTGAAGTTAGTCTTTGATACTGTATTTTTGTCTAAAGCCTCAACACTCTGTTTTAGAACTGTTTAAAAGTGCAGAATGCTAGTGCGTCCCTATTGATGCTAGTGACAACGGTAGAGTAAAGATGAGGGTTAGATTTAGGGTTACCGTTCGGGTTAGGATTGGATAAGAACTATCAGGTTCAGGATAAGGATTAGGGTTATGGTTGGGGAAGGGTCTCGGGTAATTGTCCAGGGACTAATTACCCTAGACCCCCAAAAGACATATACATAGCTGTTATCCCTCTACCCCTAAATAACATTTAACATTAAATAGTACATTATTGTCTTTTGTAATCGTTCTATCCCATCCAGGCAACAAGTCAACATGTGGTCATCCTGGTAATGTACCACACGGAAAATGGAATGCAAACACCACGCTGCTTGGATCTTTAGTGACACTGCATTGTGATGACGGTTACTTCATCAGTGGTAGTGCAACGTTGCTTTGTATGACGTCATCTGATGATGATCAAACATCACATTCACTTGTCTGGAACGCATCAACCCCTTATTGCCAAGCAGTCGCACGTAAATGTCCAAATCTTACTCCCACATTGTGTTTCACGTCTTGACTCGAAGTGAACTTCCCGTATAAACTACACTACGATTTCATAGTAAAGTATTTATTGTTTCATAATTGTTTGTTTAAAAAGGATGGACGTTTTGGGATGCTTAGAATTAAACAATCACAGGAACGAATGAAAGTGGGCTTGAATATCAGTTCATAATGCCGCACAGTTTCAATGAATAATTTGTAGCACGTAGTGTTTATTTTTGACGTTCACACAGATCTAATACACAGAATGGTTTTTACCAACAAGGGGCCTTGGAATATAGGGGAACTAGACTATGACTTAAAATAATTATTGTAAAGAGTTGCCGGAATTCCAGTATTAAGCTGAATCAAAGTCTTTTGGTAATGTTTGCTGTCATGACAGGCATTGCGGAAAAGAATGAGCATGATGAGGAATCTATGGATTTCATTATGCATGCAGGTTTGCAATTATTAGGTATTTAGATTATTTCCCTTCGTCATCAAAAGTGTAGATCACGAACATCCGTGAGGACTATAATTAAGCTTGTAAAATTACATTTAGAGATTGAACACGATTTTAACCCAGATATATTACGTTTGTTTGCAATGTATGATCATTCTCTTCTTTCCAGGTAACAAGTCAAAATGTGATCACCCTGGTAACGTATCGCACGGAAAATGGTATTCAAACGCGACACTGAATGGAAACATGGTATTCACCCTGCACTGCGATGAGGGCTACACCCTCAATGGCAATGCAACATTGCTATGTATCGCCCCTTTCGACAGTGGTCTATCCTCTCACTCATCGTATTCGAACGTATCAACCCCAACTTGTCAACTAGTTGAAGGTAAATGCCTATTTTCATCCATATAGTTCTGGGTCCCATTTCATAAAAGATCTTAGGATAGCAACTCATGCTGGAATGGCAAGTTTCCACACCAACAGCCAATCAGGAAGCTGGATTCTTGTCGTTACGATGACAATTGCCATTCCAGCAAGAGTTGCTATCATATCAATTTTTATGAAATGGGGCCCTGGTCCTTATTGTAACTAGATAGCATCTTTTCTCTACATTTTCACACAGGATCATTGCCGCATATCGCATCGCTTTTAAGCATTATCAAGGGATTTTATGTCTGCTATTTTTTGTCTAACTCTCTGCATCAGAACGAGTAGTTTCCTTGGCCATGTCTACCTCTTTACATGAGTACGAACACATTTCTTTTCCACTGACGCTTTGATATGCTTTGATAAAGGTGAACAATAATATGGCGATCATCTTTGACTCTCATCCGAAGATCTTGAAGTTGAAGATGGAGCGTCAAACTAAGGGTTCTACTGCTGGACCGAGGACCTTACGCTTTAGAAGCCAAGGTTCCAGATTTCAGAGTTTTATAAAAAAAAAAAAACCTGTGGAATTTACGAATGATAAAGCACTGTTATGCAGACTAGAAGGGTAAGATAGTCCAATGAAAGTAAGGCGTTTGGGATTATTAAAATTCAAGAATCAACTTATGATTCTTATAGTATGCATACGGAGAAAAGGGAGTCTTGCTTTACTTACTTGGAATATTATGAAATTGAGGAACCTTCGATTGTCCGTTAAATGTTTGTTTAGCCGCTATATATCCTGCAGGAATTCATGGGGCCCTTAAATTTCAGTCATTTGTAATTCTTGAACTGATATGCTGCTTTCGTTGTCATCACCACTTGTAATATTTGCAAATAAAGATAGAACTCATTACAAAGCAAAGTGCAGAGCAATGCGCGTTTAATCACTTTCTAAACATTTTTGTGGGGGGTGAACCTTGAATCTCTCTTTACTTTTTTTTTTTTTTTTTTTACTAGCCACTATTTTGCTTAACAAGTAAACGTCACTCGCCGACCCTCGAAAGAGGACTATCTCTTTCTGGATATGTCCCATATGCTTATATAGGCTTATAAGAAAATAAGAACTGAGAGCGCAAAGAAATGTAATCTTGTCTTGAGGGCCTAATTGTTTATTTTAGACATACAATGTCTTCTATGATTATTCTCTCAGTTCCAGACAATAAACCGAAATGTCGTCATCCTGGTGACGTCTCACACGGAAAATGGGATTCAAACATCACGTGGCTTGGATCTATAGTATCCTTGAACTGCGACGAAGGTTACGTTGTCAGTGGTAATTCAAAGTTGCAGTGTGTGGGACTACCTGGACGGTCCAATTACTTCCCTGTTTGGAACTCATCGTTACCATCTTGCGAAGAGGTCGAGGGTAAGGTATTACTTTTGAAAGGCTTGTGCCGAAAGGGTGAGTTGGGTGGTGGCGCGTCGCGTTAATGGGAACACCACCCTTCGTCCAAAGCCCCCCCCCCCCCCGGTTTTGCCGAAAGGGTGCGTTGGGAGCGTTGGGTCGCGTCGCGTTGACTGGAACCCCACCCTTCGTCCAAAGCCCTCCCCCCCCCCCGGTTTTGCCGAAAGGGTGCGTTGGTACTTTTTCTCATGTAATATTAAAAGACGAGTTTTGAATTTATATTTAACCTTCAAACAACCATTTCAAAGAGGCTAACGTCCGGATCAGTTTACACTTTATTACCACTTGGTCTACAGCCAGTTGGTCTAATAGACTGTTTAATATCAGATGATCTAATAACCAGTTGGTCTAGTCATCATTTCGTCCTATTACTGTTTGGTCTAATTGTTATTTGGTTTAAATACTATTTGGTCTACAGTCAATTCGTCTAATAATAGCCATTTGGTCTATTTTTGGTCTATTATGAGTTGGTCTAATTCCATTTCGTCTAATCATCAAATGGTCTAAAATAAAACCAAATTTGTCCAATATAAATTTGGTGTACACATCAATAAAAAGGGCCCCCCCCCAAAAAAAAAAAAAAAAAAATAGCCCAGTTGGTCATATAGACAAAACGATGATTGGACCAAATGGTACCTGATTAGACCAGGAGGCTGGCTATTAGACCAAATGACAATACGATCAATGGTTATTAGACTAAATGGGTGTAAACTAAATGATGATAGACAGAGGCTAGACCAACTGGGCAATGGACCAAAATTAATGATGTGTACACCAAATTTATATTGGACAAATTTGGTTTTATATTAGACCATTTGATGATTAGACGAAATGGAATTAGACCAACTCATAATAGACCAAATCGGTATTTGATGATATAAATTGGTGTTAGACCAAAAATAGACCAAATGGCTAGTATTAGACGAATTGACTGTAGACCAAATAGTAATTAAACCAAACAACAATTAGACCAAACAGTAATTGGACGAACTAATGACTAGACCAACTGGTTATTACACCAACTGATATTAAACAGACGATAGCCTCTTTGAAATGGTTGTTTGAAGGTTAAATATAAATTCAAAACTCGTCTTTTAATATTACATGAGAAAAAGTACCAACGCACCCTTTCGGCAAAACCGGGGGGGGGGGGGGGGGGTTGGACGAAGGGTGGTGTTCCTATTAACGCGACGTGCCACCACCCAACCCACCCTTTCGGTACAAGCCCTTTTGAAATACCTCTGCTAATGTTATCATCATCCTTTCCCAATTATCCTCCTATGCACTGATTTTTGCTTTCTGTTCATTGCAATCACAAGTGTGGTGTACTGTGCTTTAAATCGTAAGAAGAAGAAAAGAAGTAAAAAAAAAAGTGAATCGGATTCTGTGTAACACTTTGTTGCTAATAGCAAGCCAGTTTGAGTGAAACTTATCGCGTCGAAACCAGGAAGTTACTTTATCTCCTTTTCACGCACTTAGGCTGTCTCATGACAATCGATCAAATTGCATGCTTTGTTAAAATTCAGTGGAAAGCCCTTCCACACACCCACCAGTTTGGAACGCATCCATCCCAATTTGTCAAGCAGTTGGAAGTTAATTTCCTTATTAAGTATTAGAAAGAAATATACACTATTGAAGCTTCTATCAATACTCTATCGGTCTTCCATTGGTATTACTGTTTATGACGTCTGTTTTTATTTTTTTCTATTGAACTCTTCCATTAATTCTCCTGACGGCTATGGGAACCTGGTGGGCTTGTACGAAATAAATGAAAATCTTAAGTTTCGTAACAAATGGGTAAGATGCTTGATTGACAGCTTTTCTGGTTCTCTCTAAAGTATCAAGAGACGAATGTAAGATGACTAGGCAATGGACGCACGCTTGATGTCAACAAATCTAAAAGTTGCCAATTAAATCCATTTAACTGCAACATCTTTTGAATGCATACAAACTGTTGTCTTTGAATTGAATTAAATGCTAAATGCGACCTACAATTTCGCGTTCTAGAAAGCACAACGCCCTGCTCGTAAGTTAAGACTCCACATCGTCTAACCAACGCGTTCAAAGAGAGACTTATTATTATCAATACTTACTCATGATGAAAAATGCCCTTATCATTCATTTATCGTCTAAAGTAAGAAGCTACACAGAGTATTAGGATACTTGTTTTACTGGCTCGTCTTACTAACTTTATACACAAAGAGTCAGTGATATTATATATATATATATATATATATATATATATATAATATATATATATATATATATATATATTCTTATGTTATCTATTTATTTCCCAAACCCTTTAGGCACTGGTGTTTCTCTGCTGCTCATATCGCTAACATCTTCTTTAGCAGTTTTCGTCATTTTGCTTTGCGTCATCACGACAGTTGGGTGCCTGTATCGTAGAAAAAGGTTAGTCTTTGTTAAATCCTGTTTGGCTCGGTATGCCAGTTTCTGCTTAAGATTCATTAAAATAACGAATTAAGTCGTAAAAAAAGTAAAATATTGTCTTAAAAAAAAAGCAAATCTTGCCCAGGAGTTCTAAATAAACTACGTGGAGATAAAATCGAGTGAAGAGATAAAGAAAAGGAGATGGAATGTTGGGTTAAGATCAGAAAATGTCTCCTCACATATACATATGGCATCACACGATAACATCGTATGTTGCATTAGTATATTATGTTTATGCAACATTTTACTTTCTATACTACTGAGATAACATTGATTGCAATGATTACAAAGCCATACTTTTATTTGATTCAATTTGCTTTGATTATGTAGGTCTTAATGTGGTATATAGGTTCCTTTAATAGTAACCTATCATTGCAACGGATGAATGAACTATTGCGATATCTGCTTCACATGATGCGCACAGCAATAAGTCAAAGTATATTCATTTTGCATTCTTTTTCATGCGAGAGCTTGTTTCTAAAGAGAGGAATCACATGTAATATAAACAGGAATTCGTGTTAATACGTAAACACAATCTCCTTCCTTTTTTTTTTTTTTTTTGCAGGTATAAAACGTCATCCAATCCTAGTCAGATCGATAATGACTTGACTTTAGTTACTGGTAGTCGCGCTATCAATGTGGCTGTCCCACTTTATACCATGGTGCCTTCAGTCAGCCAGACCACCAGCGCTGAGGGATACCCCGTCCCTGCAGGAGCAGAAGACTCTGCATTTGATCCAGATCATATTTACCAAGATGCTGACGAGGTACGCAGAAATGTTGCCGAGATGCATCGAATATCGGAAAGTAGTGTTTTGGTAGAGGGAGACGGGAATAATGGTTCGTCTACTGAGCAGCTACCTTTCACAAGTGACCAATCACTTGGAGCAGAATGCCAGCTTGGAAGATCTCATCTAATGCCATCAAGTGGAGCTGAGGAATATGAACAACTGAAATTTCCTTTCACTGTCACATCTGGCCAAGGGACTGCGATGAAGCAAGCTCGTCTGTTTGACGCAACAGAGTACAACTCGCTGGAATCTACGAGGGGTCCTGTCATTGGTCACAGTGTGATCAGGCCAGACACGAGAAAACGCGCTGAGCCCACCAGTAGTATTTGGAATACCCAAGACACAGCAGAAGAAGGCTCACCGCACTTCCCCCTGAAAGAAAGAGATGTTTATTTCGGCGAAAGTGAATGTTACAAAATCGGTGAAGCGAAAATGCCAATAGTCACCCAGTGCCAAAAGACTGTTCAAAACACTCTCAAAGAGGATTCGTCTGCAGACAACATGATCCCCTCTTTTGGCACTGCTATTAACCCCTTGACACCAGAGGAAGTCTTCTACGAACAGGTTGACTCAAAGGAGCCTCATGGCACGTCTAGCAGCCATGCGATGGATCTTTCTTCGGCATTCGACTCCGATGACTACAGCCAGCTGAATCGTCCCCTAGACTCTCTGAGGAGAGGATGCGTTTACGACAAGAGCGATGAGAGTGCAGGCGAAATGGCCCCAAATTGTGCTGCCTCACTAGGGAACTGCGCGCAGCTGTACGCCAGTGTGCAGAAGCGACGAGATGGACTTTCTGAAAACGACAGCTCCATTGAAGCCAGCCAAAGTATCACAGAAGACGAAAAGGGCGCCAGTGCTACACCTGTAGAACTATACGCAAAGGTTGACAAGACAAGAGATAAGTTCTCACAGAAGGATAGCTCTGTTTCAGCACGTAGGCTCGAGGAACTGTACGCCAAAGTGGACAAGCAGGTAAATGGAACATCAAAAGAAAATAGTTTCATTGACGGGCAAGAACAGACCGCAACAAGCATAAACGGCGCCGAGACAGCACCTGTAGATCTCTATGTAAATGTGGATATGAGAGGAGGAAATT
The DNA here is from genome assembly GCF_964275005.1 of Diadema setosum. Taxonomy (NCBI): domain Eukaryota; kingdom Metazoa; phylum Echinodermata; class Echinoidea; order Diadematoida; family Diadematidae; genus Diadema; species Diadema setosum. The sequence goes on from NC_092688.1 coordinate 3,825,180, forward strand.
TCCTCGAAGAGGATAACTCTGTTCCATCATGCATGCTCGATGAACTGTACGCCAAAGTGGACAAGCAGACAGACGGACGTTCAATGGAAAACGGTTCCATCGGAAGGAAGGCAGAGACAACGAGAGACGACACAGCACCTGTAGAACTCTATGTAAATGTGGATAAGCGAGACGGAGATTTCCCGAAGGAGGATAGTTTCCCGTTGGCACGTGGGTGCGAGGAACTTTATGCGAAAGTAGGTAAGCAGAGAGATAGACGTTCAAACGGAAATGGCTCCTCTGACGGGCATCAGGGAACCGCGGAAGGAGAAAACGTTTCGGGGAGCTCAGCTCTAGAGATCTATGCTACAGTGGACTAGAGAGGAGGGGAGTAGTTCAACTGGCCGATGATTTCACCAGTTAAGCATTATTATCCCAATAAGTCCATTAGGTTAGCATGCAGTTGGCTAATTTTTCAGTATAGTGACAAATGCCATGGGAACGTTAACATCTCCTTAAGTACCGCTTCTCAACCGGTGGGCCGCGTAGTTCTCTTAAAGTTGGAGCCTGATGTCGGCCAAATATAGATTAAAAAGATTCGCAATTGATCCAATCGACCTAAAACATAACAAAACAAACGAGAGCTGTAGCTCGCCGTGGGTTAGAAAAGGTTGAGAAGCACTGTCATAAAGAATAAGCAATTTGTATCATCAGTAAGGTTTATGGTTATTAGAACGATGTTGGTTATTATAAAATCATACTTACAGTGAGCATGTGTATATAAAAACTATGAAGGTCATTTAGAAAAGTTTCTTTTTTTCCTGCTCATATTCATAAATGATTGTTCTTCAAATGCATTTTAATCTGTAAATACTTTTTTTATACCCAAGATCATACATACGGACACATGCATGTGTGAAGATGTGCCTTTTGTCTCTTTCTCTTTATAGAGTGGACAGTCTATAATGTAAAGGATGAAACCTATGAGATCCAGCCTTTCTTGTTATAAGGGGCAGCTGAATCTTTTTTATGTGCTGGTAGGGGCGAGGGGTGTGAGTTCTGAATAAAATGTAAAAAGAGTTTAATTATCTCTCTTTTTCCAAGCAGCTTTACAATCATGACATAATTGAAAATGATCAAACATTGGCTAATTTATAAATATATTTAAGAGCTAAGGTAAATCATCAAGACGAGTAAAAGCGATACCAATAAAAGAGGTTGAGCAGAGGTGTATTCCATACCTTCTACCATGTCTACTTAATCATATAACTGGCATTTCAAATTTCGGAATATTCATGTGGAATATGTTATCAGATAATTACACCTGATTTTTTGCTTTCATGCTCGATGGCATGACAAATAAGGGTCGTCATGGCGCCTATAATGATGAGGAATATAAATTGATTAAAATTGGCGGTAGGTGAAAGGCGATACAATCAAGTTGTCAATCGCCAAGATGTTACAAGCTAGTACGATGTACAGTAAGTGAATAACCACTGTGTATATATTTGAATTGCCCAATAAGTAAGAATGTAGCTATCAGCAAAGTGTTGCGCTGACAATGCTTTTATTTTTGCCTCGGTGTGTAAGTTTATGGGGGGGGGGGGAGAGACTTGATCAACTATAATGCCATGGTCTCTTTTCTATAGGTAGATAGTTATGGATGGCAAAATAAATTTCTTTGTTTACTTCAATGTTTAATGAGAAGATATAGAAACAACATGGAAATATATGTGTTTGTATTTGGTAATCCCTCGCATTCATTCCCAAGTTGAAATATCCATTGGGCTTATGCCGGGTTTAAATGTGTCAAATGTGTCCATGTGTGTCACACACAGACACACTGCTATTGCTTCTGACCATCAGAGCATTGAGGATTTAGCGTTTCTGGGACGAACACTGAACTAGAGCTTTCTGTAGCTCAGTCGGTAGAGCACCGGGCTGGCATCCGGAGGTCTTGGGTTCAATTCAATTCAATTCAATTCAATTCAGTTTATTTCCATTTCCATTGAATAAACAGAAAAAATATATACAATACATTTACAGAACAAATTTATAACAATTTCAAAGAAAACGTACAAGTGGTCACGAGTAACAACAGAATTTCGTTTCTAAGGTATATACCTAATACAAAGATTAGAATGGAAATGGAGGGTCCCACTTAAAAAGCAAAGCTTGTAGGGTATGGGACCCTCTAAAAATACGTACACAAAGTCAAAGAAACCAATGTCAACTGACATGAAATTAACTTGGGAAGGGGAAAAAAAAGAAGAACAAAAAAAAAGAACAAAAAAAAGGGGGAAATGAGACTATGGTACAACACGCGCCATCGTGGACACAAGCATACTGTACTACATTATGAAAAATGCAATAACAAAACAATACAACGCTCCCTGGTTTGAAATTGCGATTGATTGGGTGCATATGCCGGTATGAATGCATAGGAACGGATATAAAAAAAGAGAAAGAGAATAGACTCACTGTTACTGGTACACTAAAAGAAATATCTGAGGTAAACTTATGTTAGACAGATTGTTTTCCTTAAAAGATGATTTCTGTGTGATAACTTAATACTTGTAAAAACAAACAAACAAACAAACAAACGACTTGATTGAGAGAATGAAACCGAACCTAATTTGGTTGTATATCATAAGATTTCAACAGAAAAAATTTTAATTTGTTTTTAAAAGAATTCAAAGTTTGTGCTGTTATTATGTCGTTGGGAAGTGAGTTCCAATACTTAGGTCCCTCGTAGATGAAGGTTTGCTGAGCCAGCAAGGTCCTAAAAAATGGTAAATGAAATTCGTTCGATTGCCTTGTAGGATAATTATGAACAGATTGATTTTTTGAAAACATTGATTCAAATATATATGGAAGATTATTTTTATTGTAATTATACATAAATTGTCCTAAATTAAACAAATACAAATCTTTAATTTTAAATATTTTATTTTCAAAAAATAACGGATCAGTATGAGACAAATATGCAGTGTGACATAAAATGCGCAGTGACTTCTTTTGTAGCAGAAGTAATTTATCCAAAAGAGTTTGATATGTATTTCCCCATACAAGAATACCGTAATTTAAATAAGGCAATATGAGGGATGAATATAATGTAAGCAGGGACGACAAAGGAAGACAAAATTTAATCTTGTTGATTATACCGATGTTTCGAGAAATAATCTTACATATACTATCAATATGAAATTTCCATGAAAGCTTATTATCAACTGTTATTCCCAGAAATTTGATATAAGAAACATTTTCCAGCGGTGTGCCATCAAAAATAATATCAGCAGGTAGTGCCTCAATGGAGTTGCTGAAAAGCATATATTTTGTTTTTTGAAGATTGAGAGATAATTTATTAGCTTTTATCCATTGAGCAACTTTTTCTAATTCAAAATTTAATGTCTTTACTAGGGTAAAAGGATTATTATGCGAAAAAAACAAATTTGAATCATCCGCAAAGAGAATGAAAGAAAGAATATCTGATGATTTACAGAAATCATTTATATAAATAAGAAACAGAAGCGGACCTAATAAACTTCCCTGTGGGACCCCACATTTAACATTTAACATTTGTGAATTGCAACCATTTAAAGAGACATATTGCTTCCTGTTCAAGAGGTAGCTCCTGAACCACTCCAAGGCCTTCCCACGGACTCCGTAATGTTGCAATTTATTAAATAAAATATCATGATTAATGGTGTCGAAGGCCTTGGAGAAGTCCAGGAACAAACCTATGAGATGTGAGGATTTGTCCATAGCATGTGCTACTTTTTCTACAAAACTCAATAATGCATGTGAGGTGCTATGTTTTTCTCTAAAACCAAACTGAGTATTTGAGAGTATATTATTGAATTTCAAAAAAGTAAGAGTTCTTTTGTAAACAATTTTTTCAAGAATTTTGGACAGTGTACATAACAAAGAAATTGGTCTATAATTATTAACATCTAATTTGTCACCTTTTTTAAACAAAGGAATAACTTTTGCTATTTTCATACTTTCAGGAACAATACCATAAAAAAGAGATAAATTGAATATATGAGATAAAGGATCCGCAATTGAAGATATTACTCCCTTCAGCAGAAAATTACTGATGTCATCGTGTCCAGCACTTTTTTTGGAACGAAAATCAGAAACAATATTGATTATCTCCTGACTATATGTTGGGCTAAAAAACATTGAGTTTAAATTTGGTGGACCTAAAAATTCAGAAAAATGTTTATTTGAAGATGGAATTTTGCTTGCAAGATTTTCGATGGAATCGAATCCCGATGGAATCCCGTTTTCTTTGCTCGTTTTTCCACTGTCTGTATAAGGTGCCAGGTAAATAGTCCATGGGCCAGGCCAGATATTGGTACCACCAGAGGTGGCAAAACCTTTTTGGTGTCATTTTGTTTGTCGGGCATAAATATGCTTTCAAGCTATGATAGCATTTCCAAATGAGTAGCTTAGTCATAATAAATGAATTTTTATCCAATTTGGTCTCGTTGTTATATCCCTATACTTCTGAATCGAGACTAACCGCTGTAAAAAGAAGAGCACTGTCTTCAGATGTTCACAAGTGGTGTTCTGTTGTAAACGCGGTGCGCTTAGTCTTTATTCAAGGCAGCGAAGGGAATATCCAAAGGTTATGATGTCCACAGCGCTTAGTCTTTATTCAAGACGGCGAAGGGAATATCCAGAGCTTATAATACAGTGTATATCCCTTTATATGAAAACAACAACAAAATAAAGCAGTTCCTCGTGAATTTTACCGTATTTTTCAATTACATATCATTTCCGGTGAAAACGCTACGGTGAAAACGCTAATGCCACGCCAATGTCGCTTTATTTCCATCCAACAATAAAAGATAATGCAAAAACAATGTACTGGTACACTACAATACATTATAATAAACAATATTGTAAATGAACAGAGTGATTTTTGTTTAAAACTGATGTTTTTGTTGAAAGGGTAATATAAAAAAAGTATAGATAATCCCTTTTATTGTGAACTTTAGATATGATAACGGTACATTGTTCTAGATAAAGACTAAGCGCACCGCGTGACAGCTGCGGACTTCATAACCCTTTGGATATTCCCTTCGCTGCCTTGAATAAAGACTAAGCGCACCGCGTTTACAACAGAACAACTGTGGACATACAGAAAACTGTGCTCTTCTTTGCATATCGGTTAGTTTCGATTCAGAAGTATAGGGATATAAAAATGAGACCAAATTGGATAAAAATTCATTTATTATGACTAAGCTACTCATTTGGAAATGCTTTCATAGCTTGAAAGCATATTTATGCCCGACAAACAAAATGACACCAAAAAGGTTTTGCCACCTCAGGTGGTACCAATATCTGGCCTGGCCCATGGACTATTTACCTGGCACCTTATACAGACAGTGGAAAAACGAGCAAAGAAAACGGGATTCCATCGGGATTCGAACCCAAGACCTCCGGATGCCAGCCCGGTGCTCTACCGACTGAGCTACAGAAAGCTCTAGTTCAGTGTTCGTCCCAGAAACGCTAAATCCTCAATGCTCTGATGGTCAGAAGCAATAGCAGTGTGTCTGTGTGTGACACACATGGACACATTTGACACATTTAAACCTGGCATAAGCCCAATGGATAATTCAACTTTTATTATGACTAAGCTACTCATTTGGAAATGCTATCATAGCTTGATAAGCATATCTATGTCCGACAAACAAAATGACACCAAAAAGGTTTTGCCACCTGAGGTGGTACCAATAACCCATTTTTCGGGTCTTGGCCCATGGACTAAAAATGTCAGAGGTAAAAATGTCAGAGGTAAAAATGACAGAGGTAAAAATGTCAGAGGTAAAAATGTCAGAGGTAAAAATGTCAGAGGTAAAAATGTCAGGGGTAAAAATGTCAGAGGTAAAATTGTCAGAGGTAAAATTGTCAGAGGTAAAGATGACAGAAGTAAAAATATCAGAGGTAAAGATGTCAGAGGTGAAAATGTCAGAAGTAATGACAGAGATTATGTCAAGAGGTTAAAATATGAATAGGTATAAAATAACCTAGCCAGAGCAAACTGTATTTAACGAATTATCAAATCCAAACTGCGGATTTAAATGATATTTGTTGAATTACGTGTCGTGATCGAGTGTTGGAAGCCCGCGCCTTCATCTCTTGTCGTGCCTTTGCAATTTCAGCACCGACTAGGTCTACATCATGGTTATGTGGGTTGCCTTGGCGCGGTTGGGCCCGGTTGAGATCAGTTTTGATAGTTCCCTTACATCCATGTGTACGCATATCCAAATGATTGAATTCTTTTTTTTCTTTTTTTTAATCTTTCATTATTTTTAATTAAACAACATCAAACAAAATAACAGAGATCAAAAACATGATTATACAAATAGAAATAAACAAGAAAAGAAAAAAGATTAAGATAAAGCAGCATACAAAAACCAATAATTTCAATTATAAATTACTAAACAATATACATTATATCAAGTAAAACAGTGTTATAACGAGGTTTTTAGGAACATATTTTTATAATCAATTCTTGACCTCAAATTATTTTGTATGTACATGTGTCCGACATGCATGATTTTCAAGCGACCCTTATTGGATGCAATGACTTCCATGTTATTTTCCTTCCTCCGTATCAGCTGGAAATCACCTGACGGTGTATTGATCGCATGCAGTATTGATCTCAGATTGTCGTTTTGCATCGAAATATCGAGGGACACGAATTTCTACGAATCGCGCGAATTCTCCGGAATTTGATTACTGTCTGTGGTTACGTTTGATATAGTACATGGACGGCTGGTTCGTCGGCATGTTTTGTTTTGACAGTCACTTGAAGCGTCGGCCGACGCGGGCTTCTAAGGAATGTGACTGAATATGTGCGGTTATCCTCTGATGACAACACTGCATAAGAGCAATGTCCATTGCAACTCATCGTTTTGTATATGAATCATGAATGTTTATGGGTCATCGAGCGAAACGGCCAGCGCTTTATTAGTATAAAATAAAAATCATCGTATATGGTTAATGTCAGAGGGAGAAATATATCATTGTCTTTAATCATAAGTACCCTAGGGGTGCGTGTCCTGGCCAAGGTACCTGTGCGCGAGCGAACACACCAGAATAGATTTTTAAGACAAATACTTTCCCCCCTAAAACTAGACATAAATGATCTCTTCTAAATTATATTCTTACAGGTTACTTTGTTACGTCTTAACATTTGGTGTAGTTTCCCTTCTAGAACATATGGCATGACGTTGTGAAACAAGCAAACAAATAAGAAAAGAAAAACTTCTGGCAAATAACCAAAGTCAAGAAAAATTAAGCCATGTGAGCGTGACCAGTGAGCGAGCTCTAAATAGATTTGGCAGATTATCCAAGTTTATCTAATTACAATCCACTGAACGATTAATATTGAAATAGTTTGCGTTTTAAACAGCAAAAGCATGCACTTTATCAACAATTATCAATTTATTTTACAAGTGCTTTTGCATAATCATACCAAACGGTTCGACAAAATTTCTATATTTTGATAGAAAAATATGAACATGAAATATTGGAGTTGTAATGAATGTCTTCGTTGGTTCGAAGATATGCCTTTTGCTTTTATGTGAATCATGAGGACAATTTTCATGGTAAATGAATACAAAACAAAAGGTTCTTAACAAAATGTGAATGATGACTGGAGATTATTGGACCTTTATATACTTGAATGAAAGTAATTTCCAGGGCCAATATAGCTATGGTTAAAACGATACGTTCGCGCGTGCAGAGCGTAAAAAATTAATATGTCTGATTTTAACAAATTGATGTAAACATTAATGAATTGAAGTCGTTTTATCTCTTCTTACTGCATATTCCATTTAGGAGACTTAACCTCAAAATTGTCACTATTACCATTATTTTCTAGGTCAGTGGTGAATATTTAAAAACACATTTCAGCCCCCAACATTTTCTTTAAAGGCAATTGCCCTGCCGAACCCCTCCCCTCCTCTGGATCTACACCTCGTTCAGTTGTGTCTCGAGAATGTACTTGTTGTTAAGATGCTGTTTCTATAGTAAACAAGCCTTCTGTATCTATCAAACTTGACAGGTGATGAAAGGTTTGTAACACCCCATATGCCTTTTATCTAAGGCTATACATTTTTACCAATCACAATTTTATCTCTCGCATTTTGACCACTGACATTCGACCACTGACAACTTTACCTCTGACATTTTTACCTCTGGCATTTTTACTTCTGACATTTTTACCTCTGACATTTTCACCTCTGACGTTTTTACCTCTGACATTTTTACTTCTGACATTTTTACCTCTAATATTATGACACCGAACCCTGTATAATACGTATAAAGCTGTAAATATGAGTCAAGTGTGTTCGATTGCTCGTACGAGATTGTTTGTTTGGTTTGGAGGTTTTTTTTTTCAGAGGAAAAACCATTCAATTATCACATATTTTATGTACAGATTTTGGTTTAAGTATTTGTGCATTCCACATGATATTTCCATCTGTAATAATTGCAGCAAAAGCGTAGAAACTTATAATTAATAGTGCTTCAGTTTTTGCTAGTGGTCCAAGTACAGTGACTCTTTCTACTCAAAATCAGAGCAAACTGTCATCCTCAACATACTCAGCATGTTTCCTTGTTTAGAAGTTGCGATGTTCGCGAGAATTCTGGTTGATTCCATAACTTAGTAAGTTAGTAAGTATCTTTTAATCAAGAAACAACAACCATCAAAATAAAAGCAGAGCACGTGTAAAATCGCCAAGAAACATATTATTTATTTTTACCCCATACGTGTATATAGATCATAAGAATTTCTCTTACATATTACATAATTAAGTTTCACAACTGTTTATGGCAGAATACAAAATTCAGGACTTGGTGCACGGCTTCTCTTTCTTCTTTTTTTTTTGTCTGTGATAGTGGAATAATAAAGAAAAAGACAAATCTGAATAAAGTACGCTCTTGTGAATACTGCACACTGGCCGCGGTCTGCCCAATTCTTAAAGTTTATAGATATATATGAATTCTCTTTCTCTCTCTCCATATCATATATAGATATTATATATGTTTATGTATAATATATGTATATGTGTTTATATGTAATATATATATATATATATATATATATATATATATATATATAATATATTGCATCCTAAACCATACATTAAGGCCATAAAGTAGACAGACATGAAAAACGCAATGTAAATTATGAGAAGACGTGTCGGAACCACGGGCTCTACTATCCACACAGCGAAATTACGAGTTGGATTACCGTTTCAGTTTCGATAGATAGTGATCATAATTACTCATCCCTTCAAGGAGTAATTGTCCAGGACGCTTTGAAACAAATACGGAAATGTTTTCATAGAAAAGAGGGGAGGGGAGAATCATTGGTCAGATTTCTGAAATCATAATTTCTTTACATGGTTTGACTATTCCTACGAACATTGTATGAATTAATCATATCAGAGCACACGTATTCTCCGGTCAAGAAAAAAAAAAAGAACAAAAACCAAATAGTCCATGGACCAAGACCAGAAAAATGGGTTATTGTAACCACCTGAGGTGGCAAAAACCTTTTTGATGTTATTTTGTTTGTCGGGCATAGATATGCTTCAATATCAAGCTATGATAGCATTTCCAAATGAGTAGCTTAGTCATAGCAAATGAATTTTTTAAAAACCAATTTGGTCTTGTTTTTATATCCCTATACTTCTGAATCGAGACTAACCGCTAAAGAAGAGCACTGTCTTCTGTATGTCCACAGGTGTTCTGTTGTTGTTGTTATTTGAATTTATTTGGCGTTTATCATTCCTGGACGAATATTTACGCCAAATCTATACTCATAAATTTTCTTTCAATTTCCAAATTTTACCCTATAATATTTTCATTTTATTACAAATAATTGAAAAATAATATATCATATCAAATCAACTAAATCTCCCTCACTGGACTCGGTTCGAGTTGCCCAATTGACGATCGTATTTTCTGGCCAGCCCGGCTTGGTACCTTGAGCAGACTTCTCAGCAAGGAGGGGCCGTGATTGGCTGTCCACCTGCCTAGGCCACTCCAATACACGAGAGGGGTTCCATCGGTGCTCGTGATTAATCGGGAGTATTTAACGCGAATTTCATCACAAATTTGCATGAAATTAGAAAACAAAACAACGCTAAGATATAAAGCAAACATCTGGGCTGTGTGCAATGTGCAGAATAATTAGATCAAAACATATACTTATCTAACAAAGGTATGTGCTACGGTAAATCTTTTTGTCCTCTGGACACACTGAACAAAAGTACGCATATGCTTTGAGTTAGTGGTTCCTACCAACAGCAAAATATATGTCGCACATCAGTGATATCTATTTCTGCTAAAAACATACTTCTTTCTATCATATACTTTGGACATTCACATACAAAATGAGTGACTGTTTCAAAAATTTGTGGACAGTTCGGACACATTCCATTTTTATGCATATTCAAACTAAACAAATCATAATTCAAAGAAATATTTCCCATTCTCAATTTATGCATAACGGACTGTTCCTTCCAGTTGCTTAGGGAACATTGAAAAGTTTCCTTAACTGTCTTTTGTATCAACTTCAGTGGAGATTCTGCTTTTTCCCATTGTTTTTGTCATTTTTCCATAAAACGTTTTCTATGTCAAAGTAAATGTTTACATTCTGCCATATTCAAACCATTTTCAATATCGATACCATTTCGACACAAAGCAACTTTAGCCTCTTTGTCCGCGACTTCATTTCCATTAATGCCACAATGGTTGGGTATCCATTCAAAGTTTATATCTATTACTTTATATTTCAATTCCGTACATCTTATAACAATTTCATTTACAAACTCTCCGGCTTATTTGAATTAATTTTTTTTTTCTAACGCACCGCGTTTACATTAAAAAGTTATTTTTTCTTAACGCACCGCGTTTACATAAAAAAGTTATTATTATTTTTTTTTTTTTTTTGGGGGGGGTAAACTCGGTGCGTTTAGTCTTTATTCAAGGCAGCGAAGGGAATATCCAAAAGGTTATGATCTACAGTGCATATCCCTTTATCTTTAAACAAAACAAACAAAAAATTTTTCGTGGATTTTGCCGTATTTTTCAATTATTCATCATTTTTTTTTTTTTTTGCCTGATGAACATCAATATTCTGGTAAACACTGCCAAAAAGAATAACACAAAAACAAAACAATGTACCGTTATCACATCTAAAGTTACTAATAAAAGGAATTATCTATACTTTTTTATTCTACCCTCTCAACAAATACATCAGTTTTAAACAAAAATCACTCGGGTCATCTACAATATTATTCATCATAATGCATTGTAGTGAACCGGTACATGTATATTGTTTTTGCATTATCTTTCGTTGTTAGATGGAAATAAATCGACATTGGCGTGGCATTAGCATTTTCACCATAATGTTTTCACCGGAAAATGATGAATAATTGGAAAATACTGCAAAATCCACGAGGAATTTTGTTTTTGTTTCTAAATAAAGGGATATACACTGTATCATAAGCTTTGGATATTCCCTTCGCCGTCTTGAATAAAAACTAAGCGCACCGCGTTTAAAACAGAACACCTATGGACATCATAACGTTTGGATATTCCCTTCGCTGCCTTGAATAAAGACTAAACGCACCGCGGTTACAACAGAACACCTGTGGGCATACCACAGAATTCTATTCTGTGGGACATACAGGGCTCACACGGGTAAATAATCCCCCATAGAGACGTGTGTTAAAATTCAAATGTCAAAAAATTCTGTAAAATAGCTGGGAGAAATGAGGTGTTTCAGCTTCACTAACCTGGATTCATCCATCAAATTTCCAGGGTAGGTTCTTCTGCTCAAATTCTGTCCAAGGGTCCGCAAAGCCAGACTACGTGTTCTTGTCACTCAAAAAATCACCTGTTTTCCGTACACGTACCCAATGAAATATAGTCCCCTCAAATTCCATCAGAAAAGCTTTCATTTTCCAACCAAAATGCAGTTTGTACTGGAATTCATACTCAATATCTACAGCTATTCAGTTTTTTGCCAAACTACATCATTGATTTTTAATTAATTTTTAAATTCATTTATTTTGGTATCTTTGGTACGAATTTGTGAAGGGGTCTGGGACAGTCCATTTTATTTACAGGTGTGAGCCCTACAGAAGACAGTGCTCTTCTTTGTATAGCGGTTAGTCTCGATTCAGAAGTATAGGGATATAAAAACGAAACCAAATTGGTAAAGAATTCATTTATCATGACTAAGCTACTCATTTGGAAATGCTATCATAACTTAATAAGCATATCTATGCCCGACAAACAAAATGACAACGAAAAGGATTTGCCACCTCAGGTGGCACCAATATCTGGCCTGGCCCATAGACTAAAAAGGATACACAGAAAATAAAGTACCTGACATAATGGCACCTCAGTACTAGATTCCTTTGTAATAATCGCTTTAGTAGAAACTCTGTCCAGGTTCAAGATAAATCTTCTCCGTGTTACTTTCACATCATAATGGGTAAGAAAACTAGCCAAATCATTACTTTTATTCTGAATTCTGCCACTGCGTGTCCATCACCGATCATGGCGCTGTTTCATAATGAGGATCTAATTCACAAATTGATCACATACCATTTTCCCCCATAACTATTGGTTTCATCTTATTGATGTCATGATTTTGATAATCAAAACATCACTTGCTGTTGCTGAAAAGGTGTAGTTTGCAAAAGACGAAGCACAGATCTTTCCCTTGTTAATACTGCCATTTTGTCGCTTTTTTCGTGTTGACATGTTGGTAATGTATCACTCTAAATGTTATATCAACGCTAAATGTAATATCGGCCCTAAATGCAATACACCTTAACCCTAAATGTAATAACAACCCTAAATGTAATACATTTTAACGCTAAATGTAATAATCGAGTCAACCCTAAATGTAATACATTTTAACGCTAAATGTAATAACCGGAGACAACCCTAAATGTATGACGTGTCAACCCTAAATGTAGTAACAACCCTCAATGTAATACGTGTCAACCCTAAATGTAATATCGACCCTAAATGTAATACTTTTTAACCCTAAATGTAATATCGTCCCTAAATGTAATACATCTTAACCGTAAATGAAATATCGACCCTAAATGTAATACACCTTATTCCCTAAATGTAATACATGTCAACCCTAAATGTAATATCGACCCTAAATGCAATACATCTTAACGCTAAATGTAATAACAACACTAAATGTAATACATTTTAACTCTAAATGTAATTCAGGTCAACCCTATTGAATGTAATACATTTTAACGCTTAATGTAATTACGACCCTAAATTTAAAAACCTCATTATAGAGTGTAACCAAAGCAGAATATCGGGCAAAAGGTCAGGGTGTATACGAAGGGGATATGACGCAACTTTCTATAGCACTCTTGAAAGAGCAGCAATAGTTACATAGATTTGTTTTTGTTGTTTACCCAGGTAAAAAATAACGCAGTCTTATTAATTCCTTTGTTTGCTGCACAGTTAATTAGGTCCATGTGACATAGGTTTGTTTTTTTCGAAATCTACAATATATTGTATTACCTTTATCATACAATCACACAAACATTTTGTATTCCAGTCTTCATTCAGTGTTCATGATTGTTTACAGTTTTGTTGAAAAGGAAAAAAATGAGCAAAAATTCTTTGCAAGGAAATTCTGAATATGAATAATATTGTAAGAAAAAAACAACATATGCCTACTGATGAAACGGGATGGTAGAGCGAATAGATTAAAATTAGAAATTAGAAAGAGTTAGAAAGATTTCGCAAAATTTTTATGAACCATCATTATCTATATAATGTTTCAATGACGAAATATCTGTCACACATTCACATGGCAGAAAATCAATGTCCGAAATAGTAGCCTCATGATAATTATTGTTCACTACTCCTGGCAATCACTGCTATACTTAGTGACACGAAACTGGGGCAAATGGTCGTGGGGAGGGCACACGAAATAAATTAGAAAATGGCCGTAAAGCAAAAGGAAATAGATGTCTTTTTTATCACCTTTGAGTCACCATTTGTATCATTGACTTTCCTATGATATATGAATGTATGAGTAAAGCAAACTGACATAATTTTGCCCGTTTTTTTTCTTTTTTCAAGAAAACTGTAAACAATCAAGAATACTAAATACAGATTGGAATACAAAATGTTTGTGTGATTGTATAATGAAGGTAATAGATTTAAAAACTATGTCACATGGACCTAATTAACCTTGCAGCAAACAATGGATTTAATAAGACTGGGTAAACAACAAAAACAAATCTAAGCAACTACCGAGTATTGCTGCTCTTTCAAGAGTGCTATAGAAAGTTGCGTCATATACCCTTCGTATACCCCCTGATCTTTTGCCCAATATTCTGCGTTGATTGCACGCTCTATTACACTTAGGGTTCACCGGTTGTCTCCGGTTATTGCATTTAGCGTTGACGTGGTTGAAATGTATGGTTGTCTCCGGTTATTACATTTAGCGTTAAAATGTATTACACTTAGGTTTGACTCGATTATTAATACATTTAGCGTTAACATGTATTACATTTGGTTGTTATTACATTTAGGGTCGATATTACATTTAGGGGTGATACAGGTGTGACCCTATCGAAGAGATCGCAAGTTCTATCTTCCAAGGGTCAAGCACTACAGTATGTACTTTTTGTACAAGGAAAAGAACTTAGCAAAGTGGTGAAACTTAAGTGGTGAAAAACGAATACAATGGTGGGTTTATAATGATAATGGCACTCGAAAAGATTCTAAGATGGGTGATGGTGCTGACAAGAGTATCAATCCAGGGACTCATTGTTCGTGATTTGAAGAATGTTATCACTGTGGTTTCATAATAATGAAACATAAGACATTTGTTTTTAAGTAGATTCTAGAATTGGCTGCAATTGAAGGGTCCTGTGTTAATGGAGTAACAAATGCATATACTTTTAGGCTCTAATATGGAAAATCGTTTACATTTCTTTAAAGGATCAGTATTACACTTTATTTTTGATTTTGACTATTAAAGTGATGAGCGTTTGTTATTTTGATATAATGGATGCCTTGTATTTTGTTACAATCATATAGCGTCAATTTCAAGTCGACCTTGAAAAGAACTTGATTTTGTGCTACGTTCTGAAAATTGATCCCCTTAAGACCTGATAATCTGAAACAAAAAAAGTAAGTTCGTATTTCGCACGTTTTTATAAGTGACGGTAATCAACACTTTTGCAAATGATATCCTCTTTTCAAAACCCCTCCCGTTAACTTACGCAATAAAGTTACAAAATTACTTTTAATCAATGTTTAGTTGCCTATAGTTATTTCATATCAGTACACTTTAATGAGTTGTCATTATACCATGTCAAGTGACCCATATCTTGAGTAGGGACACTTTAATATGTTTAACGTGCACTGTCGCGCGCAGGACAGCGAGCGGGAGAGAGATTGTGACAGTCTGATTATTGCGTTGTAGTCACCGGGAGAAGTTGTTGTCTGGATATTAAAATCACGCTATCTTGTTCAGACAAATATTGGGTAAGAAAATTCTGCTTGAGGAGACAGGCTGTTTATTCCAAGCTAATATATCACAGAAGTTATGTGCTTAGCAGAGTCTGACTCTGAATAGGGAACATGAAGAATAAAGTCATGGCTCTCAGTTTAGCCAAGTGGATATTCCTGACAATGGTGATAGGATTCTCGTTGCCTCCGCGAAGTTCATCGGACGTGATGAGTAAGTACTTACTTTCTTCGATGGTTTACTTTTGAACTCTGAAGTATTCTCCTGAAAAAAAAAATATTGATATTGATAATAATTTCACCCATATCCTGTAAGACCGTACGCTATAGAATTCTTTTTTTCATGGTATTTTTGTCAATCCAAGCGCGGACATACGCACAATTCGATAACAATTGTCCTCTCGTATTAAAGACACTGATTTCAAGCGCAAATTGGAAAATTCATCAACGCGAGAACAACGTCACCCAATGATCCGATGCCAAACGAACGATTATTAAGTTCGCAGATTAAATATGTGTCAGGAGAACTGTACATAATTTTTTTAAATTTGTTTTGTCTAGTTGTTACATCCGTTCACGTACAATGAAAACATTCTTTACCCCGAAGAATCCCAAAGGTGCACTGAGGGGTGGATCACCCACACCCACAAGTGGATCACGTGTAAGATACTCGCTCTGAAAACATGCATCACACAAGAGGGTGGCATAGTTTGAAAAAAAAAATGTGTGTATCCCTTACACCACAATGCCGCCAAAGGTGTTGCCTCTCTTGACACAATATGTCGCCTTGTTCTAGGCCTATACAGAATAACTTGTCAAAACGGATACTGTTTGTTTTTACTCGTCCCTGACAACATGATGAATGATAATGTGATCGTTGTGATTTTACATATCTTACATGTAGGTACGTAAAATAATGTTTTCATATCTATTTCCTTGATATTCGCCACTGATTTCAGGAGAAACTCTCGACTGTTCGATGGGTTACACTATCTTTCCGATCCAGGCAGATAGCGTGATACGAGTAATTGCCGACAGGTGGGAAATACAAGCACCCGAGGGTCAAAGGATGGTTGTATGGATACAGTCTATCAACAACGAGTACATAACGGTTACTACAGAGGATGAAATATCTACCACAGAGAGTGAAATTGAACTTAAAAATTTCAGCAAATCTCCTCCCATCTTTTCACTTGGCCACATGCTGAGACTTAGACTATATATTATATTCATACATGACATATTCATATACACATATCCTGTGAGAGTTGACATCACCGCAACGTGTTTAAAAGGTAACCTGTTCCATTCGGCATGGGCGATACACAATGACATTGTCATTTTTGTCATGAATAAACGTGCCATTTTGTTATTGCTGGTACCGTCATGATCTACACTAAATGATTTGATTTTAAATTGAATCATGGCCATTAATTGATAACTACCATTTTATGTTCACGTTCTATAGAAAATCTTGAACAATAATAAATGCAAAACACCCATCAAAAATAACCTTAGTTAAACACTGATACTCGGCAGAGTGCGAAATAAATTGCTACAACGATTGAATTTTAATTGGTAAATTAAGTTATTAAGTTATTTGATTAATAAACATCGAGTAGGATTAATTTTATGTAACAAAGGTTTCACTTAGAGAGACTATAATATAGTTTCTCTAAGTGAAATCTTCGTTACATAACTTGAATTATGTTTTTCATAGAGTATAATTATAGTTATTATTTTTGTGATACACTTTTGTTAAGGTACACATCTCTTGCCTCCTCTGCAACTCATCGGGGAACAGTCCCCTCTAGAAGGCCTGGTAGTTTGGGGATCTGCTACGGACAGCTTTGTTTGCAGTGATGACTTTACAGAAAACGTTGGTGATTCGATCTGTGGAGCACTTGGTTTTCCTTCCTATCATAAGATTACTAGCTCCAAGTTGCCCTCTTATTTCAACGCACGGAGTTGGATGAAGGCTGAAAGTTGTCCCGAGCGTAAGTGAACTTTTCTCTAGCTGTGTTTGGTTTTCTCAGGTTGCGATTCATAGAGAGGATAGTGATTGGTGTAAAAACGTATGTGATCACTATAAACTTGCAATCATCATAAGTTATTTGGATAGTTTGAACCTTTCAAGAAACTCTTTGTTGTTCATAATTACAGTTATCTTTTACAGGAAAGTGTCCTGCAACAAATTTCTTCATGATTTCGTGGTCACTAATCACGAATGCTTTGTAATAAGGTATTCAGTTTAATTAGGTAAAATTAGATTAATTAGATGAAATAACGTCCTAACAAATGGGAAATGACTGATAAAATTAACAATGTTTTCTTCTATAAGCAAACATAATGCCTTACCACATTTTGGATTCTTAAATCAACAAAATATACAATTCCAAAAAGATGTGATAGTAACGTTATTAGTCTTTACAAAGTTAAAATGTTACGATGTAAATACAGTTTAATGCTCTCCTGTCATCATCATTATGACTTTAATAGCAATATTTGAATTCTTCTCAGATTTGAATGTATCCGCATACACATCTAGCTCTTATAACAGTCTGACAGTCACTGACAATATAAGAGTATTACAGAGCACATTCATTTTTTTTTCTGTCAATAGAGTAGATGACAAGCAAATCCAAAGATTGATCTGTGGTGAAGGAAAAAAAAAAATTATGTTTCTTTTAATTCGTCTCACAGATTCGCGAAGTATGGTGGATTGCTCTTGGACAAGGACCGAATGTCCATCTCAGAGAGCCGTACACTTGAAATGCCGAGGTAAGGAAACGTGTTGAAAAGTGTTAAGATTCTTTACGTCTTTGGTAGATATTAACGATATGACACAACATCACAAAAATAACAAAGTGGTGCAGGACCCTATTTTAAATGAGGACTCGTATTGGTGAAATAGATGAAACTAATCGATCTTTGTCGTTTTCATTTATCATTTTCTGAAAGAGCAATTTACCCTCCACATTATCTCACTTAGGAATGTAAAAAATGATTCCCTAACTCAGCCAGTACGATAATATATTCACTTTGATTGCAATGGAGTTTAATATACGTGCATTCTTTTGTGTCCCACAAATCGCACTGAGCTCCACTCGATGTGATTAAGCACTTGAATATTACCCTAAACTTCTGTTCATCTCTTCTCATTACATACATTTGCATAGTGTGTATACTCCATGATTACCCTAATCATTTCCATGGGTCATGCAATTCTCAAGCTTTAAGTCTGCTCTTTCGGAATCTGTCCTTGTTTATAATTGGCGACTTTGGTGGTTTTGTTATTCAGGGTCACAATTGCAACTCTGATTACTATAACAAATACAATACTGCGGGAAGTCTGAAACGGCACACTGTCAAACAAGCTGATCTACGTATAAAGCTATAAATTCAATTCAGTTCAATTCAATTCAATTTTATTCCACATGCTAAAACGTATAAAAAAACACAAGTACATGTACACGGATATAACATATATTGCACAATAGGTTTACATAAGAAACAGAAGGAATGATGCAAACAGCTATAATTAGCATGTGTGGGAATCAGAAAAAGACCATATAGGACT
Source organism: Diadema setosum (assembly GCF_964275005.1). Taxonomy (NCBI): domain Eukaryota; kingdom Metazoa; phylum Echinodermata; class Echinoidea; order Diadematoida; family Diadematidae; genus Diadema; species Diadema setosum. The sequence continues at coordinate 3,844,300 of NC_092688.1, forward strand.
TATCAAGGCCGATTCCCTTACAAATGAGGCTACAAATTACAATCAAAGATATACATTTTTAGAATGAATCTATACCATTAGAAATTATACACAAAATTGCAAAAAGGACAAAATACACACAAAATACAAAGCAAAACAAAACAAAAAGGCAAATATCCCAATAATTATCCAGCTGCACTTTGGATTAAAAACATTCTATATCTACGTTTAAAAGATGATAATATAGGACATTCTTTGATAATAACAGGTAGTTCGTTCCAGGACTTAGCTCCAATATATCTAATTGTAGTCTGTGAAAACTGATATTGGAAAAAAAGGTAAACATATGTTATTAGCACATCTTGTGTTATAACTATGGACTGCACTATTTTGAACGAATAACTTATGGAAGGTTACAGGTAAAACGCCTTTAAAATATGAAAACATAAATATGGCCACTTGTAATTGCACTATTTGATCAATTTTTAAAACTTTCATTTTCTTGAATAATGTTGCAGTGTGCTCAAAAGGGCTTACGTCACAGACTATTCTAATTGCACGCTTTTGTAATAATAACACACGGTTTAATAAGTACAATGAAGTGTGACCCCATACTATTGCACAATAAGTTAAGTGGTGGGAAATCAACGTGCGATATACGGTTAAAAGAATCTTTGAAGGAAGTGCATATTTTAAATAACTCATAACACCTACAATTCCGCTTATTTTAATACAAACATCATTTATATGGTCTTTCCATGTTAAACCATCATCAATTATCACACCAAGAAATTTAATATTATTCACTTGTTTAATTTTAACATTACCTTTTTATATTTGTAAAACATTTTCATCTATTACCTTTTTCTTTGTTTTAAAAATCATATAACATGATTTTGCTATGTTTAATACCAGGCGATTTGCAGCAAACCAAGAATACGCTTTCTTCATTTCTGTGTTAACCATATGATTGACTTCATGAACATCCCGACCAGAGAAAAATAAGTTTGTGTCATCTGCAAATAATATAGACAACAAAGTAGGACTTACAAATTGCAGATCATTGACAAATAACAGAAAAGGAGGGGACCCAGTACAGAGCCTTGTAGAACGCCTGTTTTTACATAACACAAATCTGATTTTATATCATTTACAATTGTATATTGTGAACGATATGATAAATAACTCTTAAACCAATTCAGAGCACTCTCTCTTATTCCATAATATTCCAATTTAGTAATAAGTATACTATGATCTATACAATCAAATGCCTTTATTAAATCTAAAAACATTCCAACCACAAACTCATGATTTTCAAATGCATTTGATATTTTTTCCATTGATTTGAGTAACGCCATAAAAGTGGAATAACCATGTCGGAATCCAAAGTGATGATGATATAAAGTATCATTTTTATCAATGAAAGATATCAATCTAGCATAGACTAGTTTTTCAAACAATTTGGTGAAAATTGACAACAGCGATATAGGTCTATAGTTTTGTAATTAGTGCTTATCCCCCTTTTTAAAAACTGGAATTACCTTCGCAACTTTATGCTTCCGAGGGAATATACCATTTTCCATGGATTGGCTTTGTGCAGGTTTGTGCAGGTAAGTATGAATAGATTCAGATGAATCATATACATCAGAAATAATATTGCTACCTATAGTGCAAAAATATTCATTAAAATGTTGTGCGACAGACTCTTTATCATCAATGAGATGACCATTGATTTGTAATGAATCTATACAATTACTCTGTCTTTGTTTATTCATGACGTCATTTATGATAGACCATGTTTTCTTTAAGTTCCCACGCACGTTGTTAAATTCCCAATGATAATATTTACGTTTTCTCTTATGTATTTCCTTATTTACCATATTCCGATATTGTTTATATTTCTGTTCATTATCAACACTACGATTCTTAAGATACTTACGATACAATAAATATTTCTTTTTACACATTTTCCGTAGTGTACTATTAAACCATGGTTTATCCTTCTTTTTCAATCTGTGTACCCACTTCTGCAATGGAAAACACTCGTTATAAAACAAGAGACACTTGGCAAGAAAGGCTTCAAATTGTTCATCCACACCATTTCTGTTTACAATGTGTTCTCAGTTACAAGTTCGAAGCATATTACAAAAATTAGAGGACGTATGTAATGTGTTCAAATCCATGACATACTCACATAGTCATGCTTAAACAAACAGACATACAAACATTCACAGACCAAAGTGCCTTAGATAATCATATGGGACTGAATAGGCCCTACGTTAGAAAACAAGTCATTTACAGTTCTCTATGACATTGCATATAATGTTGTTTAATAAGTTTAAGTTTACACTTAGGGAAGCGAGTTTGAATTGGAAGGAATCAGGACCCCGTTATAAATGTTTACCTTTGATATGTTCTAAATAGGAACGACATTTGGATAGTCCCCCTGAAACTGTCAAAATGGAAATGGGATATCACATTATGATATTTCGTTTTACTATGGCCATTGGGTTGAGATATTTTCAGTACAAAATAGTAGATAGGATTTTGTTTTTAAATAAGCAGCTGGAAGATATTGTACATTTATTTTATGAGTGTGAAACTAGTAAGTCAATCTGGAATGAAACTGAAAAACATGGATGAATGAAGGTTCTAGAGCACAGATAAAATCTAGTTTGGAAAATATTATTTTTGGTTTTAAATTTTGGTTTTGATTTTGATTAAGCAACAACTGTTTGTACAAAAGTTTCAAAAACAAAGTCCCTAGGTTTGACTATATAAAGAAAAAAATATTGAATATTATGCAGATGAGAGATATATTTATTCTGTATCGGGTACTCTCAACAAGTTCAGTTTAAAGTAGCAGTCATTCCAACATTTATTTGTGTAAATATTCATGAGAGAAATGTTAACAAAAAAAAAAAAAGAGATTATGGCTGAATGTGTTAAGTTTGTATCATCTTGACATGCAGACAGTAAAATAGTCCATGGAGTGCTAACAAGTTTGGAAAAAAAAGACCACATTATAACTATTCGATTTTACACTGTAACGAAACATCGGTTAGAAGAGCACAAATTTTATACATTTTTATACTTTCTTCCATTATAAATCTTCCTTGATAATACGAGTGCCATAAAATATATATCAACTCAAGAGAAGTCTCAAGAAATGTAACCTTTATGTAAGTTTATGAACATAATTTGTATAAAATGTATCATTCGAATATTAATGACAGCTCACAAGACCTTGCGACAAAGTTGAGTATCAGACGCAAGTGAGCTCTTTCAGACTAATGTTTTCTTGTCTTGAAAATTTTATAAAACATGTACTTTAGTTTTTTTCATTTTCTTTTCAAACGATTTAATGAACGAATTAACACTATGATTTAATGCGTTTAAAGGCAAACATGAAACTTGTAATATTACATGTTTACTATTCAGCAACGTTGCAGCGCGTTAACCATAACGTCTTCGTTTATGGAATCGTACAAACTTTTTATGCCAAAACTACCCAAACGAATGTTTTTTTTTTCTTTCAGCGAAGATTTACAAGCACCTTTGCCTTGAAATTTATGAATCAACAACTCGAAAATATGAAACAATACATTCGTCAAATTCATGCCTAACAAATCAGTTAAGCACGAATTAATTTTGAAGAATATTTTCTATTTCTTTATCGGGAAAATTATGGTCTTCCTCCCCTCAGTTCCTGGTTATCTCGGATGTTACAAGAAACTATCAAGTACGCAGATCAATATTCTAAGTCGGAATTTCTCCAGACATACCGTCAAGCACGACCTGGAATGTGTTTCCATTTGCCGAGAACAAAGGCAGTTTGCGGACGTAGCTGTTCTACATCAAGGCGCATGCGTGTGCGTCCCATCAAAGTCATTTGCCAGCATATCCTCTTCAGAAACCAACCTTCATGAGTGGACATTTCCTGATAGAGCTGAACTGGAATTCAAATCTGCTGTGTGTTATGCTTTTAACGGTAATTTTCACTGCTTTTACTGTAGACAATGTATATTTTGAGAGTATATGTTCAAATTTTACGTAACGGCTATAATTTTCCGTCATCAATCTATTTTTTTCTCTTCGGGGAGGGGGGGGGGGGCGTTTAAGAGTGTTTTTTTTTTATATCTTAGGGATGTAATATTTTAAACTAGATGTCTTGTTTCCAAATTAGATTCCTTCATGATTTCTGTAGCTTTTTATATTAATTTACATTTACCGCGTTTACCTTCACCTTTCTATACCGTCTTCCATGTCTTTGTTTAGAATTAGTACATACCTTAGCACTGAACTCTAATTCATGAAGAACTTTGTGTGGCTACGTGGGATCTAGACATGGCAATTAAATTAATAGCTTGCGTAATGGTGATTCAAAACATGTGTTTGTGCCTCATAACTTCATACAATTTTTGCTCATTTCTGGTTGCCTACAATTTAGTTTCCTATGGCTTTTGCGACCAAATTTACGACGTCCTACACGGACAATGGGATTCCAACGTCACGTGGTTTGGTTCCATTGTAAACCTAACCTGTGAGGAAGGTTACGTCATCAATGGCAGCGCCTCACTGCAGTGTGTGACACTACGTGGACAGTCGACTTACTTTCCTGATTGGAACTCGTCGGTACCAACTTGCAAAGAAGTGGACAGTACGTTTCCAGTCTCATATTTAATTTCTTTTGAATTGCACTCACTGATCACATGGCGCTCTCATTTTGAATTCAAAGAGGTACAACGTACCACTTTGCACAGCTCAGAGACAATAGGTAATGGTAAGCATGTATTATCAAAATTCTTGGCAAACTCAGCAATGTAGCACATAAGAGGTAAGGGTCAGCATGTTAATATCAACATTCTTGACAAACTCACCAACGGGCACATCGACACCAAGAAATCACTGTGTCCCCTTTTCTCAAGCTTGGGATGCCTCCTGACAAAACTCTCCTTAAAAACAAAATGACGAAGACTATAACAACTCTCGGGGTCAGAAACGTATTGGTCAAATCAACAGTTTTTATGAGGGACGAAATCTTTACTTTTCCATTTAATTCATGGGGGCATGTATTGGGTTTGCACTCTTTGCGCAATTTGGAAAGGGTATCTATAATTATCACGCAAAGACTACATGGAAGAAAACAAACCTTGAAAGCCAATGATATGTTTTCATACTTCGTGTAAGTGTTCCTTTGTTAGAGCAAGCAATGGCAGTGATTAACACCATCATTTTCTCTCCCTCCCTCCTTTACCTCTTTCATATCTGCCTCCCTGAGGTTTTGCGATTTCCCTGTTAACATTTCTAACGGAAAATAGAACTCTACCGTGACGTCACTTGGCTCCTCAATAACTCTCACTTGCGATGATAGTTACGTCATCAATGGCAGTGCCACTTTGCGATGCATAAGTTCTGCCGACAGCAATCTACCTGTGTGGAATGCATCCCTTCCAACCTGTCAGAGTGTAGAATCAATGTCCTGGAGTACTTTCTTCTCCTTTTTTTATCTGAACTATGAAACTTAAATTTATTCCACTGTTTGTTTGTTTTTTTTTTTTTTTTACTTCTAAGTCATTGTATTCCACCACCCACAGGTGACTCTATTATAATTATGTCCCAATCCAAGAATTAGGATGCCCAGCTGATGACTGAATACCATTATAGACAATGATAGATGCACACTTTTATTGAGTAGGAAAGCATGACATAATAAAGAATCGTTTACATGTTTCCATATTACTGACTATCCCCATTACTTAAACTGTCTTTTTAAAACCATTCTATCTTTTTTCAGGTAACAGGTTGAAATGTGGTCACCCTGGTATCGTTTCACACGGAAAATGGGATTCAAACATCACACAGCCCGGATCCATGGTAACACTGGATTGTGATGATGGTTACGTCGTCAATGGTAGTGCAACATTGCTGTGTGTGACGTCATCCAACGACAATCCGTTGGCATACCTACCAGTTTGGAATGCATCAACCCCATCTTGCCAAGAAGTTGATGGTAAATGTTCAATCTGATAGGTCTCCCTCTCTGAAGCTGATCTAGTCATGGATGCAATTGTCCGCATACAATTTTTTTTTTGTTTTTTTGGTGTGCGCCTCCATAGGTAGCCCCACTCATTTAGGGCTGTGATTATATTGTCTCTTTTACCAGGTTTTTGCTGCATTTTTGCAGTATGGTTGTTTATATTGTATTCTGTTTGTGTCAAGGATCTTGCTAGACCATTTCCAGTCAATTTGTTGGTAAGTTAGCTGTATATTTAAGCAGATGAATTTTGTATCTTGATACTGTTGCCTACTCTGTATTGCCATTTTCAGTGTCCAGTCCAGTGTTGTACACTTGCTTCATGCATCTTGTATGTGTACTTGCTTTGTACTTTCAATAGCACCTTTTGTTGTAACACCGTTCACATGTGTATGTCAATAGCATCACCTTCACAGCTGAATGGAGGGGATTAAGATCTGGCGTCTCTGGAATCTATTCTTTTGTATACCTCTGATTGTATCTCTCTTGAACGTGAACCATGTATTCATGCTGCCAACTGATGCTTGTAACTGTAATCACAGTCTACTTTCTCCTGTTCACAGGCTTGTCAGACACTGTGGTAAACCTGTTGCATACTATAGCAACACATGTGCATGTTTTCAGTTGGCCATCCTACTGTCCGGTGACATTCAAACAAACCCAGGTCCATGTACTGAAGTCGATGTAATGCAACATGCTAATGAGTATTGCAGTAGTTTTCAACCGAATCGTATTACTTATAATGTACATGCCCTCCATCAGTTTAATGGGAAGCCCAGTCATCTACTTCCTTTGACTGTTTGGAGAAGGGTATGTGATCTTGGGATTGCGCAGCAGCGGCGTACTCACAGGGGACGCCGCAGGCGGAGGATTCCAAGGTCACAGTCCCTTTGTGATGCTTCCAGTGGGTCTCAATTTGGTTTATGGAACGCAAGATCCTTGACGAATAAAGTCGATGCAGTGTCAACTCTGATTGTAGATAATGATATTGATGTGTTAGTCATCACTGAGTCATGGCTTTCAGGTGACCAGAGGGATGAGCCTACCCTTGCTGAATTGAAATTATCCCTTCCAAATTTCAATATTATCAATCATCCCAGAAAGACATCTAGAGGAGGTGGTATCTGCGTCCTGTATAGGTCTGCTGCGCGTTGTGTTGTCAATGACACACACAAATTTTTGTCTTTTGAACTGCTAGATCTCACGATTCATCTCACTTCTTCATCTACTGTTCGGGTTTATTGCATGTATCGCCCACCCCATTCCTCTCGTCACACCTTTACCAGCAACGACTTTCTTGATGAGTTTTTAACTCTCCTCGAGAGCGCTGCTGTTGATGCTCATCCAACCATTCTTCTTGGTGACTTTAATATACATGTAGATGATTCTGCTGATAGTTTCGCTCAGTCTTTTCTCAATGCCGTTGAAGCCTTTGGGTTTCATCAACATGTTAAGGGTGCCACTCACCAAGCAGGCCACACACTTGATTTAGTCTTTAGTAGGAAATCTGAAGATATTATTTCCCATATCACTGTATTGCCATCTTTGCCATCTGATCACTCCGCCATTCTTTCCGCCATTAATCTTAAAAGCCCACCAAACCCTAGAAGGAAAGTTACTTTAGAAAGCTTCGCAATATTGACACCAACTCTTTCCGCCATGATATTAAACAGGCTTTGTTGACTTCCCAGTGTACATCTTGTCCTAGAGAAGCAATTTCAATGTATAATGACATGCTGAGTAATCTGTTGGACAAGCATGCCCCTGTTAAAACCGTGACTGTGACAATTAGACCCAATGCCCCTTGGTTCTCTGATGAGATTAGGGAGGCCAGGAGGCGTCGGCGTCGTGCTGAACGTCGCATGTTGAAGTCCGGCATGCAGACTGACATGGACCTGTACCGTCAAGAATGTGAGCTGTACTACAGTCTGATTACCGATGCAAAGTCCCAGTACCTGAGAAAAGAGATCGCCAATGCTGACTCTAAACGACTATTCAACTTCGTGAAGAAACTGTCCACCCCTTCTGACTCTTCTATTTATCCTGAACACTCATCTGATTCAGAACTGGCGCACAGGTTCAGTATATTCTTCATGAAGAAAATCGATGATATTGTGTCTTCCTTTGTATCTGACGTGAACCATTTGGAGTTATCCGTCCAGGCTCCTGAGAACTCTTTGAACTGTAACCTGAGCGAGTTTAATCCGGTCACTGATGAACAGCTTCGACGTCTCATCATGCTATCTCCACCAAAATCTTGCACTCTGGACCCTCTTCCAACTTGGCTGCTCAAAGAGTGCCTTGATGAGCTGCTTCCGGTTCTTAAAAACATCATTAACACATCATTGTCATCGGGTATAGTTCCAATACCTTTCAAGACATCTCTTGTTTCCCCTCTGTTGAAGAAACCGAACCTAGATCCCGATGTCCTGAGCAATTACCGACCAATTGCCAATCTGCCATTTGTGAGTAAGCTTCTTGAAAGGATTGTGTCTACACAGTTAATGTCTTATGTTGACAGTAATCATCTGCTTCCTACAAACCAGTCAGCATACCGCAACCTCCACTCAACAGAAACTGCCTTGTTGAAAGTGCTCAACGATCTCCTTCTTGCTGTCGACAAGGGCAATGAGGCTGCTCTTCTTCTTCTTGACTATTCGGCTGCGTTTGACACGCTCGACCACACGTTGCTACTACAACGACTTAGTAATGACTACTCCATCACAGGCACTGCCATCCAATGGATCAAGTCATATCTTCAAGATCGCACTCAGAGGGTGATAATCAATGGGACCTGTTCACGTCCTAGTCCTATCAGCTGCGGAGTTCCGCAAGGATCCGTTGCCGGCCCCCTTCTTTTTCTCCTCTATACAGGTCCACTCACCAGAATCATCAATTGTCATCATGGAGTCAACTACGCTATGTATGCTGACGACACTCAAATTTACATAACTATGTCACCTGGCGATAGGATTGCTGCTGTTAATTCACTGAGAGAATGTCTCAATGACATCAAAGCCTGGTCCACTGCCAACAGACTCCGTCTGAACGAAGACAAGTCTGAACTCATCCATTTCTCATCACAGTTTAGGAGCACAGTTCCTCTACCAGATCTAACTACTCGGGATGGGATTATTAAGGTCTCTGACTGTGTTAGAAACCTTGGCTTTACTTTGGACAAACACCTAACTCTTAAACACCATATCACAAACATTTGTAAGTCTGCATCATGGGGTATTTTCAAAATAGGGAAGATCAGGCGTCTGCTTGATCAATCATCAGCTGAGCGGCTCGTCCATGCCTTCGTCTCCTCCTATCTGGACTACTGCAACTCCCTCCTTGCCGGCTCCCTCTTTCTCACATATCCCCTCTCCAACGTATCCAAACTTCAGCCGCTAGATTAGTCTCCCTTAGTAGGAGACATGACCATATATCTCCTGTTCTCCGCTCACTACATTGGCTTCCAGTCCATTCCCGTATTACTTTTAAGATCCTACTTCTGACGTACAAAATCACACGTAATCTTGCACCCATATATCTTCAAAACCTAGTCTCTCTCCGCTCCTCCTCTTCTGCCAGACCCCTCCGTTCATCTTCCTCTCTCCAATTACTTCATGGCCCACGTACAAAAACCCGTTATGGTGACCGAGCCTTCTCTTCCATTGCTCCCACTCTTTGGAATAAACTCCCTCTGTATATTCAGAATGCCTCATCTGTCGAATCATTTAAAATTCTTCTTAAAACTCACCTGTTTAATCAGTTGTAATTTGTTTTTCTCCTGGAGGCGCACACAGTTATCAATTATTGTACCATTGTACCATATGTATTTTTCTTTTCTTTTCTTTTCTTTCTTCTTCTTTTGTTACTGTTAACGCTGATTTTGTTAATGTTATTGTGTTTTCTAATTTATTTGTATGAGTAGCAAAGTGCGCTTAGAAATGTCAGTATGAAGCGCCACATAAATGCAATTATTATTATTATTATTAAAACCTGAACATCCATAATATTCTGTTTTGCTGAGTTCCTTAACTCTTAATGTGCCAGGCCCCAAACCCCTAACGTGCCAGAGGTTTTTACCTAACGCCAGAACGTTTCGAGACTGGACTGACAATGAAATTTAAAACCGCCATATCTCTGAAACTATTGACTGTTTTGAATTGAGTTCTACACAACATATATCAAGAAATGTTTGCTCTTTCGTGCCATGCAGTCAGATTGCCACAATATCTATCTGAATCTGAAATATTGCAGAAATATTTGATACATCAAAAAAATTATTAGAAATTTTTGTGTAGTATGGAAAAAAAGAGTCAGTCTTGTTTTTTCTTCAATGGAACGCTCCCTTGACTCTGTGAGAAAGTTTTAGAGCAACATTTCCTCTTTCAAATGATAACAAAATTGCCTTCTAGAATTGTATGATTCCAAATATACTAGCAGTTTATTTTGTCTTGGCAATTTCTCTTTCTGCCTCAGTAATTCATTCCCAAATCTGAGTCCTTTAGTCCCAGATCCTGTATTTGAAACTAAAGTAATTGTCCCGGGCCCTGGAATAGTGTCTTTTGTCCACCTGAGAAGGAAGAACCTGCTAATCCTCCTTTTGTCTACGCGGACCGCGGGCGGGCGTACTCTATTGAAATCGGCAGGCCTTTTGTCCACGCGCAATTCCTATGCTAGCATGGGGATGATTAGTGACGTTCACCAAAACAAAAGGATGAAAGACTTGACCGACGAACGAAAGCTGACCCTCTTTGAGGGACAAAATCAAAGCAGCTTCCCGCAGGACAGCGTCCAAGCGGAACAATGCGAGTGGAACCGCATAGACAATACACGCAGAGTCAATAGCATACACACGCGTGGTTTACCTATGAGACTTTTGATCCATACACATCTCGCAGAGGGTGCGCCCGCTGCGGATTTTCCCGATGTGAGAAAAAAACATCTAGCTAAAAAATTGTGTATTTACTCAAAATTTTCCAATGTAAGCAGGCTCATATTTTTAGTGGAAACGATGGCTATGCTAATCAGCTACCAGTACATATCATTGGCAGTTGCTTGGTGTAACACATTATGGTACCACAAGAACTTAAATGATCAATGCTTTTCTCACTGTTCTTAGTCGCCGATCGGCGACCATGGCACGTCAGGACTAAGGTCGCCGTTCGGCGACCATGGCACGTTAAGAGTTAAATTAGTTCGAATAATACCTTTCCAATAACGAAGGTTTGAAAAGCGAGAAATCTCAAAGCAGTTGTATATAATTCAGAGTGCATTTTCTTAAAGCCACTGTCGCTGATGTCGATGGGTTTGAACCATGTACGGCAAGGCTGAGTCCAAGATTTGGGGGAAGCCAATTCTAGGGACTTGAATATCGCTATCATGTTGTTTCTTGTTTTGTACATAAAACGAGAAGCGACCAATAATAGTATGGCATTTTTTACATATTCAAATATATGTTATTGATGCATTTTTCATGCAAAGTGAGAGAGAAATAAAGAAATATCGACGCACACGCACGAAAGGAGGATATTTCATATCGGTGAACATTTTAATATATCACAACAGTTTACTTTATTTGAGGATTTTGCGTGTCTCCCAGATTGAAATACCACTATCCTCTGAATGTGGGAGTTTGTTAATGACGTTAGCACTTAGAAACAAGGGAACAAGATACAGTAACACTTGTTTCTTACTCAGTATGCTCAATCATGATAAGGATTAGGATTATCGATAACAAAAAAGATTGTAGTAGGAATTTTTTTGTCTTACTTTTAGAATACGAAAAAGAAATAAATCTAATGCTTACTTGATTTGATTTGATATCTGAATGTCTTTTTCATGCATAAATGTAATACAAAGTCACTTGAACAAACTCATTGAGCACAGTATAAATTCAATCTGACAGTTAAAACAGATAAAAAATTAATCCAGATATCCAAAATTTTTCTAACACGATGCAAAATGAAAACAAGCAGGTATCATTTTATGCATATATGCAAACATAAGATCTTTTGTATCTGCGTTCAAAAGACAAATTAAGCAACTCTGGATATAAAAAAAAAAAAAAATCAGGAGACCATCATCATAAGCAAACGCTTTAGGAGGATAATGGCCTCAGAAATGATTGTCTAAACAATACGACGTTCTATGAATACAATATTGAAGTCATCACTCACTGAGTAAATATAGATTATGATTGACACATAAAGAGAAGGTTGGCCTGAATGAATACCATTGCTTTTTATTCATTGCCCATCGGGGTAAATTAAAAAAACAAAAAACAAGACAAACGCAGGCCTGCAAGAATTGAATAGAATTGCCTGGCACCAATTAATATATACATGGTCATTGGTAACGTTCGACAATCAACAATCGACACTCTTCGGCTTTTTGTGTGCTTGCATTGAGATCAGTTAAAAGATACAGGCACCTACACAATTCGTTACGGAAATCGGAGTCGGGTCAACCTACAGTACTGCATGGTATCCCTACGCCGGTTATTCCCTACCGGCTGTTATGGATATACGCATTTTGCAGTAAGATGTAGCAGTACAGCAAAATACGAATCCTTGTCTCCCTACATCTTCTTACCACATTGTTAGGTGATCCGAGTATCCTCTCGTTAGGTGATCCGAGTATCCTCTCGGATCACCTTCTGTATCTGTACTGATTCTTTGTTCTTCTTCTTTTTCTTCTTCTTTCTCCGCAAAAGTTGTGTAACGCTAATCTCGGAAAGTCCTCTTCCTATCAATGTCAAAATTATACCATACATGTATCATGTCCCAAAGACGATCCTTATAATAAAATCATAGTGATTATTCAACCGTGACGTCACTATGACGTCATTATATGAAAACACATTCTCAATCATATCTCTTTAATGGAATGAAAATTTTCAATGAAATTTACGTCACATATATTTCAGGTCAAGCGCATTCTACTCATATAAACACAATTCACATTTTCTCTTAAAACGTGCGCGTACGCGCGCGTTGAAATATTTGTATGCTCAAATCGAGCTCAATTTTTTTTTGCACACGTTTCAGAACATTTGGAGCATTTTTTGAAAAATTGAAAAAAATGGACGGACGCGTACGCGCGCGCACATATACGCACGCACAGCTCATACCCAATAGAAATTTCCCGTTTTTTCGCACTTAACGGATGCTTTAGATATCAAGGAATATTTCTACCAAGTTTCAAGTCAATCCGACTCAATATGACGTCATACGGACCCGTCAAAGTTGAAATTCCGCGCGCGCGTCAATGGCGATATACAGTCCAACAATGCCAAAAAACTGCCAATTTTTAATCCGATTTTACTCGTCAGGATGGACGGTGACCCCCCATTTTCTTTACATATTCTGAAAGCTGATGAGTTGTACATGTCAATTCATGGGTTGGCGATGCTGGAAAAATGATTAAAAGATATCAAATTTCTTAATAAAATTAAAAAAGTAAATTTTCAAAATGACGTCATCAAATTTTAAGTTCACTCAAGCGTATCTCACTTATTCTTTTGTTGATTTTCATCCAAATTTCAATATGTTGTAGCTTTTTTAATGGTCTTTCAGTCATATTATAACAACAGTTTGATTGGACGACGGCATCACCTCGTAAAAAGGGATTAAAAGTAACATTGTCAAATTTGACCAGTTTACGTGTTATCTCTATGGGAGTGCAGTTTTTCTGGAAATGAAAACTGACTTGACTATCTTCATCGAGCACTAGCTCACTTATGCTTCGGTGAATTTCTCCCAGATTTTAATATGTTGTAGCTGACATTTTAAGCTATTGTTAATGTGCCCTTTGTTTTTTCATACGGTGTCGGGATCACGTCTAAAAACTTGGTTGAAATTAAAGCTTATCTTCGATGTATTGAGATATTCCTTTCTTTTTGCAACTTTCTTTACAAAAACTCAAGAAAAACAAGCCCTATCAGCCCAATATTTTGCACATGTTTAGTTCATGTCACGTACATTATTTCATAAAATAACAACTACTTGATCAGACGTAATCTTGGGTATGTAAATTAGGGTCAAAGGTCATAAATGTATCAGCTTGTATCTTGGTGAATACATGTCCTATCTTTTCCATATTTTGCACACGTAAAGACCATGTTACAAGGATCATTTCACAAAATAACCACTTTTTGCTCAGATGCCATCTTGGCTGTGCAAAGTGGGGTCAAAGGTCATATGTACTTCTTTCTTTATCTTCGTTATGACGTGTTATCTCTATGGGAGGGAATTTTTGTAGATGTGAAAATTGACATGATAGTCTTTATCGAGCACTAGGTCACTTATGCTTCGGTGAATTTCTCCCAGATTTTAATATGTTGTAGCTGAGACTTTGGGCTATCGAAAGTGTGCCCTCTATTTTTCATACGATGTCGGAATCACGTCAAAAAACGTGGTTAAAATTAAAACTTATCTTCGATGTATTGAGATATTTCTTTCTTTCTGCAACTTTCTTTACAATAACTCAAGACAAACAGGCCTTATCACCCCCATATTTTGCACATGTTTAGTTCATGTCACGTACATTATTTCATAAGATAACAACTACTTGATCAGACGTCATCTTGGGTAGGTAAATTAGGGTCAAAGGTCATAAATGTATCATCCTGTATCTTAATGAATACATGTCCTATCTTTCCCATATTTTGCACACGTAAAGACCATGTTACAAGGATCATTTCACAAAATAACCACTTTTTGCTCAGATGCCATCTTGTCTGTGCAAAGTGGGTCAAAGTTCAAATATACTTCATTCTGTATCTTCGTTAGTGTATACGGAATTGTGTACCATAGATGGCAGGTCTGACTCCCTTTTCTAAATGAGAATCCAAACATCACACGGCCAATGTCCACTAAACACAGATGAAACCGGTATGGTCATGCCTATTGGGATCAGGAGACTCAAATCGTTGATTTACGAACAGATCGAATCACCTAATTTGTCAGTGTTGACAAATTCCAAGTCTAGTTCGTTATTCCCTCCGTCTAGGCAACGTATCGAACTGTGGTCATCCTGGTAATATATCGCACGGAACATGGGGTATTAACACCACGCTGCTTGGATCCACTGTAACACTGGATTGTGACGAAGGTTATGTCCTCAACGGTAGTGCTACATTGCTCTGTGTGACTTCACCAGGCGGTAGTCGATCGACACACACACTAGTCTGGAACGCGTCAACCCCATCTTGTATAGCAGTTGAAGGTAAATGCTCGATCCTTGTCTCTGTTCTATCTAATACTAGTCAACAATCGAATGGAATTTTTTTCTGTATGTAATTCCACACACTTTTTTGTCTTTTTGCATCCTTTAAATTTTGAAGTGAGCAGGAATACATTCCCAGCCTAAAAAAGTAAGGACGGGCCCTGTCGTGAAGTCGGCTATCACAGAAAGACCAATCACGCTGACACATTTATCATTTCATAAGCTTGATTTCATCTAATGCAATTCATTATTTCGATTCATCCTTTTTTTTTTTCCGGTAGAATTGCACTATAAGTGGCTGCGGTTTCAAGGATTTCCAGCTTTAGTTGGAATTCTTCTGTTTCTGTAAACAACATTCGAATGATATCGTTTTTGGTATTTTCACTTAAATCGCATTTGCATAACTTGCTGATGACTATAGCTGTGGCACCGAATATGATTTTTACCACCGAATTTTAGATGAAACATTTGGTTCTAATTGGACTTCTGGAACAGTGAGTGCATTATGTTAGAATGAGTGTGCACATTGCTTTGCCAATAAACACGCAATATGGGGGGGGGGGGGGTGAAATATATGAAGCTATTTCTTCCTGACCTAAGACCCTGCTGTTTGCTTGCAATCAATAGGTGCAAGCCAGCCTACACAGGGAATCACGCGAATACGAAAAACTGTAACATCATCTGCAGGTGAGTAGACAGGCAGATTGCATGTTTTTACTACTCATTGCTTTTCCTTTAACATGCTTTAAAGGGGGGGGGGAATCCAGTCAAAAAATAAATAAACTCTGAGAGAAGGAGGAAAAAAATATAGAAAAACGGAAGATTTGACATTTTGAAATTTCACATTTCTTTGGATAATATTTCTTGACGAGTCCTTATGAATATACAAAAGAGCGAGTCGATGATGACATGCCTTCACAATTTTTTATATAATCCTACGTTTTTATATGAAATTCGGCAATATTGCTATTAAAAGGTGATACGAGTTAAAGCATATCCCCATGCCAAAATATATCAAAGTTAACATTTAATTACTTTTTTTTTATATTTCCGGTGGCTTTAACTCTTTATGTGCCATGGTGGAAACCCCCTGAGTGCCACGTTATTCTGAGACACGAAGGTAGTCATGCTTTGAGAAAGAATTATGTTTTTCCAATTTGTATAACTTCTACAAATTTCTGTTAAGATGAGCATAATAGTAGGCAAAGTTAAAGAGGAATGCCAAGCTTTGTTTCGATATTGTATGACGACTCTATTTTCAATTTTTATTTTGAATGACCAGTTGCTACATTACTGTAAAGGCATGACTTTTGCACATTAAACCGTGAGAGAAACTTAGAATGTACGAGCAAATCTAGTTGGGAACGTCGCTTGATAGTCGATCACCACATAGAATGCAAGCAGTATATGAGAGGAACAAAAGCATGAGAAACGCTTTCATTGTGCCGCAGGATTAGCAGTAATTAGCGGTTTATCGATCGGTCTTGGCGGCTTTGTTTGTTGAGCAGAATATGCGAAGTTGGCACGCCGTCGACTGAGTCGGAGGTGCGAACGTGGCACATAAAGAGTTAAGGGAAGTTTCATATCATAAAGCTGAAACATGAGATATTTGTTATTTCTGTTTATGAAATAAATAAGAAATGTGAGAGCATGGATCATCAACTTCCTTATTTGAATATTCATAACGACTCTTCAAGAAGTGTTTCCTCAAAATTTACAAATTTACAAATTTCATAACTTCCTTATCTCTGATCCGATTTGTATAATTTTTCACAGTTCTAGAGGGTTTTTTTTTCTCTTTCTTGCGAAATTATACAGTTTTGGAATGGATTTCTTTTTTGAATATGGCAACGGGACTTATATCGGTGTAACGCATCAATCATGAACAAATTAACGATAATGGGAGCTTCTCCTAGTCTCAGAGAAAAAAGAAGAACAAAATGTGCACGATGTTTTCTTCTCTGAATTTTGAAGATACTGAGTGATAGACAGCTAGCTGAAAAAAAAATCATGCATATTTACATTCAGAATGGGATATAAAAACACAACGTCCTTTAAACTGCGGACATCAGAAAAAATGCCTTAACATTTTCCATTAGCCTTAGAGTGTGTGAAACTTTGGTACTACATCAAGTTTTTAAAAGGAAATCATATGCATCATTATCTTACATCTACAGTTTTCTTTCGGCCATCAACTGTGCTCATAGGGGGTCAAGTTAGTGAGCATAATAATTCGAACGTCCGGTATCACACAAGGATGTATGTTCATGACTCTTCTACAAAATGTCTATATTTTGTGCGTGATTGTGTATTCTAAGAGTCTTTTTCCTGTGTTGGAAAACGGCATATATTGGCACATAAAGTCAAGTCGTTTATAACAAAATATGTCATCTATATTGCAGAATGGGGTGGATCCATGAGGAGAGAATGGTACATGCGAAGAGCAACTATTACGGGCTCAATTGTCTTGGGACTTCTTCTTCTCGTACTGATTGGTACTGGTATTCTTCGAAAGTGTATCAAGAAACGTAGCACAAATATTCCAGTAAGAAATACCTCCATTTAAATTGAAATTGAAATCAAAATTAAAGTAGCCACCGACGAGAAATACACGCAAAAGTACATAACAAGGATATCGGGACAAAGTGTATACAATGATACAAAGTATGTGAGGTTATGTGCAACATATGAGCGCAGAAACATATATTTTGAGTGTGCATCTCTTTATATATATATATATATATATATATGCGTGTGTGTGTATATATATATATATATACACACATATATAAATATTCAAATTGTGTGTATGAATATTATATTCATATATTGTTGTTCTTGTTTCATGTTTTTTTTTTATAAACCTAGTGAGTTTTTTTTCTTTCTTAAACCTCATTGCAAATTCCATTAAGGGAATAGAGAATGCTTCAAGTGCGTAAAGGATTACTCAATGTTGCGACATGCAACTTGTTAAAACAGTTTTGTTATTTAAGCCGATCTAGTTTTAAGAGTAGGGCAGTGTGTAGCTCGTTTCTAAGGAAAATGATGCCAGCAGAAGTTTTATGGAGAGTCTTCTACATGCAAATTGTATCATTTTCTTATTCATTTCTTCATCAGTATCACTATACTGTGGGAAAAGTGAGCAGCAAGAAAGGTACTTCAATTTCTTTGAGCTGTAGTTCGCTGTCTCACCAGGATGTCAGGATAAAGGATGACCGGGAAAAAGAGCTGTACGTGAGCATGCCAGGTACCATGACAAAGAAATATGAGGTGGACGTTAAGTTTCCTCGGTCTACAAATAACGGTGTAGATAAAAATGAATTAGATGCAGATGATTACCTGCTTCCCAATGTCGACGTGACTAAAGTCAAGACGTGTCAACCTCAGGCAAGTCGTGAAGAGACAGACGCTGATGGCAAAAGAAATAGAAGGTCCTTAACGTCCGACCAGTCCGCGCGCATCCTAGAAACGGATCACCCCGACTACATGAATATCGTTAGTAATGAAAAACGCGGACAAAGGAGACGAAGAGAAATGTCCGAGGTAGATAAAGCTGGCTGTCCCATTGTGGAGACAAAGTCCGATGAAACTGCTTCTTACCAGTCCACAGCAATCCAGGAACCACAAGATTACCATGATTTCGCGAATATCCGTAGATATGAAAAACGCGACCCTCTTGCGAAAGACCTGAATGATCCTTTATGTTCTACATCAATGTACTCAGGCAAACCAATAGATATACCCGAGTTGGATGAAAATGGCTATCTTGTTCCTGAAGCAAATCCAAAAAAATCTACTCTCGACCAAGAAACGCAGGATAATCCCGAGTATGCGAATATTCTAAGAAATGAAAAACCCGACCATCTTGCTACTCCTCTGAATGATCAATTTTATTCTGCATCAATTCACCCTGACAAACCAATAGAAATACCCGAGTTGGATGAAAATGGCTATCTTGTTCCTGAAGAAAATCCAAACAAAACTACTCTCGACCATGAAACGCAGGATAATGCAGAGTATGCAAATATTCGAAGGAATGATAAACGTGTCCGTCTTGCGACTCCTCTGAATGATTCATTATATTCTACATCCCCTCACCCTGACAAACCAAGAGAAATGCCCCAGTTCGATGAAAATGGCTATCTTGTTCTTGAAACAAATCCCGACAAAACTACTCCAGACAAATCAACAGCCAACCCAGAAACGCAGGATCATCCCTCGTATGCGAATATTCGGAGAGATGGAAAACGCGTCCGTTTTGCGACTCCTCTGCATGATACATTATATTCTACATCTCTTCACCCTGAAATACCAAGAGAGATGCCCGAATTGGATGAAAATGCCTATCTTCTTCTTGAGGCAAATCCCGACAAAACGATTCCCGACCAATCAGCAGTCAACCAAGAATTGCAGGATCATTCCGAGTATGAGAATATCCCTACAAATAAAAAACGCGACCCTCTTGCGACTCCTCTGAATGATCCATTGTATTCTACATCAATTCACCCTGACAAACCAAGAGAAATGCCCGAGTTGATAGATGGAGATGCCTATCTTTTTCTTCAAGCAAATCCCGACAAAACTATTTCCGACCATTCAACAGCAAACCAAGAAACACAGGATCATCCCAAGTATGAGAATATCCGGAGAAATTCAAAACACGACCCTCTTGCGACTCCTCTGAATGATCCATTACGTTCTGCATTAGTCTACCTTAGCAAACCAAAAGAAATGCCAGAGTTGGATGAAAATGGCTCTCTTGTTCTAGAAGCATATACAGAGGACGCAACTCCCAACCAATCCGCAGGGAAGCAAGCAAAGGAGGATTATCCTGGGTACGCGAATATCCGTAGAAAATGAAGAACGCTACCCCTTTGCGACTTGTCTGAATGATCCATTACAATCTGCATTCAGCTATCAAACTAACCAGGGGAAACACTAACGGTAGAAGCGCATGGCCATGTTATTTTCGAAACAAGCAGACATGTACGGATGAACTCCCGACAAATCCGTGACAAATCAAGAAATACAGGATCACACTTAGTTCACGAATGTTGGCAGATATGAACATCATGACCCTCTTGTGGTGGACCTGAAAATCAGTGATATCATCAGAGATAACTTTTGTGGCAAAGAACTCTTCGAGAGTTTCTCATAATCAGTATAGAGGAAAGTTTCATTTCTGTCTGTAGGCCTGTGTACTTCTTTGCCAATGATTTTGAATGTGAAGAGGTGTCACGAACCGACATTAATGCACCCATGAACAGGTAAACGTTTGTCACTGAATATTTTTTTAATCAGGATAATAATTATTATGTTAATGCATGTACAAGTATAAGAAGATTGAATTTGAAAGGAAAGATGCGCCACTCATACACTGAATATTTTTTTAATCAGGATAATATTATGTAAATGCATGTACAAGTATAAGAAGATTGAATTTGAAAGGAAAGATGCGCCACTCATACAATGCATTGCCCAATGTTGCATTACACAGAATTTTGAAAGCAGTAAGAAGCTGTATTTTGAATTGCATTATTTAATGGCATGTAATGGCATGAACTCTGTGCTAATGAATAATTTGCTAATATCATTTTCAGAAATATATATTCAGAGTTTCTGGCCATTTTCTCCCACGCTTTGACCCCCTTACCTTTATCATTCTATGATTTGTTACTCCTCTTTCATCTACTACCAACTCTTTTATTTTTGTTGTTTCTCTATCTTATTTTTAGTCCATTTTACTTTCAGGTATTTTATTAACTGTTGTACTTCTTACTCTCTCGCTCTCTCTCTCTCTCTCTCTCTCTCTATTATATATGGGTTTTATTCTTACTTTACATGATACCATTCTAAAAAAATAAGTCAGTTCACAGTTAGCACAACTCTGCAATGACCTCTCCAGACACAGACTTTGCAAAACATGGAATAGTCTTCAAGAAGAGCAGTTGAAAACAGCCATGCAGGAAGTGGTAATTTACATGTCACTGCTGCATGAATTGCTTTTTTTTTTTTTTTTTCATTGAGTTTTTATTGATCAAATTAACAAGATTACAAAGATATCACAACAAAATTCGAAATGATAAAAATATTACTAATAATAAATAATAATAAAAAATTAAGTCAAAAAAATGAAGAGAATCAGAGCAAAGCAGCATAGAATAAAGTCAATAAGAATGTTGTACATATGCAATGGTACAGTCATAAACAATAATATCGCTTCAATATGTTAAGTTCAGAGTGTTCACCGCAATAACATACCTTTACATCATATGTCAAATCTCCATTTACGGAAATGAAGTGCAAGTTTTCCATTCTTATTAGCAATGCGATACTCAAGATCTTTACATGTTTTTAAATACATCTTAAATCCTTGAAATGAGGGTTGGTTACCTCTGAATTTACACAAATAAATATAATATTTCAAGATAAGGAAAATATAAGTTATAAATTTATCATCTTTAAACCCGAAAAATTTTTCAAAAACGGAGGGGTTATAATTTTTCTTAGTGTTTTGATTTATTACATTAATTATGTCATCCCAAACTTTTTTTACGTGCTGACACTCAATAAATATGTGAATAACAGTTTCTGGTAATCTCTGACAGAATGTGCAGTTGGGGGAGTCCTTCCTTTTGATTTTGTGCAAAAAATCATTTAATGCTATAACTCTATGATATAGCTTGAAATAAAAGGAACGAACTCGAGCGTCAACAGAACTTTTAAAATTTCTCAGATGGATGTTATCCCACAATTCTGAATCTGGATTTAACGACAGGTCTTTCCAAAAACAAATTTGTTTTGCTGGAGCACAGTCCTCTGACATAATTGAGTAAACATATTTCGGAACTTTCTTTGCTAAACATAAGTTATTTACTATCGTGTCAAAAATTTCATTATGATCCCAATTTGATACAGTTAACCATGTTTGAGGAATATTGCTCATTAAAAAATTAAATTTTCTCCTTCCTGTGGGCGAAATACCGAAATCAAGAATAAGTTCTTCAAAAAGTTTGCTTCCAGGGAGTGGTGAATCTAAAAGATCACTGACAAAGACTATACCTCTATCAAACCACTCTTGATAAAAAAAGAATCGCTTTGACTTGGATCTAATATTTCTGTTAAACCATAAACATTGACATGATCCTAAATCTGAAAATTTCACACCAAACTCCTTATTTACTGCTTTCTCCCTGAAAAAATACCAAGTTCTAATAGAATCGGATAATTGAGAGCATGGTAACTTATTCAAAACAGATTCAGGTACATGAGATTTCCATAAAATATCATTCATCTGATTAAAATCTTCTAATACTGAAAGTTCAATTACCTTCCATAAACTACTGTAATTTTTGTCCAAAAGAAGTTTGACCCAAGCCATTTTCTGTGACATGGCAAAAACATATGGATCGATCATTCGTAGCCCACCCGAAGCGAAATCATTACAAACATATTTTCTTTTTACTCTATCTCTTCCACCACTCCAAATAAATCTATAAAATATTCTGTCTAACTCTTTGAAAAATTTTTTTGGGATCTTTATACATAATACTGAAAAAAGATACAACAGTTGAGGTAATAGTAAGGTTTTAACCACACAAATCTTTCCAATTAAGGATAAATTTCTGACGCGCCAACAGTTTAGGGTCGCTTCTATAGATTTCAATTTAGGTTTGTAGTTAAGAGCAAAAACTTTGCTGACATCTAGTGAAAAAACAACTCCAAGGGTTTTGAAAGTATCTGTTTTCCAAATAAGACCATTTTCAGAGTATGGATTTATTTGAGAGCCTCTTTTAGCACCAACCCAAATTGCCTCCGACTTAGATATATTTAATTTACAACCAGAACATACTGCAAAATTTTCAAGCAAATCAAACAAATGATCAAAAGAACTGAGCGAGCCATCTAAAAAACATGTGGAATCGTCTGCTAACAATGATATTTTCACTTCTTTTCCTTCTACAGGAATACCTTTGATATCATTATTTTGTCTTACAGCTAAAGCCACTGTTTCTATAACTAATAAAAACAAATATGGAGAAATAGGACAACCTTGAAAGATTCCTCTTTCCATCACAACAGGTTTAGTAAAAAATCCATTATTTACAACATAACTCTTTCGGCTGGAATAAAGAGTTTTAATCCAGTCAACAAATTTATCCCCAAAATTAAATCGTTTTAGAACTTTTAATAAATATTCATGGTTGACACTATCGAATGCTTTTTGTATATCTAAGAGGAGAATGGCACCAGGGATGTCATGACTTTCTGTATATTCTAATAAATCCATAATCAGTCTAATATTATTTCCAATATTTCGTCCCTTTAAAAAACCAGATTGGTCCGAGTGAATACGTTCATTAATGCAGTTTTTCAATCGATTTGCCAAAAGCTTTGCCAAAATTTTATAATCCACAGTCAACAATGATATGGGCCTATAGTTTTTTAAATACATCTGGTCTTTATCTTTCTTCGGGAGAAGAGTAATAATACCGTTTCGTTGTGATGAAGACAAAAGCCCACTGTCCAATGAAAAATTAAATGAATCCAGTAACAAGTCAGAAATATCAGGCCAGAAAACTACATAAAACTCCACCGGTAAACCATCATATCCTGGAGTTTTATTGTGTTTCATTGAGGTGAGTGTTTCATATATTTCTTTTTTAGAGAAAGGTTGTTCCAAAAACAATTTATCATTTTCTTCTAATTTGGGTATTTCAAGAGAGTCTAAAAAAATATCTGTGCTGTTGTTGTCTTGTCCTTCTTGATTTTTATACAAATTCTGATAAAAATTATGAATTTCTTCTAATATATTCTTATGGTTAGATATCATTTCATCATCAGAACTTTTTATTCTATGAATGGTTTTTTTCTCCCCATGCCTTTTCTCTAAATTACAAAAATATTTGGAACTTTTTTCTCCTTCTTCAATCCAACGCATTCTTGAGCGGATAATAAGGCCCTGAGTTTCATATTCTAAAATTTTATTTAAATCAGCTTTCAAATGTTCAAGGCGTTCAATAAACACAACATTGTCAGGATCATTATTTATATGCATGTTAATATCATCTATCTCTCTAAACAACTTATTTTTAGTGGCATTCCTTTCTTTCTTTTTCCTGGCACCGTACTCTATGCAAACACCTGTTATTGTACATTTAAGAGCATCCCACATAATATTAGGATTACATTGACTATCTTTATTATCAATTCTAAAATCTTTTATCTTTTCTTTAATCAGTTTCACAAATTCAGCATCATTATGTAAATAATTACAATTAAGTTTCCAAAAACCAGGTCCTTTCTTTGGTTGATCATCCTTAAAATTCAAAGTAACCACAGAGTGATCTGATTGAATCCCTGAGATGATTTTTGATTGCAAACAGTTATTAACAAAGTTGTCTGAAACAAGAATAAAATCTAATCGGGATAGGACCTTTGGGTTTATTTGATGCCTGGTATATTGTTTTAAATTTGGATGAAAATGTCTCCAAATATCACACAAATTGTATTCTACTATCAAAGTTTGAATAATTTCACTAACTTTTGTGTTTGAATGTCTTTGTTTGGCTCCTCGGTAATCTTGAGGGCCCAACACAGCATTAAAGTCACCAGCACATATCAATGATGTATAATTAAATTGTTCTACTTTAGCAAAAACTTCAAGGAAAAAATTAGAGTCATCATTATTAGGTCCATATATATTAACAAGTAAGAGAGATAAACCATTAATAGTGACATTATTAATCAAAAATCTCCCATTTGGATCAGAATATGAAGAATGAGTTACTGGTGAAACATGATTGCGAATCAAAATAGCAACACCACGACTATTGGAAGTATGACTCGAAAACCATGCATGTTCCCCCCATTGCTGTTTCCAAAATTTTTCATCTTCAACAGAGGAATGTGTCTCTTGAAGAAAAATGATATCACTGTCAATTGATCTTAAGTAATGAAAAATCTTTCTTCTTTTTACAAAATCTTGAATACCTCGACAATTAAATGTACTCAATTTTAGTGCCATGGATAATCATGATATAATATCACTAGTTGCGTAAACCAAACACTAGAAGCATTTGCATTGTAGAACATGGTGTAGCCTGGAGATAACATACATGTAGTTGAAACAAAATATAGGAATAGAGCTGCTTGATATAAAGTATCAAATATCATTATATGTACAAACATAAAAAGAAACGAACAAAAAGCACTGATTGCTGCTTTGAATTTAAACATGATCAGAAAAAAAAGTCAGTATACAAAAAAGCTAGATTGAGCAAAAACAACAGCGGGGTGCAATTGCACCAAGATAGGTGACCAGTGGCTTCAAATCAACCTCAGCCCTGGTCTGGAAGTGCAAACAACAACAAGAGCAACTTTGAGCAAAAGAACACTGTGTGGCTATAAATACTATTGTATGCCTCTTTTAACACATAATAAGCAGTTTCTACAGAGCCAAAACAAAAAGGCACATTACCATACATGCAATGCAATGTTACAATGCTACAACAGCAAACTGAAGAATTAGATGAACATAAAAAAAAAAAACCTCTAAGGCACGTCATCTGTATAATAGTACCACCTAAAAACAGATGACCCCCAACTCTCCGCAATGAGCTACTGTAATGAACCCCCCCCCTCCCCGGAAAAGAAAAAAAAAAAGAAAAAGAAAAAAAAAGAAAAAGGAGGGAGAGCTGAGTAATATATATATATATAAAAAAATAAAAAAAAATAAAAAAAAAACACACACACATCTATTAAATATGTATACATCCCCTTTTCAGAATAAAACGGAATATAGCGAGCATCATAGGAAATCCGGAGATATAAAAGGTGACTGGACCATAACAAAGTCCTAACTAGACATCATGAATCTCCAAGATTCAAACATTTTTCTTACTCTTTTCCTTTTAACCACATCACTCGCCATGATGAAGTTTAAATGACTAAGTTGGTAATAAACATTATAATAAAATAAATAATAATGAACCCCAAATTTTGTATTACATTCAAGTACACTTACAACTACTTATGGTCTAAGGCAACAGTTGCGTGTAAATACGATGTACATATAGTTAAAGTGAGAGATATTTCGGAGAAGGCATTTGTTCACTCCACTTGTCAAAATATTTAGTTTTTACTTTATACATCTTTTCTTTCAGCAATACCGGTACAGCTTACAGCTGTATGGTAATAAACTTATTAGGTAAGTCTTCGAAGTATACTCCATTAGGCCTATCTAAAAAAAAAGTTCAATGTTTTTGCTTAATAATTTCTTTCTCTCATTAGCTGATGTTGTGAAAGATTTCTTGAAATCTTAAACTGCCGTAGTAGTGCCTGGAATTAGTCCACTGAAACGACTTTCCCGGAGGTTTGATCTCTGTATCGAATCTTATCAGGATAAGCGAAGAACGGCCTCTTGCCTTCGTCTTTCAGGCGCTTGAATTTTTCCTGTTTCTTCCTGCGTAATTGGAGAACCCTTTGCGACAAGTCCTCTGCCACAAAGACCTTGAGATCATGGTACATGGAGCTGGTCTGCTTAAGCTTCGTGATACATGCTTTCCTGACCCGTTCCTTGGTTACAAATGTCGAAAACGCGACATGGATTCTTCTTGGTTGCTTGGAATGAGTCGCATCTTTGCCTACAGGCTGATGTGTGGGCGTTCGGTGGCATTTTTCTATCTTTGAGAGATCTGCTTCTGGAACCTCAGCGTATTGTAGAAATTGAGTGACTGTTTTCATACAATCTTCCGCTGTTGGGTTTGAAGATTCTGCGATACCAAAGAGTACGAGATTCTTTCTTCGTCCCCTATTCTCAAGGTCATCAAGCTTATTTACGAGGATCTCTTTCTCCTTCTCCAACTGTTTGACTGAATCTTTCAGGGCGCCCACTTCAAACTCAATGTTATTCATCTTTTCCTCATGATCAGATACTTTCAGTGAAATGTCTTTGAGCTTTTTGTCTAGCAGAGCTTCAATGCGTGAGTCAAATCTTGATTCGAAATCTTTGAAAAATGTGACAAACCACACTGGGGGTGCTTCTGAAGATAAGTCTAGAGAACGTCGTGTATTGCCGGTGGGTTCGGCTCCGTGCAAGGGCGCGGCCATATTGCTATCGTACTGACCTGGAGTTTCAGCTACGTCGTTTGTTTCCATACGGCTACTGCAAGCGGTGGGACTACAGTTAGACATCTTCGGCTTCTTAGCGGAAGGGGACGATTTGTTTGGAGTGTTTTCCAACTGATGAGTTACTTTTGGAGGGTCCATTGTTGAACAAAACAATCCTTACCACATTAAAAGTCCATTGCGAAAATCCCGGGGAATTAATCACTATACCACACGGTGAAATTTTGCTTCAAAGCAAGAGATGAGAAAGTCACATTATGCTCGACAATGCCTGAAGAGCGCCCCCTCATGAATTGCTTTTGTTAATGTTCCTGAAAAGAATGCACATTCACCTGAAAATACCAATCTACTCATGGTTCATTTTTAACACAGTTGTCATAAAGCCTTATCAAGGTTTTGAATACCTGAATTGCAAATCCATTTCAAGAAAAGTTCTGCAATGACCTTTATCTGCGCATGTTCAGATTGCAACCGTGAACTGGCTTATTTCTGATGATTTTAATTATCAACCAATGTTTCAATGGTAAACATGATTGGATCCTTGATCTTATTATCTTATGCAAAGAAAAGTGATTAATGATGGCTTAGAATTTCGGCAGTCAGAATAAGTGGACGCTGTTAACAGTGTCAGGTTGGATAGAGTCTCATGGACTTTTATGATATCATCCCGTATGTTCTTTTCTGGAGACATATTTAAAGTACACGATGCTTTTTTTGTGAATGTTTTTATTTCCTAATTCAAAACAAATATCACCATCTACTAGACCAGTCATGTTTTCCCTATGCAAGGGATTATAAGATTAATCTAAAATTTTGCACATTCCTTAAGTGTATTTCACTCATGACTGAACTTAAATTCACCGGAATAAAATTATGCTTCAAGACGTTATCAGAGTTGAAAGTGAATACTGTGTAAAGGTTTTTTAAACAATGGAAATAGGCCTCTAATAACTACCTAATCACACATACAAACAAAACTGAGGTGCTGTAAACCGTATCAGGACAACTCCCCCGGAGGACTAGTCCCCCGAGGACTACTCCCACCTGACAGCTCCCCCGGAGGACCACTCCCCCGGAGGACGTCTCCCCCGGAGGACTACTCCCTCCCCCGGGGGACTACTCCCCCGGGGGACAACTCCCCCGGGGGACTACTCCCCCGGGGGACAACTCCCCCGGGGGACAACTCCCCCGGAGGACAAATCCCCCGAGGGACCACTCCCCCGGAGGACCACTCCCCCGGAGGACCACTCCCCCGGAGGACCACTCCCCCGGGGGACCACTCCCCCGGGGGACCACTACCCCGGGGGACAACTCCCCCGGGGGACAACTCCCACCTGACAACTGCCCCGAGGACGTCTCCTGGGGGACAATCCCATAGAGATGTTTCTTATTGGTGTCCTAGAAATTAAAATTGAATTCATCTGTGTAAAAACAGTATTCTTTTTATACAGAATTTAAATTAAAGTTAACGTTACCTAAGACACGTCCATCTTTATAACAAAGTTTTTGAAATCTCAGCACAAACTTTTTACTTTTGTACACGCTACATGTAATGTCGAAAAAAGTAGAAACGCAGGTCCATTTTATCACTGAAAGTTGGTCAAGAGATAAACACATTGACGGAAACACGCTTTTGAGGGGAGAGTTCATTCCTTAGCATGTACCTGTTATTCTTCATTATTTTATAATATTTTAAGAAGTCCATTCTTTGATGATTTTCCTTTTCTTTTTGCAATTCATGACTATGATAAGGAATATGTTAAATGAAAGAAAGATATTATTCAGAGGGGTGAAGGCTCAAATGTTTGATTTTCTTCAGTTTGTCTCCCTCTACAAAGGAATATGTTGTTAGAAATACCCTTTGAATGGGGTTATAATTTTCATCTTAGATTCTTATGATAGTTACTATCCTATATGTCACTGTCTGTAATACTTTATTGTGCAATTTTCGTTTGTTATGTTGACTGTGAATTTATCTGAACATCATTACAATTCTTAATGTCGGAGAAATAATTGACATCATTACAATTCTTAATGTCGGAGAAATAATTGACAGAAAAATAATGTGAATATTCTGTGCCTGAAAAGACTTGAACGTGTAAAAAGGTAATATCTTCCAACAGCCCTGGGAAAGCACACCCGCACGACCAACACAAATCTCTCAACCACAAAGATGGGATGAATCGAGTTTCAATTAATTGAAAATTGAGTTTTGTTTCACAGTTTTATTTGATAACGTTTGAACATGGAAAACAAAAACAAACAAAAAATGTCTAGCGTAAGAGTAATTGAAGTAAGTATGCAAACAACACTTTTGCACGTAATGGTATACCGGATATTGTGGTATCAGATAATGGTACACAGTTTACAAGTGACCAGTTCAAAGAGTTTGCTTGTCAGTACCAATTCAAGCATGTCACGTCTTCATCACTTTCTACATAGCAATGGGAAAGTTGAAAAGACAGTACAAATCGCAATGTCTAATGAAAAAGGCAATGAGAGATGGAACAGATCCAGGTTTGGCATTTCTTGACTATCGGAACACACCGATCGATGGGCTAGATGCTAGTCCTGCACAATTGTTGATGCAGAGGAGGACAAGGACCACCCTGCCATCAGCTAGTCAGCTGCTGAAACCAAAGTAATATAGAATGTGCAAACAAAGCTGACCAAGAAACAACAGTGCAGTAAAATTACTTTGATCGAAGCGAAAAGCGTTGTTGTTTCAAAGACAAAGTTTCCAAGAAGTTGCATAGTGGAATGTGAAGGAAAAATGCTCCTGTCAAAACAGAATTGACATCAGAAGAGGTACAGCGGAAAACAATCCTTAATGCAACAAAGCTAGATGACTCAACATAATATCGTATCACAAGATCAGGTCAAAAATACGGACCAGTGTAAAAACTTATCTATTTTATAGGATAGATACCGGAATTTGACGGGAAATGAAATGGCAATGATCACTGGATTGTGATAATGTTTAGATGTTGAACTATTCATCTGGAGAGTAGAGTTGGTTACATTTTGAGTGCAATAATAGTGTTTCATCTAACTTTATTATCAAAAGTAACAGCTTTGTCGATTATTATAAGAGAAACAATGATTAACGTTTCTTCAAAGACAAAAATAACACATTTCTAAAAGTGAACAAAAGTACAGTTTACAAAACAATCACAAGTATAGTTCCTCCAAGTGTGAAGAGCGAGATTGAACTTACGCCGTTATAAGAGTGCGTTGTAATGTGTCATACAAAGCCGTGATATCTCAATATTGAAGTGAAGTGTTACTCACTTTACAAGTATCAGTAATGTTTGTGTTTATAAGATGTGTTGCTATGATTACACATGTAGTAAAGTTGAATGTAAGATATAAGATATGGCAAGTCAAACACGCCCATACAAGACGTATTTCCATTATTACTCGAATAGGACAAGTATATTGTGTGAACAACGTATCAAATAATTGCCATGATAATCCTAAAAAGACAATGGCTTATTAATTAAGTTTCAGTGGTAGTTGATAAATGAAAAAATCTGTGTGAAAAAGAGAAACTTTACTTTTCTAAAAAAAAAGAAAGGAGATGCCAAATGTTTGAAATTAGTACAGTTTGAACGCAGAGACTAGTGCCTAGGTATGCAGCACCAACAAATCCCCACAGAGATGATGCTGTTGCTATGCTCTATAGTTACCCCTCTCGAGAAACCCCGGAGGTAGATGTGCTACCTCAGCAAACTTCCTTACTTGCACCCAAGACCTAGAAGAATAAAAACATATCAACCTATCACCTGCGTGTTAACAAAATGTGCACATATACTTTTTGACCAGTGTCCGTTTCTTCCCTTGGGCATCCGATGCAATCGATATCGCTAAAGCATTTGCATTGTTCAAACTCGTCATGATTCCACAAATTACTGCCAAGATCGTGTGCTTATTCTGACTGATTAAAGAAACAACTAAGGAACTCTCTAAATAACAGGCTAAATATTACAGTCGTCATCCCTTGATATCTCTTAGAGATGGGCTAAAGAGGATGACATTTTCAGAACATGCTCATCACACCTTAGTTTGATGACTTTGTGCCTACTGACACCATTTTTGAAAAAAAAAAAAAAAAGAACGAAAAATGCGAAATCCAGGGTGCCCCGCGGCCAAGAAAGGTCGCCGTTTCGGCTTTAAAAAGACATTTCTGGTTATAACTCGGCTATTTTTTGGTCAATTGTGATGGTTTTGGTGTCTAACCCCATGTTTTGAGGGTCAAGGAAATGGATTATAATGATAATTTTAGTGTAAAACCTAATCTTCCACATGATACTAACCTTTTGCCCATATTTAGGCATAAAATTTCCTTGCCTTTTACCCCTACCCCAACTGCCATTTTTTGCATTTTTTTCTGTATGTTTTCAAGTAGTATTGACTACCATACTCTTAATAACAAGTTCTAGCTATCAATTTGGTGTTTTCTACCAACAATAGTACAGCAAGGGTTATGTTATACGTGTGTCATGCAGATACCGGTATGTGGCTGGTGCATTCAGGATGCATGGTAACTGTGCAACCAGTGCTAATACTGTTTCTGCATTGTAGTGCCTAATGCCGGTTGGAAGATATTACATTAAATACGTTCAAGTCATTTCAGGAACAGAATATTCATATTTTTTTTTTTCTGTCAATTATTTCTCCGACATTAACAATTGTAATGGTGTTCAGATAAATTCACAGTCAACATAACAAACGAAAATTGCACAATGAAATTACTGACAGTGACATACAGAATAGTAACTATATATCATAAGAATCTAAGATAAAAATCATAACCCCATTAAAAGGGTATTTCTAACAACATATTCCTTTGTAGAGGGAGACAAACTGAAGAAACTCAAAAACTTGAGCCTTCACCCCTCTGAATGATATCTTTCTTTCATTTAACATATTCCTTCTCATAATCATGAATTGCAAAAAGAAAAAGAAAATCATCAAAGAATGGACTTCTTAAAATATTATAAAATAATGAAGAATAACAGGTACATGCTAAGGAATGAACTCTCCCCTCAAAAGCGTGTATCCGTCAACGTGTTTATCTCTTGACCAATTTTCAGTGATAAAATGGACCTGCGTTTCTACTTTTTTCGACATTACATGTAGCGTGTTAAATGGTAAAAACTTTGTGCTGAGATTTCAAAAACTTTGTTATAAAGATGGACGTGTCTTAGGTAACGCCAACTTTAATTTAAATTTTATTTAAAAAGAATACTGTTTTTAGACAGATGAATTTAATTCTAATTTCTAGGACACACACACACACACAAATCTCTGTTCAGTATGGGATTGTCCCCCAGGAGACGTCCCCGGGGCAGTTGTCCTCCGGGGGAGTTGTCCTCCGGGGGAGTTGTCCTCCGGGGGAGTTGTCCCCCGGGGGAGTGGTCCCCCGGGGGAGTGGTCCCCCGGGGGAGTGGTCCCCCGGGGGAGTGGTTCCCCGGGGGTGTTGTCCCCCGGGGGAGTTGTCCCCCGGGGCAGTTGTCCCCCGGGGCAGTTGTCCCCCGGGGGAGTCGTCCCCCGGGGTAGTCGTCCTCCGGGGGAGACGTCCTCCGGGGGAGTTGTCAGGTGGGAGTAGTCCCCGGGGGAGTTGTCCTCCGGGGGACAAGTCCTAGACCCGCTGTAAACAACATTAGAAAGACACAAAGGAGCATATCAACACAAGATTATATACAATTGGTAACTTCACATTATACAATAAAAGAAAAGTCAGATTCACAGCGCTGTATATCACCGGGCATGTCTGTGCTAAAACACTTTTTCAAGTGAGACTGTTTGGGTTGTGAATAGTTTACGTAACTGTGAATGTGTGTGTGTGCATGCGTGTGTGTGTGTTATGGCGGGCGAGGGGAGTCAAAATTAGTACAACTATGCAACTATACAGCCATGGAATGGATGTCAGGTTTTAACCAATCAGAACGCAAGAAACCGTGCAACTATGCCACTGTGCAACTATGCAACTGTGCAACTGTACAGCCCTAAAGAATGCCTGTATGGTTGTCACTCGCACGGGTCGAGGTGCCATTAACCGAACAACCATACGTCCCTGCATCCCACTACGGAACGCCTGTCGGGTTTCAGCCAGTCAGAACGCGAAAAACCCGACAGACATACATAAATACATGAGTGTAGGAACGGCTGTAGGGTTTTAGCCAATCAGGACGCGAAAAACCCGACAGACATACATGCATGGGTGTGGGAATGGCTGTAGGGTTTTAGGACACGAGAATGCAATAAACTCGACAGATATACACACATGTATAGTTTCATTCTCTCCAAGCACCTCCCTGAGTATACGTCCCTGCCTTAGGAGGGCAGATCATGAACCCTTGATGTGGAAAGGAATGGAGACCATTGCACCAACGGCATAAATCTGTCAGGGGATTTCAGTGGTTAGCAGAGCCCCAAGGCTAATTACGTGCAGAGGGAAAGGCTGAATGGTTAAAACCCCAACAGCCGTCCCTCACTAATGC
Source organism: Diadema setosum (assembly GCF_964275005.1). Lineage (NCBI taxonomy): Eukaryota > Metazoa > Echinodermata > Echinoidea > Diadematoida > Diadematidae > Diadema > Diadema setosum. The sequence continues at coordinate 3,878,173 of NC_092688.1, forward strand.
ATGTATGTATGTCTGTCGAGTTTATTGTATTCTGGTGTGCTAAAACCCTTCCGTCTTTCCCACACCCATGCCTGTATGTCTGTAAGGTTTTTCGCGTCCTAATTGGCTAAAACCCTACAGCCGTTCCTACACTCATGTATTTATGTATGTCTGTCGAGTTTTTCACGTCCTGATTGGCTAAAACCCGACAGGCGTTCCGTAATGCATGTAGGGATGCATGGTTGTTCGGTTAATGGCACTTCGGCCCGTACGAGTGACAACCATACAGGCATTCTAGGGCTGTACAGTTGCATAGTTGCACAGTTGCATAGTTGTACGGTTTCTTGCGTTCTGATTGGTTAAAACCTGACATCCATTCCATGGCTGTATAGTTGTACGGTTGTGTTGAATTTTGTCACTCCAGGCCCGTCATAGTGTGTGTGTGTGTGTGTGTGTGTGTGTGTGCATGTGTTTGTGTTTGTTGTGAATTACGATTAGTTATGGGGGAGGTGTATAAGTATGTTGTTTATGTGTACATTGGAGATGTGACCTGGCACATGGTGTCTGATGTGGGGCTGAGCATGTTTTTATAACATGTTTTACACCTGCATGATAATTTGAACAATTTGTTGTTTCATCACTCTCACCCTCTTTTCAGATACCTTACTTTCTCTTCTGTTTCTGTGTGTGTGTGTGTGTGGGTGCGTGTGCAATATTACAGAACTATTAGATATTAATGTCAATGAACATTGTCCTTCATGCAACTAGCCAATTTTCGTTGCCTTATACCAAAACATAGCTCCAGTTATTGGATGAAGCTTTAAATGACAGTATTAATCGCGGCATTGTCATTCTGACATTCATGAATTTTGGCTCAGTGCAGATGCATTAGAATATGTAAGCGCAGTTTTTACTGGTATATTGATTGCTCTACTTGTGCGGATGAATCAAACCTGAATTGATATAGAGACAAATACAAATAGTGTCATTCGATAAGAGCAAGCTGGGTGATGAAGCTTTTGGATCCTTAAAGGTATTTTTTACCATTGGACGCAGTGGTTTAAAAAAATGCTCGAGTTATCACATTAAATGCATATCGTACGGCTAGTTGTGTCACAAAACATCATAATAATTCCCATCATAATTTCGCAATAAAACTTAATATCACTATTTTCTCAATAAACCATAACTATCGACGGTTTATGCTAGAAACAATTTTATCGTAATCATCGTTCACATTTTTCATGTTTAACAACACATGACATTGATTATACTGATCAACATAATGTTACTCTGGTTGTTTTTGTCCCTTAAATATTGTAAGAACTTTTTAGACGTACTACAGCTGGGTTTTTGTTTTCTCTGCAAATAGTAAATAATGGCTTGAAAGGGTGTCATGCACGTGTCACTTCAATAGTAGACTGGCACAAACAATTACTTTTAATCCCATCAGAGCCGTATTTGCATAAAAAGTTGATTTGATAGCAACTCTAGCTGGAATTGTCATACTAACTACCGGTCAATAATCCATTTTTCTGATTGGCTGTCCATGCTGTTGGAAGTTGCCATTCCAGCAAGAGTTATTATCCTAAAATCTTTTAGGAAATGAGGCTCAGGTCTTTATATCCCCAAACTAACTGATTTTTTGTTCAGGCGGAGCAATCATATTTGCAGAGTTTGATTATGAGAAGTGGACAAAGCTTGCAATTGTAGAATAATGAACACTTATAGTCACGATAGAATTTCTTTGTAGAGTGTGGATTTTCAAGTCTGCTTCGAAAAAACCCTGTATTCTTACTGACCGGAGAAGACCATTTGAGGTGGTGATGCTTTAATTCTCCCGACAAATTTCTCTATGCATAGAAGTGCAACTATTCATATATATATATATATATATATATATATATGTGTGTGTGTGTGTGTGTGTGTGTGTGTGTATGTTACACATTCAACAAAAAAACCCCACAAAAACAAACAAACAAACAAACAAAACCCATACTTTTTCAAGTTAATTTTTCTCATGAAATGTTTGAATAAAAACCAATGATAAAAGATACTGTAACGAATGTGGATAAGCAAAAAACCAGAACAATTGTGCCTTGTAGTATATGAAAACCCTTGCCCTCCGCAGCAAATTCTCGTGGGGTCCATGTTATTACATTCCACACGTGCTAAGCACACCCCTCCATGTTGACACTTTTCAGGGTTTCTCGTCTTTCCGGCCTTTGTCCCCAAAAATTAGGATTTCTGGCATAACTCTACCTCATAAAGTATCAAGCAGGGCACATTCCAAAACAAATGGATTTCCGCTGTAGCCTGAATCTCTGATAAAGTACACATTCCTTGCCCATTCCGTAAATTCTGACCATTCCTCGAATTGCATCGTTTGGAATTCTATATTGTGTATAGTCCACTGAAGAATTCTATGTTTTACCCTATATCAAGGTATGCGCCCAAATATTTTATGTTTCTCATAGCATCCACATAATTTGAATCACCCGAATACTTTTGCAAGTTTAAAGAAATACATTAGGCATTGAGGTATAAATATCGATTGCTCTGACAAAGCAAGGGACATTTGAGAATTAATTCTTGCATCTGGAACTGCTTGCATCTAGGGACACTCCGACAGAGTGTTTATGTCGTGCATTATAGACAAGTCCTGTAACAACTCATGTCGATCATGTGTGTCAACGAGAAGTATTTGCCAATAAACTAGCAGTTTGCACGGAAATACGCTCTTCCAATTGAACTTCATGTTGTACCTTTGTCACCGTGATGGCGAATTGCGTGAATGTATCTGCACCTTATAATTAACTTACTCTCTTCCATTGCGGAAAATCTGCCTGTCTATTGGGAGTATAATTCCTGCTCGGCCTACATCCTGAAAAAAACAAACAAACCCAGTAGTCAATGCTAACAACACATTTTCCCGCAACAATACTAAAGATAATGTAATTGACTATCAACTTGGCAGGTGAATAAAAGAACGAAGTTGTATGCATGAGTGAACACATGTTTCTCCCTTCAAAGGCACAAAAGTAATAATTGCAAAAAATGAGCAAGTTGTCATTGTTGCGTAAGTGTATACTCTTCCATATAACAATGAGAACAATAGACAAATTTAACGCAGCAAGAGACCTGAATTAACATGCAAAAAAAAAAAAGATCACCATAATGTCTATAATAGCCCAAAAGATAAAAATTACAATGGAAGAGAACGAAGAATCTTTTGTCAAGACGGAGCAATATTAACAGAAATGGCAGAACTTTGAATTGTTATTTCAAATCTGAAAACCTGGAAAATATTATTCGGTTCTTGAATTTGTCTCATGAATTCTTATATTCCTAGATAAAAAGAATGAAATAAAGAAATTTTGTCATCACCTTTGTGGCTTTACTTCCTGTGTCATCTGAAGTCATAATTAACATGAACTTCTTAACCCCCCCCCCCATAGTTTCCTACTTCGTTTTTGTTTGAGGTTATAACGAAATACTAGGGAATAAGAACTTATTTTTACCATTTCATTCATGTCTCCCAATCGTGTTGAATAGGTCTTTTTTATCATTATCATTTTTATCAAAATCTATGAAAAAATGAAGTGGAAAAATGATTATTTTCTTCTTCTTGTTCTTTGGTGTGTGGGTATTTATTGTATATATATAATATAAAATGTGCATAATTCAATGGCGTGGTAACACTGTCTAACCCTTTGAGATGCCATTGTAGCTAAATAATTGCAATCCTATAGACTAGTTTGTTGCGTGATTTAACTTCCTTGTTCATTAAATTTGAATACTACAATGGAAAGTCGTCAAAGATGAAGATGTAAACCAATGCGAAACGTTTTAGGCGACATTATTCTTGGTTCTGCAAAACCTTCCAATCTTTTGTCTCAAGTCTACGGGACATTCACTGCTTTATTCGTCCTCGTTGAGTAGGTGTATACAACTCAATATAAAGCACGGAGTGAAGTTTCACTTTTATTTCTCGCAGCAAGAAGGGCAGCGATGATCGGTCATCATATCAATTCGCGTGACACAGGACAAAATAAGGAATATTTCATGCGCATCATGACGCGCAGACCATCACCAGGGAGTGGCCGACAGATTGTCACAGCTTTGTTTGTTCATGGCATGCACGCTTTACGTGATTAAGTTACATTCTTCGGACAAACTACGCAACTCTGGCAAATGCCAAAGATTGTGCTGGTTGGTTCTGTATATATACATTCTGCTCATTCCACGCCAATTGATGAACAGACTAAATTCTGACTTTGGATAAAGCCATGGCTTCCAGTCTGAATAATTGGATATTTGTGATACTCCTGTTCTCTTTCCCTCAACAATATTCATTCGAATTGATAAGCACACAATATCAAGCATGACAGTAATATATGGGATATAATGTTGAGATAGCAAATATCATGACAGACTGGTGATGAGTGTTGCTGATAAAGAAAAATAGCAAAGTGACATACTAAAAAAAAAAAAACGATAGCAAGAGGGAAAGTAGCAATATATAGGAGAGGTTAATCATAACAAGAGTTTGGATTTAATGACAGCTCCAACAATAACTATACAAAAATGGTAACATCTACTGTTACATTTCCTTTACAATTCCTTTTATATATCCTGAAGGAAAAGGCAAAGAAGAAAAACGCAGAATGGCAATATTATCTAACATTGTATATGTGTGTAGGCCTATGTCTCCTGAGGTGTGTGCTTGAGCGTGTGGCTTAGAAATGAGAACAACGCCTCAACGACTTTGTATGAGAGTATATTATGTGTACATGTGTGTCAGAATAAGATGATACTAATAATTAAAGCGAAATGTGTACGTGTAAGATGGACGTTCTTCGCCTATTTCGCTGGGTTATTAGTAAATGTCAGATAGTTGGCCTTTTATTAATGACTGAATATTGATTAAAAAAAACCAAAAAAAAAAAACCAAACAAACAAACCCCAAATGTAAATGATTACAAAAGTTATCGAAAACGTGCCTCCCTATCACATGCATGCCTTCCTTGAAAAGCAGGTCTGCTGGATATTAGCAGATCTGAACGGAATGTTCTCGTTAAAAGATGTTATGAATAAAATAACATTAATAAACCAATCCTCATAATCAAAGGTACAAAAAACGCACCCTGTAACTCCTTTTTTAATCCAAACAAAAATGATTATAGCCATTTGAAACTCCCATCTTTTGAATCACCTCGATGTGACGAATATTTCTTATTAGAAATATTTCATACTAAAAATACCATATATCTATTATCTTCAATTCATTTCTTATTGACAAGATGGATCAAGTTAAAGACTGATTTCCAAAGACAGTATGGTACAATGTTAAACGATAAATGCAAATTGATTAGATACAGAATGACTACACTAATAAATTTGGAGGATTTTACGTTTCCAGTGACAAATGACACAGAACAATGTTCGTGCGTTTACCTACGATTTAATGGTGGATATCTTTGTGCATATCAACTTCACAATATCAGCAATTTTCAACTTAAACTTCACATGGTACAACCAGGTTATACCCATATCCTTGGCATGACTGTCCTAACTCATTTTAAGTACGGAATATAAACTACCACGATTACCCTCAGGGAAGGACCCGGGTAAATTTTTTCCAAATCATCTTTTCATTCTTAAAATTATTTCCTGTAACTTTCAGCACCTATACATATGCGCAACATGGAATTACCATCATGTGCGTACCATGATACTCACTGCATCCAACAGTCGAGTACTTCCGGCCCCCCCTGGCCATTGAGTAATAGAGTCCCTGCATTGAACAGGCGAACAGTATTACTTAGACCAGCGATTACAGGCTATATCGAATATACATATAACCCCCCTGGCCATTAAATGCAATAGAGTTCCCTGCATGAAAAACAGGCGAACAACATCACGACCAGTGAGTACAGGTTATAACGCGTTCGAACCCCCCCCCCCCGGCCTTAAAAATGCACTAATGTTCCCTGCCTTTAATAAACACAAGCGAACAGAAATACGACCAGCGAGTACAGGTTATCCGCCATCAGGACTTAACTGCCTGGTAAACCACTTGGTGCTGTAAAGAAACAATGGCCAATTAGAATAATCAAATCATGTTTCCAAAAGTCAACCTTCCCATGAGGCAATCTACTGTGGTGTGCCACAAATGCAAATAATGCGAAGGGGCGAAAAAATGACAATTTTCCGCCACACGGGCATAGCCCGCCGCCACTGAGCATGGACTTAATTATATATAATATGTGACCCTGCACCTCAAAACAAACAAAAAGTCGCCAGACATGAATTTCTAGTTAAGACCATATTCTGAAAGAACAGACTTTAAGCTTTAAAATGATGTATAACTCAAATCAAATGGATTCTCCTAACCTGTCTAAATATTGGAAAGAAAGCACAAACTCAGGAAAAGTGTGAACTGATAAAAGAGGCTCTGAAGAACAGTGTCTATTCAAGCGCTTAATCTTTACCAAACCGTGCTGGCTGTGCGATGAATGGGACAAAAACAGGAAGTAAACCACCAGAGTAACAACAATGAAGAGATTATCAGATTGGACTGAAATTAGGAACGCCTCATTAACACATTCTGTCCATAATTAATGCCAACTTTCAAAGCAGTAGCACTATCTTTTCAAAAGTTATTAGAGTTGAAAGTGAAGAGTGTGGACAAGGTTTTTCAGAAATGAGAAAGGGATTCTAAAGACACACCTAATCACACTATTCTACCAAAAGTGTTCGAGATAAACTGCTAAAAAACACACTTTCCTGCCCGTTTTATGATACCCAATTTTAGCATAATATAAAAGAAGATCTGCTCTTTCAGAAAATATGAAAAGGTCAAGTTCGGCTAGATTGACCCATTTCACTTATTTTCAGTCCTCACGCAAAATCAGTGCGTGCGAACTCATGTTCGTTTTGAGTCGCACCGTCACATATATTAACGACTTATTACATACTAAAATACTGGATATCTGGTAACACCTTTTACCCTTTCTGTTGCCTAGCTATCTATGGTATGTGATCTGAATAATTACGACGATCAATTACTTGGCAAAATCACAAAGGCACCCAAATAACCAGTTGACGACCAATCAAAACAATATGGCTATTATGTAATGGCAACCTGTCAAAACAAACTAAATGAATAGCAAATTTCTTGTTCACTAAAAAAGGGTGAACTCATTAAGTTTTCTACCATCATCGAAGCAATTGCAATGTGCTGCTTAGGTCTACATATTAAACATCAAATGAAATATGACATGTCAACATACTCGATATACGTTATTTCCTTTATAACCTTTTATACAATTCCAGATGGTAAGCTACAATGTATATGTATACCATGTGTAAACTGAATAATGCCATCCAACAATCAATTCCTTGGCAATAATGAAGCTTAACCATCTTTGCAGTACCCCGTAGCTATGAGTTTATGCGAATTGACTGACAATCAAATACTTGGCAGCGATGGGATTTACAAAACTAAGTACCTTACATCATCTGTGAATTGAATAATGCCAATCAGCGTTAATTACTTGGCAATAATGAAGCCTAACAAAGCATTTAGGATCACATGTGAATTGCATCATTACCATTATCATTGATTACTTGGCAAATGAAAAATGAAGCTTAATCATATTACATAATATTAAATGTAAATTGGAAAAATTAAAATTGTCAATCACTTGCAATGGCAATAATGGAGCTTCAGTAGCTATGTAAGATATATGTGAACTGAATAACAATCACAATCAGTTACCTGGCCATAGCGGAGCTTGACCACCTATGTTGCACAACATGTTCCTGAATAACAATCACATACATGACCTGGCAATAATGAAGCTTAACCAATCAATCATGCTGATGAGCAATAAATACAACTACAACACTATTAAAAATGAGCTAACACAATAACAATTCTTACTATTAAAAGCTAAAAACTAACACAATAACACTTACTATTAAAAAAGGGCTAACACAATAACAATTCTTACTATTAAAAGCTAAAAACTAACACAATAACACTATTAAAAAAGGGCTAACACAATAACAAGGTGAAGTCAAACTTCATGTCTCTGGGAAACTCTAATAACAAGGCTCTCACCCGTGTATGTACCATTCTTTATCAAAACACATACTTTGCGGGGGGATCATGGGACCTGACAAATGAGATCCAAATGCACCTACACACGTGTCTAGAACTATAGGATACCATGAAATAAACACTGTCAATATTAACATACAAACTATAATAGCCATACTATCACCCCCATACAAAATCTAGACAATATTTGCCAAACCCGAAAAAAGACTGCGCAGGAATAGTTCATTACCTCTGGAGATAAGTGAATTCCGTCCCTGCGAAAGAGCGCTGCGTGCTCATGCCTGATTTCCGGGTGCTCCACGAAATAGCCTCCCATTCTGCGGCATATGGACCTGGCACACTTGTTCAATGTCAGGCGTGTACGGTCAATCCTTGGCTGGTCGTCATCGCTATACGGGTAATATTCCCTGCGAGGTAAAATGTTGGACCAGATGAGTCGTGCATTGGGAAGGAGATCATGCAGCCCACTAAACGTCGAATTCAGGAGCAACATCAATTCACGCTTCCTGCCTCGACCCACATCATTTGTCCCCACGTGCACTAAAATGTGGGACAGGCACAACTCTGGGAGAGGGGAGAGGACTTGCCGGACGTGATCGACGAGCTGACCCAAGCGGAGCCCCCTGCGGCCTCTCCAAGTGACGGACGCTGATAGCCCCAAGTCTAGCTCCCCGGAACACCTTGCATGGACGGCTACCCAGTGAATCAAGGAATCCCCCACCAGCAGGATCCTGCGTGGCTGGCAACCTGCAACTGAAAACGAAGAAATCTTCCGGCAGCCCATTGTTCGCAGCTAAAAATTACTCGTAGGGACCTCTTATTCATGTTAAATAGTCCAATAAAGCCCATTAACAGGTATATGAATACAATGTACTTGATAATACTTTACTATTGCATGAAAGGCAATTAAAAGCCCCCGATATACAATAAGAAATTACGTTCGGGATTCCTTATGGTATATAATTACATATATTATTGAAAACAATTACTGCTCATCAAGCTTATACACAGTAATCGCTGAAATGTGTCGAACAATACAGCAAACTGTTAACAATGTAAATGGGCATACATGAATAAAATGACAATTCACACCATAGGTAACATATTCGTACGTACATATCGCTTATGCACATCAGACGACCAACGACCCATTTTCTTAATTTCCTCAGCAGTGCAACCAGCCATTGCTGCAAATATAGCAGCCCCTATCCGGAACGAGTGAGAGGCGAAACGTGATGCTACAAAATCCAAAAAGGACAAACACTTCCTCAAATTAGCAGTGAACTCCCGGCTGGTCACATTATTTCCGTCAAAACGACAGAAAAAGGCGCTGCCGAGCTTCGGCCTGACAGCAAGATACGCGAGAACAGCATGAACGGAACATAATAGACTGCTGACAGCTTCAGGAATCAAAATGTAACACCCCGACCCTGTTGGTCAGTTTTTGAAGCGCGAATGTGCAGCCGAATGTGCCGCCTGGGAGCCATACCATCCACCGTCACGTCTCGCGCTTCCAGACTGATGCTGGACGCTGCCTGGGAATAAGCTGTAAACTCGCCGATCCGCAAAAACCCGAAAAAAGGCCACCAAAAAACAAGCCTTAAATAAAATGGCATCATAAGAGTTACAAACTATAGAGAGAACCGACAACAGCTTTGTGAAAATGGACATAGTAATCGGACAACGCATATCAGCCCGAGAATGCCTACGGCGACAACCAACCAACAAGCGACTTATGACAAAATGTTTAATAGCATCAAACATCCCTTCTGTCCTCAAACGAAATAATACACCGGCTACATAAATAATGATAGTAAAAGCCGCATATCCCCGCAGCGATACCATCGCATAAGAACTGTGCCTCTTCCTTATCATAACTCTTGAGAAAGGGGATCATGTGGCCCAGTTTAATTGGAGTTGGTGCGCGACTCCTGAGGCTGACGGTCTTTGAGTGTGCATTGGGAAGCGCCGTGAGAGGTCTGGTCACAACGCTGGCATCGGTGGGCGTACAGGCAAGGCCGACGGATACATCTGCCTCCATTGAACGCGTAGCAGTAGCGCAAACCCGGCGCGGCCCCTGCCGGAGCGCGCCCTGCGTGCCCTGCGACTTGACTGCGCATCGCACTGGACACCTCTTCGCAGCTGCTTTGACTGCTCAAAGCGGCGAAAATTGCCCCTGCCTAAGGCTCGGCCGCTGTAGGAGGAAGGGGAGGGCACGTAATGCGCCGCAGCCGTCATGAGCCATAGCTCCATATCAACGACGGCCCAAGAAAGCGTAGGCTCCCTCTCCTGCCTCAGGCGAAACTGAACATCATATGCACGCCAGCCGTAGCCGCCAAACCGAGCCGCGGTACGGACAATGTCCATGTACTTGAACATTTCCGACGCGCGAGCCAAGTGTTTCTCAACAAACACTGATGCATAAACCAAAAAGGCACTCGTCCACTGTTCAATCGATGTTATGCGCGGTACATTTCGCTGAGGTTGCAACTGGAAAGTAGACCCCGATAAGGCCAAAACCATGGGAGCATTGCTCTCCGAAACTGTGGTATTCTTGAGCAATGCTCCCATTTCCACATATTCGCTGTTCCAAATTTTCACCTGCAACGCGCGGCTTATAGTTGACCCAAGCGCCTCCCGAGGCATAGCGCACAATTGCGGAGCATTACCCGGCCCTTGCTGAGCCATGCCAGGGCCGGCACTCAATTCGACAATGCCCCTATCAATATCACTATCTGCGCCATTAAAAGAACATTGTTCGGGGATGGATAACCAGTCACAATAGTTAAGGTTTAAGCAAACTTTATTATGCTCACGCAACACAAACTGCCGGCCGAAAAGGGGCGAAGGTTGTACAACAACAATATAACATACATCTCAAACACTGCCCGTAAGAGGGCAGTACAACACACTGGCGCGATCACTTTCTTCTTTCTGTCTTCTTCTACATAACACAATGGGAAACCCTTGGCTATGGAATAATCATGCACATTCAATATGCCAAGAATGTGTGTGGAATTAAACCAATCAAACTTCTGACTAATGATGTGGATAGCTAGACCACATTACGAACACTCAATGATTTGATAACATCAATACAAACATTATCCCCATATAGACACGGTCTCTAGAAACTTGGATGGACTGACTGACACCAAGTAATATGAAACACCAACATTACACTATGATAAGCACTGCTATCATACAGTACTTACTCACTGGATCAACAATCAGAATCATGCCCATACAAAAATACCAATAACCTATGCTATACATGTATAACCTCATACATACCCTGTACAACGTCTTCTACCAATCATAAAACAACACTTAATAAAACAAACTACTTTACGGTGTAAATGAAACAGAAAATATTTCACAATGTCAACTACCAAATATCATACAAACACATGTAGCTACCTCACTTTCTACCTTTTCTCACAGTATGAAACACTACTACTGTAGGCCTACGTACCATGTAAGTACCATGGTCTCCCCACTCTCATTCACTCTTTTGTTACAACACTGTTAAACACAGCACATACAGCTGTAATCACTTTTCTTCTACATATGCTGGGATTTGGAACGAATGTACATAAACACTACACTATAGCTGTCTTTCCTCTACAGTCGTAAAGCACATATACACACCACACACAATGTTGTTACCTTAGAACCAAATAAACATCATCATAGGCTGTAAAAGCGTAAAGACAAAAATCCCTAGATAAATCAAATGAAAGCAACATGGCATTGAAAACAACAATGTGGTGTGTTCATGATAATGCCCGATACATGTATTCAAATCGGTATGAGTAAGACACACATGTGAATGAAAGCCGCTGAAAATAGCCACCCATCTGATGTAGCAATATCAAAACCTTAATGTCATCATTTAATAACATATCATGTGAGTTATTACTACAACCCTTTGGCATATACCAAACGAAACAACTGACAACGATACATCCAGTAAAAGATGTACTGTATATAAAAACAAATTACAATATACATTTGTATCAGAAAAACGCAGAGATCGAATACATCTGTACGGTGTATTACACTTTTAAAAACATACTCAAACTTCCGAAACATATTTTGTCCTTCAAGTGTATCAAAAACGGACTCCGACATTGACGTCACTCCATACAATATGACCTGACACATGGTTCTTACATATCAAAAAGGGGAAGAATGAGCTACATGAGGTCCATCAAAACTACATTGTATATGCCATGTACAATGTGTTACCATACATATCATATAAACTTCATATAATGACAAATTATCATCATACGTACATTTATCTTTTCTTTATCAATAAACCTGTTACTGATATTCTACCCTTGCATGTGCAACAACAAAAAAAATCAAACGAACATCATACACACGTATGTAAAAATCTCACCTCTCCTAAATGTGTGCAATATGTATTTGACATAAGACATAGGAAATGACTTAAAGAATCACACACACTGGGCAAACTGAAAGGCAAAAACACAAACATAAAAATGCTGACTTATATTTGAGTTGCTGTCAAAACCATCATGTGTATGCTACACACATAAAACGGTATACATATTATTCAGATTTGCACAAGTTGCTATGTGCAAGTCAACTTTCTGCTTACATGATGTATGTACTACAACATGTACTTGCACCCAATAACAATATACAGCTGTACATGCACTGTCTTCGTACATTACATGAATCAGAATCAATGCAAAACACTTTAGACCAGAACAATAATACTGTATTAGCAACTTTGTAATATAGTATGCTCAAACAAAAAGCATGCTGTGCATAGATTTCATACAATCACAAAAACAAACAAACAAAAAATGAACCTCTCAAGTTATAAATCTCAGAGTGCCAGTTTTAAATCTCAGAGTGCCAAAATTCAAAAGTTGCAGAACTATACACAATTCACACAAACTTCACCCATTGTAAAAAAAAAATAAAAAAATCTAATATAACTAACATGATTATCAACTAAAGTTTACAATATTACCTTGCATACAAAACATAACAGATCACAAACTTATACATCGCACCTTTTTTTGTCTCACTTCCAAACACTAATTTCACATGTACATTATACATAATGATAAAAATAACCAATAACCTTAAAAATCCTGCATTATTTAATCAACAACAATCCATTTATCCTATTACATGTTTACACAAATATATTGGCTTAACAAACTTATAAAAATGAAGCAGGCATGTGGCACACAATTCAGTTCACAAGTCAGAGTCCAGGAACATTCGGTAGCTGAGGTAAAAAATGGGGGTTATCAGTTTTCAGGGAGCTTCTGAATATACAGTCAATGTCTGGAGGACGGCCAGGAGGGGGTCCTACATGCAAGCCCGTGGAGTGACCTGGTCGAGGAGTAGGAGCAATGTCTGGGGTTGGAGACATCACAAATGTGCAGAGCTGAACACGAGGAGCAGTACTCTTCTCACACCGTGGAACGTGAGATGTATCTCCAGGAGTGGAGGTACTGGTGAAGGCATGGGACCCTCTGGATGCATCTGGGGGGGCGCCCAGGAGGGTCATTGATCTCGATAGTGCAGGGATGGGCTGGGGGGCCACTGCGTCGATAAGGAGTGCTGATGCTGCTAACACTGATATTGAGAACATCCACAGGAAGCTCATCAGTGGGTGAGGGACACTGGTTGATATCTGAAGATGGCTGGCATGTTGGCAAGCCCGAGCGATGACGAGGTGTGGTTAGGGCACCAGAGGAATCATCATCGGTGACATCAGAAATGGTGCGATTCATCTCAGGGGTGGGAATGATGGCTAGCTCCGACTGAGCTAGATACTGACGTGCAGCCTCAGCATCCGTGGAATGAGGGTGTAGGCCTATGCCTTGGTGGTGACCGTTGCTGGCTGGTGAAGGTGCGGTCACATCATCAGAGATAGATGAAGGCGAGTTGGACCGGGGAAGGCTGAGAGACATCGGAGGTGTGCGGGAAAGACGAATATCTACCTCTGGTGTAGGATCAGGACCATAGGTGTACGAAGGTCCATCACCAATTGTGATACTGCGCTTTGCGGGACGGATGGTAATGTCGTGCAACACTATGAACGGAATGCCTGCCTCAATTATAACATCCGGAGAGTCAACAACTAACCCTTCAAAGAGAAATGCCTTTCCATCTCTGGTAAGTGTGAGGCACGTCCCTCCAACAACTGCATACGGTGAAGGATGATCAACTGGAGAAGCCTCAAAAGAGTCCGAAGAAACACCTCCGAGACTCTTGAACACTGAATAGCCGATGAAGTTCTGTGGCGAACCACTGGCAAGAGTAACCCGGATAGTCTGCTGACCATGGTCAAGATCAATGTAGGGAGACATACAGGCCTTTTCAGGCAACACCGAGGGACTATCTACTGGACACTGTGGTGACTGATCAACCCGGAGGTGGAACTCATCCGACTCCGATGAGCCACTATCATAGCAAAAGGAATTGTCGTGAACCCCTATTGGCCAGTCTAAATCTGACATACCCTTTGCATCTCCAAGACTACTGTCTGGATCAGCAACACATACTCTAGTAGACAAGCAGACAATATCTGTAGCCAAAGCACTGTCATTAACCCTATTAAGATCATCACAACATTCATCAACTTCAAAGAAATCACATTCTGACTCTAGCTCATCATAATCATCCAGACGATTGTCATATGGACACAGGGAATCAGAGTAGCCAAGGATGGAAGCCGCTTGGCGAGCACACGTAATGATATCTCTTTCATGCTCTGGCAGGAATGAGCAATCACTGATGTGATGCTGGTTCGGACGATTGGCAACGAGACAGATTGGGCAACTGTGAACTTTATGTCTAACGGTAGAATGACTGGACTCACTAAAACTACTCATACACATAGGGACAGGATGTCTACTGCTACATGTACTGGGACCGACTGCATCATACCGAGTAGCATGCAATACTCTATCATCATGGGGACGAGGTTGGTTTGGGTCCCCGAAGGGCTCATCACAACTGTCATAACTTTCACCATCATAATCGTCACAGAAATCATCATAATCAAGACCGACATAATCATCCTCAGTCATCCATTCATTGCTTTCATTTCTTTTGATTTGAATTGACTCAGAATCGTAAACACTGTAAGGTACCTGGTACATTGTACTTCTGGTTAGAATACTGGTGGGGGCGGCCTCTCTCTCGGGCCTGGGGGCGAGGTCGTTGCCTCAAAAGGGGACAGGGAACAGCCATTCAAGGGCTACGTATGGGACTACAGCAGATGCGAGCAAACCATAACTACCTATCACGACACGTTTTTGCCGACCAACTGGCTGCCATATCATGCATAAAATCCATCGGTAATGAGGGAAGAGCAGGGTACTTTATCCCATGTAGCTGCCACCACGCCATTAAAAGAACATTGTTCGGGGATGGATAACCAGTCACAATAGTTAAGGTTTAAGCAAACTTTATTATGCTCACGCAACACAAACTGCCGGCCGAAAAGGGGCGAAGGTTGTACAACAACAATATAACATACATCTCAAACACTGCCCGTAAGAGGGCAGTACAACACACTGGCGCTGGGGCCACGCAGACTACTGGCCAAGGTTGAGAAGTAGGCCTACACTCACCCAAGATGCCGGGGGTAGTCACGACCGACGGCCCAGGTTCCTCCGTTGCTGCAC
Organism: Diadema setosum; assembly: GCF_964275005.1. Taxonomy (NCBI): domain Eukaryota; kingdom Metazoa; phylum Echinodermata; class Echinoidea; order Diadematoida; family Diadematidae; genus Diadema; species Diadema setosum. The sequence goes on from NC_092688.1 coordinate 3,893,968, forward strand.
TGGTAGACAGTCCGGGGATGGGCAGAACCGACGGCCCAGGCGCGCCAGCTGATGCATCGCTGGACGTTCCGGGAATGGGCAGAACCGACGGCCGAGACGGTCCAGGTACAAGTGTACTGCATCACTTTACAATCCGGGAGTGGGTGCCACCCCTCTTCGAGACCTACGAGGCGTAGCCCCCTTCGTCTTTTGCCTTGCCTTCGGCATAGTCGACGCTCAGTATCACAGTAAACACGTATAGTCGGAAATTCAACGTAATTAAAGTGTTAATGCCTAACGATTTAATAAAATTGCGAGAGCTAACAACGAACACAACCATCCACCATCAAATCGGCAGGCAAAATGTGCATGTGAACGTCAACCGTGGGAATTTGCCTATTCTTCGCTAATCTGCATTGCTAAGTATAGGCTACAAGTAAATATGCGCGCTCTTTCACACCGCGCTATTAACACATGAGGAACGCGCGGCAACCTCTAAGAAAAATGTCGGCAAGCTCTTGATATAACTAGCTGCCGCTCAGCGGTTAAATCAAAGGAGGTCGCCGCGCACAACCGCTGTCACCGACAACGTAAACCATTTATATCGCACTAAAGTACGATAAAATTTATTATACCATTTCATAGGGGAGGATCCGAACAAAGATATTAAAAGTATACTACATAAAATATCATTGTTATTCATGAGCGTAACGGTCGAGAATGTTTTAGCAAATAATCTATGAACCAAAACAAAATCTGACTTTTTATTTACCATGAGTTACCCATGTGAATTAATCTTCAATGGTCAAGTTCTTCCGATAAATCCGTACATGTATATCAAGATGTATCATACTAAAAATAGTTCAGATCATTGTGTCACACATATTTGGAATTGCGTAATTGTTTTCATATCCGCTTCTGCATCCGGATTTGATATTTCAGGAAAACGGATATTTAACGAAATTAAGAAAAAAATAGTTTTAGAAAGCGGTGCATTTTGAAATATGAGCTAAATGGGATATGATATAGTAGATTATACGGTGTGTTAAGGTTGACGCTGGAAAAAAATTAGAACTTCCGGTTATATCAAAGATAATATGTTATTACAAGATTAATTAAAGACCGTCTAAATCGAGTATCTAGTCGGCTGTACCTTTTCAACAGCTACTCTGTATCAATGATATACAGTTCGAATATATATATATATATATATATATATACATGAATATTCATATTATTATTCTTTTTTTTTCAGATAACATCATTGCCTTATCTTTATCATGAACGATCGTCTTTAGCCTTGCTATCCTTGAGATACAGAAAATTGAAACACACACAAATACAAAAATTAGTGCAAATCAGAGTCATATGTGACCCTGCATCACAAACCCAACAAAAGGTCGCCAGTAATGGATTTTTAGTTTAAGGGCAGATCATAAAAGAGCAGACTCTAAGCTTTAATATGATGTAAAACTCAATTCAAATGGATTCTCCTAACCTATTTAAATATTGGAAAGACATCACACACTCTGGAAAAGTGTGAACTGAGAAAAGAGGTTCTAACGTACAGGGTCTATCCAAGTGCTTAATCTTTACTAAACCGTGCTAGCTGTGCGATGATTGGGACAAAAATACAAGGTAAACCACAGGTGCAACAACAATAAAGGGATTATCAAATTAAGCTGAAATTAAGCATGCTCTATTAACACATTCTGTACATGATTAATGCCAACTTTAAAAGCAGTATCATTTCATAGGTTATTAGAATTGAAAGTGAAGAGTGTTCAACGGATTTTCAGGAATAATGTAGAAGAAAGATAGCTTTTTAGGAAAACGCGAACGACTCAAGATTGAATTGGTTGACCCGTCTCACCTTTTCTGATTCCTCATGTAAAATCAAGGGGTGCGACTTTTTGTTGGTTTTGTGATGCAAGCTCTCATTATTATCCTTGTCTGTTTAATAAATGGAACGCCAGATATAAAAATACAAATAAAACTGTTTTGTCTATCAACACATTTCGTGACAGCCTTATTTTATGTATGTGTAATCAGGTAGATTCTAGGCCCCTATAAGAGTATGGTAATGAAAAGCATACTCTAAAACATAAAACATGAAAGAATATTACATGAAGCATACTGAACGTATATAATATAAGTGTAAACAAAAACAAAAATGATTGATTCATCTAGGAATAGTGAAACTTCAAAAATTACTTACAGGTCTTATGAAGTGGTGATGGTTAAATATTGCTAACAGTTATAATTGTGGGGAGTTAAAAAATACAAAATGATATGCATGCGAACAACAGTACAAATATACTGGTTGTACTCTCTTCAAACCATTTCTCCGAGTGTCTCCTGCATTCCAAGCCTACCAGTATTCTGCATGAACCAATTAGATCTCCGGTTGTTCTTCTGCTTTAAATTGGTGAAATCGACATCTCTGAAACTTTCCATTTTGTTATCAGATTATTGCGTGATTAGTTTCGCTTGTTTGAATGTGCTGAATGTACGTCTTATTGCTTTTTTTTTAGTAAATGTAAACGTGGCTGCATTTCGATTGAAAGATGTTCAATAAAAAAAAAAGGAATAAAATCTGAATCAGAACTTAATAGAGTGATGTGGTATGCCATAGCTTCGAATCATCCATTGCATGTTATGTGATAACTACTTAAGCTCTTCCTTGGGATTATTTACTATCGTCACTTAATGTTTGGTTGAGTCGTAAAGGATTTTGGGCAGATTATCTGTGTCTTTTAAAACACTACATTCACGACAATGCCATTCACACGCTAATGAATAAAGAATTAATTTGTTGGAATATAGATGGACCTGCCATGAGACTCATCGAGGGACATTCCCCTCTCGAGGGCTTTGCAGTTTTGGGATCAGCCTCGGGCAGCTTTGTCTGCAGTGATGGATTTACGGAACAGATTGCTGATTCGATCTGCAGGGAACTTGGCTTCCCTGCTTCTCAGAATTTTTCTTTTTCAACGCAGCAACGCAGCAACGAAGTGAAATGGATCAGGTCCAAAAGTAGTTGTCCTCAAGGTAATTTTAGTTCTTTGTTTGTTGTTGTTCTTGTTGTTTTTACTTACCCCTGTGTTTTCAATTCAATTTGACTGTTATTGGTTCCTGCATTTTAATGCACATGTACACACAGTGTTGGTATCATAATTTGCTTATAATTTGTGTCGATTAGGTTTGAAGTGTTTAGCAAAAGTGTGTAAGCGATGCAATTATATTATGTGACCGTTTATCACAAAACCAACAAAAAGTCGCACACCTCGATTATACGGGAGGACTCAAAATGAAAAAAAAAAATGTATAAGAAATGTGAAAACATACCTTCGTGATCACTTCAAATTACGCAAAATAGCAAAACAGCATTTAAATCGTGGTTCTGTGGTTTTGGAGTTATGTCGAAGGCCACAACTCAGGTCAGCATCCAATGTATTTGTTTGGGGCCTGTTCACAGGCAACATCCTACACTTTATTTCATATAAAAATGAATTACAATATCGACACTGACCGTTTCATTTTGCTGGTTTGTTTTAGTAGAATGCAAAAATGAATATTGCCTTTTGATATTTGATATTTTGGGGTTGCCCTAGCTACAAAATAGGTCAAATATAATTAATCCACCTATAATATTGTGAGCAGTAGCAAAAATGGTATTTTTAGGTACTCTATCCCGCCCCCTCCCCCCCCCAAAAAAAAAGATGGTAATGAACTGATCACCCGATGATAGTCGCAACAAGCGTTTCACTGTAAAAGATTATAGCCCTCAGAAAAATAGCATCGATTAATTTACAGGTAAAACAGTCATTTCACATTTTTCGTCGATCAAAAAGAACCACGCATGAGTGACTTTCGATCGCTGATTTTAAATTCAAAATACCATAATGTCAATTTTTGTCAATTTGAGATATTCGAGATAAAAGCTGCTGAAAAACAAAGAAAATGGTTGAACTACGTGTCATTATTGTACTAACATTGGCAAAAATACTTCTTGTCACATGAAGAGAACACTGTCATCACACACACACACACACACACACACACACAAAAGAGCTCTATTCAATGACATTACATTTTAAAACTTGAAAATGACATTTTTTCTGTTTTTGCATTAAATCTCTTCATATCATTCCTTTGAAAAAAAAAAATCAATCCCTTTGGACATGCGTAAGGGTCTAGATTTCCAATATTCGATTGTATGTATATATTTGATTTTCGTAGCTTTTCGAATTTTCGCGAAATGTGTTCTAATTCTAATTCTACTTCCAATAACAACTTTTAATCATAGTTAAAAAGAAATGAAGTTTGGCATATAACATATAAAGTACTTTATTTCTTTATAAATGAAAGCATGTATGTGAACATTCAAATGTTAGTACCTTCCCATAGGCAGGTAAGTACAACTAAGGGAAAATACTATCCACTGTTACAACACTATTGACTTGGACACAAAGTATACACAGACATTTACAAACAATAATAATACTACATTTGATGAGTCGTAAGAAAGCCAAAAATGTAACGTATATATCACGATCTCATTTAAATTTGAAATTGACTCAAATTATATTCACTTTTATATGTTTTAGGAACGTGAAAATACACTAAAATCATTAAATTTAAACAGTTTATAAGTATGTAACTGCTTTTTACAAGGACATTACTTAAGTATATTATTTTATATTTCTATTCTACTTATGTTGCATTTTGACTGAATAAACGTTTGATTCGGTGATAAAATTCTTCATGATGATTGAAAATGGTTGATGTCTATTTGGCAACTTCCTAAAATTTCATTCTACAGATTCGCGAAATTTGATAGACTGCTCGTGGACAAGTGCCAAATGCCCTTCTAACAGTGCCGTGAAGGTGAAATGCCGAGGTGAAGAAATATTGCTATTCAAATACATTATGGATATTACCCTGCTGTTTTGAGCAAAGATTTTAACATAATGTTTCACTTGCTCATAGATTTAGAAAAAGGAAAGTTTGTTTGCGCATTAAGCAACTGGAAACGCATATTTCTAACCAACATCTGATCACCCTCCGAAAGCTACTTAAGTCCTCCTACAATATAGCATCAGAAACACTTTATGATTTGTTATTTTCAAAATCATGCATATATTTGATGAGAAACACACGAAGGCAAATGCAGCTTTCTGTTTGCTTGTTTGATTGATTGGTCTATGCTGGAGTGAATGCCGCAACAACTAGAAATACCTGGTTAATGAAAACAGAATGTCATGATAATTAGTCGATACTCCAAGAAAATGCTTTGTTCTTCATCAAGCAGAAAATTCATCATTAGGTGTGCATTGTTTTCTCTCAGAACCAGGTTTTCTTGGATGCTTTGTGAAACCACCCCCCTTGCAAGACTACAGTCCTTTTCAGAACCTGTCGAAGTCAAACGTGGAGAGTGAAATGGAATGCGTCTCAATATGTCGAGGGCTAAGAAAAGTTGCAGATTTAGCCGTTATACACCAAGGAGCATGCTGGTGCTTGTGATCAGAAAAACTTGATGCCATTTCGACCCATCGAGGTTACCGCTTTCTTAAACAGTGGTCATGTCAAAGCATGGCCGACCTGCAATCCAGACATGATCTGTATTTTGCATTTAATGGTGAGTTTCATGCCATGATATCTCAACATGTGAAGAGTTTGTTTGCAAAAACCGATAAGTCCATATTTGCCAAATGGAGATATTTGCGAGGTCAAGAAAAATAAAGAGAATAATAAGAAAAAATTTTGACCATAACTTAAAAAATATACCTTTATATTTAGTGACCAATATATCATTTAAAATGTACTATTTTGTACTTTATGACAAAGATCGTACTTCAAAATCTTGAAAAATGGACTTATCGGTTTTTGCAAACAAACCCTTCATGTATTCCTTTAAGTCTGATATTGATGGTCTCTAATGATTTCCGTTTGAGGCATTAATCAACCCACAAGATATGTGACACAGAACCCACTAGATGTGCATTCCTAGCTGTTAAATTGACAGGAATTTTGAAATATTGATCCTTTATTATGAAAGCTGTGATGCCTACTTGTTAAGAGGAAGAGTAGAGTTACATTTCGTGTAGTTTTGTTGCTGTGTGCTGATTAGGTCTATGCTGAAAGGTCCAAAGAGAGAGAGAGAGAGAGAGAGAGAGAGAGAGGGGGGGGGGGGAGGGAGCTCCTGTTCCGTGTCGCACGGCACGGTGTTGTCTTGATTCTCTGATCCCTGACCTACTTTGGTAATGCACACCTTACATTATGATATGTACAGTGCAAGATAGCTGGAGTATAAATGGCAAGGCAACTTAGAAAAACAAATCATTTTATCTAACCAATTTCTTCTCTGTCTTTTTGGATAACTTTCAATGCTTTTTACATAAACTGCAGAAGTATACATTGTATTTTTCATACTGTGTTCAAAACAAAAAATCACATGAAATGATTATTTTGTAACGAAATGACAATATTTTGTAACTAAATGAACATTTCGTCCACAAAATGATAATTTCGTTAACGAAACAGACATTTTGTCGACGAAATGACTGATTTCGTAACGAAATATTCCATGCGACACTTGGCGCTCCATGGTTTTTGTCCATGGTTTAAACTATGGTTTCATTTGTACCACCTTCGTGAATCCGGGCCAATGTATCTATCTGCCACTTGGAAAAAAAATCTCAAATTGAAGCAGTTACGTTCAATCTATTGTTTATCATATCTCATTGTTTCCATCCAGGCAACGATATCCTCTTTTTTTCCTTTTTGAATTTTTCGTATGATATTTCAATCTAGCTATCTTTATATTCCTTGGTTGTTAATCTTTACTTCAAATTCTGTGTTATGCCCTATCACAGTATTTTAAAACAATGGTTATTGTCCTACGTACACACATGATCTTACCGCCACGTGTTGTATCCAAACAAAAATGATAATTTTCATGCACGAACTATATAATGTAGGACCATAATGTGATGCAGCAATGAACACAGCGAGATCATAATCAAGATTTCCAATTTGATTGATCCGTTTTCTGCATCCTGTTCTTTGAGCACATGGTATCAAAAGTCCAGTCGAGTTTCTGTAATGCCGTGTTATGATGATTCCAAGGAAGTTTTTGTACATCGCTTAACCTTATTAAAACGTGGTTGTTTTTTGCGACTTTATATCCAGTTTTCTATGACTTTAAACATTCTCCAATACAAGCGGCTTGCGTAATGGTGATTCTAATTACGTTTTTGTGCATCATACCGCCATATAAATTGAAGTAATTTATGGTTGCCTTTGATGTAGTTTCCTACGGCTTTTGCGATCAACTTGACATTATCCAACACGGACAATGGGATGCCAACATCACGTGGTTTGGCTCCATAGTAACCCTCACTTGCGATAAAGATTACGTCATAAATGGCAGCGTGGCACTGCAGTGTGTAGGACAACCTGGAAGGTCGACTTACTTTCCTGTTTGGAACTCATCGGTCCCATCTTGCGAAGCTTAGCGGTTGACAGTGAGTCTTTTCCGTACACTCATATTCAGTATAAGATTTTAAGGGAAATATTATCTTTTTGGATTGTCTAGTAACAGGTCCAAGTTACACTGATAAAATGAGATAGGTGTCCGCGACCACTCGGCTCAGTCGAAGTCACAACCAATTCCAGCGTAATAAGACAGTGTTTATGGCAACAAAGCGAAACCTACACAAAGCTGTGTATTGGAGTTGAATCTGACATTTGAATGTGTTGAGAGCACAGGGGTTTTGCAATATAACAAAGACCTTGATCTTTTCGAAGCAACTTGTTGCATAACTATACACAGCCCTGTCGCTGTACACAAATGTAAGTCGACAGGGCTGTACGGTGTGTGATACACATATCTATATACGTAACCCCATACACGTATCTACTAAACCCCTCGAACACGGCCAAACAGTCGACAGCGCCCTCTTTGCCCAGTGCTGCGCCGACATTTCGAATCATTTCTGCGATTTCTGCGGCGTACACGATTAAAAAAGGTGTAATTTTTGGTAAGTTGTAAATTATGTACATGTCAATATCAATAGCTAAAAATGGTAGCTAAATAGATAAAGTTTTCAGCTTATGTACACTGTAGTCTTAGTAACAAATATGGTGCAGTAAATTCAAAATCGAGTCGGCGCCCCAGAATCCTGAGATTACGTATAGTGTCCACACGGTACAGCCCTGTCGCGACTCTCATGTACAGCGACAGGGCTGTGTTTAGTTACTTGTTGCAAGAACTCATTGTCCCGTGCCCTCCTGTGGGTGTTGATTAACGGTTCTTTTGGCATTTTATAATTATTTCCTCGTATCAATTGTACGTAACACAAATTTATAATCTATGTTATTTTTGTGTTATCTACTTCCAATTTTCTTTAAGAATATATATCGTATCATATTTGTTATACATAGATAATATCTTGTATGAGACAAAGTGACTGCTTTTAACCCGTTGAGGACGGTTTGATTTTGCTACAACACGCATTTCCCATAGACACCTGCCCGAGTATACTCGGGACTCGTCCTCAACGGGTTAAAGCACATCTAGAACTATTTGCTATTACATGGGTAGTGCTGCCTCTTTTTTTCCTTTTTTTCCCCTTTTTTTTATATTTCTCTTTTTCCCGATGATTGTTCTTATATACATGTTCATGTATTTATTGATTTGTTTTTTACTCCAATAAAACACATAAAAAAAAGAAGAACTCATTGTAAGTAAACAGAATTGACTGTTAAAGATTCAACGCAGTGATCTACTCTACCAAGATTAAAGGCACAATTTACCTTTTGCATATGAAACAAAAACCCAGCATTAGTGCTTTAAAATAGTTCTAAAATGTAAGTTAGGGATAGAAACAACCACTGTAAAAATTTGAATCCGTGTAATCGATGTTAAGTGTTGTTAAATACACAAAATATAAACAATAGTTATAATAAAAATGTTTCCAGACTAAAGCGTATACAGTTACGGTTTATTGAGTAAAACACTGATATCTCCTTATATTTTAGGCTTTATTGCAAACATTTTATATGGTAGGATGTTTTATGATACAACAGACATACACATATGAATCAAATGTGATATCTTGAACATTTTTAAATCACTGCTCCCAAAGGTAAACTGGACCTTTAATAAGTAGCACAAAATGGATTACGTAATTTCATCAGTGTCAGCTCAAGATCTGTATTCCACGAGTGACGATAGCGAGGTTCTGCTATGAGATACAATGTAAATAATGCACTTAAACACTCTATGAGTTTACTGAACAAAGAATGCAGCTTCTCAGAAACAAAAAAAAACACATTTTTACAGTATTTCCCCACAAAAGCCCCAATACAATTTCGTTCATATTTACACAGAAAAAATATAGAAACGTTCAGGAGCAAATCAATGACATAATACTCACAATTCTTAGACACTGTCTTCCTAAACACTCTAGACAAATACTAGACCCGGGTTCAACAAAATACCTGTGGTTCAATACTCTATCCTATGCGCACGTGTGATTCAAATTTGTACTGTCCTACGAGGATGGGGGTGAAACGGGTGATGAGATAGTCCGTAAGGTAATGCAGAGGTTGCCAAGATAATCGGGATGTCGTCCGGTAATGTTGGAATGCCACCGTGTGCACCGGAGGGCTATCGAGTTAATAGGAATTCTGTCCAGCTAGCGGGAATTGCCCTCACGCTAACCGAGATGCCGTTGAGATAATGGTGATGCCGTCGAGTGTAGTGGCGATGCCGTTGAGATAATGGTCGTGCCGTCGAGTGTAGTAGCGATGCCGTCGAGCCCAGCTCGTCGGTGTCGATCTATATGGGAATATTATAACCACCACTCATATAACATTACTTATTCACAGGGTAGTACCACAGTTCAATATTTCCTTCACCTAAACCAATAATGCTAATGTATAGTACCATGATTAATTCTTACACCATCACAGAGACCTATATATACCTACTACTGAAATAAACCGCCGCCATGTATATAACGATATACTGACTTAAAATATGAACATTACAGGTCATCTCGTATGTGAACTATCTCACAACAAAAAACAACTAAAACTCTATTCTCTTAACAGATATATCCATTTCTCATTTAAGTTCTTTAGCAACCAAATTTGTATTTTAACTTATCGTTTACCAAAATTCTAACTTCATTTACTTTAACTGTGAACAACAGAACCTGGATTGTATTTTCCTGATACAATCACAGAAAAACAAAATACACTGTATCAACAAATATCACTGTAAATGTAAACATTTCACATATAACATTCGCCTGCTGACTTGGTCTGCCTTCCTGCCAAACTAAAGCAAAATCCTATTTACCATTATACAACATATCCAATCTGACATACATCATATCTATACTCTAACATAATTAATTCACATATTATAGTGAACCAGCGAGCATAACATAAATCTCTATACAAAAAATATAACAATAATAACAAGGTTAATTCAGAATATTACAAAAACAAACTAATACAGCTACATAACTACTTACGTCTGATTTGGTGTTCAGACCCTGAAGTAATGGTGAGGAGGAGACTTCAGCTGTTGTCAGTGCCTGCAGCATGTCTTGCGCGTGTCCTGCCCTTATACGTGGGGCTTCTGTGCCATGACTTTCCTGCCTGAAATGCAGCGCTGTGTTGTAGGCCGATCAGCTACCTCTCTACTCCTATCACCAGTGATTGTGATTGTTAGAGAAACAGCAAAAACTGAAGAAGAAAAAAGCAAAAATAACGGACAGCAACATTTGGAACGTTATGCCTGATTTGTAATTTTCATCTGAAAAGAAGAAGAAGAAGAAGATATTTCGCAGTCAGTCACTAAAATGCATAGTATGAAGGTATTCACCTAAATGTATTTCAAGGAAATTGCAGAGGAACTATTCTGTGTCACCAGGAAGAAAATTATGTACATCTGGACAACATTGTGCCTTACGAGTTCATGAGCCAATGCACTGCATGGTATATGATAGACTATATAGTCGAGTGGATATCTATTCTTCTGTTCGACTGAATTATAAGTGCAATTATGGTGGAAAATAGATCTCAGAGTAGTCTGCATATCAGTGCTCTTATAATGCAGAAACGTTATGATAAATAAAATAATACTAACAATGATAATGGTAGTGTCAACTTCTATAGCGCAACAATTCATCAAAAATATACTAAAAGATTAAGAAAGGGAAGAAGAAGAAGAAGAAGAAGAAGACGACGACGACAAAGAAGAAGATGAAGAAGAAGTATACAACCGATTGACAAATTGCCCTACATCGACGTAAACAAACGTCGATGAACGTAAATTTACGTCGATGTAGGGCAATTTGGCAATCAGTTGCAATGAAAACATCTCGACGGAAGAATTTCATGAATTTGAAGAAGAAATATGTATTCTTTTTTTATCTACAGCATATCAAACAGGTATGTTTTAGAAATGTTTTAAATGATTCCACTGAGGATGGTTGCAATAAACATTCCTATTATTCAACAAAGTCTCTTTCACTTTCGGATTAACGTAGCCTCAGATATACAAGCTTTGCGTTTTAGAAAAAGCGAACCTTCGTAATCACAAGCATCAACCACAGACACGTAATGGAAATGTTTTTAATTCATTTCCTAGCAGTAACAAACAATCTTAATGAACATGCATTCTGAAAGAAATAGTCGATTTTTTTTTTCGTGTGGTCATTGTCCTGCGCTTCTAAAAATGTAATCCGACGTTTCTCTCACCACTCATCCCGCCTTCCCCTCCCCCATTGATTATAAAATTACAAGTGGACACGCACAAATAGCAGCAGAAACATAGACGAGAATATCAGAAATAACAATGATGTCCATCTATCCTTTAATTAATCATATTGTATTTTGTAGTCATTCTCTCCCATCCAGGTAACGATCGGTCAACATGTGGTCACCCTGGTAACGTAACACACGGAAAATGGGATTCAAACAACACGCTGCTTGGATCCGTGGTAACCCTGGACTGTGACGATGGTTATGTGCTCAATGGTAGTGCAACTCTGCTGTGTATGCAGTCATCGAACATGTCTGATGATGGTCGAACGACATCTTCCTTTGTCTGGAACGCATCAACCCCTTATTGCCAAGCAGTTGAACGTAAATTTGCAATCGATCAGACAACGTTTCTTTTTGACGTTCACATAGCTCTAATACACGGAATAGTTTTACAAACAGTGGGCTCAGAGACGGACTATGATTTGAAAACGGCGTGCAATTTAAATATCAGAATTAAGTTATGACTTTTGGGAGTTTGCTGTCATAACATAAACACTCAGAAAAAAAAAGAAGAAAATCTAAATCGTTCAATAGTGTCTTGATGTCTTATACTTTAGAATAATTATACTGTATACACACCCCTATTTCTAAAATATAGAAATTCGGCGCATTTACTGCCTCGTTGTTAATTAATATTGTATGTTCGATAGAATTAGTGTGACCAAATGACACTCCACAGAGAAACTACTTTTTATGGAATATTCTTCAGAAAGGTACAGCCTCTTAAAAAAATGAGAAAAGACTGGTAATGTCATACCTATCCTTTGCCCATTCTGGCTTTTCCGACGTTGGCATTGATACAGAGAGAGGGGGAGCTCCACGTACACCCATTAACGAACACGAGTGAATGCCTGTGTCGCTCTATTTCTATATGCATAAAATAGAGCTGTATAGCACTGGGACATTTATACCTTTGTTATTATGTCACTGCAGGAACCACAACAACATTACATTTTGATAGATATAACAAACTTACATCAGCCTTTCTGCCCACCAGTATCGTTAAATGAAATTATTTGATTTTCAGATTTGCCATTATAGTATAAGGTCGTTAACAACCGCGAAGAACATTAATCTGTTTGTAGAATTACATTTATATCGTGACGTGTCTGATATACTTGAAATGAACCTGTTCTTCTACTAATTTTGTAATATCACCATTCAAATTTCAATGTCTGAAATAGACATTCTGTCTTTTCCAGAAAACGAGTCAAATTGTGATCACCCTGGCAACGTATCGCACGGAAAGTGGGATTCAAACACGACACTGATTGGAAACACAGTATTCACCCTGCACTGTGATGATGGTTACACCCTCAATGGTAGCGCAACATTGCTGTGCATTGACCCTTCCAACAATGGTCCAGCCGCTCACTCACCAAATCATAAGGCATCAACCCCATCTTGTCAACCAGTTCAAGGTAAATGCCTACTGACCCTCATCCGGCGGTTTAAACATTTGCTATGAAGTGCCCATAGAATGGTACGACCACTGAACCAAGGACCTTATGCTTTAGACGTTTATAAGGCAGGGAGGAACTTTAATTCAGACACTTATAAAAATATGTGGGCTTTGTGGACAATAAAGGAAGCTTTAAAAGTTACACTTTTGTGATTATTAACAATCGGGAATTGAATAAAGATGCTTACGCACACGGAGAGGGAGGGGAAAAGAAGAAGAGAGAAAAGAGGTATAGTAATGGTTTCATTGTTTTACGTGCAAGCGTAATATGCTGAAATAAGGACACTTCAGAAGGGCTTTAAATGTTCAATGTTAAACATTCTACTGTAACTATTATCATGATTATCAGGTATACAGTTCAGTCATCCTTAATATATGGACTAGGTGAGGTGAGAACTTGTAATTACAAATAGATGCAAAGCATTACAGAGCACAATGTACACGAAAAAAAAAATATTGAGATTGAGCATTAAATCTTTCTTTACTTTTCATGGGCACTGAGTTATATACTGGGAACGCCCTTCCAATTCCTTCTCTTCCCTCTATCGCCAACCATCTAGAAAGGACTATAGATATGTTTGGCAGCAAACAAAAATGATAGCTCTTAGAATATAATCTTGCCTTCTACATGCGACTAACCATGTCATTTACCGGGACATTTCCAATGACTTTCATAATCGTTCTCTCAGTTCAAGGTAATACACCGAAATGTGATCCCCCTGGTGACGTCTCACACGGAAAATGGTATTCAAACACGACACTGAATGGAAACACAGTATTCACCCTGCACTGTGATGATGGTTACACCCTCGATGGTAGTGCAACATTGCTGTGCATCGACCCTTCCAACAATGGTCCAACCACTCACTCACCAAATTATAAGGCATCAACCCCTTCTTGTCAACCAGTTGAAGGTAAATGCCCAGTGACCCTCATCCGGCGGCTAAAACATTTGTTATGAAGTGCTCATGGAATGGTACGACCACTGGACCAAGGACCTTATGCTTTAGACCTCAGGCAGGGAGGGAACTTTATTTCAGAAATTTATGAAAATATGTGGGCTTTGTGGACAATAAGAGAGGAAAAAGATACACTTTTGTGATTATTAACAATCGGGAATCGAATAAAGATGCTTACGCACACGGAGAGGGAGGGGAAAAGAAGAAGAGAGAAAAGAGTTATAGTAATGGTTTCATTGCTTTACGTGCAAGCGTAATATGCTGAAATTAAGGACACTTCAGAAGGGCGTTAAATGTGACCGTGCACCTCAAAACGAACATAAAGTCGCACACACTGATTTTGCGTGAGGACTGAAAACAAGTGAAATGGGTCAACCTAGCCAAAATTGACTTTTTCATATTTTCTGAAAGAGCAGGTCTTCTTTTACATTATGTTAAAATTTGGTATTATAAAACGGGCAGGAAAGTGTGTTTTTTTAGCAGTTTATCTCGAACATTTTTGATAGAATAGTGTGATTAGGTGTGTCTTCAGAATCCCTTTTTCATTTCTGAAAAACCTTGTCCACACTCTTCACTTTCAACTCTAATAACTTTTGCAAGGATAGTGCTACTGCTTTGAAAGTTGGCATTAAATATGGACAGAATGTGTTAATGAGACATGCTTATTTTCAGTTTAATCTGATAATCCCTTCATTGTTGTTACTCCAGTGGTTTACTTCCTGTTTTTTGTCCCATTCATCGCACAGCCAGCACGGTTTGGTAAAGATTAAGCGCTTGAATAGACACTGTACTTCAGAGCCTCTTTTCTCAGTTCACACTTTTTCTGAGGTTGTGCTTTCTTTCCAATATTTAGATAGGTTAGGAGAGTCCATTTGATTTGAGTTATACATCATTTTAAAGCTTAAAGTCTGCTCTTTCAGAATATGGTCTTAACTAAAAATTCATATCTGGCGACTTTTTGTTTGTTTTGAGGTGCACTGTCACAAATGTTCATTGTTAAACATTCTACTGTAAGTATGGTATCATGAATAATGTCATTCAGGTATACAGTTCAGTCATCTTTAATACACTGTATATGGACTTGTTGAGGTGAGAACTTGTAATTACAAATAGATGCAAAGCATTACAGAGCTTAATGCACACGTATAGGATTACGAGTTTCATTAATTTTTCGAGAAAAAAAAAATTGAGATGGAGCATTGGATCTATCTTTGCTTTTCATTTGGCATGAGTTATATACTGGGAACGCCCTTCCAATTCCTTCTCTTCCCTCTATCGCCAACCATCTAGAAAGGACTATAGATATGTTTGGCAGCAAACAAAAATGATAGTTCTTAGAATATAATCTTGCCTTCTACATACGACTAACCATATCATTTACTGGGACATTTACAATGACTTCCATAATCATTATCTCAGTTCAAGGTAATACACCAAAATGCGGTCATCCTGGTGACGTCTTACACGGGAAATGGGTCTTGAACACCACGCAGCTTGGATCCATGGTAACCTTGGACTGTGACGAAGGTTATGTCACCAGTGGCAGTTCTACATTGCAGTGTGTGGCGTTATCCAACCAAAGCACGTCGACACACCAACCATACTGGAACGCATCCATCCCATTTTGTCAAGCAGTCGAACGTACATTTTACGTTATTTAAGTATTGTACAGATATATAATATCCTACATGTGAAGCTGCTATCAAAACCTAATCGGATTTCCATTGATGTTTGTCATTTCCTAAATGTGTGTATGTTTGTGTGTGTGTGTGTGTGTGTGTGTGTGTGTGTGTGTGTGTGTGTTTGTGTTGAGTATTTCCATTACTTCACCTCTTCTGTGTGAGAACCTGCCGGACTCCTACAAAATTCATGAGAATTGAAATATCGGGTTAGATAATTGTAGCCGAGCAAACTACACTCGCAGACTTCTGATTTTGTCCTCTTCGAACACCTGAAATGACTTGGCAGTGAGCACACTGCTGATGCAAAAAAACAAACAAACAAACAAACAAACAAACAAACCAAAGCAAAAAAAAAAATGCAACTTCAAGATTACAAGTCGGCAGCCTAATCCACAAACTTACAAAGAACTTCTCTTGAGTTCCGCTAATATTTATAAAACTTTGTCTTTACAATTAAACTAAATGCAAACTGAAAACTACAAGCTCCAGAATGCACAACACCCGTTCGCAGGCATTGACATCATTTAGTCTTGTATACTAGCGCGTTCAAAAAGAGTGAAGTATTGGCACTTCTTCATGTGATTAACTACATGCCTTTATCATTCGATGTGACGTAAAGCACGTGAACTTGTTAACCTTAATATTCGTATCATGTACTATAGGTTAAGCGTGGCACTCAACTTTATATACTCGCAGTGTCATACTAGTATATGAATGAATCTGTGTGTGTGTGTTTGTGAGCGTGTGTGTGTGAGTTGAAAGTTGAAAGAAGTTAAGTGTGTTTGTGTATCTATAGATATAATGAAATGATGCTGATAATGTGTACCAAACTCTTTCATCTAGAGAAGATTAAGGACAATGGATGTCCCAGGATACCAGCTGGATCTTAACAGCTTTTGCCCTGTAATAGATCTTCCTCAGCTTGTTTGTCTGTTTATACAAACATGGATGCAATAGAACTTTGATTATAAGATGTCATATGGAATAATGAACATAATTTATTGATTGAGTGTGATTTTAGAATAACAATTTCAGGACGGGGAGACTGTGCTTATATATTTGACAATTATAAAACGTTAATGAATGGAACATAACATGAATATATGATGTATGGCGTATCATTTGTACCTTGTAGACACTGTTCCACATCTGCTGATACCGCTTACAGCTTCAATACTGATATTCATCAGCCTGCTCTTCCTCATCACGGCTTGGTGCTTATATCGCAGAAAGAGGTATAGTGTTTTCTGTAAACCTGTTTGTCTTGTTTATGTCAGTTCTTGTCAAAAATTCAGTCGTCTTAAAGAGCACCGATCACACTGTTGACCAGTCACACTGGTCACAATGACGTGAGAAATCCCTTATTTTAGTCACCTTCAGAAAATTCAGCAAAACGCGAGCAGTAGAGTGCATTGTCTTTTTGATATCAGACGTTAAGTAGATTATGATTCACCTACGAGTTAGTCCTACTGAGCAATGTTTGTAATATCATCCCGTCCTCTGTACTGAAGGCAAATCATTCTGCCCCTCGGACTCTCGAATGGGACATAACGTGGAAGTCCCATATGTGAGAGAGTCACAAGTCACATACGTTAAAGATCCATCTTTATTCATTCATCAGACAACTTTCCAGATGGAAAATGAAACAAAAAGAAAAAATGAATGCATAAACAAGTCAGGGCAAAGATATTACTTTTTCGTTGTGAGTGCTGATAAAAATATTGGATAAGAGCAAAATAAATTGTGTACAGAACTGTGGAGGAAAACGGAGTGGCAAAGGTAATATATATATATATATATATATATATATATATATATATATATATATGCAGAGCGAGAGACAGAGACAGACGGACAAACAGACAGACAGAAAGAGAGAGAGAGATAGAGAGGGAAGGAGGAAGAGGGTTAAGTTACTGAAATTATCTCTTTACGTAAGAACCATATCATCCCATGATCACACAGCATCTTACTCAGCTCCTGATGACATAACATTGATTACAGTGATTACATTGTAAAAGTCCTTGTCCGATGTGATTCTATTCGATTTGATAAATTATGTAGCTCGTCAAAAGGGTTTGGTCCTTTCTGATTTTATAATTGCAATGGCGAATGAACTGTTGGGATATCTGTTTCACATAATGCACACATAAAACTGCAATGTTTGTAAGCTAAGATCTTATCTCCTGGAGATCTAAATAGATCTGAACATAGGATACGTTTCGTTGACAGTATTTCTTTCGCATGTCATTTTAAATGTAGTATATTACCATTTTTATCATTGTAGATATAAACCGCCATCCCATCCAGACCAGGCCGATAATGGCGTAGCTCGGCCGTCAGATGGTAAAACGGTCTAACTCGAAAATTTGACTTTTTGAGGTAAGTTCACTTTCCGGGATATGTGAGGGTGCTCTTTCCAATGGTGCTATCGAGAAAATCCCATCATGTCTTGTTTTAGAGATAATTTCCGCTATCTTGGTACTTTTTTGTATTTTTCCTTCAGATTTGATGGTAAAACGGTCTATCTTTGAGTTAGCCCATTGTCGGTAATATCGTTTGGAGGTAAAACGAGCTATCTTTTACATAAACCTTTTAACCTTCTTAAGTGAGGTTTTTTGATCATCGCTGTCAGAGGGTAAAATGGTCTATCTTCGAGTTAGACCAATTTACCACCTCCTGGCCGCGCGCTGCTTGTATACGAGTGCGTACGTCTGATCTAGGCCGTACAGGTAAAAATCTCTCGCGGGACTAAAATGTTGGAGCAGTCGTTGAGTTGGAGACGTGGTGACTGAAAAGGGGACTATTTCCTTCGAATGTAAGTAAATTAGTAAATAAATACATAGTTCTCTACTGCACTGTATAAGGGAACTTTTAAATTTGTTTTGATCTAACAGTTAGATATATAACCTTGATTTGAGATTTGGTATAAAATATCAAGGTTCAAGCGCTAGTAGAATCTAACGTAATAGGCCGATGCCTTATGACTGCATTTCGCACCGATCCAGCGGGCATGCCTACCAACCCCCGGGCCGCCACCCGACCGTGCCGGCGGTGTGGAACACCGATTATTCCGTAAGGCACGTCTTGACACGGTGCGAAAAGAGGCCTTGCTTGAGGTTTACGTCTAGATTTAGGTGTCTTGTTCGATCTAAGGTTTCTAATCTATGGCCTCATCACATGCAGTTAGACTGAATCCTCGTCTAACGTTAGGTCTATGGGATCTAACGATTACACTCTCTTTAACTCTGGACATTAGCTATCGTTAGGGGTTAGAATGTGTTAACTGTTAGGTGAATTAGGGCTCTACGCCTGTTGGTGTTAAGTGTTATGCCAAAACAATTATTCAATCGAGCTAACCGTTAGGCCTTATTCACAATGAAGTTAACACCTAACGTTAGCACATTAGCAGTTGTATACCGTAGACAGTACAGGCCCACCCTTAGGCCACCCACTTAGGCCTACTATTAACGTTAGATGTACACTGTATTTGTAGGGCTAACGTTAGAGCCAGGTCCAGGGCAAGAGACTGTGCATAGTCTATACAGAAGGTACCGTATAGCGTAGTGCTCTAACGCTAGATCTACTATTACTAACGTTTAGAGTCTAATCAAATACAGTACTAACCCTAGTTAGACCTGTATAATTATCATAAAATCTAACGAGTCTTAAGTAGAAATATCTGGCGTCTAGTAAAAATCTGGGCCACTGATTCTACCTAACGTTAGAGGTTTCTAGTAACCTTACGCTAGTAGTATATAATGGCAGTTTTATTGTAAGACCCAGCCTACCGTTAGATAGACCTAAGTTTAGACATCTAGACCCTCTTGAGGTTCTAAAATCTATGCATAAATGATACATATTATACATCTAACGTTAGGCTAACTTTGCTCCATAAAAGTAAGAGTTCACGTTAAATCTAACATTTCTAGATCTTGATCTCAATAGAATATCCTAACATTAGCTCTGAACGTTAGCACTAATTAATACTATTACTAGTCTCTAGAGTAGAGGTCTGCCAGATTGGAATGTCTTTTTTTTTGGGGGGGGGGGGGTCAACAAAAGGGAAGTGAACTTTGCCTTTCTTCATCAGATGGAGGAAAATATATGATATGTTGGTCAGAAAAAAAAAAAAAAACCTGCACATTAAAGTGCTTAAAAAGAGAAAACTTCACAAAGGAACAGTTGCTGAATCTGAAAGGAAATAGCACAGAGCATGTTTTTTTTTTTGATAGTTTAAGATATAAAAGACATCAGTAAAAGGTTCCAACCCAAACACCAAGTACAAGAAGTAGTGAAAAGAATATGATCTGGTCAAGATGTATGTTTTTCCAGTTGTTTTTTTTTTTCTTTTTTCACATGTGCCATAATTGCCATGATGTTAGTAATACTATAATATAATTTATGTTAGCTATTCAGGGCCCCAGCAATGTATTCTGGTACTTGGGATAAGGGAAAGTATTAGAGGGAAGCATTACCCACATGTTTTGGAGAGGTGATTTTTTTTTTCTTCACTGAGAGACGAATGCTCAGTACAGATATCTTATCGCACTGGTCTGCAGAACACAAAAATAATATCAGACTAAAGGTAGAATTTTAAAATTTTGGCAGTCACCATTCTAATTTAGTTATACAGTGACGAAAGTTCAATGCAACAGCGTACAGTCATAATTAGCTAGGATATGTAACCAGGAACTGTGAAAAAGATAGAGATATTGAAATATCGCCTAAAGAGAAAATTTTGTTTTTCTAACTGGTGTAACGTTTGTGATGGTGGACACATAGCATACGTCACATTAAACAAATAGAGTTTATCAATGCAGTTAATGTAGTCAGTGCAATTTGTATTGTTGATTTTCAAAGTCTTTGGATGTATGTCACAGACATTTGTTCATGATAAAACAAAATCACTGAGGACTCATTCTTTCATTTAAGAAGATTGCTTTCAGATGGAATTTTTGTTTTTGTTTTTAGATCGAGACTGAGGTTTTTTACCTTCAAAAACGAAATAGATAAAAAGCATTTTGATAACCAACAACATAGATGTCAAGTGCTGCTTTTCTAGTAAATGTGCGCTGATGGCAAATCATTATTAAAAAAAAAAAGAGAGAAGTTGCTTCATTTAGTGTTTACTGTATTTCATTGTGTGTTGATATAGTCCGTAAACGCAATTTGAGACGATGGTTGCGAGCGTGTGCACATTGTGTAATACGTTTTGTTGGTTGACTGGGAATTTAGAGTGTTTATGATAACTGAAAGGATTTTTTTTTTTAATCACAAAGATGTGATAATATAGAACACACACGAAAAAAAAACCAAACAATCGAATTGCAAACAAACCATTTGTTACATGTCTGCTCCAAGGTCATAGAACTTGGCCAAGGATAAATATTATAGACTCGATGATTTAACCGACTTAATGATGGGAAGGGGAAATGAGGCTGTTATTGCATTGTTCGCATTTCATTTCTACCTTTTTACTTGTTGTTTTCTTTTTTTGAGGGTGATATTTGCCTTATTATTTCACACAAATATCTAGGATACATATATGATATTCTTATGTCGCCGAATAATTGTGCGTTCCAAACAACCCTCATGTAAACAATCAATCATCATAAAAGAAACATTTAGTAAGTCTTCTGCGGGAGGATAGATCAAAATAAAATGCAAACACCTCGCCTTAGAACATTACAAATGTAAAAGTGCTTTCGTGCCTATCCCTTGCAGGGCTGCGTTTCAGGGCCCGAGAATGCAAACTATATAGTATTGTATTGATAACCATGAATTCCCAAGCTTCTCGGGGGGGGGGGGGGGGAGGTTGAGTATGCAGGATGGGAGATTTGGTACCGTAATTTTGCCAAGTAAAACGTGATTTGTTATCACGGTTTCCATGACAACCATTTCCAAACATAGTAAGCAATCTATATATAATTGGTATAAGCAGGTTTCATTGTTAAACAGATTAGATAGATTAATACATTTCTCACACACACATACAAAAACATGTTTCAACACTTCTACGTTTTAAAATCATGTATTTTCTGGGAGCGACCTAAATGATCAGTTGCCATGGTAACAACATTACTGACCAGCCCTCTTTGTATTTTTTTTTTCCTGGCAAATAAGCACATTTCAGTCATATCAAGGTGTCACAAAGGGTTTTTGCAGTCAGCTATCCAACCTGTCCATTGACTTCGCCGATTATGTAAGATAAGTATACCTACACGCACTATATACCATGTACAATATATATGGGCCTACGCTATACATTCGATTTTCCATTCAAAATGCGCGTCCAGTAAAAAATACATCGTCCCATTTAGGATAACATAAAACGAGTTATCTTTCGCCTTATCTTATAATTTCTTTGCTGCATAAGATATCAGAACATAAATTATATTTCGAGCAAATAAAAACGTTTGAATAGACTGATTTCGGTAGTTTAAAAAAAAAAACAACTTTGAAATATTGGTAGATTCTGCAAAGTAAAATTTTAAGTAAATCACGGTTTTATGTTTCATTGCGCCATATATGTGCGTGTAATATTCTACTTTCAAATGTATATTAGTTAGGTTCTACACTTGAAATGGAAGATAACACATTTCTAGTTTAAAAGGTACTTATAAACTATTAATTTTTTCGATAAAAAAGTAAAAATCTTGATTTTTTGATATTCTTTCAAATTTTTGGCTAAAAAAGGCATTTTTCGGCAAAAACGCGCTTGACATCCGGCCGTACGCTAAACTTCAGTATTTTTGCAAAACTTTCATCTGGGAAGAAAGACCACTTTAAAACCACAAAATAAAACGGTAAAATGGTCTAACTAAAAGATAGACCATTTTACCATAGTATGGCAATAGTGTTTGTGGTCTATCTAGAAGATAGACCATTTTACCATCTTATGATGTGTAGCGGAGTGTATACATGTGCTGTGGTTAAACAGTCTATCTGCACAAAAATCTCATTTATTTTATAATTAAAACCCCAAATAAGCACAAAATTCTTCAGTTATCAGTGTTTGATATGCTTCTTCTTGTCCCATTGCTAAAAATGCATTATACCCATCTCGTTAAAAAGCTCAAACCTCTAAACTTTAAAGTCATTTTTCTCAGAACAGCAGTTTTCGAGATAGACCGTTTTACCATCTGACGGCCGAGCTCCTGGACCTGGTAGTCGCGCTAACAATGTTGCTTTCCAGCTTTACACCTTGATACCTTCCGTCAGCCATACCGCTAGCTCTGAGGGATATCCCGTCTCTGCAAGAGCTGAAAACTCTGCAATTGATCAAGATCACGTTTACCAGGATGCTGACGAGGTACGCAAAAAAGTTACCGAAACGCAACGAATCTCAGTTAGCAATGTTTTGGTGGAGGGCAGCTGGAATCATGGCTCGTCCACTGAACAGCTACCTTTTACATGTGAGCAACCACTTGGAGCAGAATGCCAACTGGGAACTTCTCATCTGATGCCATCTAGCGGAGATGAGGAATATGAACAATTGCAATTCCCCTTCACTGTCACATCTGGCCAAGGGACTGCGATTAAGCAAGTCCGCCTGTTTGACACAACAGAATACAACTCGCTCGAATCTACGAAGGGTCCTACAATCGGCCATGCAACGGACTTTTCTTCAGCATTCGACTCCGATGACTACAGCCAGCTGAATCTTCCCCAACACTCTGTTAGGAGAGGATACGTTTACAAGAGCGATGAGAGCGCAGACGAAATGGCTCCAAATTGTGCTGCTTCACCAAAGACTTGCACGCAGCTGTACGCCAGAGTGCAGAAGAAGCGAGGTGCACTTTCTGACAAAGACGGCTCCACTGAAGCACACCAAAGCACCACAGAAGAACTCTATGCAAAGGTAGATAAGACAGGAGATAAGTTCTCAAAGAAGGATAGCTCTGTTGCAGCACGTAAGCTTGAGGAACTGTACGCCAAAGTGGACAAGCAGGTAAATGGACCGTCAAAAGAAAATAGTTCCATTGGCGGGCAAGGACAGACCCCATTAACCATAAATGGCGCCGAGACAACACCTGTAGATCTCTATGTAAATGTGGATATGAGAGGAGGACATTTCCTCCAAGAGGCTAACTCTGTTTCATCACGTATGCTCGATGAACTTTACGCCAAAGTGGACAAGCAGACAGACGGACGTTCAAAGGAAAATGGTTCCGTCGGCAGGAAGGCAGAGATAACGAAAGACGGAAATACCGCCGATACAGCATCTGTAGAACTCTATGTAAATGTGGATAAGCGAGATGGAGGTTTCCAAAAGGAGGATAGTTCCCTGTTTGCACGTGGGTGCGAGGAACTTTATACGACAGTGAATAAGCAGAGAGATAGACCTGCAAACGGAAATGGCTCCTCTGACGGGCATCAGGGCACCGCAGAAGAAGAAACCGTTTCAGAGAGCGCAGCTCTAGAGCTCTATGCAACAGTGGACTAGGGAGGAGGAGAGTAGTTCAATTGGCCGATGGTTTAAGAAAGAAGAAGAGAAGGTTTAGTTACTCGGACGATGTTGTATATGAATTCATAATTACAGTGAGCATGCGTATAATACATAAAAACTATGCAGGTCATTCAGTTTTTTCCCTACTCATATTCCTAAATGATTGCTATTCAAATGCATTTTAATCTGTGAATACTTTTTTTTTAATACTCAAAATGATACATATACGGACACATGTATGTATAGGAAGATATGCTTTTTTATCTCTTCCTCTTTATTGAGTGGACAGTCTGTATTAATTTCATATAAAGAATGAAACCTATGAGGTCCAGACTTTCTTGTAAGAGATTGTAAGGGGAAGCTGAATGTTTTTATGTGTACGTCGTAGGGGGCGACGGGGTGAGATATTAGTTCTGAACAAAAAGTAGAAATAGCTTCTCTCACTTTTTTCCGAGCGGCCTAGAATCATGACATAATTGAAAATAATCAAACACTGGCTAATTAATTGATATTGTTTAAGAGCTATAAAGGTAAATAATCACGACGGGTAAAAACGTTTACAATAAAACAGGTTGAGCAGAGCTGTATTCCATACCTTCTACTTCAATCATGTAAATGACATTTAAAATTTCGGAAATATTCATGTGGAATTTGATGTTATCAGATATGGAGGAAAACCTGATTTTTTTGTTTGCTTTCATGCTCAATGACATGACAAATAAGGTACCCCACTACGTCTGTAATGATGAAGAATATTAATTGATCAAAATGGGCGCTAGGTGAAAGGCGATACAATTAAGTTGTCAATCGACAAGATGTTAAACCTAGTGCGATATACAGTAACTGAATAATTACTGTATATATATATATATATGAATTTCCAAACATGTATATTAAGAATGAAGCTACCAGCAAAGTGTTGCGCTGACAATGCTTTGATTCTTATCTCTGTGTGTAAGTTTATTGGGGGGGGGGGGGGGGGCTTTATCCACCATAACGCCATGGTCTCTTTTCAATAGGTCAATAGTTATGGAATGCAAAATAAATTTTCTTTGTTTACGTTGATGTTTAATGAGAAGATAAGGAAACAAAGTGGAAATGTATGTGACTGTATTCGGTGATCCCTCGCATTTTTCCCCAAGTTGAATTATCCTTCGGGTTTACAATGCCAGGTTTAAGTGTGTGCGTGTGTGTCACACACAAACACACTGCTATAGCTTCTGATCATCCGAGCATTGAGAATTGAGGGTTTCTGGTACAGACAGTGAACTAGGGCTTTCTATAGCTCAGTTGGTAGAGCACAGGGCTAGCATCCGGAGGTATCGGGTTCGAATCCCGATGGAATTCCATTTTCTTTGCTCATTTTCCACTGTCTGTATAATACGTATAGAGCTGTAAATATGAATGAAGTGCGTTAGATCGCTCGTACGAGATTGGTTGTTTTGTTGTTGTTGTTTTTCTAAAGGAAACAAAAAACACTGAATTGCCTTTGTGCATTCCACCTGACATTTCCATCTGTAATAATTGCCAACAGAAGCGTAGAAACTTATAGTCAGTAGTGCTACCGCTTTTGCGCATCCAGTGGTTCAAGTACAGTGACTCTTTCTACTCAAAATCAGAGCAAACTGTCATCCTCAGCATAATTATACTGAGTATGTTTTCTTGTTTAGAAGATGCGATGTTCACGGGAATTCTGGTTTATTCCCTAAATTAATAAGTTAGTAAGTATCTTGTAATCAAGAAACCACAACCATCAAATATAAAAGCAGAGCACGTGTAAAAACGCCAAGAAACATTATTATATATTTCTACCCCAACCGTGTATATAGATTATAACAAGTTCTCTTTCGTATTACATAAAGTTTCACAACTGTTTATGCCAGAATACAAACTTCAGGACTTAGTGCACGGCTTCTCTTTTTTTTTTTTTTTTGTCGGTGATGTTGGAATAATAAAGAAAAACGCAAAGCGGAATAAAGTACGCTCTTGTGAATACTGCAAACTGGCCGCGGTCTGCTCAATTCCTAAAGTATATCCATATGAATTATCTCTCTCTCTCTCTCTCTCTCTCTCTTTCTCTCTTTTCATATATATATATATATATATATATATATATATATATCAGTGCTCCACACTAACTTTTTTGTTTGGTGGCCCGAGAGAAAAAATTTGGTGGCCCGAAAAAAAACAATAACAAATGTTGAAAGTCCTGTTTTTTTTTTTTTTTTTTAATGTGTCAAATATTTAGTTGGATATTTAGTTGGACATATCTACTCATAAATAAACCTCAAAAAACTCGCAACACTCACTCTCAGGCATTCATTCAGTCCTTTTCATCCATCCTTTAAACAAATTTAACTGCTAATTTCCGGCGCAAAAATTTACAAATTTATTGACATTCTTTTAAAAAAGAATTGGTGGCCCGAGGCGGGCCACCAAATTTGCCCTTTTTTGATATTTGGTGACCCGACTTTCATTTCTTGGCGGCCCCGGGCCACCGGGCCACCGTTAGTGTCGAGCCCTGTATATATACATAGGCCTATAAGTAATCAGTTTCCTGTCAGTTTCATTTCAAGTCAAACGTGCTGTGACGTCGATAAAATTGAAGGTGCAACCTGGCTAAATGTTTTGATGCATATATTAATTTGAAAAAAAAAACAACTTATCTATCCATGTTGATATCATAGTAGTATACTGCTAAAGGGACACTTTAAATGCCGATATGCTGAGTTTGGGAAAGAAAATACCCATACGAATATGGTTTTGACGCCCCAACAGCAATATGTGTAGGCCTAGACACGCAAGACATGCACACAGTCATTATAATATATATATATATATATATATATATATATATATATATATATATATATATATATATTTCTATTTATACTATGCTCCGGCCATTAGTTGCTAACACGCCGTCCTATGTCAGGGATACCACAGATTTCTTGTGTCACATGAACAGAAAAGGGCCAGTCCCTTCGAATGCCATACTAGTGTCAGCTGATGTTAGCTCCCTCTATACCAATATACCACATAAAGAAGGCTTAGCCGCATGCAAGATTGCTCTGGATAAACGGGACGACAAATCCCCTCCCACAGACCACCTAACCCGCCTAATTGAATTGATTCTCAAACTGAACAATTTCAAATTTGTTGACACCCACTATTTACAAAAAGAAGGAACAGCCATGGGCACACCAATGGCTCCCTCCTATGCCAATATTTTCATGGCCGATTTAGAGGAAGAAATCCTTCATGCATCACCACACAAACCGTACGAAGACTCATGGCGCCGATACATCGACGACATCAATTTCATATGGTGTCATGATCAATCTCCCCTTGATGATTTCATCTCCTTGATAAACTCATTTCATCCCACAATCAAACTCACATTTGAAACATCCACTACTCAGGTTCCCTTTTTGGACGTTTTGATTTATATTAAGAACAGAGCACTCCACACTACCCTCTACTCTAAGCCCACTGACAGTCATGCTTATCTAATTCCCGAATCTTGTCACCCCTCCCATACTTTGCAGAGTATCCCATATAGTCAAGCGTTGCGCATTCGTAGAATTTGCTCAGAAGAGGTGAATTCCTCACAGGGAATAGCACAACTACAAGAACATCTATCACAGCGCAACTACAACAAAACAGATGTCCAGAAAGCTGTAGATAAAGCTTCCACCGTCCCCCGAGAAGACCTTCTAAAATACAAAATCAAAAAGCCACTGAAAAGGACGCCCTTTGTTGTATCATTTCACCCAAATCTAAGAAAACTCTCTCAGGTCATGCGTGAACACCTCCCAATTCTGCATCAGGCAGAGAACATGAAACAAATATTCCCTGAGCCTCCTATTGTATCCTTTCGCCGAGGTCGATCTCTTAAAGACCTGCTGGTCTCCGCCAAAGTGCATGAGGAGGCTGATGTACATGCAAACAGACCAAGGGGATCAAGCAAATGCAATGCCAAAAAATGTTGTATCTGTCCACTGATGGAGAACACAAATAAATTCTCCAGCACCGTCACGGGAGAGGAGTTTCACATACTGCAACATATTGACTGTAAATCAAGTTACGTAATTTACTTGATCACATGCGCCCGATGCCGAAAACAATATGTCGGAAAAACCACCACAACGTTATACACACGCATGAACAACACCCGCTCTGACATCCGCAAATATAACACAGAAAAACGTAAACAAATTCCGGTAGCACAGCATTTCAGCACACTTGATCACACAATCGACGATGTACGGGTCACGGGCATTGAACTTATCCACAAAAAATCAAATCAAGTCACTTTAAGGCGGGAATCATACTGGATCTTGAAACTTAAAACGCTCACACCGTATGGTATTAATGTAGATGAGTAATATAGAATGGTATTTAGGAAATGTATATGAAAGATGATATTGTATTCATCAGAAGAGATGTTGCAATGGATGATTGATAGTCATTGTCATTGTTATATATCAAATAATTAAATACATATATGTATATATATATATATATATATATATATATGTTCACACATGTATATGTATGTATGTATGTATATATGCATGTATATGTACATTTATATATAATGTATATATATATATATGTGTGTATATATGTGTGAGGGGTTTGTTTGCAGGGGCCGATGAGTCCATTTCTGAAGATTCTGAAGTACGATGTCTGTCATGAAGTACAAGGTGATACCTTTTGAATGATATATTGGTCATTACATATAAAGATATGTTTTTGAGGTTATGGTTAGGAGAGGCAGAAATTTCCTTGTTGTTCTCTTTATTTTTCTTGACCTTTAGCCACATGTGTCTCTATTTGGCAAATATGGACCTGTCGGTTTTTGCAAGCAGGCTCTTCTATGTATATATATGTATATATATAGTGTATGCATGTGTATATATTCATAACATGGGGGCATGAATATTATATAATATGTATAAGAAATGATGATTATAGATAGAGAGAGGTAGAGTTGTGCACCAGAGAAACAGTATATATAATAATTATTGTGCGATACAGCTTTGTTATATCACGTGGGAATAGCATGAAGATTTTGTCAGCAATAATTTTGGCATATATCTTATTTCTAAGTGGCAAAACATTATCCCCTCTTTATCTGTACCCGGGCTTTATGTAAAATGAGACTGTATTTACGGAAAAGATAGAATGTTTGTAAAGGATTGCGAGTTTTTGATGTTGTATTGGTTAACTGATAGGTATTGTTATATACTCAGTTATTATATAATGTGGATAGAAGGAATTATGTAATCATAATATATGTATGTATGTGTGTATATGATATTTATGTGTATGTATGCATGCATATGTATATGGATATATATGTGTATATATATATATATATATATACGATCTCAATATGAATATATATAAATATGAATTATGAATAGATTAATAGATAGATTGATAGAGGTGTACACAGAAAAATTATACTGTGCGACACAATTTTGTTATATTATGTGGCAAGAGCATGAAGATTGTTTCAGCAACAATTTTGGTATATAAAATAATGTGTATATTGTATATTTCTGTGTTATGTACCTAGGGACAAGTGGCAACACACTATCCACTCTCTATCCACACTCTATCTGTACCAGGGTTCCATGCCTGCTATTTTGATTGTTGGTACCCTTACGAAAAAGTCATGTGGTACTCCTGTGGTAATTACCACAGGACGGTACCACAGGACAGTACCACAGGACAGTACCACAGGAAAGTACCACAGGACAGTACCACAGGAATTGTCCTAGGTGGTATTTTGGGACATACCACAGGACAGTACCACAGGAATTCCTGTGGTATTTTGGGACGTACCACAGGGCAGTACCACAGGAAAGTACCACAGGACCGGTACCACAGAACAGTACCACAGGACAGTACCACAGGAATTCCTGTGGTATTTTGGGACGTACCACAGGGCAGTACCACAGGACTAGTACCACAGAACAGTACCACAGGAACTGTCCTGTGGTATTTTGGGACAGTACCACAGGACAGTACCACAGGTCGATCATTACCACACAGCATTGCCACAGGGCAGTACCACACAGCATTTCCATGGTACCACAGGAGAGTACCACACAGGATAGATCGAAAAAAAAAAATCTGTTAGAATTCTAGCCACATATCAAGGAATATTCCTGATAGGTGAGTGATGGATTTCAGGACAAACATGGCCCTACTTAATAACCTGTCCTACTCTTAACATATAACCTCAAACGAGAGTCTAATGGCCAAGTGCCAATCTAGTCCTCTAATAGATCTATATAGTCATATTCTATTCCTAGGTAGCCATCGACCGGATCAGTACATATATATATGGCCGTCTATCCGTAAAGCATTAAGGCATGGTTACTAACTCGATTATACTTTATTATCAAGATATGAAATTACACTTTCATAACAATATCTATGATGTTGGGAATAACATAACATAATTAGACAATCTTTCATGAAGTTCAAAGTAAGTTCCATCATTAACACTTTGACTTTTTAAGTCATATATGTATTTTCTAAAATCTAGAGTGCTTTTTATGAATATTCATGACCTATGTAAAAATTTGTACCACAGGAGTACCACATGAGCACCACAGGAGTACCACAGAAGTCCTTATGAAATTTCTCATGCTTTACATCAGCACTTTCTCTAAATAGGTAATACTGTAGGAGCATAGGACAGGATAAGTAATGGCAAATCAATTATTATAATTCACAGCATAACTCATCTATCAATTAATTGAGGAATATTAATATGTGCTTGTTTGTTTGTATTTTTGTTATAAATTTCAGTTGATTCTGCCTTACAATTTTCCTGTGTGGTACTCCTGTGTGGTACTGCTGTTTGATATTCTCCTGATGTGACAGTCCTCTGGTATAAAATGTTAAGAAAAAAAAAAAAGAATTTCCTGTAGCATTTTTCTGTGGTACTTACAAATTTAATTTGCTGTGTGGTACTTATATCTGTGTGGAATAGCACCATATTATTTTGATTTTCCTGTGGGATTTTGGACAGTTCCTGTGGTACTCTCCTGTGGTATACATCAAAAATTACCACAGGAATTCCTGTTGTACTGTAGTGTGGTACGTTCCAAAATTCCACAGGACAATTCGTGTGGTACTGTCCTGTGGTACGTCCAAAAATACCACAGGACAAGTCATGTGGTACTGTCCTGTGGTACTATCCTGTGGTACTTTCCTGTGGTACTGTCCTGTGGTACTGCCCTGTGGTACTGCCCTGTGGTACTGTCCTGTGGTACGTCCCAAAATACCACAGGACAAGTCGTGAGGTACTGTCCTGTGGTAATATCCTGTTGTACTGTCCTGTGGTACGTCCCAAAATACCACAGGACAATTCCTGTGGTACTGTCCTGTGGTACTATCCTGTGGTACTACTGTCCTGTGGTACATCCCAAAATACCACAGGACAATTCCTGTGGTACTGTCCTGTGGTATGTCCCAAAATACCACAGGACAAGTCGTGTGGTACTGTCCTGTGGTACTATCCTGTGGTACTGTCCTGTGGTACTGCCCTGTGGTTCGTCCCAAAATACCACAGGACAAGTCGTGTGGTACTGTCCTGTGGTACTATCCTGTGGTACTTTCCTGTGGTACTGTCCTGTGGTACTGCCCTGTGGTATTGTCCTGTGGTACTGCCCTGTGGTAATATCCTGTGGTACTGTCCTGTGGTACTGTCCTGTGGTACGTCCCAAAATACCACAGGACAATTCCTGTGGTACTGTCCTGTGGTATGTCCCAAAATACCACAGGACAAGTCGTGTGGTACTATCCTGTGGTACTTTCCTGTGGTACTGTCCTGTGGTACGTCCCAAAATACCACAGGACAAGTCGTGTGGTACTGTCCTGTGGTACTGCCCTGTGGTACGTCCCAAAATACCGCAGGACAAGTCGTGTGGTACTGTCCCGTGGTACTATCCTGTGGTACTTTCCTGGGGTACTGTCCTGTGGTACTGCTCTGTGGTACTGTCCTGTGGTACTGTCCTGTGGTACGTCCCAAAATACCACAGGACAAGTCGTGAGGTACTGTCCTGTGGTACTATCCTGTGGTACTTTCCTGTGGTACTGTCCTGTGGAACTGCCCTGTGGTACTGTCCTGTGGTACGTCCTAAAATACCACAGAACAAGTCCTGTGGTACTGTCCTGTGGTACTATCCTGTGGTACTTCCCTGTGGTATACGTCCCAAAATACCACAGGACAATTTGTGTGTACACTGTCTTGTGGTACTGTCCTGTGGTACTTTCCTGTTTTAATGTCCTGTGGTACTGCCCTGTGGTACATCCCAGAGTATCACACGAGCCTGTGACACAGTACATATATTTGTGTGGTACATTGTGTGGTGCCAACCAGTACCACAGGAAGTACCACATGAGCCAGTAAAACAGTACCACACAGTTCCTGTGGTAACATTTATTCATGTGGTACATTGTGTGGTACTGACAAGTACTACAGGGAGTACCCTACAAGCCTGTGGTACAGTACCACACAGTTCCTGTGGTAACATTACAAGTGTGTGGTACATTGTGTGGTACCGACAAGTACCACAGGGAGTACCACAGGACTTTTTTGTTAGGGTAAATCAGCTGTAGGGGTTAATGACCACGAGAATGTTCATTGTATCGTAATTGTTAACCCGTTTAGGACGGTTTGCTTTGGCGAGCGAGCACCCCCACAGACGGACAGGTTTTCCAAAATCGAGCCCGAACCGAGGGTTACTAAGGGGGTGTGACTTACGGTCCCGCTTTACCAAATCATCAAATTGCCGTGTATGCGGTGTAGGAATCCGCTTTCTGATTGGATGAATATGACCGCTCATGAATAAT
Organism: Diadema setosum; assembly: GCF_964275005.1. Taxonomy (NCBI): domain Eukaryota; kingdom Metazoa; phylum Echinodermata; class Echinoidea; order Diadematoida; family Diadematidae; genus Diadema; species Diadema setosum. Next base: position 3,927,229 of record NC_092688.1, read on the forward strand.
AATGTCGCTTCCCTTCGCTATCTGGGTTCGCGCGCGCGGTTTGAACTTCACGTACTGTACGATCGTCAATTTACGTTCCCTATAGCGTCTTTTATTATTGGGCTCCAGGCTATGTCGAGGGTGTCGCAAATTTCTACTACATAATTGTCATGAATTTACTGATTCATGGAGGCAATCTTTTATGGAAACTGTAATCCGTTGATCACAAGCCTTCAAAGTCTTTCAATGAAAAGCGATCGATCGGAGGATTGTGTACAGGCTTGCGTATTTCCATTTACACGACTGTAAGACACGCCAAGTAAATCTCGTATTGTGGCGATATCAAAGGCACACGAACCCACTCTTGACTTCCTGTTGTTCACAAAATTCCTTACCTTAGCTAGTCAATGAATTTTGGAAACAGAAGGAAGTTTATTCATTGTATACAACATTTGAAAATCTGTTACACCTTGTTTGTCCCCGCTACTTGTATCCAAATACAAAGCTCGCGTGTCTGTAACAGAAGCACGTGGCTTTATTTCAACACTAGGCAAACCATCAACGATGTAATATTACAAGTAGAATTGGTGATACTGATTTATCAAAGTCGAATTTCGTAATAGAATAACGTCCACTTGAGTTTATTTCTTGGTTCTGTTTCAGTAATTCCCATAAAATTGACAAGAGCCTGGAATATGTTCAATATTCAAACAAATCTTTGCATCTTTCTAACTTTCTTTGAGACAAATAAAAATGCATAATCCACGCTTGCGCGATACCTGCCATCCCCTGAAGAAGTCTGTATAAAGAAGTTTGCTTCCTGAAATTATCAATCGTGACTACCTACAAATTTCGATCATGCGACTTATAATAGGTTTTCATTGGATGCATACAAGATATCACCGAGTGGATTTGTGAGTTTATTATCGGGGTTTGATGCTGCTATTTTTCTGTGCGATCTTACAATATTCCTTTACACCTTCGACGTAATGTCGGGAAGATAATGATTATTCACTATGTATCAAGTGAAATGAGATTTCACACAGTGATACAAGACATATATTTAATTATTATAAAAAAGTAATCACCAACCTAAATGAGTATCGTTATTTCTCACATAGAAAAAAAAAAAAAAACTAAGAATAAAACACCGGTCCTGTTTAAACCAGTTGACAGAACATGTATGAGCTCTTCAGATGAAACAGGGGAGTCTATACGATGAGAAGAGAAAAAAGAGAGAAAAATAGGCTGGTCATCTAATGTAAAATCATACAAGATGAGGTTTGCCTACAACCTGTGTTTTGGTAATATCTTTCTACGTTTTATATATGTATATATATATATATATATATATATATATATACATATATAAATTTTATGGGCAGAGTATCTTGGAGAAGCGATCATCACCATCAATGATAATATTCAATCTACACGTTTGTATATGGGAATGAAGAAGGGGATAGCTGGAAAGGAAAGTGATGAGATGTAATGAGATAAAATGAAGGAACACTAATTGAGACAAATGTATTACAAAGGAAGAGCAAAACGGCAAAAAAGGGCAAAAGGGTACAACATTATGCAAAGATTTTGCAGGCATTTTTTGTGTACGTTTGCCTTCCAATTTCGTAGTTACGTAATTCAAAATAGCCAACAAAAAAAAAGAAAAAAAGATAGCGCCATGAAGATGTTCATTCAACCTCGTTTGTCTTTCACTATGTCCTATCACTTCAAAAATGTAGCATTAGCACAATTCAAATTAGAATTCCCATCGAGAATTCAGATTCGCATCAATGTGAGAGAGTATCTTTTCAGACAGGGTCGCAGGTGAGCATTTCCGAGTTCGTCGGAGAAGTTCATTCATATTAGAAACAAAAAGGTTGACCACCCGCCAGCTGATAGAAGAAGACGACATGACCATGGGAGAACGGCGAGCACATGTCACACAAGCTTGAAGGTCTAAAATCATTACATCACTTCAGAAAATAACGAAAAGATGATATGTTTGTTGAAATAAACGACATTTTTCCCGGCATTCTTTGATATCTCATAACAGACGGCTAATTTTGCTGAAATGATCTTCTCTTATGTCATGAGTGTAAATCAATATTTTTTTATTGTGTATACCAGTCATCTCCCGATAAAAGACATAAACAAAAATGAAGTACTAACAATCTCATTCAATAAGCATAATGTATATATAAAGGAAACGAGCATTTGCTGCAATCGTTTATGAATATGAAAATGCTTCAATGCGATTTCACGAAGTCTAATGGAATGAATGAATGTAAGCATACCTAAATGCAGAGATATACGTAGACATAAAAAAATACACAGGCACGATAAGTGCATAAATTACTTCAATAGCAACATGAAAAAAAAAAATTGATTACATCGACAAACATGAGATAAGACAAGAACATTAATTTCATGTTTTTGTTGCCCGAAATACCTTGCTCCTAAACAAAGTGTTCAATTGAAGCGATGTGGTTATCACATCTCCGTCTCTCGCAAAATTGAATCACCACTTCGCAAATGTCATTGAATGTGGAGCGCTTTCTACAAAGAAAAAAAAAAAAGAAAAATCGGGGTTTTTTCGGTATAAGTTGTCATATTTGACTGATTATAAATGGATTGAACTCAATGATCGAAAAAAAAAATGACTCGTGAACTTACGAAAGAAGTGGACTGAAAACACCTCAGACTTCTAAATGTTTAAGTAATTGACAGAGCGACTAAAGCCGAATATTGAAGCATATTAGGAGGAATTCATACAAAACTAGAACAAAAAAGACTAAACAGTCGACATCACCATCTTCGGTATCATCGAAATATGGGATATTATTTTATTTTGACTGCTTCTTTGAAATGCTGCAAACATCAAATACCGAACATCTTAATTATATCTACATTTTTTGGCGAATGCTAAGCGTATGAGAGAAAAAAAATGCTATATGTCTTGTTTACTCGCTTTATTGCAGCGTATTTCGTTGTCGAAGTTTAAATTCTATACATTATGTTGGTTACAACCACATGAGAACTTGCACATTCGCTTCCCAACAACCATAAAATCATTGGGGTCCGTAAAAGTGGTTACGCAATACATACGAAGCACATCACTATAATGCATTCTATGGACCGGTGCAGAAAAAAGAGACTGTCTGTAATCGGCCTTTGAACTTCTCTATTATGCTCATAATCCCCGACTTTTCAGATGGCGTCTACGAGTGCGTCTTAGGAATGTTTTTGTATCAACATCCCGTCTATTCAAGGAGGTACAATGTAACCTGATACTCTGGCCACCTGGTCTATTCAATTTATATGAATTTACGACTTCAATGAAGTAGCACAATCGACTGCGTTGTTTGTATGCAGTACATCCCCTACTCGGTTTGTTCTTGGCCAAGTGGTTTCTTTTTTTTAAAACGATTTTATAACATAATCAGAATATTATTCATGACGGTAAAACTCTTCAAACAACTACAAGTAACATCGCTGTCATGATAACAAACAGACACAAAAACATTCACACACATCACATGCATGCAGGGACACGCAAAAGATTTACTTTTGAATTTATTCAATTCACCGAGTTTTGGCAAATCCCAGGACTCGGCAGCGGAAAAAGAAGGCCAACATTTCATGCAAATAATGGTAAGCAGGTTGTCATGCCGAGATGGCTTTCATAGAAGATCCATAAGTACGACATTGCATTCCTGATATAACACGAAGTAGTATGCTACAATACTTTATCATGTAAATGTGTGCTAATAAGGTAGGTGCGTGCACGCAACGGTCTTGGCCGCCACACGCACGCTTTTCACTTGAGTGTGACAATTTGCATACCGATGCAAATGAGATCGCCAGAGCGTACGGCTGGTCGCTCGTCATTGGTCAGTTTCCCGACCGTTGCGAAGGTCTGAATGTCGTGAAAATTGCACTCATGTTTGTCAATATTTTGCTTGTTTATAGACATAAGATATGACCAATCATCACAAAATGTTCACAGATGGCAACTTTGATGTATGTAGTCCCACAAAATATAAATCATTTTCAACATAGGCATCGTATTGTTGGTGAAATTCTAAGTTTAAAAATGCGTGTTCATTTCACTCTCTCAGCCCGAGTATACTTGGGACCAGTCCACAGCCTGGAAAACGTCAGCCCGAGTATCCTCGGGACACGTCCTAAACGGGTTAAGACCGAACGTAAAAGATTTCTCGAAAAGTATTATAGGAAGTATACTAACACATTTGAATATGATCAATTGTTCAATTCCACTAAGAAAAAGACTTTGTCAAACATTTCGAGGTTTTGTAAGGTAATAATATCCTTTTTTAGTTAGTTACTGCACTTTATTATTTCGTTTGATTTATTTTATTTTATATACCCTTTGCATCATTATTTACATCAGGCAGTGCCTGCATCGTTCGTAATTCATGTGATAGATTTACATTTGTATAGTATATTATTTATAACATACTTTTATGCAAATCATATTTTGAAAAGTATGTTGATATCTTGTATATATTTGTATTATACATGTATATATGTTAATTCTTATTTGAATTTTTTTCTATTTTGTGCAATTTCAATTGACATTGTACTCCCATACCCCATGAGGGTCGTTGAGTAATAAATAAAACTTCAAACTTCAATCAAACTTCAAACTTCAAGTGTCAAGACAGCGCGTCTCCGGTGACGTGCGTAATACGCATGAGGACCGCGCGCTGTCCATTTGTTTTGTACAGGATTAGCGCGCACTTTCGTGTCTTATTAGTTAAGCGTCTTTATAAAATGGGTTCAAGAATGTAGCCAATAGGAAGCGCTGAAATGAGACACACCTCCTTCCTTTACTTCAGTACAATTGCACTGCCTGTAATCCTATCGTAGATTGCCGATCGTCTGTGCGCGCGGCGGCTCCTTTGATGAATTGCATGCATACGCGCTGTCAATCCTGTAAACAACTTCTAGTTCGGGCTGCCGGCCGGCCGGCCGGCCTGTCTTCCCTTGTGCATAACATGTGTGGCGTACGTACGTATACTCTACTATACGTACACTTTGTACAGTACAGTAGACCAAGCGTTATGGGACCGGACGCGTATAATATTATGGAGTCACTTTGAAGAGCAAATCCAACGATTTGGCAGGTTAATTCTCACGCCGTTTTCAGAGTATGTTGTCTAGTAGGCCTATATGAGGAGTCTATATCAAGTCTTTAAGGTAAAGGGTGCATATTCTATGTAAAATAAGTAAGTTTTCATGCGGGAACTTAAGTGTCCGGAAACCCAACCCCCCATTATACTTATACTGTATGTGCGGGACTTCCGCGAGTGCGACGTGCGTAAATGTTTGGGACGAACATCTTCGGACGTCTTGACCCACAAAGGTACGTGAAAAACGCTGAAAAATGATGTTAGTTTTCGAATTTTCGACCCATTTTATAAAACAAATGATGCACAGGATTATTTCGTGGCGTTAGTGGAGGCCTAGCTCACTCTCGGGTATTTACAATGTAGTGCAACATGCACTCGGCTTCGCCTCGTGCATGTTTCACAATTGTAAATACCCTCGAGTGCACCACGCCTACACTAACACACTCTATCCTGTGCATCATTTGTATATTGGTAACACCCAGCGGCGGTGGTAATGTAAAAGCAGTGCATTATTTCTTTCAAAATTCAAATCACACACTAACAGATCTGCAATGTTGCATTTTATACAAGGACATGGAAGCATTTGAAGAAAGACACGTGAAAGAACTAAAAGCAATCATCCGCACACGGAGCTTCCAGGGACAGGGCATGAACGTAGATCTATCATGGCTCACGAACTACACTTTTTACAAGTAGGTGCGCCGCTTACTGTTGTATGTTCTCCCGTTTACCCCGCTGCAATAGGTCTGTCTTATCATTATATTGCTTGAGTGATATAATGCTGACGCTCTCTTTTTAACCATTTCTTGGAACCAGTCTTGTTTTCACTCCGAGACGTATTGTGACGTATCTGTTTAATCAAAAGACGAAAAATATGATTTTTCACATATTTCATAGTCATGCTATAGTCTCAGATTAATTAAAGACTATCTACTCACCAGAATTTGGAAGTTAATGTATGTGTATGCTGAAGTTTGAAAGAAATAGTAAACTGCTTGCACATATTTTGCATAACCATCAGTGTGACGATTCAGTTTGATTTGAAAATCGAATGTTTATATTTATCATGATAATTTCAGATTATGTAAAGATTATCTATACACTAGAATTAAAGTTAATTTATGTGTATGTTGAATTTTGAAAGAAATAATGCACTGCTTTTACATTACCACCGCAGCTGCGTATTCAGAGGAATTACTTCTGTATCAGTCGTGCCAAGTTTTTTCTATGTATGCTTTATACTCGTTGTCATTTCATTATGACGTAACATTGCACTGTTGCCAGGATGCGCACTGGGTGTTAGGATGCCTAGCATTGATGCGCTAAAGCGCGCATCCTTGGTAACACGGTTGCAATATATTGTTATGGCTTAATTTTGTTATTGTTCTCTCAGTATCAACACTTGAGAAAGGGCGGCGAGACGCTCGAAAATTTGTGTGAAGAAATAAACCGTTGGTGAATACAGCATGAACTTTGTTGCAGCTTTGTTACCTATCTTTTTATATTATGTATGAAGAGTTTGTTCGCAAAAACCGATAAGTCCATATTTGCCAACTGGAGATATTTGCGATTAAAGGTCAAGAAAGATAAAGAGAATAATAAGAAAATGTTTGCTTCTTTTGACCATAACTTCAAAAATGTACCTCTATATGTAGTGACCAATATATCATTTAAAAGGTATTATTTTGTACTTTATGACAGAGACCGTACTTCATAATCTTCAAAAATGGACTTATCGGTTTTTGCAAATTAACTCTTCATATATACATACATATATATATATATATATATATATAGAGAGAGAGAGAGAGAGAGAGAGTTCACGAATGTACTTTAAGAATTGGGCAGACCGCGGCGAATTAGCGGTATTCACAAGAGCGTACTTTATTCCGATTTACCGTTTTCTTTATCATTCAATATCACCGACGAAACAGAGAGAGAGTGGGAGAAAAAGAGAGAAGCCATGCACCAAGTCCTGAAGTTTGTATTCTGGCATAAACAGTGGTGAAACGTTACTTAATACGTAATACAAGTTCTTATAATCTATATACACTTTTGGGGTAGAAATATATAATAATGTGTTTCTTGCCGTTTTTACATGTGCTTTGCTTTAATGTCTAATGGTTGTTGCTTCTTGATTACAAGATATAAAACTTTGTTTTAACAAAGGGAGCATGGAGATACACGATGTCATCAATACTTTCATCCTTTCATGGACTTAACCCTAACTAGGCCGGCCTATTTACGTAGTTGATAGAGCCGGGGGGGGGGGGGGGGGGCTCCCAGGCCCCCCTCCAGATCTCGGCCGTCGACCGCGCTATCGCGACAAAAATTGGCACACACATTGCTTATGATGTAATCTAAAATACCATGAAGTAAATTTTTCAAAAAAATTATCATTTGTGACCCTGCACCTCAAAACAAACAAAAAGTCGCCAGACATGAATTTTCAGTTAAGACCATATTCTGAAAGAGCAGACTTTAAGCTTTAAAATGATGTATAACTCAAATCAAACGGACTCTCCTAACCTATCTAAATATTGGAAAGAAAGCACAAACTCAAGAAAAGTGTGAACTGAGAAAAGAGGCTCTGAAGTACAGTGTCTATTCAAGCGCTTAAAGGGATGGTACAGTATTGGTGGAGGTGAGAATTGGGCTTTTAACTTTTTGTGAGATACCAAGAAAACACTTATGAAATAGTACAGCGCATACCATTTTAAGAGGAATTCAAAGTTTATTTGATGAAAATCGGGTTTGGCATGACTGAAACATCCAAAAACAAAGAAAAACAAAGCGATCGTAAAAAAGTGTGGGTCCCACACTTATTAGAATCACTCTGTTTTGGGTATCTCAGCCATTTTAAAACCAATTTTCATCAAATAAACTTTGAATTCCTCATAGAATTACATGCTCTTTCATATTTCGTAAGAGGTTTCTCATTATCTCATCAAAAAATGTTAGAAACCTGAAATTAGGTCTCAACCAAAACTATACGATCCCTTTAATCTTTACCAAACCGTGCTGGCTGTGCGATGAATGGGACAAAAACAGGAAGTAAACCACCAGAGTAACAACAATGAAGGGATTATCAAATTAACCTGAAATTAAGCATGCCTCATTAACACATTCTGTCCATAATTAATGCCAACTTTTAAAGCAGTAGCACTATCCTTTCAAAAGTTATTAGAGTTGAAAGTGAAGAGCGTGGACAAGGTTTTTCAGAAATGAAAAAGGGATTCTAAAGACACACCTAATCACACTATTCTACCAAAATGTTCGAGATAAACTGCTAAAAAAACACACTTTCCTGCCCGTTTTATGATACCAAATTCTAGCAGAATGTAAAAGAAGACCCGCTCTTTCAGAAAATATGAAAAAGTCAAGTTCGGCTAGGTTGACCCATTTCACTTATTTTCAGTCCTCACGCAAAATCAGTGTGTGCGACTTTATGTTCGTTTTGAGGTGCACCGTCACATTTATGCTAAATTATGCTAATTTATGCATAATGATGCATGAAATCAGACTATTTGGTATAAATCACAAAATAAAGCTCAAAACAGGCACATTTTTGGGGCAAAATTTCTTTTTAGTGTCCTTAGCAAATGTAATGAAAAAAAATTGTGATATCAAGAAAAATTCTAAAGTATTTTATTGTTTTTTGAATTTCTTATGTATTTCTCTGTTTTTTCGACTTTATGTTTTCCAATGTTTTTTCGATGAAATTTGTCCACGACATCGCTCCGAACAAGAAAATATGTTATTCATTGATTCTAATCAATAAAACACCAAAAATTTTGGTGTTTTATTGACTATTTCATAGTCATGACTATTTAGTAGTCATGCTTTTATGAAATTTGCCTGTAAGCACAGTTTGCATTGAAATTGTACACGAATTCATGTTTTTGAGCAATTTTGGGTCTGACATGCATGTTCATATTTATGCGTAACTTCGGAAGCGCGCGCCCGGGCGTCGCAAATTTGGTGTCAAAAGATGCGGGAGACTCGAAAGAAAAAAAGTCATGAAACGTCGCGGCGATAGCTTTTTGCGATTGCGATACATCGCGCGGAGCGTCATGGGGGGGGGGGGGGGGGCTCGGAGCCCCCCCCCCCCGGCCTAGTTAGGGTTAATAATTGGGTCCCGTATGATAAAATTTCAATGTCAGGGTCTTCAGGAGGAGAAAATAATGGTAAAACTCAACGTTAATGAGACCACTGCGTTACCATATATACTTATAGCATTGTGGCTATATTCTTATAGCCTACGTGTCTAAAGTTCTACAATCCTCCTTTATTGGCCTTTCTTACTAATATGGTAAATAATGGCACACATGACATTGTCATCTTGGTTTGTTCTGAAATTTTCTGCAAAGTACTATTTATGAATCACGTATGCTACCGATGGTTCTTTCCCATAATTGCCGAACTCAGCTGTCAGGTGAAGTTACTTCTCAAGTGATAAAGTTTCATTATTTGAAAGAGTTTGAGAAAGGAATATGAAATATGCATTTATGTCACTTATAGTGATCACTAAAATAGGTACAATCATATTAGACAGAAAGATCCGTCTGTCCGGAGGAGTGTTTTACTTTTATGACGTTATCGCTCTCCTCCGTAGACAGACGGAGGTTGGTAGTATACATCGCTGTGGGGATGGTCTTAACCACTGTCTCTATGGAAAATTGGGTGAGGTACCTCACCCTTCTCGATGCATTGCACTCACCAGATTAATGATATATCCAACATTTTTGTAGAATTTTCATGAAAAAAGATGCAACTACCAGCGGCCGTAACAGCTCTTCAACATATACATTTATTAGCCAATCACATGCGAGCGAGATTTCTACGTGTTTTTTATTAAAACAAGTAGCTCACATGTGACTGGCTAATGGATTTAAAATGGCGACTTGCAGATAGCGAACGGCGATGTGGATACAAATTTCTGCGATATAACCTAGTTACTGTGAGTATTTCGATTGCACAATGTCAAAAAGTTTCCCCAAATATTGCTGCATAATGTGTCATGTCATGTCAAACTTGTTTGAATGTAAAAAAGCTGTCTGAAATTTTGTTTGGTTTATCATAACGTTCGATCTGTGCGCGACCGCTGGCAGCGCATCCCCACAAGATCCAGCATCATTGCCTTCGGTCTGTATAAGGTGGGGATCCGTGAAGCCAGACGCAGTCTCCGTGGAACATTACCCCGACGACCGATCTTTCGGTCAACAGTCATATCTGCTTTAAGATTTTAGATAACTCTCTAATTATGGCATTTTTTCTATTTTTTTTTTTTTTTTGCTGACATGGAGGAATGTTTCATATTTTGCCTTCAAACCAATCGAGCCTAAAGAAACTTGAACTCTTTTGAGTAAAACAAAAAATGGGCAAAGTTCTTCAAATTCAAATTAAAATACAATTACGTCTTGTGGGAAGCTACATACATCTTTATCAGATCCTTTTGAAAAATTAAATTTGATTCAGCCAAAAAAAAAAAAAAAAATCCTTTGAATTCCATTTACTTATTTACATGATAAACTAGAATTCTCACGAACAAAGCAACTTTAAAACAAGGAAACATGCTCACTTTGTTGAGGATGACAGTTTGCTCTGATTTTAAGAAGAAAGAGTCACTGTACTTGAACCACAAAAACTGCAGCAATATTGACTATATTATTCTATAAGCATCTGTGTGCAATTATAACAGATGAAAATGTCAGGTCAATACACAAATGCTCAAGACATAAGCTATAAACATTAAAATACATGGTAACTTAATCGTGTTTCCGTAAGAAAAAAAAAGTATATATACAATTGTGTATATATATATATATATATATATATATATATATATATATATATAATATATATAATATATATATACATATATATCTTACGAGCAAGCAAATTCACTTCTCTCATATTTACAACTATATACGTATCATAAAGACATTCACATTTCCATATTGTATCCTTATCTTGTCATCGTACATCAAAGTCAACACAAGAAATTTATTTTGCATTACATAACTACTGAACTAAAAGAGACCATGGAGCTAGGGTGGATCAAGTCCCCCGTCCCCACCCCCAAAAAAATACACACAGAGGCAGAAATACAAGAATTGTCAGCGTACCGCCTTTCTTGTAGCTCCACTCTTACATATTGAGAAATTCAAATATATGCATAGTGGTTGTTTGTTTGTTTGTTTGTTTATTTATTTATTTTTATCTAATCACGGGGTAAAAAGCCCTCAGTCAGCCAAGAGACTGTTTTTCAGAGAGGCCGTGAAAAAAAGTATTAGACATAAACAGAACAAATCAAAGATACAGAACAAAACAAAATCAAATAAATCATAGAGACGATACGAAAAACAAAAAAAAAAAAGAAAAAAAAATTCCAAAACGAAACAAGGCAAGTTGGTCAAGTGGTATCGTCTAACGCCCACTTTTATCAATTAATATTCCTCGTCATTAGAAGCCCAATGGCGGACCTTATTTGTCCCGCCATCGAGCATGAAAGCATACAAAATCAGAAGTTCCTCCATATCTGACAACATCGAATCATCGAACATTTTGGTGTGTTTGCATATACTATCATAAAGTAGTTCTTAATACTTTCTTATTCGAAGTCATGAATTATGTGCAGTTATATCACATATTTAGGTACCCTTTGTATTGTTTCATGATTAAGTGGAAATAGATTGAAGTGAATGGAATTGTAGGTGAAAGATGTAATTAGCATGATTACAGTAGAAGGTGTGGAATACAGCTGTCCTCAGCCTGTTTTTTGTTAATCACTTAACTTTTCCCTTATGTCTTACCAACTCGCCCCTACCCCCAAATAAAAATTCAGCTGCCCCTTATAACACAAGCAAAATAGATGATAACAAAATAACTGTTATTACTCTGGAAATTACATTCCACCGAGGCACAAGGATACGAGACAATGGTCTTTTATCATACGCAAAAGCAGAGCTACGAACTTCTGTGTGTACAATATCTGGTTAAGTAGGCATATTTGCAAAAGTTAAGAACTATACCGCATTTGTTATGTACTTATGATTTTATCAGCTTTTGGTGCCGAAAGTTGTGCTTCAGCCCTGCAAACGACAGTTCGTCTGGTTACACAAAGTCTGGATCTCAAGGGTTTCATGATCATACTTGTGTATTGCAGACTGTCCATTCAATAAAGATTAATAGATAAAAATCACGTCTTCGTAAATGCATGCGTTCGTATGTAACTGGAGTATAAAAAAGTATATACAGATTAAAATGCGTTTGAATAGCAATTATAATCATGTATAAATATGAGTGGGAAAAAAGACCTTGTTTTTTGTAAATGACCGTCATAGTGCTTATGTAAGCATGCTCACTGTCATACTACATGTACTAATTCTATATACAGCATCGCCCTAATAATTGTAACTCTCACTGATAATACAAACTAGGACCCTACTTATTCTTAAAGGCATAATTTACCATTTGCAGATGAAAGCATTAGTGCTTTAAAATAGTTCTAAAATGTGAGTTAGGGATAGAAACAACCACTGTCAAAATTTGAATCCGTATAATCGATGTTAAGTGTTGTTAAATACACAAAATGTGAACAATAGTTATAATAAAAATGTTTCCAGACTAAACCGTATACAGTTACGGTTTACTGAGAAAACCCCTGATATCTCCTTATATTTTAGGTTTTATTGCAAATATTTAATATGGTAGGATGTTTTATGATATAACAGACCTACACATATGCATCAAATGTGATATCTTGAACATTTTTGAAATCACTGCTCCCAAAGGTAAACTGGACCTTTAAGATAGTGCTTCTCAACCTCTTCTAACCCAAGGTAAGCTTGAGCTCTTGTTTTGTCTTAGGCCATTAGATCAAATGCGAATCTTTTTTAATCTTTTATTGGGGTTCAACGTAGAGAACCTCTCGGCACATCGAATGAGAAGAGGTGCATTAAGAGATGTTAACGTTCTCATTGTCATTTGTCACTATATTGCAGAATTAGACAACTGCACAGACAGTTAGACAACTAACACAATTGACCTACGGGGGTTATAATCGCAAAATGCTTAACTACTAAAATTATCGACCAATCGAATTACTCTCCTACTCTCTATTCCACTGTTGCATAGAGCTCTAGAGCTGCGCTCCTCGAAACGTTTTCTTCTTCTGCAGTGCCCTGGTGCCCGTCAAAAGAGCAGCGTCCGTCTGTACGTCTGTCTCTCTGCTTATTTACTTTCGTATAAAGTTCGTCGCAGCCACGTGCCAACGGAAAACTATCCTCCTTCGGGAAATCACCATCTCGCTTATCCACATTTACATAGAGTTCTACAGATGTTGTCTCGGCGCTATTTCCGTCTTTCGTTGTCTCTGCTTCCCTGCCAGTGGAACCATTTTTCCTTTGAACGTCCGTCTGTCTGCTTGTCCACTTTGGCGTACAGTTCATCGAGCATACATGATGGAACAGAGTTATCCTCTTGGAGGAAATATCCTCCTCTAATATCCACATTTACATAGAGATCTACTGGTGCTGTCTCGGTACCATTTATGCTTGTTGCGGTCTGTTCTTGCCCGCCAATGGAACTATTTTGTTTTGACGGTCCATTTACCTGCTTGTCTACTTTGGCGTACAGTTCCTCGAGCTTACGTGCTGAAACAGTCCTATCCTTCTCAGAGAACTTATCTCTTGTCTTGTCTACCTTTGCATATAGTTCTACAGGTGTAGTACTGGCGCCGTTTTCGTCTTCTGTGATACCTTGGTGTGCTTCAGTGGAGCTGTCGTTTTCAGAAAGTCCATTTCGTTTCTTCTGCACACTGGCGTACAGCTGCGCGCAGTTTCCTAGTGAGGCAGCACAATTTGGGGCCATTTCGCCTGCGCTCTCATCGCTCTTGTCGTAAACATACCCTCTAATTCCTAGAGAGTCTAGGGGGCGATTCAGCTGGCTGTAGTCACCGGAGTCGAATGCCAAAGAAAGATCCATCGCATGGCTGATAGACGTGCCATGAGGCTCCCTTGAGTCAACCTGTTCGTAGAAGACTTCCTTTGGTGTCAAGGGGTTACGAGCAGTGCTAACTGAGAGTATCATGGTGTCTGCCAACGAATCCTCTTTGAGAGTGTTTTTAACAGTCTTTTGGCACTGGGTGACTATTGGCATTTTTCCTTTCACCGATTTTGTCACATTCACTTTCGCCGAAATAAGCATCTCTTTCTTTCAGGGGGAACTGCGGTGAATCTTCTTCTGCTGTGTTTTGGGTATTCCAAATATTACTGGTGGGCTCAGCGCGTTTGCTCATGTCTGGCCTGATCACACTGTGACCGATGACAGGACCCCTCGTAGATTCCAGCGAGTTGTACTCTGTTGCGTCAAACAGACGAGCTTGCTTCATCGCAGTCCCTTGGCCAGATGTGACAGTAAAAGGGAATTTCAGTTGTTCATATTCCTCAGCTCCACTCGATGGCATTAGATGAGATCTTCCAAGCTGACATTCTGCTCCAAGTGATTGGTCACTTGTAAAAGGTAGCTGCTCAGTGGATGAACCATGATTCCCGTCTCCCTCTACCAAAACGCTACTTTCCGTTATTCGATGCATCTCGGCAACATTTCTGCGTACCTCGTCAGCATCTTGGTAAATATGATCTGGATCAAATGCAGAGTCTTCTGCTCCTGCAGGGACGGGGTATCCCTCAGCGCTGGTAGTATGGCTGACTGAAGGCACCATGGTATAAAGTGGGACAGCCGCATTGGTAGCGCGACTGCCGGGAACTAATGTCAAGGCATTGTCGACCTGACTAGGATCGGATGACGTTTTATATCTGCAAAAAAGGAAGAAGATTTTGTTTCAATAACACGAATTGCTATTTATATAACATGTAACTCCTCTCTTCAGATTTAGAAACAAGTTCTCGCATGACAAAGAATGCAAAATATGGACCGCAAAAAGAAACGACAGACATGTTGTACGCTTCATGTAAAGCAGATATCACAGCCGTTTATTCATCCATTGCAATGATAGATCACCAAGGAAACCATTTACCACTTAAGACGTACATAATCAAACCAATCTGAATCAAATTAAGCATGGCTTTGTAATCATTGTAATCAATGTTATCTTAGTAGTTTAGGAAGAAAAATGTTGCAGTAATGTATCGTGTGGTAATTCCGACATTGTTATGTTAAGTAGTCCAAGGCATATCAAATGAAAGAAAGAACGATATTATTCAGAGGGGTGAAGGTTCAGATGCGAGTTTCTTCACTTTGTCTCCCTCTACAAAGTCGAAAATCACAACTGACATACCAAGCGCTCTCATCATTATTGTCTGAAAAAAAAAATCTGCATTGTTTATAATCTGTGTGTGAAGTTTTTCCATGATAAAATATGTTGAACTAAGTTTCTTCTTAATTTTTACTCTCAGTGTTAAGGTCATCGGTCAAGTTTCTTTTACCGTTAAGTGGACTTTTCAAGTCAATCCCTAGACTTTCAGATGATAGTAAAGACGCCGGTCATGTTATTCCTCGGTTTCTGTCTTCATAGATGCTCAGTAAAATTAGACTTTTCATGGAAAGAGTTAGACAAACCTTAGTGGATAAATCATTACCCAACAGAACCTAGGATAATAAAACACATTACAATAATATAGTAAAACACTTTTGTGTGATATTGTACAGAAACACTTGCCTCTATATCACGATAAGCGCTGATTATAACAAAAGTCTACGTCTAGGGTTTTACCTTCAACTGGTTGGCAAGATGGGGTTGATGCGTTCCAATATGGTGAGTGAGCAGATGGATCATCGTCGGAAATGTAGATACACGACAATGTTGCACTACCATTAAGGATGTAACCATCATCGCAATGCAGGGTAAATACTGTGTATCCATTCAATGTTGTGTTTGAATGCCATTTTCCATGCGATACGTTGCCAGGGTGGCCACATTTTGACTCGTTAACTGAAAAGGACAGAATGCTTATTCATTGACAAAACACTAAGAATTAAATGTTGGTATTACGAAATTGATAGAACACGTACAATTGTCTTCAATATAAATGTAATTCTAAAAGTGTAATTATATTCCTTGCCGTGAGTAGCGACAAAGGGAAATCTTATGCATATATATATATATATATATATATATACCCAATACTTGCAACATGCACTCATAATAAACACACTATATTCCTTATTTGCCCATTCTTTTCCGCAATAGCTGTAATGACAGCAACATTCCAAAAAGACATAGATTCAGCTTGATACTTAAATTTGGAAAATTTATAAGATTTTTCAAATTATGGTCTTATTCCCAAATTCCACAATGTTCCTTGTTGGTAAAAAGTATTCCGTGTATCAGAGCTGCGTGGACGTCAAAGATAAACACTTAGTGCTATAAAAGAGTTATTAATGGAAATTTTGAACTGAACTTTGAGCTTTGAACTGATATCCCAACACTTCCATTATTAAATCATTCGATTATGAAACAATAAATACATAACTATGAAATTTTATTAATACGGAAAGTTCACTTCGAGTCAAGGCGTAAAACACTTTGTGGGAGTAAGATTTGGATATTTACGTGCGACTGCTTGGCAAGATGGGGTTGATGCGTTCCAGACAAGTGAATATGACGTTTGATCATCATCAGATGACGTCATACACAACAAAGTTGCACTACCATTGATGAAGTAACCGTCATCACAATGCAGTGTCACTAAAGATCCAAGCTGCGTGTTTGAATCCCATTTTCCGTGTGGTACGTAACCAGGGTAACCACATGTTGACTTGTTACCTGGATGGGAAAGAATTGATACAAAAGACCATAATGTATTTATAAATGTTGAATAATAGTTAGGGGTAGAGGGTCAACAGCTATGTTTATGTCTTTTGGGGTCTAAGACAATTACCCCCTGGCCAATAATTACCCGAGACCCTTCCCCCAACCCTAACTCTAATCCTAATCCTGAAGCTAACAGTAATCACCCAACCCTAACCCTAATCTTTACTCTACCATTGTCACTAGCATCAATAGGCTTGCACTACCATTCTGTACTTTTAAATAGTCCTAAAAAGAGTGATGAGGCTTTACACACACAAAAAAAAAAAACAGTATCAAAGACAATCTTCAACTTCTGTTATCCGGTCAGTGATTCATTTTCTTGTCACAAACTCCCACTTTGTAAACTAAGACTGAAACTAATTAAAACTATAACTAGACTGACTGGTCTATCAATGTAGCTTAAAGGGATTGTACAGCTTTGGTTGAGACCTAATTTCAGGTTTCTAACATTTTTTGGTGAGATAATGAGAAACCTCTTATGAAATATAAAAGAGCATGTAATTCTATGAGGAATTCAGGTCTGTCAGTTCCTCCCTACGTGGACATGACCAGTCTTGAAGATATGTGTCAGAAGAGGACATGATGTTGAATGTGACACACAAGCATGCGCCTTGGTGAATGACAGCAACATTGGAGTCTTGTCTTCGTTCTCGACATCTGAATGCACACTCTGCATTAGACCCCAAGGTGTGTCTGGTGAGACTCTGAATGAGCGAATTTTCCGGTGAACTCGGTTTTTTCGTAAAGCATCCGAGAAACCCAGGTTCTGCAAGATGATAGATACTCCTGGATGAAATTATAATTCCTCTATTTATAATTCCACGTAAATTCGAGATGAACGATGACAACATTACTTTTTCATAATAGTGTGATTGCCTTCATCGATGATGGAATAATATATTGATTGTTTTCGCATTAATTTAAAGGACAAGTTCATCTATACTATAAATTGTATGATATTCTCTTTATATGCCCCTCTGCGCCTCAGAACAGGCTACTAGATCGATGGCGCATTACAAACGCTGTACTTATTATCATACACAGGTGGAACGAGTGATTGCAGTAGGCCCAATATTAGAAGAATACGTCAGTGAAAGCTTGGGGAAAATTGGAAAATCCGTTTTAAAAAAGACAAATTTGTAATATAAAGTAGCTGTGCAATCACTGCTTGATTAGAACACTATATGTACTACAGTTTACGATGTCGCATGTGTAGACGATAAAAGGAAAATACGAGAGAATTTCACAATTTTTTTTTTCAAAAGCAAAAAGTACACATTTGCTTGACTTGGTACTGACGTATTTATTCCCTTGCCTTCTGAAAGACGCAAGTTATGTTTTCGTTTATTATGCGAGAAGCGGGAAGATAAAATATGTTGAACTCTCTTTAAATGTTTATTTCTTTCTACTCATGTGACATCACTAGCCATAGTAGTCTTCTCATCCGGAAGTGACTGAGCAGAAACTTCACAAATCGATTTTTCCTCAAACTCTCACTAATGTGCTCTACTGATACTGCTGCATTCACTCAATCCAGTGTTGATAAACACTCGATTCAGATGTCTATGAAGATGAACTTGTCCTTTAAGAGGTCCATGAGCCAGAAGAGTTCCGTTGAAAGAAAATGAATAGAATGAACACTATAATGTTTCTCCTACAATAATATGCATTTTTCATAAATAATAGTAATATATGTAATTACAATCAACGCGGCCAAGAATCCACAAACAAACATTATAGACATGGATGGAACCCAGTGTGATATGTATAATTGTGGGGGTATGTGTTGTTTCAATCGTAAGAGGAATTGTAAACTACACGATTTTGCGAGCACAACAAGTAAATGAAACATAGAATTTGATTGATTAAAGAACTGAGCGCAGAAAAGAGTGTTGCAGTTGTAAAGGCTTCTCTATAGAGGGTGATAATCAGAAACATCGCTCGCTGTGGACAATGATAATTGAAGAGCTGCAATGTGTCACGTGTTACAAGGCTCTCTGAATTTTTCATCTTCTTGTTCTTTTTCAAGTTTTTCATCAAGTAATAATTATCACCTTTGTCTACTGGACACAAAGTAGACTGTTTTGGTGTGGTTTGATTTCATTGGCACTATCTGTCACAAGAGATAAGGAGCATTCTCAGGACAACATCTTTGCTGATCTTGGTGTCATTTTTGAACTCAAGTCCCACATATTGCATTTACTGTGAGTTCCTGCCAACATGCCTGGTCGAAGCAAGAAGAATATGCCAGGGATTTTTCTGCCTAGCAGCAGTCCTAAACCGCAAGACCAAATTCCAACTCAAAGGCGGCCTTTCATTGCCCACCCGGGAGTTGACCAAGCGGTAGAGAGGGAGAGAGGAATGGCAGCTGAGGGAGGCCAGACAGCACCCAGCAACAGGGACATACAGCTTAATCTAGGTGGTCTGTGTGAAGAGCTATGTGAGGGTGGGGCAGCAGGCAGCCAGATCACTCAGCTCATAGATAAGGCAGTGAAAACAGCGCTTAAAGCTGCACTACCCCAAATAGTGCAGGTGGTCAAGGAGGCCTGTCTCAACACCATCAAGGAAGCCATAAATCCACATTTGCTGCGAAAACAGTTCCAGCAAGATGAAATTCAGCAGGAACTGAGAAGAGACAATCTTCGGCTGACTGGGATCCCTGAGGCTGAGGAGGAGACGGAGGACCAGCTTGCTGAAAGTGTTGCTAAAGTGGCCAAGGAAGCTGGTGTGGAGATATGCCCTGAGGACATATCTTCTTGTCACCGACTTGGCAAGAAGAGTGAAGGAGGGAAGAGCAGACAAACTGTTGTCCGCTTCACAGCAAGGAGGAAAAGAGACAATTTGTATGCTGTCCGTTTCGGACTTAAAGGGAAGGACAACATGAAGGGGGTATACATCAATGAAGACTTGACGGCAATGCGGCATTCAATCCTCATGAAGGTAAAGACGGCCCCAAATGTCAAATCAACCACAAGCAGGTACGGGAACGTGTGTTGCAAACTAACAAGCGGAGAGACAAAGATCATCAAGAACCCGGATGATCTCTTTGATGTGGGTTTTGATGATGTCTCCTATGGTGATTTCAAACTTCACTTTATAGTATAGCCTGTGACCTTGTTAATCCCAATTTAAGATAAACTCCAACCCAATAAGTAATGATAGAAAATGAAGTCAATACTTTGGAAGTTCATGAATACAAATTATGTCCCAGTGATTTTGATAATGAAATAAATAAAATAAATGAGAACTCTCTTAGTATCACTCATGTCAATGTTAGGTCTTTGAATAGAAATATAAGTGGACTGCAATTATTGTATGATCACAGCCTCAAATTCAAATATGATATTATTGCACTTTCTGAAGTTTGGAACGTTAGTAGTATATATACATACCCGTTGGGACCCCAAAATCCTGCCGATCCTGCAGGATCGGAAGGATTATGAAATATGAATATGGATATGAGATATTCATATAAAACATGAATATGAATATGCAATATTCATATTCATGTTTTTGAATATCTATGAAAATGAAATAAGAATTCTAGATTGATATTATTGGAAATGATTATTTGAATTTGTTTCCGTTATGATGTCACTGATTTTCAGGGAAATTCCCTCCATTTTCTTTTTCCTTATCGTGTGTAAGTAATCATTCAAAAGATTATACATATTACAATATGAATTATGATTTTTTTGTCTTCAAAGTTTGATTTTTTTTAACCCAAACAGGTATGTTCAAGATTTTGCAAACACATATCGCTTGAAATATAATAAATAATAATATTATAAAAATATTTATGAAAACAGAAAGACGAAAATATGAATATTAAAGATCTAATACCTGTCTATCCATAATATTAACGATCTGTGAGGCTGTATACAGGCTCAGAATGTATAGGGGGGGGGGGTAATCAGGAAATTAGGTCATTAACACGCATGATGTAACTTCCGTGTTTTTTTACTGGCGGTAGATTTGAACATGGCTTAGCTGTGGTGATGGTGAATTATGAAGGCAGATGAATTCTACAATCTACAACTTAAATGTGTGTTAAGTGTTTATTTTTTGCTGGTACATGTTCAGTTTTGTTTAGATGTGTTTATTTCTATTATGTGGAAATGAGAGTATAGCTATAATTTTAGGAGACGTGAAAAAAAAAAACTATATATCCCACAAAGATTAATTTTCCTTGAAACATAGACAATTTATGAATACTAAAGTACTAAGTCGCTATTCACCAGTATAATTGTCCGTGGAATAATGACAACTATAGGCGAAAATGGAATATTGTAAAGTTTATGAGAGAGAACGATGAAAATTTGTATATGAATTAAGACATAATTGACGCAGAACTATGAGTTCTGCAAGTTCAGAATGCATTGTGATATGTGTTTTAGTGAAGCAGAACACTCCGCATTAACAAATATGAAGTCACTTGCACTTCCTCGTTCTCTGGTGACAGTGGATTTGAACCTTATAGATGATTCTATAGGCCCTACGTATACTCTTACGCGTAATCTTTCATAACATGCAATTACCAATTCACCCGTGTATTCATGTTGGAACTGTATTTATGTGCGAGTGTTTGGTATTGTGCGTGCGCGTGTGTGTGTGTGTTAGTGGGTGTGTGTGTGTGTGTGTGTGTGCGTGTGTGTGTGTGTGTGTGTGCGTGTGTGTGTGTGTGTGTGTGTCTCATGTGTGCATTGGGTGTCCACACCCCTTATGATTACGATAGTTAACTAAAATAGCTTACGCCGTATGAACCTTCGAGGTTTAACTGTGTGTTTGTGATAAACACACTGATGAATAACAAGTAATAATATTTTTAACAATGAATAAAGTAAATTAGTAATCAGTAGCCAACTACTGAGTTTGAACTTTTACTTTCTCATGTTTGATTGGTAATAGCCTTCTGTTTAAGAGTGTGTTCTGGTCTACACAGCTGTTTTTTTTTTTTTATTTTCAAATGTTTTTTTTTTCTTATTAGTCCTACTCACTAAAGACAATTAGATCATTCTATTATTACAAAACTTACAAAATGTGTTGATAAAAGCAATGTATGTGGGATATTCTCAGTTGTAGTCGCTTATTGATGCCTGACTGTTGTTGCAGTCTGGTAATAGACATTTTACATTCTTCGATATTATACAACTATTAGTACAAATAGTGTTTTGCATGTAACTCAATGCTCTTAAACTTCAGCTTGGGTTACATAATAATTATGACACATCCTTAGTGCCTTGGGTGAGATGTGTTTGTATCACGCTCCAATGAACAACACCCATGCAGGTCAGGACATGTCTAGTTAGATGTATGACATCATATCCTTGGTCATGGACTTGGCGGTATGTTTGAATAAAAGCAGGTGGTGGTGTCTCTCAGTCCCACTTTAAGTTATGTTCCTGTCGAGGTAACATGCCAATTGACCACTACAACGAAATATATTAAGTAGCAGGATTGAAGGAATCACACCTTTTTTTTTTTTTTTTTGCTTACAACTTAGCCATGGATCCTGATAATGATGATGACAAGTTTACGTGCGAAATTTGTGCGGGGAAATTTTCCTCTAAATCAAATATGATGCGTCATAAACGTATGTCTCGTGGTCAGCAAATCCTATACGTGTGTGATACATGTGGTACAACTTTCAAGAGGTTCGACAATCTTAAGCAACACAGGAAGAAATTTCACAGTGCTGCCAAGAGCGTTCAAGACCAGCCATCAGTACTCACAGAGGACAGTGATGATCAACGTTTCCAGTGTAACGAATGCAACGCATTGTTTTTGTCACAAGGAGACCTTCAAAAGCACAAATCAAGTGCCATACTTGCGGCCGAGTCTTTGACCAGAGAAAGAAGTACTTGAAACACTTGGACAGTCATAGACAAATCCCTTCAACAACTTCACGAAAACGAAAGTCACAGAGTGAAACACCTCATATATCCACGAGTAAGTACAAACATGCAATAACATGTTAACCTCTTTTGTATTATGAAATAACACGATTGCGAATTGTCATAAAATGTTTGGATTTACCTTTCAAATAACAAGTTTAATTGAATTTAGAGTAAATACTCCAGCATTATATATCTGTAACTTTTTTTTTTTTTTTACAACTGTAACCATTCCATTCGTCGACTTGGTGTCAAAACCCATGCAGTAGCTGTAAACAAATTCAAAATTAAGTATCATAAACTACAATAAATTCATACTATACGATCTATATGATTTATTCACGATTGAATACAGTATGGAGGTCATTCTCCACCTACTACACGATTAGGCTAAACACAAAGGTAAGTTCGCTATTAAAGTAAACTGTACATTATTGAATGAAGCTGAAGAACAGGGATTCCGCTGTAGAGTATTTAGCAATATTAGTCAGAATCAGCATTAATCTGTTTCGTATACAAAATCACAAATAGTATTTAGCAAAGGTCAAAGTGCATGCACACTTAATTTGGGAATCTGTATTCAAATTGCAATGTATTGAAATCGCATAAAATCTCTCATACATTCCTCTATTTGCGTCTTTTTAGAGAGAAATTCTCAACACAATATTACAGCGATGGATCTTCCTCCTCACGTGGATCCAGAAGGCTGTCTGGGGCAGATGTACAAACAACACTGGAATGAGATTCGGGATCGGCAGTCAACGCAAGCTAGAATCTACCGGTGGTACAACTTCCATTTACCAAGTCTTAACAACGAAACACTTAAGCAAAAGGCTGAGTCAGTATTTAATCAACAGTGTTGTACATTTAAGGTTAACACATCTTTTGGTTTCGTTCTATTAAACAATGAAACAAATGAATGTAGATATTATCATGCCAGTAGAAACACCAAATTGTTCAATGAGCCGTTTTTGGTTAGGGATCAGGTATCTTTCCAGGCATTCGTTGATGCTCTCTTGCATGAAGACACACTAGAATATGCTCGTTCCCTTCGCTCCAATTCCAAGTGGGTGGTTCAGCATGTCACCGATATCACATTTTACATATCTCGGCTGGTAGATCACCCAATAGGCAAAGGTAACGATCTCCCATCATACATCAAAGACAATAATGCAGTTATATCATTGTGTAAAAATCTGAAAACTGGATGCTTCTACGATGATAATCTATGCTTATTCAGGTGTAATGCATTAAATATGGGTTGTAATCGTAAAAAGCTAGAATCAGCTACTAAGGCATTGCTTTGGAAATACAGACCAGATGTATCCATTAAAGAATTTGAAGGGGTGAGACTGGGTGAATTGGGGGAGGTTGAAGATCAGTTTGAAATCAACATATCTGTATATGAATTGGAAACTGCTAACACATCCGATGAAAAAGAGAATTTTAGTGGCATATCTATCGATGATGAGTATGTTGAAGGTGAGTCTGACGAGGAAGTGTCAAATGAAGGTCAAATTGTAGCTAAGCTTGTACGACGTAGTTTAGGAAAGTATGATGATACTATTAGTCTGAGAGCTGGCTGCTGGTCAATTTACCCCATCAAGCCCAAAAGGTTTGACCCCTCAGAGTTGCTGGGGCCACCCTCCTCATTAAAAAAATGCCCGTCAGCCTGGTCCCTGAGGGCGGGTTCGGCCCCCAGGGACCCCCCGAAAAGGCCCTCCGGCGGGTGTAATTTACCCCATGGAGCCCATGGACCAAACTTGGCCTATATGAATGTCCTATGAGTGTACATAACCAAAATATAAAAACTGACAAAATATCTGGTCGGGAAAGGGGTTGCCAGACCGCTTGTTTGCAGCCATAAAACCTTGTTTTTGGTCAAGGAGTCTGCGCCAAGACTACACTGTCCCATAGGCCCTGTACTGTAGCGTCTCCCAACAGGCTGACAGACAGTGCCAGTTAGTGCATGTAGTAGTCTTGGCGCAGACTCCTTTACGCGCAACAAGGGTTATTGCCTGCAAACTACCCGTTATACCCTGGGACCCAGGGTAGTTTGCATGCATAAATTTACCACACACACACCCACCCCCCCCCCACACACACATACACACACACACACACACACACACACACACGCACACACACATACACACACATATGTTTACACATGACTCTATGCACAACTGTATATACCATAACACTAAACATGTTACAATTAATAGGTTTCTCATTAATGCAGCCATAATACCTTGCACATAATAAATGTCAAACCTATAAGATGTTCATACCTTTTGAATGTTTTACATGGATACTATCAATACACCTTTAAGGAACACTGAAGAAATTTGAAATTTGTGTGAAGTTGTATTAGGTTTTATTGGCCACACAGCCTACTCTTTCTGTATGATGTATTCACCTTATGAGACTCAAATAGAGCTTTTCAGAAAATGCTGAAAACTTTTGTTGTGAGTAAACTTCAGTTTAAGACCAACCACAACAGCGCTAAAGGCCAGTTGTATAACACATTTAAGTAAACATTTTCATCAACCGTGCATTAAACATAACTTTAATAAAGTTTATGTCGACAAGTGGGATGTAGCTTGGATTACTTCTTTTTCTCCTGCTTGATATCCTCTTTTAGATACAAATAACAAGTCTAAATCCTAATATAAGATTCCTTTGAAAACCTCAAACTAATAACTTGTTGTGTTTTTGGCTGATAAAAACCACCCTTTGATGTATAACATAGGCAAGGATTACAGCATCCATGCCAACATTTCCTTTATTTGACTCTAATAAATTCCAAATCAGAATAAACTGCATAACATAAGGAAGGAGCTTAATGGTTTTGGAAATGATATTGATCAATTTTCATACTCAGTAGTGCATGTCACCTCATAGTTTTGGGCAAATATCTGCATATCTATAATACTAATGAACATGTAATTACGGTGTTCTCTATACATGTATTTCTTCCTTGGAACCTCAAATAACAAGCTTCACAATAGAATGCTAACTTTCTGTAATGGAAATAAACAGGCCAAGAGCATTTACTTTGATCTTGTGTTCTCTTCATCTCTTCAGCGCTTTTTTTTTTTTTTGGTCATCTTCTTATTTCTGGAGATATATTTTATTTATAATAGTTCCCAGCCCCACACAAATGGTGTCACATACTGCAAACACTGCCAATGACCGTGACCAGTACACACCAAGTTGAAACATAATAGCTCTCTTTTTATATAGCATATAGGCTGAAAGTATTAACTTGGTCTTGTGGTCTCTTTATATCAGCAGTTTTGTCCACTTCTTATTTCTGGAGATACACTGTACTTCATCTTCAGTTCCCCAGCCCCACACAAACAAAACTCAACCTACGGTGTCACACACTGCAAAGAGCGCATCATAGTATATGATTGCCGTTAACCCGGGACATATACACACAACGTGAAACATAAAATTACCAGCTAAATGAAATGTTAGCTTAATTTCTTTTCTTTAACAATAGCATGCACGTTGAGAGCATTTACATGTTGTGTTCTCTTTTATATTAGAATTTTTGTGAACTCCTCATTGAGATACTTTGTCTACCCCCCTCCCCCCCCCCAAAAAAAAAGATAGTACTTGCAGGGTGTATACTTCCAGGGTGTCACATACCATATACAGTTACAATGCAGGTCCTAGTTCATATTTATGATTTAGTTGCCATTCAAAACCATGGCAATTACACATCAAACCATGCATCACACTCTATGGAAGACTAGAGCTTACATAAATTACGTATAATATAGGCCTATGATAAGCATTGCACATGTTTCAGTTGCAGTCTTATGATTCCTGAACTGACCAGTATTTGGCATGAATTAATTTCATATTATATAAAACATAATTTCACATTTTAGTCTATCATACAGTATAATGCATGATTTGAGAAACTGAAGTCTACTCACAACAAAGGGTTTATTTCAGCATTTTCCAAATATATATATATATGTATATATATATATATTTGTCTTATATGGTGGATACATAATAAAGGGTAAGCAGGTTGTGTGGCCAGTAAAACAGAATACAATTTCACACAAATTTCAAAATCTCTTCAGTGTTCCTGCTTGAAGGTTCACTGATAGTATCGATGTAAAACATTCAAAAGTTATGAACATAATAATTATAGGTATGTGCAAGGTATCATGGCTGTATGGAGAAACCACTGGTCATGTTTTGTGTTACGGTATTCTTAGTATACATAGAGTCATGTGTGAATGTGTGTGTGTGTGTGTGTGTGTGTGTGTGTGTGTGGGTGTGTGTGTGGGTGTGGGTGTGTGTGTGGTCAATTTGTGCATGCAAACTACCCTGGGTCCCAGGGTATAACGGGTAGTTTGCAGGCACAAACCCTTGTTGGGCGTAAAGGAGTCTGCGCCAAGACTACTACATGCACTAACTGGCACTGTCCGTCAGCCTGTTGGGAGACGCTACAGCACAGGGCCTATGGGACAGTGTAGTCTTGGCGCAGACTCCTTGACCAAAAACAAGGTTTTATGCCTGCAAACAAGCGGTCTGGCAACCCCTTTCCCGACCAGATATTTTGTCAGTTTTTATATTTTGATTATGTACACCCATAGGACATTCATATAGGCCAAGTTTGGTCCATGGGCTCTATGGGGTAAATTACACCCGCCGGAGGGCCTTTTCGGGGGGTCCCTGGGGGCCGAACCCGCCCTCAGGGACCAGGCTGACGGGCATTTTTTTCATGAGGAGGGTGGCCCCAGCAACTCTCAGGGGTCAAACCTTATGGGCTTGATGGGGTAAATTGACCAGCAGCCAGCTCTCAGACTATATGTACGTAAATCTCTACGGAAATCATTTTAGCTACATTACTGATATTGAACGCTACTGCCAAAGTTTCCAGTGCAGAAAATGTCACAAGCTTTGGAAAACGCGAAAGTCACTACATCGCCACGAGACCATTTGTGATGCATCGGGAACCGCGTACATCTTTCCAAATAAAGGGAGGGCAACTTTTCATAATTCGCCAAGTATCTGGGAAGACCTAGCAGATGAAGGTATTGAGGTGGATGAAGAACGCAAGTATTTTCCATATTTCGCTACATTTGATATGGAATCATACTTGGAAAAAATAGAAAGTTGCCAAGATGTTGCGGCCGGTAAATTACAGTACACTTCCAGACACATTCCTATGAGTGTTAGTGTCAATTCTAACGTCCCTGATTATACCACTCCATTTTGCCTCGTGTCAGATGGAGATCCGCAAAAACTGATCGATGGTATGGTCACATACTTGTTAGAGGTTAGCCAACGCTCCTTCTCTTTACTGAGATCCACATACTCTGATGTCATTGATTTGTTGCAAAAGAAATTGGCCGAAGTTACAAAGCGCCTCAGTGAATCAGGGGACCAAAAATGTAAGGAACCTAAACATCTTACTAAATTGATGGATAAATTTCTGAACTATCTGTCGGAACTCCCCGTAGTAGGATTTAATTCGGGGAGGTACGATATAAATGCAATCAAACAATATCTCTATCCTTCCCTCTTGCAAAAGGACCCTGTCAGTTATGTCATCAAGAGGAATCATAACCATATGGCCCTTAAAACTAACAACCTCCAGTTTCTTGACATAACAAATTTTCTCGCTCCCGGCTTTTCATACGCAGCATTCCTCAAAGCATACGATTGCGAAGAAAGTAAAGGATACTTTCCCCACGGTTGGGTTGATTCACTCGATAAATTAAACCTAACTGAACTACCCCCTATCGAGGCTTTTAAAGACAATCTTAAGGGCACCCGCTTTTCGGATGAACAGTACCACTATTGCAAGCGTGTATGGGAAGAAAATAAGATGACTTGTCTTAGAGATTATCTGGTATGGTATAATAACCTAGACGTTACACCATTTATCGAGGCAATTGAGAAAATGCGAGAGTTCTACAAGGGTCTGACTATTGATCTATTCAAAGACGGCATATCAGTACCCGGTCTTACAATGAAATACCTCATGAAATGTAATCCAGATGCCCATTTCAGTTTAATTTCGGATAAAGACAAAGACTTGTACTACACTTTTCGTGACAACCTAGTAGGGGGACCATCTATCATATTTCATCGTTACCATGAGAAGCACGTGACCAAAATTCGCGGTGGGAAACCTTGTCAGAAAATAATCGGCTTCGATGCGAATGCTTTATATCTGTATTCCATTACGCAGCATATGCCCACTGGTCACTATATTAGGAGGAGATTAGAGAATGATTTTAGGCCAGAAAACAGACACCCCATAGCACAGGAATGGTTAGATTACGAGGGATATTGTAGAGGTATACCCATTCGTCACGCTGGGAATCATACCGAGAAAAAGCTAGGACCACTCCAGCTTCCGGTAGATGGGTTCTGTTCAACAACCAATCAAGTTTTTGAATTTCATGGTTGTTATTTTCACGGGCACCCTTGCCACCTCACAAAGGGCCAATCACACAACAAAACGTTAGGGACATCAATGGAAGATTTAATGAAGAAAACCCGGAAGAAACAGCAATACATAGAAAGTCTTGGTTACGAATACATTTCTATCTGGGAGTGTGAATACAAGAATTTGCGCAAATATGATTCCGAATTAAGCGCATTTCTTTCCAAAAAATTTCCATCCCCAAAGTTCCGTAATGGCATGACACAACCTCAACTTTTATCTGCCATTTCGGCTGGAACATTGTTTGGTTTTGTCCAATGCGATATCCATGTCCCCGACCATCTCAAACAGTACTTTTCGGAGATGTGCCCCATTTTCAAAAATATTAGTATCAGTAGGGATGATATTGGAGATGTGATGAAGTCATACGCAGAGGAGCATGGAATCATGAAGACTCCTCGTCGTAGTCTCATCGGCAGTATGTTTGGTGAGAATATCTTGCTGTTTACTCCCCTGCTCATATGGTATCTGCAGCATGGCCTAGTAGTTACCAAAATCTCTCAGTTTGTGGAGTATGAACCAAAGCCTTGTTTCAAGAGTTTTGGTGAGAATGTGTCAAATGCACGGCGCGCAGGAGATGTAGACCCATCCAAGAGCATTATCGCCGATACCATGAAGCTGATTGGTAACTCGTCTTACGGCAAGACAATCACAAACAAACTAAAACATCGGAATGTCAAAATTTGCGATGAACGTAAAGCTGAAAAACACATCAACAATATCCTCTACAGAGATTTGAACCCAATATCAGAAAACTGTTACGAGGTGGAGATGGCTAAACAGAAGATAAGAGTGGATCTTCCGGTACAAATCGGGCATGCAGTGTACCAGTTGGCAAAACTGCGTATGCTCGAATTTTATTACGATTTCCTTGTGAAATATATTGACCCATCCGATTTTCAACTATGTGAGATGGATACAGATTCCGCATACATGGCCATTTCTGCTAATTCCATTGATGATCTCATTAAACCACACCTGAGAAAAGAGTATGAGATGGACAAATGTAACTGGTTTCCCCGCAATGATACAGCAGAAAATGCCAAATACGATAAGCGCACTCCGGGACTCTTCAAAGTTGAGCGGGAGGGTGATGGTATCGTGGCACTTTGTAGTAAAACGTATTATTGCTTCGGTGGGAAAGACAAGTTCAGTTGTAAAGGTATCAGTAAGAAACAGAATGACATAACGAAAGATGTGTATCTGAAGGTTCTGCAATCTAGAGTGGCTGCTGGTGGTGTGAATACTGGCTTTCGTGTAGTTGGCAATGGTGTCTCTACTTACTCACAGGCAAGAAATGCCTTTACATATTTTTACCCCAAACGAAAAGTACTTGATGATAATGTCTCAACACGTATTTAGATATCTAAAGATAAACAACTTATCCCAGTTTTGGCCATTTTAGGTACATTTGTACCCAAGGTACAGTGATATCACATTTTGTTGTGGTTAGTGCAAATAGCAATGTCACTCACGTCATGACGACAAATATCAATTAACATTTTCTTCGCTGTATTTTCACATAATTTTTTGTCTTTAGATTCTATTTTGGAACATTTTTTTTTTGTTTTTTTTAATAAAGTGCATTGTCTTATACGACATTGTCCGTGATTAACCAAGGAAACTGTATCTTATCAGCAATATTCATGTGATATTTATGTAATCAATAATCAATAAGATTTTGTAGACTCTAATAAAATTGGAAGATGGTACTGATGAGTGCTGCATTTTCTAGGTAAATTTTTGACACATATAATGTAACTTTATATCAAAATGCCGAATATAACAAAGGTAAATTTCATCTTAGTTACGTAATTAACACGAGGAAGAAATGAAATAAGATTATGCAGAGTAAAGCAAGCAAATGCTCTGAAAAACTATAAATAATGAAGTCAAATCAAAGTCAAATAAGCATTTTTTGATTCGTAAAAGTCATAAATGAACATCTTTATGAATGGTACTTTGCATTTTTTTTTTCTATCGACTTGTACTGTTTAGTGTTGGAGTATCTGCTATGAAATATTTCAATTATTAAGTATAAAGTAACGATCAAAGATGTTAAACGTATTTGACTCATGAAATTATTTTTAAATTGCCAAGAGAATAGTCCTACGGTGTGACGTTTTAGGTTTTCGAAAGTTGTTATAAAGTTTTATGATTCATAAGTTTTATGTAAAATTATTTAATGTGAAGATGATTTTGTTTGCTGTATTTGCAGTTTATTTTGACTAAAATTTTCAAATATAACTGAGTTGAATGTGTAAATGTCAAGTTTTAAATAGGTTATAAAAATAGTTTGATTTTAATAACAAATGTTATATCGCAAGTATTCGTTTCAGTTATCTAATGATTTGCACGAGTGTAACTATTAAACGTAACAAAATATACAAAATATTGATGAATGTTGGTTTTATTTCATAAGACAAAAAGCGATAACACTCCGTACGAATGATACTTGCTTTACTAATTATCTTTATCTCTTGTTAAAGTAATGGTCTGCCATTTCTAGAATTGTGAATTTAGTTTACTACTTGTATATGTACAAATATTGTGTACTTTTATCTACGAATTTCAAACTTTTTGCATGATGAATGGGACCTTCAAACTAATTTCAACAACTTTTGCTTCAAGAAATGTATATGCTGTTGACTTAATACGATTGGTCCTGATCTGTACCTGTAAATTTCATTTTTTAAATTTCACTACAATAACAAATTAATGTGAGTGTTATTGTCTTAATGCATTTGCCCCTACGATGTTATTTTGTGTCTGCAAAACTGAGTAACAGAAAAAACAACAACACAGAATAAACTTTGTACAAAAAAAGAACAAAAAAAAACCTGTTATATTATTGATATTTCAAGTAAGACACATGTAAGAGTTTTATTTTACTGATAAAAGGGAAACACAAATAATTTTTCCCTACAAGGACAATACTTGTTTTTATTGTTTTAGGTTGTTAAAGTCTGCATATATTTTGATATACAAGTAATAAACAGCAACATACAGATTATTGTGTTTTAAATTGTGAGCATGCGTGATTTAAATTCTCCTAAACAATGCTTCAGTATCAAAGAAATTGTTTGGTTTGTTATATTTTGCTTTAAAATTTTTACAAGGAAAGACGTCAATGACTAAGCGAATAAGTCATTTTCTTCTGATTTATATGTCAGTTAGTTTGATAACGAAATGCCAGATTCAGCGTATCAACATTTCTCATGAAGTGGTTCTAGATTACACCAACATCTCGATTTATATGTAAAATTTGTTTTGACCAGATCGTTCGTACTGTGCAACTTTTCATTTTTTTTTTTATTCAGTCCCTCTATAGGAGACACATTGCATTGTTATTTTCTGTAAGTTTATTTTTTTCAGGTAATGTTAGAATATTTTAGTTATGCGTTACATTTACATTGTTAACATGATTTGATACTGTTTTATTTGTCCAATTTAAAGTTTTATACTGTATGACTTGAGCTTAAGACTACAATTCAAATTAGTTTTTTTATTGTTGTATATTCTCAAGTATTATCAGCAGTCTTTAGTTTTATGTTGTGGAAATCTTGGAATGGTATTGCGTAGAGAAATCTTATGTATACAAAGTAGCAAAATAAAATAAATACTTCAAATGAAAAGAAACTGTTCAATTCAAATTCAAACTTTATTTTCACTTTCTTTCTTCAACAGAATGTATAAGAAACAATATCATGAACTTGACATGCGACTCGTTGTAAATATATATAACCAGACAGGATTAACAACATATTCTGAGTGTCTACATGATCAGTAAAATAAAGATACATACACTCTATATATACACACTGAGGAGAAAAAAAGTGGAGGTACCCACTCAAAAGACTAAGCTTGTAACATGTGGATACCTCTGAGGGAAAAGGGGAAAATGGGGTGAAAACTTACAACTACAAAGAGTGCGGGAAACTGGGGAAGCGGGGAATAGAGAAAAAAGAAAGCAAAAGTGTGAAAAAAAAAAGAAACAACAAACAGGGAAAAGGGGAAGAGAGAGAGAAGAGAGAAACCAAAAATTTGTTGATGCATACACCAAGGGCGAAAGCCCACAGAGACAATTAGCCAGGTGTTTTCGAAAGTGACAAATTGTCGAGCAGCTTTCCAGCGGAAGAGATTCAACTGTGAGGACGAATGAACGAGAGCACGTATAGAATACTACCAGGTAGTAAAAATAAGTGATACCTCAAGGGAACACAGCCTTTCAGTCAAAGAAGAGAAGATGATATCGTGCTCACAAAATATATTACAAAATTAAAAACATTCAGTTACATTATAAGACTTCAAAAGAAGCATTTTCAATTTCGTTTTAAAAGAATTCAATGAAGGTGCACTTTTTATATCCATAGGAAGGGAGTTCCAGAATCTTGGACCTACATAAATAAAAGTCTGTTGAGCTAACAAGGTTCTTAACAGAGGTAAATGAAATTCATTTGATTGTCTAGTTGGGTATCTATGGTATGTCCGGTTGCGCATAAACATGGAGTTAAATACAAACGGGAGGCAATTATTATTATAAGTATACATAAACCGCCCTAATTGTAATAAAAACAAATCTTTAATTTTCAGAATCTTGTTATCAAAAAACAAAGGATCTGTATGAGAATATGGGACAGTATTACAAATAATACGAAGAGCCTTCTTTTGTAACAGCAGAATCCTATCCAATAATAATTGATGCGTGTTTCCCCATACCAAAATTCCATAATTTAAATAAGGCAATATCAAAGATGAATACAATGTTAACAGCGAATGCTGAGGAATAGACAGTTTTAATCTATTAATAACACCTATGTTACGTGAAATTTTCTTGCAAACATTATCGATATGAAATTTCCAAGAAAGTTTGTTATCAACTGTAACACCGAGAAACTTTATATGGGGAACACTTTCTAAGACAGCGTCACCAAAACAAATGTCCATATCTAAATTATCTAAAGTGTTACTAAAAAGCATATATTTTGTTTTTTGGATATTCAAAGACAACTTATTTGCTTTTATCCACTCACATAAATTTTCTAATTCGGAATTAACTGTCTGCACAAGAATATTTGGGTCTTCATGTGAGTAAAAAACATTTGAATCGTCGGCAAACAGTATGAACGATAACACATCTGACGAAGCACAAAAATCATTAATGTAAACAATAAACAATAGTGGGCCCAATAAACTACCTTGTGGCACGCCACACTTCAGTTCTCTCATATCAGAATTATGATTGTTCAAAAATACATATTGTTTGCGATCAGTTAGATAACTCCTGAACCACTCCAAGGCCTTCCCACGTATACCATAATGAGACAACTTGTAGAGTAAGATATCATGGTTTATAGTGTCGAAGGCCTTGGAGAAGTCCAGGAAGATACCAATCAAATGTGACCGATTGTCTAAAGCATGTGCAACTTTGTCAACAAAATTAAGCAAAGCATGACAGGTGCTATGCTTTTCTCGGAATCCAAACTGCGAATTTGTAAAAACATCACACATCTTTAAAAAATTCATCGTTCTTTTATATATAATTTTTTCTAAAATCTTGGACAAACAAGATAGTAAAGAAATAGGCCTGTAATTACTAACACCTAACTTATCTCCATTCTTATATATGGGGATAACTTTAGCTATTTTCATTTGCTCCGGAAACACACCCGTTAACATTGACAAATTAAAAATATGTGCCAAAGGATCCGCAACAGAAGATATAACACTTTTCAAAATCATATTGCTTATGTCATCATAACCGGAGCTTTTTTTGTTTTTCAAACCAGATACAATATCAGTAATCTCATACCTCGTGGTAGGGGTAAAAAATATTGAATTCATATTATGTCGATTTAAAAAATGAGAGAAATGTTTATTAGTATCGGGAATTTCTTGAGCAAGGTTTTCTCCGATTGTTGTGAAATATGTGTTAAAAACATTTGCTATATCAACAGGATTATCAATAATTTCATCATTAAATCTTATTTTCGAAATACTTAACTTTTCATTTGAAATATTCATTGCTTGTTTTAATACATTCCATGTACTTTTCATATCACACCTATATCTCTCTAATTGTTTATAATAATATTTTTTCTTTTCAATACGTATTATCTTAGTGAGAGTATTCTTATACAAAGTATATTTAATTCGTGCTTGTTCAGTTTTTTTCATTCTAAATACATAAAACAGTTTATTTTTCCTATTTATGGAACGTAAAATAGACTTGGAAATCCATGGAAGCTTTGGAGTTGTTTTATAATTCCCCCGCTTATCCTTTCTTTTAGGAATGTGAATATCCATATGATTATCAAAAATTTCCATAAAATTATGCAAAGCCAAATTAATGTCGTCAGTATCAAACACACAATCCCAATTCACATTATCCAAGGAAGCGCAAAAAGAAGACAAATTTTCTTGGGTTACTTTACGCCTCAAATATCGCTGGGGTGAAGTATTATTAATATGGCTAAATTTAAGGTGCGTCATTATTGGAAAATGATCAGTAATATCTGATAGAATTATCGACGAATTTGAAAGGGTTAAAACATTACTAAAAATATTGTCAATTAAAGTGGCTGACTGACGTGAAACGCGTGTCGGTTTCGAAATAAGAGGTAAGAAAGAAAAGGACAGGAATGTTTCAAGAAATTCTCCCGAGATGTTGTCCGTTGTATGCTTTAACAAGTCAATATTGAAATCACCGAATATAAAAGAGTTTGAGTTTATAAATAAAGGGTTTGTAAGCACCTCGGTGAGATATGATAAAAAGTCTCTGTTGTTGGAATTTGGAGGTCTGTAAATAATACCTATTACAATGTTTTTATTACCGGGGACAGTAATTTCAATGAAAAGGGACTCAACAATGTCATTCATTGTGCTAAGCTCATCAAGGACAGTGCATTCAAAGCAGCGTAGAACATATAAAGCGACTCCACCACCAGAGCGATCAGATCTATTATTCGCAAAAATATTATACCCTTCAAGTGTAAAAGATTGTTTTGGACATGAAGACAACCACGTTTCAGTGAGTCCTATCACTGAAAATAAAAGGTTATTTGGGTTATCCAACAATAACTGCAATTCTTCAAAATGCTTATTCATACTTCTTATATTTAAATGTACCAATGAAAATGTATCTTTCACAAAACCCTTTCTAATGTCATTGAATTGATTCAAGGTGACATAATTACACAATGGAGCTTGAGTCAGATCGTTAAAATCATACTGCATTTCTTCCGCTGCAGAATTAAGATTGTCCGCAACTAGTTCATCAAAAGGATATGAGCGTGTATTAAAAGCTTCTTCTTTATCTAGAAAATCAAATTCCGGCGTAACAGGTCTAAATAAATCAAAAAAATCATCATCTAACATAGAGTGAAAAGGTACATCTTCTATCCTGTCATTCATTCTGAATAGGGGCAATTCTGACTAGGTATTATCCGAGCCATTGCTGCTAGAGGGCAACCATGGCTAACGTTGGCACAACAGAGAAACTGACACGACAGGAACTTAACGCAATACTGCGGGATAAAAGCGAATGTAGAGGATAGTGGGTAGCGACCATGCGTGACTGTGAAAGGTACGCGTTCTTTGTATGTATACGAATTGTTGAACAAAGCTGGTTGGCTGTTAACGAGTAGTGAGGTGCAGAGAGTGTCAAAAATGAAAAGATATAAGAAACAATGAATATACAACATGTAGAACGTGGCTAATGTCTCAGTAGGCCTTCCCCCCGATAGAATGCACAAGAACAAAAGGAGTGAAGCACGTCGGCCAGAGAATAGCTTCATGTTATTACCAAGCAAATGCTTATTCAGCATCTGACGATGGTGAGCTCCCTTTCTTAAAGGGGTTTTACAGAAGGAAATACTTTTCAAGGAGGAGATAAGGAAATGGAATGGAAATTAAGAAAGTGAGAACGGCAATAAGTTGACCAAAATTTGTTTAGGAATTTAACCGAGCAGGGAATAAGTTAAACCACACTTTTATCAAATATATACCCATTATTCAAGCATTCATATAAAAAAAAAAAACATCGAAACTTAAAACGTTTCCATGCGTTCGCATATTCATTCATAAAGTATTCTTGTAGGCATACGATAGTAACTTCAGTTATGCGAAAAACCGTTTTCAGTCCATATATTAACACAAATACGTGTGTACATTAATAGGAGAGCGAGGTCTGATCATGCAGACAGCAAATGGTGGAGATTTAGTGTAGTCGAAATATTTGAAGTAAAAAACTTCAAATATTAGAAATTAACTGTTTTATAGCATACAGCTGTAGCACTTGCACAAAAGTGAAAAAAATGGGAATTTATGTGACATGAATATGTGCACAGTTCACCAACGTACTGTAAATATTTTACGTTCTCTGTTAGCAGTTTTCTAAGCAACCGTGACCAACGTTTGTCTCAGGTGCAAAACATAATTGTGTGATTGCGTCTAGCATGAATAAGGTGTCAGGTAAACATGATTGGTGGGAACCAAAAGGGAAGAACACACTCGGATATTGAACATTACTTTGAATACAAAAGCAGATATCATTATGAATATACAAAATATATACTAGTATACATTTTTTTTCCACTTCAACCCGTATACAGGTCCTTTCAAGGTAAGGCCTGGTCCATAAAACAAATAAAAAAATTAGTATATTAATTCAAAGTACATATACAAATCAGCGAAAAATTATTGTAGCCTTTTGAAACATATACGTATTGAATGATCGCTTGGAGCAGCCTCATCCAAGATTGGTTGAGAAAAAAAAAGAAAGAAAAAAGAAAAGAGGCGAAAGATCATTACTTGTTTTCGCCATTCTCCAAGAAACAGCACCGATAATGCGATAAGAAAATTTCGAGTAAAAGAAATAATAGAGCGGTCCTTCGAGCATGACAGACCTGATCTGATTCTCGTGCAGATGTTACGAAAATAATCATTTGTGTTACTCAAGATAAAACGGAATGCTATAAATTTCAACGAAAGAAAAAAAAAAATCTTCATACGCATTTCTAAGTACAAGGTTGTATACGCATATCACATACATCAGGTGTCTGACTAAAAATGCAGACGTAATTTTAGTTTACAAAAGGTGAGCAAAATGTCAAAAGGACAAAATTCATATCAATCGGGCAATTTACTTTCCAAAATTCGACAAAAAGACATTCGACATTAAAGACAGTTCTTCCACCTCTGGATAGAAGAGAAAGGAGCAGTGCCATTGTCAGGGGTCAGATATCACGCCAACACATGAAAGTTTATACCAGAAGAAATGAAACTTTCTGAGTTAGACGTCTTTTGGAAGATGCATAATAATAATAATAATAAAAATGTATACGGACTAGGGTTAAGAGAGGGGAGAATGCTTTACTTATTATATTATAACCGACACTGGCGCCACCATGTGATTTCAGCATAAACAAATAAAACAGTCTCATCTCGGACTGCTGTAGCTGCCAGGAGGCAGAACATGGATATTTAATGAGGGAAAAAAAATGGGAATGTATATATAGTCACTATGGGGTGACAACACATTACTTTGATTCGATCATGGTATAGTCCGTGACAGTGCGCCAACTTGATGATGCTGGTATCGAAATGTACCAGAACTGCAATAGCAAGAGCTCCGGCATTAATGGTACATACAGGATTAATAAAGATATAACAAGAGAGATTTTCTTCATATACACATGGGTCAACAGCCAGTGCTGTGACCTCGAACATCATTTGGTTTACACGTCACTGTTACAAATGGAGAGCAAAACAAAACAAGTATGCATGTGTGAACAGTTCAAGAACAAAAACAATGAACATTGAGAGGGTAGGCATTCTGCCTTTTCCTTTGCGTGATGTTAAGGTATTTACAACCAAGTCTATAGGTTAAGATGGGGAATAAAATACTTTGCTAATGTTGCTGGAGATAAATAACCATCAAAAATATTCAGGCCCTCTTTTCGTCGTATAAAGAAACAATTAGGCATAGTTGTATATTTCATAATTCCAGGATCTTTGTTCTGTAGCTCATAGCTTCTGATTAATCAGCTGGACATACCAAATAGGTTTGGACATACTATTTTTCTGAGATTCAAAAAAGCGAAACAAAATTTAGTACGATGTATTCATTGCCATATAAACACTATCAAAATGTTGCTAACTAGACCTGACAGCATGAAAGGATAGAAATTTTGAGCACGTTTAAAATTCAGTCAGGTCGGTGTATCTAGGTCGGAAATACCTATCTAGTGTAGGAGAAAGAGGCATCTCAATACATACCATGCATAATGACTTGCTTGCAATGAACTCAAAAGAATATGCATTGCAAATTGTGGTTTGGGTCTTACGTAAGGGTAGATGAGGGGTGAATAAGGGGAGAGTTCACTGAACGTGCATTTACAACTCGGCCGCGTAAAGAAAATAGTATGATGAACCGACAATTGTAAGTGGAATTCGATACCATATGGAGAGCATTGTAAGAATTTCAGGTGGTCTTACGGCGCCCAAGAAGGAAAGAAAGGGATCGGAATAGGGTCGATTATAGTGCATATTGAATTTGTGTATCTTTCAGTGCACAGGCTATGTAAATGCAACGGGAAAGAAATAAAGAATGAAACGGGATAAGTAACTTGAACTTTAACACCAACATAAATACCTATACGACTAGTTAAAGGAGCATAAGGCATTCGAACCTGTAGGGGCGTTGTCGAAACAAAAACAGGAGTAACATTTTTAATATGGAAAGCTTATTCCCTGGGCTATACACTCGTAATATCATACACTTTTACAAAGTTCCTATGGGAGAGAAAATTAACGAGTGAAAGCCATAGTGATAATGATAATCACTTAAATGAGAAAGAAAATGCAGACGCTGGATATTGAAAATTCTAGATCCATGGAAAATGTAATCTTTGTATACCCTTTAAATTAAAGACGATGTACTTCAAGCATATATATATTGAATTCGTCTTTTGCAAAAACAAAAAATGATAATAAATCGAGGGATATATTACGATTGAAATCATTGCTCTCTATAGAACAGCAAATCGATGCATTTCGCAGTGTTACTGTATTTGGCAACATCACACCCCTTGTCAAAAAAAAAAAAAAATGGTTGTGGGTACTGTGTCATGTTTCGTAATTATTATCGCATGGCTGTTTCACGGTCTACATTGTATGGTCGGGAATACAGACTGTCTTCTGAACGCATTTGACCAATTCATATCTTTTCTGGTCTTTTCTTGTGATTATAATTCATGTATCTGTTTATACTCTGTTGGATGTTCATGGCATGTTATGTTTGTGTGATCATTGTGGAGTTTGTACCTTTTATTGCGAATTGAACAATATTATAATACATTTCTTTTTTCATGGAGTATAAAAATGAATCTTCTCTAATTCCATTTTTTTCGAATCAAATAAATAGTTGTATACTTGTATATAATTAACATACTGATTTTTTTTTTCAATATACCTCACACGTTGTTTTGAAAATTAAAACCCGCCATATAATATAGCACACACAAACACAGTTTACATCAATCGCAAAGTTTCTGTGTAAATATGGGAAACGTCTAACATGTAAACGTTGTTGCTCATTACATCAGTTTCAAACGTTAAAATAAAGAGAGGATAATTCTGATGATATTACCCAATATTCAAAATTTTGCCAATCAAGAAATATGCGCTGCAGAGAGAGAACATAATTATATACGCCAAATAATATAAACTGCATAATCACTGATCTTTTTGATGATCATTATACTTAATATCGATATTTTGGTGTCTTTGAACAGTTCACTAATATGTCAAAAGTCCTTCGTTATTTGTTCGAATTTCATGGAAAACAAGAAGATTTGTATTTATTATTGAAACAGCAAGCTGCATCATTTCGCACAATCCATTAGTCAACTTTGTCGTTACTACAACACTTTCCAAGTTTAAAGCGTCATACGGCGTAACATATTTCAGTTAACTATCGTAATTATAAGGGGTGTGGACACGGACACACACACACACACACACACACACACACACACAATACCAAACACGCGCACATAAATACAGTTCCAACATGAATACACGGGTGAATTGGTAATTACATGTTATGAAAGATTACGCGTAAATACGTAGGGCCTATGGAATCATCTATAAGGTTCAAATCCACTGTCACCAGAGAACGAGGAAGTGCAAGTGACTTCATATTTGTTAATGCGGAGTGTTCTGCCTCACTAAAACACATATCACAATGCATTCTGAACTTGCAGAACTCATAGTTCTGCGTCAATTATGTCTTAATTCATATACAAATTTTCATCGTTCTCTCTCATAAACTTTACAATATTCCATTTTCGCCTATAGTTGTCATTATTCCACGGACAATTGTACTGGTGAATAGCGACTTAGTACTTTAGTATTCATAAATTGTCTATGTTTCAAGGGAAATTAATCTTTGTGGGATATATAGTTTTTTTTTTCACGTCTCCTAAAATTATAGCTATACTCTCATTTCTACATAATAGAAATAAACACATTTAAACAAAACTGAACATGTACCAGCAAAAAATAAACACTTAACACACATTTAAGTTGTAGATTGTAGAATTCATCTGCCTTCATAATTCACCATCACCACAGCTAAGCCATGTTCAAATCTACCGCCAGTAAAAAACACGGAAGTTACATCATGCGTGTTAATGACCTAATTTCCTGATTACCCCCCCCCCCCCTATACATTCTGAGCCTGTATACAGCCTCACAGATCGTTAATATTATGGATAGACAGGTATTAGATCTTTAATATTCATATTTTCGTCTTTCTGTTTTCATAAATATTTTTATAATATTATTATTTATTATATTTCAAGCGATATGTGTTTGCAAAATCTTGAACATACCTGTTTGGGTTAAAAAAATTCAAACTTTGAAGAAAAAAAAAGCATAATTCATATTGTGATATGTGACCGTGCACCTCAAAACGAACAAAAAGTCGCACACACTGATTTTGTGTGAGGACTGAAAATAAATGGGTCAACCTAGCCGAACTTGACTTTTTCATATTTTCTGAAAGAGCGGGTCTTCTTTTACATTATGCTAAAATTTGGTATCATAAAACGGGCAGGAAAGTGTGTTTTTTTAGCAGTTTATCTCGAACATTTTTGGTAGAATAGTGTGATTAGGTGTGTCTTTAGAATCCCTTTTTCATTTCTGAAAAACCTTGTCCACACTCTTCACTTTCAACTCTAATGACTTTTGAAGCGATAGTGCTACTGCTTTGAAAGTTGGCATTGATTATGGACAGATTGTGTTAATGAGGCATGCTTAATTTCAGTTTAATCTGATAATCCCTTCATTGTTGTTACTCTGATGGTTTACTTCCTGTTTTTTGTCCCATTCATCGCACAGCCAGCACGG
The DNA here is from genome assembly GCF_964275005.1 of Diadema setosum. NCBI lineage: Eukaryota > Metazoa > Echinodermata > Echinoidea > Diadematoida > Diadematidae > Diadema > Diadema setosum. The sequence continues at coordinate 3,969,994 of NC_092688.1, forward strand.
TTTGGTAAAGATTAAGCGCTTGAATAGACACTGTATTTCAGAGCCTCTTTTCTCAGTTCACACTTTTCCTGAGTTTGTGCTTTCTTTCCAATATTTAGGTAGGTTAGGAGAGTCCATTTGATTTGAATTATACATCATTTTAAAGCTTAAAGTCTGCTCTTTCAGAATATGGTCTTAACTAAAAATTCATGTCTGGCGACTTTTTGTTTGTTTTGAGGTGCAGGGTCACATATGTATAATCTTTTGAATGATTACTTACACACGATAAGGAAAAAGAAAATGAAGGGAATTTCCCTGAAAATCAGTGACATCATAACGGAAACAAATTCAAATAATCATTCCAATAATATCAATCTAGAATTCTTATTTCATTTTCATAGATATTCAAAAACATGAATATGAATATTGCATATTCATATTCACACTGTAAAAAATTGCTGTAAAAATTACAGTAATTTTTAACGGTAAAATGCTGTAGGAGCGATTTTACAGCAATTTGCCGTATTTTTAGGCGGTTCACGGTAATTTCCTGGAAGCATTAGTGCTGTTCTTTTCGCAGACAAATGTTACGGTAAATTACTGTAACAGAGCGCCCGAAGTGCATTCTGGGATACACAACGTCACACGCGCATGCGCACCATGCGCGAGCGCTAGATTAGCGCAGAACATAAATCTCTGCAAACGTTGGGTGTCTGAAGGAGAACATAAGTTGCCAGTTATCTGTGGAAATCATCGAGAATCAAGTGCCAGTGTAAATTTCCCTGGTAAGTGGTGATGATGTTTTTTCTAAGGGTCTTTTAGATCTGGAAATTTTGTGTCTATATTTTTCCAATATTATGTAATATTTCATGGAAATTTGACATTCAATTCATCGTACTCACTTTTCGCGCTTTCTGTGTTGTCTACGCAAGATGTGTGTTAATGTGTATGTTGTGTTGTCTACCTAAGATGTGTACGTGTGCGGGGTGTTTTATGTGTGTGGCTATTACTATGCCTATGCCATGCAGATTCGAACGAGACGACTGGACTGGACTGAACGACTTTAATAACTTAGTTTTGAATGCTCAAATATTTCAACACAAGATCTATCTATAGAATGTTAGAACAATTTGAAATTATCTTATAAGTGCTTCTTAACATTTTATTGGTATCACGTCGCAGGGTGTGGTTTTTCATTCGCAGTAGACTAAAATGCATAGGGTCTAGCTAACACTAGCGTTACAGTTAGTTTGCAAGAATCCACAGTCAATTGAAGGAGGCGGACTTAATCAGAAGAAGAGAAATCCTAATGCGTATCATGTACAAGTACTGTGCACTACATACTGTACATGTGTGGTCTATAGTTTACTGCATGCTATCTTAGCTGGCCGCCGGCTGACAATGACAATGACAATGACAATGATTGGCTATTCTAGGCGTCCTTTGTTCACAGCGCGCTACGCTAGCGTACAGCCTGCCTGTGTGAGCTGAGATCTATCTTCATTTGCATTGATTAGCACCTTCTGTCTCTTCTGACAACTGTAACACTGAATACTTGACCCATGCAGTCCCAATCAGGCATGCATAGTCAGGAGCAAACGATTTCAGCGGTTATCTTAGAAGTTAATTATCAGAACATACATAAAAATGCACATACTTGTATAGGACTAGATTCTAAATGTAAACAAGTAATGAATGCACCTCTAACTGTTAGTACTGCCGCTGCTTATTTTGACACCTCGGAAGGCATTGCTGATATTAAATATATATTGTTAATCTTCGATCTGATTTAGCTGATAAAATATAAAATCACATAGATAAAGAGTTATTTTATTTGATCTTTTACCGAGGGAGAGGCGTCCATTCAGTCGCGTCAGTGCAGGGAGTGACTGTTTTTATTTGTATGGCGCAGCAACGCAGGTAGCCCGACAGACAACGCAACCTTTTTTTTTTTTCTTTTTCTTTTTTCCTATGATACCATGATATATGCACTGTAGAGTCTACTGCGCATGTGTATGTGCGGACAAATCCGACGTGACTGAATGGACCCCTCTCCCACGGTAAAAGATCATTTAATAAAATAACTCTTTATCTATGACATGATTCTATATTTTATCAGCTAAATCAGATCGAAGATTAACAGCATATTTAATATCAATGCCTTCCGAGGTGTAAAAATAAACAGCGGCAGTACTAACAGTTAGAGGTGCATTCATTGCTTGTTTACATTTAGAATCTAGTCCCATATGTACATTTTTATGTATGTTCTGATAACTTCTAAAGATAACCGCTGAAATTGTTCACTCCTGACTATGCATGCCTGAGTGGGACTGGGTCAAGTATTCACTGTTACAGTTGTCAGAAGAGACAGAAGGTGCTAATGCACTTTCATATCCTGCCCGCATCCGTGAAAGAATTTTCTTCAAAATTTCAGAGAGTAATCACCAACATGTATCGCATCTTTCACCTCAATTTGAATCAAGTGAGACAGAGGCCGAGGGAACTCTCTGTCAGTGTCATCGCTCAACACGATCTGTCTGCTGTATGCTGAAGTTAGTATCAAATCTCAGTGTTACGTGCATGTTGGATACACATTTGCCTAAATTTTGATTGCTAAATGCTAGCGTAAGTTTAAACATATCGCACACAAAGTACACACTAACACAGCGGAGAGACCGTGCTGAGCGACAAAGCGACGACACCAACATCAGAGCCGTAATGGAGGCTTCCCTCTGTCCAATGTGATTCAAATTGAGGTGAAAGATGCAATACAGTGGACTCCCGTTATAACGAAGTCCTTGGGACCGGCAGTTTTCTTTCGTTATAACGAAATTTCGTTATAACCGAATGAATAAACAATAAAAATACATAGAGTTGATAATGTTGCGGCCCTAAATTTTATTTCGTTGTAACCGGAATTTCGTTATAACCGTGTTCGTTATAACGGGAGTGCACTGTACATGTTGGCGACTTTAATGACCATTACATACTATCTACAAAGAAAGGTTCAATGGGCCACCACCACAGATGGTACACCGAATCAAGGACCAGTGGCCATATCTCTTCCTTCCTACCATGTTCAGTATAAGCATTTTGCAACCCTTACTTGTGTCAATATTACCTCCACCCTTCTGACTGCATTTAGAGAGAAAGGACAAGCCATCCTTCAATTCCTAGTGAAGGAGAAATGGGACGATAAGAACGATGCCCGCCAAATTGTGGAAGCGGTATATGGCGAAGGGGATCCCAACTTGCACCAGGTCGCATGGGCCATCTTGACAGGTCTCCAGAGCTTCTTCAAAGTGAAGGATGATGCACTCTTCTACTCTGGGATGTAAGAATTAATAATTACATTTTATTCTTATCTGTACCCAAAAAATATTTTGCAATATTAGTCTGGAGTGCAAAAATTAAGCATTTGGTTATTGCTTTCATGCAAATCACTCTACGCTTTGTGAATATGTTTTCTTTATAAAATTCATCTTGCCAGCTAGTGCATTGGATTGAAGGATTGAACCGGTTAAATGTGTTTAAGCTACTAGTTCTCAAGAACCTTAAATTCTTTTCTCTGTGGAACTGTTCCTTAGACTTTTTTTTTTTTTTTTGGTAGAGGGTTGAGTGAGCCATTGGCACACCCCATCTAAAAAAAAAATCTCTCCCCCTCCCCCTGCAAGTGTTATGCAAGTTCATTGATGAACAATTGAAAATTGATTTGAGATTGGATTGGAGCTTCAAATTTGGGGACTGCTATATTTAAATCAAAATCAATTAAATGACACTATAGTGTAGAGTTGAATCAAATGTGTAATTGTGGTATAAACACTTGATTTTCATATGATTCTTTTCCTTTATGCACCCTTAATCTTCAGGTAACTGCTACTGCTGAGGAATTCGAAAGAGCAAGCGAGGCAACTGAATGTGAAGCACCGAAGCTTGTCATCCAAGGTGCGTTATCATTTAAGACTTCCAAAGATTTTGATTGAAAATCGTTGTAGAATGATATAATTGGACATTAAAAACATTTTCACTTTTGGGTGTAGATTAATGTCTGTATAGATTATGTGTCCATCTTCTTAACCAGACTTGTAGTTATCGTACTTTCAGCCTTTTACAGTCTTTAATTCATTTCAAACTGTAACATCATTTGAATGTACAATGCAATCACTTACCAAGGAGACATGTGAATACTGTATGATCCTAACCAAATGGTAAAAACAAGAGAGGAAGAAAAGAGCAAAAAACAATCTATACTTTTCACTCTGTGCTCTTGTCTTGTGATATTTCCACAATGTGTATTGGATTGGAGGGGGGGGGGGGGAGGAAAAAACATATCTGGTCTATCAAAAATGAGAAGAAAATATTATACATATAGTGCATGCTCTTGAGTTGAATATGTACCATAATATGTGCATCCATATACGGTATATTTGACGAAAATGAGCATGTACTATGCGTTATATACATGTAAGATGGGAAACTGCTTTTGGGATCGGAACTCACAAACTCTACATTGCAACATTCATTGATACAGTGCAATGAACTCTGTATTATCGATTAATTTTTATCGTTATCGAGCGTTGTTTATGGCAGTTTGTGTAAAAAATGGCATATAATGAATTACGCGATGGCAAGACACGCGAATCTGACCAATCAGAAACCTTGTTTCATACAATGTATTTTACTCTTTAAATAGTGAAAGGTGTCAGAGATGTTCCCATCAGCCAGTGTAGCAGAAGCAAAACCATAAATCAGTTAAGCCAAATGAAGGTCATAATGATTAAATTGTAACTTTATTTTTGTTTGATAGGGGATCCCATTGCCTCAGCAACATCCAGATGGACGGTTCTTGTGGAAAATGGTGTTATTGGTCAATCTACACCAGCTGAAGCAGGCTTCATTTGTGGGTTATCCTTCCCGTTTGCCTCATACTACAATCTGAACTTGCAGTATCAGAGCACCGCATCCACAACACTCGAATTCATTCAGAGGTACTAATGGCATGCAAAATATCAGAAGCATAGAATATCTGAGCTCTTTTTTATTTTGAATGTACTTTATCATGTGTCAATATGCTGCAGCCTGCTGGAGGTGGGTGCCGGAGGGATTAATTTTGTTGTTGTTGTTGTTGTCCGTTCATCTGTCCTGTTTTCATTCTCTCGATAGCTGAAGACCCTTTTGGTGGCTCCCCTTCAAACTTGGCTCATTTGGGGTCAAAAGTCATAGAGGTTATTGTTTACATAAAAAATACCATCATTCTTGTGATAACTTAGGAAGCAACTGACAGATCAACTAAAAACTTTACTCATGTATGCATATGGCAATGATAATCTGATTAGATTATCAAAGTTTTTGAAAATATTAAAAGTTCAGTGTATTCAGATATGGCAATGTTGGAGGCATTAATTTTGACTGCCATTCAAGAATCCATCTGGTTATTATATTGTTTTCATTGAAAGGGATTTATTCAGGGTGGCTTTAAGAAAATGCAACATTCTAGATCTTTTGATTGTGATCTGGAATTGTTTGAGGTATTTGATAGATTAGCACTTCCCGTTTTATATGACATCCACATTCTAGAGCATTTTTTCTTGAAAAAATAGACAATTGCAAAATATGTTTCATGTACTTTGCTACCCAAATCATGCTTGGTGGAGTAAGCAACATGCACTTGTGGACTTGCCCTAGAAAACAAAAGCATTTAAGCATAAGTTTTTGGTAAGGCAAATAAGATTTTCTTCACAACTGTCACATTTTGAAGGTAAACATACCTTCGGGCAATGCTGTGTGAAACTCCAGAATGTCAAGAACTATGAACTACTAGCCGACAAACATCAGGCATACTAAGGTGGTTTTTTTTTAGTTTGTATTTGTGTTTGCGTTTGTGTATAATTTTTTTTTTGATAGTTTGTTTGTTTGTTTTTTTGCCTCCTTTGTTTTAGAGAAGAGCTTGGCTCTTTACTAGCCAAAAAAAAAAAAATGTATAATCTACTATTAATGTTTAATAAATTTCAGTATAGGCTTGCTAATCATGAGTCCATTATTTATATAAAGCCAAACAAAAAATTAAAAAAATCATTTCAATTTCGAAATTAATCTATTTTTGTAATATCTTACCATCTTTTTTTCTTTCTCTCTGTCAGATATCTCCTTGGAATAAGTCTGGACGGATCCAAGTGCGGCGGATGTAAGAGACAGTGCAACCCCAAAGTAGTGGCATTTGTATGCCGCTTCGCTGACTTCCAGTGGCTTTAATCTTCACCTCTAGAGATTGAAATCTACACTCCTGTAGCCAGAGGCAGCACTGCAACCCAAAATAGTGTCATTCGTACACCAATTTGCTGACTTCCAGTGCTTTTATGCTTCACCTATATATTATTACCTGCATGTAGCCAGTCCTAGGGTGTCGTTACCACCAAGTGCCTGCATGAATGCTGGCACACTTAATTGGAATCAGTCCTGATGGGTCCAAGTGCAGAGGATCTAAGAGGCAGCAGTACAAAAAATGAGAAGAAAATATTATACATATAGTGCATGCTCTTGAGTTGAATATGTACCATAATATGTGCATCCATATACGGTATATTTGACGAAAATGAGCATGTACTATGCGTTATATACATGTAAGATGGGAAACTGCTTTTGGGATCGGAACTCACAAACTCTACATTGCAACATTCATTGATACAGTGCAATGAACTCTGTATTATCGATTAATTTTTATCGTTATCGAGCGTTGTTTATGGCAGTTTGTGTAAAAAATGGCATATAATGAATTACGCGATGGCAAGACACGCGAATCTGACCAATCAGAAACCTTGTTTCATACAATGTATTTTACTCTTTAAATAGTGAAAGGTGTCAGAGATGTTCCCATCAGCCAGTGTAGCAGAAGCAAAACCATAAATCAGTTAAGCCAAAGGAAGGTCATAATGATTAAATTGTAACTTTATTTTTGTTTGATAGGGGATCCCATTGCCTCAGCAACATCCAGATGGACGGTTCTTGTGGAAAATGGTGTTATTGGTCAATCTACACCAGCTGAAGCAGGCTTCATTTGTGGGTTATCCTTCCCGTTTGCCTCATACTACAATCTGAACTTGCAGTATCAGAGCACCGCATCCACAACACTCGAATTCATTCAGAGGTACTAATGGCATGCAAAATATCAGAAGCATAGAATATCTGAGCTCTTTTTTATTTTGAATGTACTTTATCATGTGTCAATATGCTGCAGCCTGCTGGAGGTGGGTGCCGGAGGGATTAATTTTGTTGTTGTTGTTGTTGTCCGTTCATCTGTCCTGTTTTCATTTCAGGCAGCAGTACAACCCCAAAATAAGTGTCGTTCATACGCCGATATGCTAATTTTCACTGGGCTTAATGCTTAAACCTGTATATCTTATGTGGATTTCGCCAGTTGTTAGGTCATCCTGAATTTCAAATGCCTGTATGAACAATCACACACATGCCGGTGTGTTGTCATAGAAGTGTAGATTACAATCTGATTCTGAGTATTTTTTTTTTTTTTTACTTCCAAAGTCCAAATTTTAGACCTTTTCTTTTTTCAATTTGAATGTGTAGAAATATACACATTGTAAAGGACCTATAATTATAGAAATTCATGTTGACTTGTTGCTTCATACTTTTGTATACATCACACATTCATTAAAGGGGGTACCGAATGCTGAAACAATGTTAGTTCATTTAAAAAAAAACATGTTTTTATTAGCAGAAAATCATCTGCCTAAAGTTTTTTAAAAATTCATGTTGCCAGAAAAACCCTGAATTATGGTAAGATTTCAGGATAGTTTGGCCCCTCAGCTGTGTCCCAATTTCAGCTAGTTAACCACAATGACGTCAAAGTGGTTACATTGTCGCCCAATTCTAGCGAAATGTGCGCAGGGTATAAAGCATTTTGTACAGTCTAGGGCGCGACACATCTGCAATACGCGAACCTTGGTAACCACTTTGACGTCATTGTGGTTACCTAGCTGAAATTGGGACACAACTGAGGGGCCAAAATATTCTGAAATCTTACCATATTTTGGGATTTTCTGGCAACATGATAAAAAAAAAAAAACTTAAGGCAGGTGATATTCTGCTAATAAAATCATGATCTTTTAAATGAACTAAGATTGTTTCAGCATTGGGTACCCCCTTTAAAGGGGATTCTAGGACAACTACCTAATAGACAAGTATGCCCCGGTGAACTACCCTCCAGGAAACCACCCCCCCCCCCCGAAACTGACGACTACCCCCTAGACAACTAACCCCCCCCCCAAAGTCAGCCCCTGACAACTATCCCAAGGACAACTGTCCCCAGGACAACTAACCACCAAACAACTATCCCTTGGACAGGTACCCTGGGGTAGGGTAGTTGTTTGAGGGGTAGTAGTCTCGGGGGTAGTCGCCGGGGGCGAGCTAGAGCCCCCTCCCCTACATATTTATGCCTCCACCTACCAAAGTTGGTGCCAGAGGCATTATGTTTTCTGGTTGTCTGTCCGTCCTGCCATTATAAAAACAACAATGGCCCTGACTGGCCATATAATACCTCGTTCTTTGAGTTATATATTCATGTTCAAAATCTGATGCATGAATGAACATCTGAGAAAACAAATTTTGAAGTTCTTTGCAATCAAGTTTTATACATGTATGATATTAGACCACTAGTGTAAAGCTGTTTACTTGGAGCATTTTGTGTAATGTATAATATCGGTGATGTACATTGTGTATATAGTTCTGAAATAACAGCTCGTTTGTCCAAAGATTTTTTGGCAATCTAGAGCTTGTGGCGGCCAGCCCCACTGGTTAGTATTGCAGTACATGTATTAGGAAGATTTTACTGAATGCAATTTCGTCTATTTGGCAATTTAATGTGTAACTGGTAATTTAAAGGCACAGGCTAACCCTGAAAGAGCTGGGTTAATTTTTAGTCTTGTTAGATCCTTTGGGGGGGGGGGGGGAGGGGGGGTGATCACATTGTGGCGTGGAAAAAAAGTCACGTAAAGTCGCCGTGGCAAAAAGTTTTCACCTTTCACTGCTTCTCGTTCTTGCAATAACTCAAAATCCATTTCAAACATGATGCTGGTATGTATCACCATATGAAGACGATATGATTAGATTTTGGGATATGTAGGTCAAGGTCACAGACATCAGTTGCTGTGGTGGTAGACGTTAGCCTTGTTAATGCGATATCTCCAGAACGATTTGAGGCATGAAGTTCAAACTTTGTGTATGTATTACCATAGGTAGATGATCTTGGGTACGTAGGTCAAAGGTCAAAGGTTAGAGAGGTAAAATCTGAAATTGAAGGATTTTTTTGCCGTGTTTACACTATTGGAGTGTTGCAAGAAAGTTGCAATTAATTGCAACTGATTGTCACTGGCCAATCAAAATCATTGTTGCATGCATGTCTTCTTAATAGGGCAGACCCTGAGCCAATCAGAATGGTTGTTTCAAAATTAGCAATTATTTGCAATTGATTGCAACTTTCTTGCAACACCCCATATATCTCAAGAACCACTTGTTCCATTAACTTCAAACTTGTACTTGGTACTAGTACATGTATGTATCACCATAGGAAGACAATCAGATTAGATTGTGACAAATGTAGGCCAAAGGTCACTTACCATGAAAATTCAGGTTTGTGCATTGTCAACAACACTCTTGAACGATTTGAGCCATGAACTTAAAACTTGGAACAACATGTAGTATTCATCACCATAGTGAGACAAACTGATTAGATTTTTGTTCACTGAGGTCAAAGTCAAGAGGTCATTGATGTCATTATACATATGAAGTTGTTGGGTTGTTTTAGCTTTGTTATCATACATTCATATACCTCAACTATTTTGTACTCATGACTAGGAGGATGTAAAGTGATCAGACTTTGGGGTTATAAGGTGTGAGGTCCATTGTCAAAGAGGTCAACTAATATGTATGTTTTTATTCTGGTTATCACAATAATCAAAGTACAATTTGAGCCATCTATTCAGAGGAGGCATATAGGAGATGCAGTCGCATTCATCTTGTTTTGGTTAATCAATTGTAAAGAATTTCAAAACTGAGTTGTATACTGCACTGCATAGTATGCCTTTGCTCATGAAGATATTGACAAATACTGTGATAAGCTGTTTGCTGGGAACATTGTAAACATTCAATTTATAGGACTAACTTGTCCAGCCCACCAAGGTTAAGGTATTAAGATTAAGGAATCATTGTGATATCTGTCCATTATGCTGTCAAAAAAAAATGTAAAATACTTTGACCAAAATTTAGTAGATACCGGTATATTACAAAGTGTGGGTAAAGAAAATGAAACCCAGATTAATTTTCAAATCTCTAAAATTAGTAATTGGAATAACTTTTGAACACTAGTCTTAATTTAAGCCTTTTGTTGGCAACATTTGCTGAAGTCTGATTGAGCTCAAATCTTTTTGGTGTGACGATTGCATTAAGTGGAGCAATTTAAACCTAAAAATGCCAGGCTATTTGTAGTCTTGTGTGTGTGTGGGGAGGGGGGGGGGGGCATTATGGCCCCCCTACAAACTTAGCCGTGGATTGCGCGATCACAAATCAGCATGCATGTTGCCTGCGTCATAATCTACAAAATCGTATATTTAATTTCCTTCAATGATTTTATTGTTTTAATTATGCTAATTTATACATGAAATCAGAGTTTTTGATCTGAATCACTACATAAAGCTCAAAAATGCTATTTTTATGCCTCCGCCAACGAAGTGGCCGGAGGCATTATTTATCTGGATTTTGTTTTTGTTTGGAAATAGGATATTGTTGTGTTGTGTGTTTATGCGATAAAGACTTTCCAAAGTTTCATGCAAATGTTGTACTTCAGTGTATTTTTGTGTCAATTACTGTAAAACAATACTTTAATTTAAATGGTATTTCACTGTAAATTGGGTAAATTTACAGTAATTTACTGTGGAAAGTGTACATATGGGGTAAATTACTGTAAATTGGGTAAATTTACAGTAATTTACTGTGGAAAGTGTACAGTATATGGGGTAAATTGGGCAGGTTTACAGCAATTTACTGTAGGAAGTGTACAGTATCACTGTAATGTAACCAAAAAATTACAATACATTATTGTAATTTAACCAAAATTTACAGTAGCTACCATTACAAAAGTTTTAAAATTTACAGCAAGATACAGTAAATTGTACAGTATCTCCCTGTAGATATTAGAAATTTACAGTAATTTACCGTAGGACAAAGTTACAGCAGCTTACTGTAAGATGAAAATTACAGTAAATTACTGTGCAGCAGAGTTGCCAGGAATTTACTGTAAAAACTACAGTAAATTTTTTACAGTGCATGTTTTATATGAATATCTCATATCCATATTCATATTTCATAATCCTTCCCATCCTGCAGGATCGGCAGGATTTGGGGGTCCCAACGGGTACGTATATGTACTACTAACGTTAGTACATGTAATGTTAACACATTACCACTACAGGATTATGTTTTGGAGGTCAATTGCCGCCAGGGAAAGGAGAGGGGTGGAGGAGTAGGAGCTTACATTCATAAGATGCTTAACTATGTTACACTGAATTATGATGTTGAACACACGGAAAGTCTCTGGTTGAGGATAAATCAGAATTGTTTTGATAAAACTGTGATAGGAATAATTTATAGAAAACCAAATACTGATGTTGAACAATTTCGAAATAGCTTGCTTAATGTTTTAGAGGAACTTAATGTTGGAAAAACAGGCATTGTACTTCTTGGTGATTTCAGCATAGATATATCACAAACGAATAATCAAAAGGTATATGATTATCTGAGTATGGTAGAGAGTACAGGAGTGCAACAGATTATCTCGTCACCCACAAGGGTGACAGATTCTACGTCGTCTATTATTGATCATATTTATACTAATGTGTACAGTCATACAATTCATTCAGGTGTCATTGAGACAGATGTGTCAGATCATTTTCCAATTTTTGTAATTTTTGAAAATGGGAACAAAAATACGAATGTCTTTGTGCAGAAATTTGCCCGATCCTACAAGTCATTTAATGCCCAGTCATTTCACGAGGATCTAGGGAAAACTGAATGGGCACATGTATCTAGATACGACAATGTAAACACAGCTTATAAAGTTTTTCATGATATGTTTGAGAAAATATGTGATAAGCATGCACCTACAATAGAATATAATGTATCCCAGAAAAAGAACAGCCCAAAGAAACCTTGGATCTCATCAGCGATTCTTAAATCCATCAGGAAGAAGCACAACTTATACAAAAACTACAGGTCTTCAAATTTTAGTGACGAATACGGAAACAAGTATAAAAGGTATCGAAACACTTTGGTAACAGTCATTAAAAATGCAAAGAGATTATATTATTGCAATTCTTTTAATCGTAATAAAAGTGACATGACAAAGACCTGGGATACTATTAATGAGTTAATTGGTAGAAAGGGTAAGAATAAGCATTTGGATATAGAAAAGTTAACTATTAATCAAGGTGGAATTGATAAAGTTGTATCCTCTGAAAATGAAATAGCCCAAGAACTCAATAACTACTTTGTCACTGTTGGGTCAAATTTGGCAGAACAAATACCAAATGGGCCTCCTAATAGTTATTTTCAAGATTATTTGGGTGCCAGAAACACAAAGTCTTTGGCTTGGAAACCTATCAGAGAAGAAGAAATTATGGATATTGTATATGCTCTTGATGCTACAAAGTCTCATGGTTATGATAATTTGTCAATAAGATTGATCAAGGACGCAGCGCCATATATTGTTTCCCCATTGACTTATATCTTTAATTTGTCATTGGAAATGGGCAAATTCCCAGATGCACTTAAGATTGCAAAAGTGACGTCTTTGTTCAAGAAAGGTTCGAAAGATGACCCAGGTAATTACAGACCTATTTCGGTTCCACCAGTAATTGCAAAAATTTTTGAGAAATTAATCAATGGTCGTCTAATGGACTTTTTAGAGTCCACTAAAATTTTGTACAGACACCAGTATGGATTTCGTAAGAAATACAGTACAAAATTATCATTAATCAATTTGGTTAATACATTAATACATTCAAATGATAAAGGTGAAATAACCCTTGGTATATTTATAGATTTCAAAAAGGCGTTTGACACAATCAATCATCGCATCCTTTCAGCGAAATTAGAATATTATGGCATAAGAGGCATTGTGTTGCAGTGGTTCCAAAATTACCTCTCAAACCGATCGCAGGTATTGTGCTACAAGAATGAAGTATCCAGTAGTAGAACGATCACATGTGGAGTACCACAAGGATCAGTGCTAGGACCCACACTGTTTCTATTATACATCAATGACTTACCTAGCTCATGTAACTATTTTCAGTTCAGACCATTCGCTGACGATTCAAATATTTTTCATACGTTTCCCAAAGGTACAAAAGAAATTGATATGAATGATGTAAATGGAAAATTGAATGAGGTACAGAAATGGTGTATTGTGAATAAATTAACTATTAACTTGAAGAAAACAAATCATATGATTATTAAAGGACCAAGACAACCAATTGCAGTTAAAGGTGTGTTAACAGTCTCTGAAACGGTTATAGAAAGAGTAAATGTAGCATCTTTTGTAGGTATCCAAATTGATGAGACCTTGATGTGGAAGGATCAGATTAAATGTATCAACAAATGCATTAGACGCAAAATTGGCTTAATCTTCAAGTTAAGATACTTTGTTCCAAGGCATGTTCTCATGCTTTTATATAAATCCTTTATACAATCACACATACTTTATGGAATTGAAGTATGGGGAAGTACCTACAGAAGCCACTTAAATTGTATATTTTTAGCGCAAAAAATGGCCGTGAGAGCAATTACATTTTCCCCCTTAAGAACAGGTTCTAGGTCATTATTCACCAGTCTAGGAGTGTTAGATGTTTTTGACCTGCATAAGCTTGCAGTGTCAACCTTTGTATATGATCTACACAAGGGACATTTACCACATTCTGAAACGCAATATTATGAGCCAATGAATCATGCATACAGGACTAGAGGCAAAGATCATTCCATGCTTAGATTCCCAAAATGTAAAACGACATATGGTACATTTTCTATATCTTTTGTCGGATCAAAGTTTTGGAATAGTTTGCCCAAAAATGTTCAAAAGGAAAGAACAAGATCTTCATTTCGAAGAAACCTAAAAAATCACTTGTTAAAAGAAGTTTAGTGATGAAAAGAAATTTCAGTGTTCAGTTCAATGTACTTCTATAGTACAATTACTTTAAAAGAGTAGACCTTGCAAACAGCAGCTTAAATATACATGTAGCTATAATGGGAGAACCATTCTCGACTAGCACTTGTGCTAACTTTTGGTTCCCCCTTTAACAACATTATCTTCTGTTTTTCTATTACTTTTTTTTTCTTTCGATTTTTTTTTCAGAACCTCTGTCTATGCATATGTGTCTACATTACATACTTATTCATTCTTTTGCCTTTACAGTGATAAATGTATCACAACGAAACTAAATCTATTATAACACATGTATTCTTATGTAAGGTAGATGTAGTCTATGTAAAATATATGCTTGCAAAGCTGTAAGAACCTTGTACAAAATCATTGTATTCTCATAAAAATTTCATGTTATTGTATCTTACACTGTGGAATTTCATGTTATCATGTTATCATATTCATATATGTTGTTAATGAACTCAAACTCAAACTCGATATATCTTATAAATATAATTTATTGATTTTCCGCTTTCCTTTTTAGGCTAATGATCTCGTTCTTCAGGCATACTTTTGACGTTCAACTGCGAAACTGCCTAAATAATTTTTTTTAAAATTTATAGTCGGTGCCCCCAAAAAGAGAAAATGAATGAGGTTTTCCTTAATGTTTTTATATCCTTCAAGGAATCGATATTATTATATTCCACGGACTGTAGATTTCACAAACAAAACAAACATTGCCCAATATCCCTATCATATGCCTACTGAATGAAAATATGTAACAAGACATTGAACACAGCCCACACTTAATTGCATTCATGAGAAGTGTGATACATGTACTTGAAAAGTAAATCGCCATGTCGAGTATGTGTAAGTTCAATTCTATTTTTATGTGTTGATGACAATATCAAAATATGTACAATACGCGTATTTTCCGAAGCATTCTAACTTTATGGGCTGCTGTCGGATACCGAACCCATTTTCACAAGAAGCAAGGAAAAAAATTGTGATAGATCTTAATACGGTTTACTCACCCCGGCATTTCAGGTGCACGGGTCCCTGAGACGGACATTCGGCGTTTTTCGAATAGCACTTCGTCACACTCTTTGAATCTATCAAACGAAAGATGGATATGAAGATTTTCATTAACATCTTTACAATCAAGCTCACACGTCCTCATGCAGTTAACACAAAAGCGCTACATGTATTATTTCTTGAAATAACAAGTGAGTGTGTTTGGGATTTTTTTTTCTTAAACGTTTTGGTACGTCTTCTCAGGTGATTATGCAATGTATGTCAATCCATAATATTGCTGCCTCATATATAAGAGAGAGGGGAGGGGAGGCGGAGAGGGAGCTGTAATATTGTATGGACTACAGTAAACACTTTAAGAATGCCATTTAGTGTAATTGTAAAAAAAAAAATAAATGTCTGCATCGATATGAAATCACAAGCTGCATCGTAAAATCGAATGTATCGCACTTCTGACGTCCTGCAAATACAACTGTATCACATTCAGATATTACATTAGATTATCAAACACAAGAGGAAACAAATTCTCCCACCCCGAGGACAACTTTTAAACTTCATCCACTTTGTTGCGTTGAAATAAGAAGGAAGACTTTGGCTAGAAATCTTCTCAAATGTTGGGAAACCATACTCTTTGCAGATCGAATCAGCGATCTTTGAGGTAAATCCCTCCATGCAAACAAAGCTGTCCTTTGCTGATCCCGAAACAGCGAACCCTTCCAGTGGTGAACGAACCCCAATCAGCTTTACAGAGGGATGGTTTTGTACACCACAGAGTGCAAATATTTCATAGTAAAGAGGTTCGTTTTCTTGTTAACATATTTACAATCTTGTGCTATAACGATGAATTTAATCAACAATGACTCCACGGTAAGCCGTTACTGCGGCAGTCATTATATTTCAATGTTGTGCATTATTTCTTTAGAATTACAGTGAATATCTTGCCTATCATGATAATTTGCAAGATTCAATTTGAATCCTATATAACGTTATCTGTATCATTTAATGTAAATCATTATAAAATCCTATCATGATTTCGCCATGATGAACATTTGTCTTTTAGTCACATTCTTTTTTAAGATAGTAGACTCGAATCATTGTTATGATTCTTTAAACTCTCCATTTAGTGAATAGAGTGATGCTGGATTAAATGCGCTTTTGAGTGGGTTCTGGTCATTATAAAAAAATACAATATAAAAACTCAGTATTGTTAGAATTCAATAAAAAGCATAGGAGGCCAGGTAATAAAATAAATGCCTAAATGCATGCTCGTTCAAGAATGCATAGAACATAATAGACATTCTGGCACCAGCAAGAAAATTATGGCGATGAATACAGCTAAAGATACTATTGCATTCATTGATAACGTCTTGCACCTTGAAAAAAATAATTACCTTCCAAACATGAAGCGTTTGCGTTCACCATCACTGGGTATATATATATTGCCGGATCTGATGTATATAGTCCCAGTGTCAGCTTGTTGCCGAGGGAGATGATGGGCGGAGATTTCTTGGAACCCAAAAGTACAACCTCGTGTTTTATGGTCGATATCTTATCCTCTGCGGTTACTTCCACAAGCGGATTGTTAACCGATTGCAGCCATATTAAGATCCTCTGCTCATTTGCTGATCGTATCTCCCACCTGTCGGTAATTGCACTAACTTCGTTGTCTGCCCGGATCACGAAGGTAAGGGACCCCTCGAACAGTCGATAGTGTGAGCTACAGTCAAAAGCAAAGTACATGACACATCATTTGATATTCATCAATAAATCTCTATAATTATTTTCACTGAGAACTGTAAACTAGAGGTCATTTTCGGTAATGCAGCACAACGCATCAAATAGAGGGTTTTCGTTCAGCCAACAGTTCATACAGTTTTGTGAAATAACCTGGCATCTATTTGGCAATATGAATTGTGTGATCAGCTCTACATAATCTATACAGGTATAGTTTCTACTCGTATGTATGTATGAACTGTAGATTTGCTAATTACCCATTATGTCTCAAGTCTAATTTCTCCATCACATCAGCTACCAAGTATGATATTTCAGCAAGTTACCCCCGTCAAATCAATGTCATTGGCTTGCAACCCATTAGTTCCATATTGGTTCTTGGGAAGACTCTATAGCTCTGAAGAAAGTTCTCCTATATATACATGTAGGTGCTAACTGCTGATAACGGAAAGAAATTCCGTGACTAAAGGAAAAAGTTGTTTAGAAAACAAAGTGAATCTGAGGGATACTTACGAATCAACACCGATGAGTTTGGAAGGGGTAGAGAGAACATGGACATTAAAAACATCCACTTGCTGAATTGGAAAGCCATTACTTCCTTCGTTGTGTTGTCGTCTATACCAGAGTTCGCCAAGGGAATCACCAAAAACAAATCTTCTCAACCAAAAATTACGGTCGTAAGCAAAAACCCACGAGATAGAATGACGCACCTTGTCGCGGTGAATGAAGCTCTATAGGTATAACTATGTTCACGTTTTCGACATCTCTGTGGATGGTTGCTGATAAAGTTGGGCTTTGGATCTTCTGTAAAGGAGTGCTCAAGCAAGTCCCCATGTGTTCACCATGTCTCTATGGCAAGAACTGCCAGTGACCGCTAAGTCTCTTGTAAGGCAATTGTAGGATTGCAGGGGTCGCGGAACCGAGGGCTGGACAGCAGCAGAGGTGGGGGCAAAAAGGTGTAAAACAAGCCCCTTGATTAAAATGGACCCATCCTATTACAAGTATATCCATCATGAATCACCTGCATTGTACTAACATTGGCAAATATTCCATAATTCCACAATTCATCGTTGAAGGAAAGGTGTGAGCAAAGTACTCGTCTCCAGACAGAAAATGTGTCAATTTTACAGTGGCAAGCACATAATTAAGATTACCTGATGGTATTGTGAGCATGTTGAGTGATAATAGGTGCCTATTTTATGAGGTCAATTCTGTTTCAGCAGGAGTAACTAGGAGTAAGACAGACTTTTCTCCTGATGGACGTAGCAATGCTCCTGACAACGACTCACTCTTATGCGTCTTTCAGCATATGCGTCAAGTCCATTACACAGTGACTGCATTCAAAATAAGACTACTGTAGTGAGATGACTTTCTGTTTACCATAAAAAATAAAATATGGTGGATACTACTATCAATACTTTACCAAGGTCTTTGTAATCCTCCAAACACAAGTCCATGCTGTTACATTTTAACCAGCCTTGAGCGAATAGGTGAAATCACGCAATCGCAGAAACAGCGTAAATCTGATGTACGATATGCAGTGGTCATTGGTGATTGTCGTTTGTATTTTCAAGCAAATCAAATTCTGATTTAACATGAAAAACTTTTAGGCATTTTGTTTATTTCAGAGATTTGACGGGAAAGTGAGATGTCAGGAAGTGAGATGGTCCCTTTTTTCCACTTTCCCCCTGCCTCATGTTCGTTCTCGGATGCGGGGATTGAAAAGTTCGTATAATATCGCTTTCAGATAATGTAGAACAGGACAGTTACTTTGAAATTTCATTTGTGTCATCATCTAAGATTCAGTCTTTTAATTCATTAAATCAGAGTGAATATTATGATGCTGAACATTTCAAGGCAAATAAGTATCAAATGTTCATATCTAATAATTTCTGATAAGCGATCTTGATGTTGGCGTCAATTCAAGTTTCGGTGGGTTTTTTCCCCAATTTCTAGGGGAAAAAATCCAGATTGAGGTAGC
Source organism: Diadema setosum (assembly GCF_964275005.1). Taxonomy (NCBI): domain Eukaryota; kingdom Metazoa; phylum Echinodermata; class Echinoidea; order Diadematoida; family Diadematidae; genus Diadema; species Diadema setosum. The sequence goes on from NC_092688.1 coordinate 3,988,914, forward strand.
AAATTTGGATGTTTGCATCACAAATAAAACAGCGTTTTATTTGTAACAACCTTCTGATGTACAATCAGCACCCAAAGTAATAAACAGTGTAGCTGCGTAACAGAAACAATAGAGAAAATTTGTTTATTTCCATGTACATTTTGCCGTCCATATTGTACAGGGGTTTTTGAGTGGCATCCATTTTGAAGTTTTGTATTAACAAGAACATAATATAAGGATACAAACGATACATTTTCTGTTTGTTTGTTTGTTTGTTTGTTTTGCAAGTGGCACTCATTAGATTTGTATTCCACATGCAAAATTTGATAACAGCATAGGTATGTGACTGGAAATACAGCAAATTAGTCTTCTATTTCTATTCGTGTTTTTTGCCATTCATATAGTGCGTGAGTATAGGAGTGGCGGCCATTTTGAATTGAAAATAAGCTTAAAATACTAAATGTACCTACTCTAAATGAAAATTTTCTTGCATGTGCAAATAGAATTATTAAAGGAACAAAAATCTAAAAAGTTTGATGGAATAACCGGTCATTCAATTGACATAACTGGGACTATCATGGCCAAATAAGCATATCTGGCGGCCATTTTGGATTTTTGCATTTTGCCGAAAATGCTCAAGGTTACGCCAGTGGCATCAATCGGATTTGGAATCAGCACCCTCGAATTGACCAGAAACCATCAAAAAACATTGTACATATCAAAAAACAAGGTTAGGTGCACTTTCTATGGAGCCTAGCCTGGACTATCAGTCGCTCCCTTCCCTGCGCATGACGATGAGCGTTGGCATGTGCTCTCTTCTGCACTACGTCATGTGACATGATGTATTACGATAGCCAATCTTCGCTGCTCTTCATAGGGCACATATGTATAAACATGAATACAGAAGTAAATTATGCATGTATTCACTGAGAGACTGTGTATCAGAAGTAATTTTCGGTAATTCAGCACAACGCGTCAGATAGATGGCTTTGGTTCATTCATTTTTACAAAATAACCTGACATCTTTTGACAATTCAAATTGTTTAAACAGTTACACATTGTATATATTTGTATGTATGTACCACTTTACATAATATGTATGTACCGGTCGCTCACTTTTTGCGCATAACGATGCGCATTGACATTAACACACAAACACACAAATACACACACACACACACGCACGCACGCAAATAAGATAGCCAAACGACAACAAAAAGTCCCTTGTGCGCCAGAAAAACCCATAGTTTCAAATCGATAATTGATCAATAACAAACTGGAAGCCCACAATGCTACAATGTTAAAAGTGTAATCATTGTTCATTTCATGGGTGGGTAGTGGTTGTCACTGTTCTCATTTTTAGTGTAACACTACTTAAGTTTTATCAATGTAATAACCGTAATTAAACATGACTTATTTTGATCAGTTTTCTCTAACCTTATCTTTTATGAATAAAGCATAATCTTTGATTTATTAATTTATCTTAAAGTTTAATGTAATTCTTTTTAGGCAATCCATGCCATTTCCATTTTTCTTTATGTCAACTTACTCATTTGTTGTACCATTACACTGCACCTTCTCAGACATTTGATTTTAGCTTAGACATTTGCTTCTGAAACTTTTGTTTCGGTACTGTTCTTTTTTTTTTGCCATTATTGATTTGGTGTTGACTGATAATGTACTTTAACCTTCATTTCTTTATAAATTATTTTTGTTTCTTTCAATATCTCAGATCTACCCGTGGATTTATGCAAATACATTAGGTACTTTTCTTGTCCCAAATCTACGTGTGTAATTAATTTTACTTGACTATTACCACATTCGTCTTATCAAAGACGGTTCCAATGTATTGATCATGATAGATATGTATTTTAATTCCGTTTGTTTTGGAGAAATGATGACAGTCATCATAAATACTCGTTGATGACCTATTCCGTATATTGTATTGAATATTGTTTCGATCAATTTACAGACAAGCAATGTCATATTGGTAAAGCTGAATATAGGCAAACTATTCGTTTCCATTGTTTGGTGCTGTTAAGCATCGCATAATACCACTAATTTACTGACAAAAAAGAGAGATTTTGTAGCATTTTAAGGTCCCGCCAAGTGTATTGAGGAGCTGGGAGGAGTGTAAATGAGCACCTCAATCTTATCTGTGATTTGATTGGGATCGCTATTGATAAAAATATGGGAAAAGTGGTCTTTCCTATCTTTGTTCTCTCTAATGGTCGCATTTTGTACTTTCAAAACAATGACAACTTAAGTTTTCATAGTCAACAACAAAATTATGTAATAACGAAGTGCAGTTCTGTTGTATTATCAAGTTACAAATGATTATATGAATAAAACATTGCCACTTCTTAATCATGATACATTTTCAGAGATTACAGTTGATTACTTTTCTCTTTTTTCATAATGATATAATCATACATGGTAGCCTTCTTGTTACTTTTACTTTAAAAAAACCAACATAAACATGACACATAATTAGGACACTTTGGGCCAATTGTCTTTGTCTCTTACTCTTCACTGAAGATGCGTGTACATTTATGGCCTTAGTTTATGCCTACAAAATTGGTCTCTGAGTAAAGAGTATCCCATTGTACTTTATAATATACCCGATACTATCTTTCGAAACTGAAGAAGAAATCTGACCCGATAGATGTTATCGCACATATCTGTTGCTATGTCTGTCGAGTAGCCAGGTAGCTTTTAAATGCCATGTTCACATTCAAGCTGTCCTACAGTTTTTTTATACCTACTTGTTTCCTGTTTAACAATTCACATGCCCAAAGTTTATACATGTACTTCTACCATCTCTCCAGCATAGGACACGTTATTCACGTTTGATGATAAATGTGAAATTGAATCTCTCGGTAGTCTCTCAATAATCTCTCATGTAACCCGTTTTTCATTTTATGATACCCTATATATATAGTAACAGTCTAATCAATTATTTTCCTGATGAAGATGAAGATATAAAATTAAGTTTCGCACAAGCAGTGTTACTTTTGTATATTATGTCTTTACATTCGATCCTTCAAATGTTCAAGGTTATCAGTTTTTCTCTGATTGCGTTTCAACAAAAGAGAATCCACAATTCAGACGTTGTCTTAACGAGCGTAAGTGGCAACGCATCCTTTGCTAAGAAACATATTATCTCTTGGTAAAGTAATGCAAAGCAAATAAACCCAACGCCAACAGCAAGATATCACATGGTGTATGAATAGAATTTGAATGGAAGCTTATTTATTTACAGTTCATCAAAATATAATTGCTCTGTCATGCGTTTATCCCTGTTCCTGTGAGAACAGGGATAAAAACAATCTGCGGCTGCTCAAGAGATATACAGTAATGTAGTTTAAAATGCAAGACAGTTTTTGATCCATCAGCTTGCAAGGACCGTATGTAGGTCTTTGTTAAGGTTTCCACGCATTCCCATTCTTCTCTCCCCCTTCGATGAATGTTTTATCAAACAAAGACATTGAAATTCCATATCATCAAAATTGCAAATGCATGATATTTCAATTGCCATTACTTACACAAGCGCATTCGCGAAGAAATCTTCACTACACACTTTTATAGTAGTCACCCTCGTTCAATGTGGTCGTCTTCATGTACTCCAAAGTGACAGTTAAGCATTCAATCACACGTTTTAATTGGAAAATCGATTTGTTTTATTTCCTAATATCCACCGCACTTGGCTTTCAAGGAAACTCTGTAAACAGTGTTCATAAGCATATATTAAGAACAAACAAGTTATGTTTTTAAATAAACGTTTCTATATACTATATGCATGTTGTTATTGCTGTTTTTGTTGTTCAGATGATAAGTAATTGTTCATCCTATTTATACCTTCCTTAATTGTCTTTTCACAGCATAGATATAGGTTTGCAAGCATATCTAGTCGAAATCTAAATTATTGAGAACATTTAACTACATTCTCAAAGTATATGTATATAAGGCTTAAATTCATACGTAAGCAAGTATAACGTAGCAAGAGTCATTTGGGAGTGCTTTATATTATGCACAATATTACAGAATACTTCCATGACACGAATTTGGCACGAGACATTATACGTATTATATAAAGAAAAACTAAACACATAAAAAACTCCAAATTGATTTTGGTGACACATTATATGATTATGTGAAGCACGGTAACAAATTTCTAGAGAATTCTATTCCCACGCAAAAAGCTATAATTATGCAAATCAAAAGCTGTTTTCCTTCACCAATGGCTTCAGTGGTATTTTCTCCCTAGTATAGAAGAGATACCCAGCTACATTGTTGAGTGCCTCTTTTCTCATGGTTTGTTTCAATAGAATGGATAAGAAATACAAAGGATTATTCATTCAACATTTAAAAGAAACCACTTCTTATTAGTTGTATAGTATGAATAAACAGTCAGATAGTTTGTAAAATTGATGCACTCCCATACGCACAAACACGTAGGGAATTCCTCTCTCTCCCTTTCTCTCTCTCTCTCTCTCTCTCTCTTGCATTACAGGAACAATATTCGTTGAAAGGTATGTAACTTATGTACGTACATAGAACTCGACTTCATTGAAGCATGGTATAGTTTTGGCTTACATTTGGCTTCTGATTTCCAACTTTTTTGCATGATAATGAGAACCCTCTTATGAAATATTCAAATATTAAAATGACGAGTTTCATATCTCGATGTTATTGTATGTATTTTTACATGTATCTCTTTCTTCTTGTTTCTATTTTTGCTTGTACTCGGGCCACACACCGGTTCTGCAATAGTAAGGGATTAGTCCGGGGTAATCTCACTGGCATTTGCTTCAAGAACGAGATAGCCATGTGCATCCAACTCGGGCCTTTCTATGTACTTGCTAGATTCGATGGATGCAGAGTATAATGGATCATTAATGTCCTTCATAAGAGGGGTACATTTTTCACTTTTACTGATTTTAGCGTTCTCGGGGAGGTACGGTTCTCGAGAGGTCGGAGAATCGTCGGGATTAATCTGACCGTTATTTTCTTCGGGAACCAGATAGCCATGTCTGTCCGTCTCCAGTTCTTCTCTTGGTTTGCTTGAGCAGACGGCTGCAAGATATGATGGATCTTTATGTTCCTGTACAAGAGGGACATTTTCGCCCATTTTCGGATGTTCGGAAAGATACTTTGGTTCTTGAGAGGTCCCAGAGTGGTCGGGGTTATTCTGAGCGCAATTTTCATCTAGAAGCAGATAGCCGTGTTTATCCACCTCGGGTTGTTCTCTCTCTTTGCTTGAGCAGACAGATGCAGAAAATGATGAATCGTTATGATCTTTTACAAGAGGTTTTTCATTTCTTTCGATATACGTGTACTCGGGACGAGACTGCAGTTCTTGAACTCTTGCAAATTTCTCTGGAGTAATTTCAATGTGTTTTGACCCCAGATCCAGATATTCATGTTTAACCATATCGGGCTTTTCTGTTGGTTTACTTGAGTAGATGGCTGTCGAATATGATGAATGCTTAACGTCTATCTCAACTTGGGCATCTTTTTCATTTCCTTCGAAATACGTGTGTTCGAGGCGAGACTCCTCTTCTGTCTCAGTCGCGGATTGGTCGGGAGTACCTTCACCGTCATTAGCTTCGAGAATCACGTACCCATATTTGTTCACTTTTTCTCCTGGTTTGTTTAAGTAAATAGACGTAGAATATGATGCATCACTCCCAAGAGGAACGAATTGGTCAGAATTGGCTGGAATTTCTTCGTAAATTGATGGAAAATCTTTGGAGGTATCTTTACCGCTGGGGATGGCTGGGAGAGTGGCACTCTCTCTAGCAATCGGAAAGCCACCCTTATATTTCATATTCTTACCACCTGGCATAAATTCTTGTTTGTTTGCATCATCAACATCTCGGAGAGGTACTGCTGAATTTGCAGCATTTTGCATCTTGCTCATTTCCCCTCCGGGGGCTGGGCCCTGTACATATGGATAACAAATCAATCACACTTATGATACTAGCAAACATGAATACTTTCCTTGCCGAGTGATCAACAGGAACAAAAAAAAAAAAATGATATTGAAATGTTTGGTTTTGATACTGTTTCTTGGCACTGACGGAAACATCTCCATCTTTTATTTGTTTGTTTCGGGGAAAAATTACTTAGTAGAAATGTTTACATGTTTCGTGTTGGTGTGTGCACGCACTCGTGTCTGGATGTATGTGCTCCCTCGTGGTGTGTGTGTGCATGTACACTGATGTATGTGCATGTCTTTGTGAAACTGACCCCAACAAGCATCTGCTTTTTTGGCAGTTTCCAGGACATATTATTTCGATTCAACTTTGGGACTTGACATGACATTATTGTATGTTTTATTTTCTTTTATCACTACCTTTGTTTAATTTGTAGATGCAGGTCACATATGTATTTGGGGGAAAATCCAGTATAAAATTACTGGTGGACTTACATCACAAAAAATGGTATTTCTCATTTGGGGTATGTGTTTAAAACCATGCATGCATTTAATGACACAGACAAGTGAGGGCAGCAAACCAGTTAATTTACATGATGCTCCAAAAGGAAATATTTTTTATCAAGTGATATGGACAGGTAGTGTTATTACGGTTAAGGGATTCCAATTCAAATGAACAAAATATTAAAGATAGAGCGAATGAAGAGGTTTCTCACACTGACATTGTTGCATCCACATTTGTTGATACATTTCAGACAAACGGTAGTAACAAGCGTTGCTAGAAGAAGAGATCCCACTGCTGTCGTACACGCAATGATTGTCGTCATGGACGCGCTTACACGCCTCTCTTCTGGAACATTGATAAAAGCCCCAAAAATAAAAGTTGCCCCATCACCTTATACTCAAAGTTTAAGAGTAGAATAGCATACGTCTACACAATAATTTAAGTAGAATTTTAGAACACTTAAATCTTTGTGCTGGGTTCCTACTCTCATGCGATCCGCTACGCTCCAAACGAGTTGATCCTGGAATTTGTATTAATGTTTATCACAATCAGCGCCACTGTCAGTCGAAATCATCGTCTGCATCGTGGAGCAATCGTGGTGATCGTTATCAGATCTTGAGGCCAGACGTGTGTTGTTTGTTTGTTTGTTTGTTTGTTTGTTCGTTTGTTCATTTCCATCTGATAAGACTGGATTGCCCGTATTCAGCTACGTTAAGCTGATCTTCCACGGGGTCCAGTTGGATGTGAGGTGGGACCACTTCACCGGGTCAAACACCCTGCTCTTTGCGATGAATGAATGAAGCGGTATCTTTAACGTGCATAAGGTGTGACTCTCTCATACACGGGACCTCCGTTTCATGTCATATTCAAGGGACAGAGTGTTTTGCTTCTTGCTAGAGGGGACGGTATGTTTACACACAACATTGCTCAGTCCACACTCGGGTTCGAACCCGGGTCCTAGGATCGTGAGGCAGACGCGCTACCGACTGAGCCAACTTACCGGAAATGTGTCACTGGAAAGGACATACAATGAAGGCCCCGTGTGTGACAGAGTCCCAACTCATGCGCTTAAAGATCCCATTTCATTCATATTCATCGCAAAGATCAGGGTGCATAACTCGGTGATGTGATCTCGCCTCACACCCAACTGGACCACATGGAAGACCAGCTAGTGCAGGTGAATATGGGCTATACAGTCATCTTAGACGGTAAATGAAACAAAGAAACTAGGACCGTAGAAAAGCTGTAGACGGTTCAAAAAGTGTGAAAGATCAACGACTGACCAAAATGATGACCACACGCTTTGATACAATTATTCCACGATTCTGACCACGATTTCACGATGGCACGTATTGTGACGGACAGGAATAAAAAATTCACAATCCCCGTGGCGTGCCTAGAACAGAAAGCCGCATAACAGTGGGAATCCAGCATTTTATTCATACAAGCCAGTGCGTTTCACCACAAGTTGAAATCGGTTATAGAGCAGGACTTTACCTGAGTGACTCTCCAAAGCCAATAATTAAAGAAACTTGATGCAGGCAAAATGGATCCTTATATGACCTAATCGAGGGACTATTCACTACAAAGTACTCACAATGTGAGAGCAAATTACGCTTGAGACCATAATTCCCAAAACCCGCGAGCATAATACTGTATTTTTTTTCTTCCTCTTTTTGAATTAGGATATGAATGCAGTTGCATCAGATACCAGCTTCTACACTTACAACAACAATTTAAATAAGCAGTGGTATGTTGAAGCCATGACAGCAATCACTGAAAAAGAAATCCAAACCATAATCTGCTCTTCTCGACATACATCTCACCTTTAAATGTAGTTGTAAAGGTAGTTGTCTCTGGCATTTGAGTTGTTTTTCGTTCAATTGGCGTTCTCTCGCTTGTCTGTTGAGAGCCGATAGCACCTTATCAAAAGAAAAAAAAATCGTAAACTTCAGGTAATAAGTGTCAACCTGTTTCGAGCTCCTTGATTTTGATAGCGACGCTACTTTTGTTTTGATGTTAAGAGAATTAACTTGGGTGATGTTCCCCTCTGAAGCAAATATTTTGTTTGCTGCATCCCCTTTATTGGAAGTGAAAAATCGTATCTGGTTTTGCAGATATTGTTCTCAGAAAAAAATGTTGACTTGTAGGGACTGTGGTGTCTAAAATATAATATCATTATTGACAGTTGTCGAGACTGCAGTGGAAAGCATGCTAGTCATGCCATACTTTTATACAGGACCTGCATGCTTAGGATTTACGATCTCATAACTTGGTGCTTTTATAATCTAATCACCAATTCAAAACGGATGTCTAATTACATGCATAGTCATATTGATTACTATGTGCACACATTTGAACATGGGAACGACAAATTGAAATGGGCTTCTTTACAATGCAATGTCCACACGGCTGCCCAAAATTGTCCAGTGGCGATATTCAAGTGAACATCTTACCAATGTAGTAAAAAATGTTTTTTTTTTTTTATAACCTCTAGAAAATTGCAAGAAAGAAAAGTTTGTTTCTGTTTGCTTCTCCTGGTACAATACTTTCAATAAAAGAAAAATGAAGTTCTCAGATTAATTATGTCTCAGCTATTATAATCGGCCTATGTCATTCAAATAAGCCAAAATGTTGAAAGCATATGGACAGTTTTCCATACCTTTTGTCTTTTGACACGTTGGGATGGACGCATTCCAGCCAGTTATATTTCTGTCCAGATATCGCATACATCGTATAGTGGCACTGCCATTGATGACGTAATTATCATTGCAAGTGAGAGTCAACAACGATCCTAATGACGTCATTGCTGAGTCCCATTCTCCATTAGACACGTTACCAGGATGATCACAAAACAGTCCAGGAGATGATACATTGGAATTATCTTGCAGGAAGAGAGAGACAGAAAGAGAGAATGGCAGGCATCTTCAAATGAAATCGCACAAATACATATTAACAGGAATTACCACATAGTCCTTATCTCTAGTATAAAGGTTCTTACTGTAAGTAAACATTTTTAATCATGATGATAACCATGTCTTTGTCTATCATGTCTATGTCATTGATACTGTATAAGAGATGTACTCGGGCTTTCTCATCAAAGTTATGTAATTCAATTTCCTTCTTTTTTTATTTCGTTTGTGTTTACTCCGTCATATTCTGACAATCTTGGTACATTTTTATCAGGATTTTGCATGCACAATGTGAATTATTGATTAAGTATAAGAAAGAGCATTTCGAAAAATACACAGGTAAGATGTACTAACAGCTCTGTCTTTTCTTTATGTTAACACTGTCACCGTATGTTTAGGTAATATATACAAAATTCTTTGAAGAAACGATTAGGAATGAAATGTAAGAGAATTATAATGAACCTTTACAAGACGAATTCACCTTCAAAAGAAATTTTATAAATCTTTATCGCCTAGCTATGTTTTCCTTTACTTTTACAAGAGTGCAATGTGATCGCTTGTTAGAGACAGAAGTCCATAAATGATATTTTAATACATTCCTTTTTTTCGGGGTTAATGTAGTAAACGATAAAAAATTTCTAGGAAATAACATAAATTTGTTTACAATATCTTAACCAGCCTTGCTCTTTTTCCAGAATTGTGCGAGCTAACTAATCATTGTTTTTCTTTTTATCGAAAACATGCTGTAAGACCATTTTTCTCGACAATCTATGATGATGGAAGAAGAACAGAAGTAGAAAAATATAAGGATTAAAACAAGGCAAATGCCAAAATGTGCCTCGCCCATTCGCGTGGAATAAATCAATGTTTTTCTAACTCCCTCAAGTTCATTGACCCCGCCTATGACCTTTAACCTTGTGGTGATCTTCAACTCACAGGGGACATTTACCAACAAAGTTAAATGTTTGGTCACAAACGGACATATGGATCAAAAGCTATGAGCCATAATCGAAACGCATCATAAAAACTTAACACTGGGCAATAAAATTTCGTTGACCCCTGTCGTTGACCTTTGACCTTGTGATGACCTTCAAATCAACAAGGGACATCTACCATTCAGGTTTGTTCACAAACGGATATAAACATAAAAGGTTATGAGCCATAATCGAAAAGCACCGCAAAAACTTAACATCGGATCGGGCCCTAAACGTTCGTTGACGCCTATATGATTTTTAATCTTGTGGTGATCTTCAAACCACCGAGGAGGGACATCTACCATTCAAGTTTGTCCACAAACGGATATATACAATGTACATAAAAAGTTATGAGCCACAATCGAAACGCACCGTAAAAAGTTAATATTGGGCCCTAAAGTTCATTGACCCCTGTCTGTGACCGTTGACCTTGAGGTGACCTTCATGTTTGGTAAAATGTGTAACTTTGTATAACCACTCTTCCGTCTGAGTATGATTGAAATTGAAGTCCTCAGTAGAGAATTATTCAAGTTTTTGTAGCGTTACGGACGGACGGACAGACGCCGCAGGCGATCCCTATAGTCTCCCCTCACCTCCGGTAGGCTCAACAAATATACTGTCGGCCACTTCGCAGGATGGTAAGGCAGAATTCCACACTGGGAAGTAATTGGACCGTCCAGGTCGTCCAACACACTGCAGTGTCGCCTTACCAATAATGACGTATCCTTTCTCACAGACAAGAGTTGTCCTCGAACCAAACCAAGTGACGTTTGAATCCCATTTTCCGTTTTGAACAATGCCAAGTTTGTCGCAAAAGCCATAAGAAACTGCAAATAAAGAGAGAAATATGATACCGAGATTATTACAAAAGCACGCGCGCACACACACACACACACACACAAACCCTGCATTGAATCACGTTATTCTGAAGGCTCGTTATACCCAGGTTTAACCATTCGAAAAACAGAAAGTTCGCACGCCTCTAAGTTCGTTTGTCCGAAAATGAAATAAAGGGGTCCGTTGATCCGAATATTTGTTCTTCTTTCCAGCGGTTTGTTAGTCCAAAGGTCGTTAATCTGAAAATGGAATCAGGTTCAACATTTCGAGAGTTTGATAGTTAGAAAATAAAATAAGGTTCGTCATTTAATTGAGATAATCTGATTTATCAACCGCGGCTGTACAAGCTAATGGTTTTACGCAGGCCCCATCATATTTTTTCGCATCATTACCACAGTTCAATTTGCATGAATACAGACCTTGTGTTTATACCAAATCAAACTTTTGTACATTCCGATGAAGTCTTATCTAATTTATGTTTTGTATAATTTTCGTATTTATATACTTTGTTGTGATATCATGTGAGAAACATAAAAATATATTGAAATAAAATGAAATGAAAATATTTTTTTCATTCCAAAATGTTTGTTAATCCGTAGGCTCGTTCACTCAAATTGAAATAGGATATATAGGATTGCCATTCCGAAAATAACATAATTGATAATAGGATTTGTTAGATAAATTTTTTTTTAAAAAGGACATTCGTTCGCCCGAAAATGGTTATAAGATTTAGTATATATTAACTTTCGAACTGTTTTAGACAGTGTCAAAAGTTAAATGAGAGCATTCAATTCTCATTGATCCACGAAACAATAGGCGTTTTCACATCAGCCCGATGTTTCGAAATAGCGCGCTATTTTCTGACTTGGTAAGTTAAAAAATATCTCGAGCTTGGATTTTTATCGGGCTGATGTAAAAACGCCTAGTGAGTCATTTGTTTTATAAAGTACGCCCGTAAATTCATTCATTTATTGCCCGTCATACGTTTGGTACTCCTACAACACTGTACAAAGGCTTGAGCCATGCGTTCGGATTTTACAGAACGCAGGGCTCAGTGTGGATCAGTAAAAGCAGGGAGGTGAGCTCACCTCCCTGGTAAAAGTCAATGCATGAATTTAATCAGATTGCAGAGATTCTCAAGCCCATTTTACAATTGCGTGAGACACACAGACTCGTGATACAGGAGGGCGCAGCGGCTGTAACATGGACCCACAGCCGTTTCTTCTGCCAATGTTAGAACTTATGCCAACTGATACCAATTTCATTTGAACGTCCAAATAGAAGCAAATCGTAAGGTCAGTATTTGAAAATGATAAAGATAATTCCAATGCAGGGGCGGATCCAGGGAGGACCGCAACCGGCGCACGCCCCCCCTTTATTTTTTGTTGAAACAAAAGAAATAAAAAGAAAAAAATGGGGGAGGGGTGCGTGCGCCCCCCCCCCTTTAATTTTGTAAACGCTCCCCCTCTTTACGGAATTCCTGGAACCGCCCCTGCAATGTAATATATATTTTGATACATCATGAACTAACGTACCCGAAGTTTTCACAACTATTCAACCTGCATAGAAGAGAGCGGAGGAAACACGCGTGCGATCTTCCTTAATAGATAATTAAAGGTGCTGTTTACCGTTAGGAGCAGTGATTTATAAAATGTTCAAGATATCAAATTTGATGCATATTACAAAACATCCTACCATGGGCAATTGCCCCGAACAATTCTCCTGGACCTAATCCTGAACCTAATCCTGAACCTAATCCTAATCGTAAACCAACACCTTACCCCCTACCTAACCCTAACCCTAACCCTAACCCTAATCTTTATTCTAACCTTGCCACCAACCAGTATTTAACCGGGGTATTTTCCTCGTCAGTTATACTTATTCAAATGTTTACATTGGTGTTTGTATCCCATACTCACATTTAAGGACTATTTGTGACCGTGCGCCTCAAAACGAACATAAAGTCGCACACACTGATTTTGCGTGAGGGCTGAAAATAAGTGAAATGGGTCAACCTATCCGAACTTGACTTTTTCATATTTTCTGAAAGAGCGGGTCTTCTTTTAAATTATGCTAAAATTTGGTATCATAAAACGGGCAGGAAAGTGTGTTTTTTTAGCAGTTTATCTCGAACATTTTTGGCAGAATAGTGTGATTAGGTGCGTCTTTCGAATCCCTTTTTCATTTCTGAAAAACCTTGTCCACACTCTTCACTTTCAACTCTAATAACTTTTGAAAAAATAGTGCTACTGCTTTAAAAGTTGGCATTAATTATGGACAGAATGTGTTAATGAGGCATGCCTAATTTCAGTTTAATCTGATAATCCCTTCATTGTTGTTACTCTGGTGGTTTACTTCCTGTTTTTTTGTCCCATTCATCGCACAGCCAGCACGGTTTGGTAAAGATTAAGGGCTTGAATAGACACTGTACTTCAGAGCCTCTTTTCTCAGTTCACACTTTTCCTGAGTTTGTGCTTTCTTTCCAATATTTAGATAGGTTAGGAGAGTCCATTTGATTTGAGTTATACATCATTTTAAAGCTTAAAGTCTGTTCTTTCAGAATATGGTCTTAACTAAAAATTCATATCTGGCGACTTTTTGTTTGTTTTGAGGGGCACTGTCACATTTTTGCAGCACTTAAGCTGAGTTTTTTTTTTCTGCATTTAGCATTGCATAAATTATCTTAAAACATAAAACTCTTTATTCTTTTTTACATTCAAACTTCAGTTGGGCAGCTTCTCAACGTATCCGAAGTGAGATGTAAGGTTTTGTCACCGCAGAAACGATAATGTGAAAAAAAAAAAAGAAAGACTTCCGCACAATACTCACCATTAAATGCATAATATTCAAGAGGTCTGAATTCTAGCTGGGCCTTGTTTGGACATGACCACTTACGAAGATGAGAATCGGACATCAAAGTAAAATTCTCTGATGACATGCACACACATTCGAGTCTGTGTATGACAGCTACGTCAAAGGCTAATCCTCGACACATGGTGGCGCACTCTATATCTGACATCGCGCCAAGCTTAATGATCAAGCTGCTGTCCAGTGGGCCTGACATGCTTTCGAAGCATCCTAAATATCCAGGTTCTGCGAGAATACAGATCAAAGAGTAAATATACCTTAAAGGAAATACACATTCGTGCCGAACATCTATGACAGCTTTTTTTTATATATCTGATAGTAGTATAGTCTTTATCACGTTCTACAATCTTGACTTATCCTTACGTTCCTTCGAGGGGCTATATATGTACGACTTTGCACGTTACACTTAAAAGAAAGAGATAGACAACAATTCTTCGGAGATGTAGGTCAAATATCCAGAATAGCATCAACACCATGATTCAAATGAGATCATGACATTAACTATGTAACATGTTGTGAACTCAAGATACTTATTTTGTGAATGAAATATCCTACTTTTCAACTTCTCTTGAATAGGCCCACAAATGAACTCCTTCTGAAAAGGAGTCTTTTAAATAAAAAATATCTCATGTAGATATACTCCAGAGGAACATCTTTCCACAATCCTGACCGATTCAGAATTGTAATTTTGACACTAACTTCTTGAGCAAAACAAAAAAGAAAATTTAGGAAGTTCAATGTATAGTTTCTTTTTTGTTGGGCTGTAGTGTTCGAAATTTTTTTCACTCTTTTTTGCAATGGACATTTTCGCTTAAATGTCTTCAGATTTATTACTACAGTTCGACCTCGATTATCCGGCCTCCTTTTATCTGGAAATCTCTTTTATCCGGACGCCTTCACGCAGTAAAGGACTTTTTTATTAAAAAAATTGAGAGAAAATAGTGACTTTAAACTCAATCAAAATTTCTACAAAATTCACATGATTTACCTACAATATTCCCGACAGAACTAACATAAATTCACACCGCATTATCATCATCAAAGTAAGCAGTCATGATCTATAAAGATATACTTTATTTTTGTGAAGAAGGTACTACAATTTTGAGCAGGCTAGCATAGATTACACCACCGTTGCGGGGTACGCTACCAGCTGCCTAGCTGCCAGTGCACTTGGACGGCAACTTGGACGGCAGCTGTACACATTATAACATTGTGTCTCCCATATCCGGCCAATTCGCTTATCCGGATGAGCACCGGTCCCGACATGGCCGGATAATCGAGGTCGAACTGTACACCAAGAATACAGTTTTAAGTTCCCTTACATTTTAATTCAACTCCAAAATTCTGCACCAGAGCAAAGGATTTGTAATGTGTGTTCGCATTTTGTATAAGAGCACCTGCCTCTCATTCCTAGGAGAAAATGTCAGGATTAAACAAAAGTGCAAAAAACAAACAAACAAACAAGCAAACATATCCAACACAAAAAGAGGCAAAAGCACGAGCCATAGTTACTTACCCCAGCACTTTAGCTTCAGTGCTTTTTCAGAAGGGCATATGTCGATCGGCCTCGAGCAGTCCATTACGCTTTGCGAATCTGTGAAATGTGAAATGATTAAGCGATAAACAAGCAAAATTTGATTTAAAAAAATGTGCCTTAGTTTATCTGCTCAGACATTCAATCCACACTCTCACAGTATAAATAGGTTATTTTATGAAAGGAGTTGAATCAGTTTATGGAGTACAGGAATGCTGTTACATTTCTGTTTTGCATAATAACACAAATTCAATAATCTTTATAGCTTAAGAATGACTGGCGACTATTTTTAAAAAAAAAATGATGTAATAAAATGTTAATTGTGAATATTAAATCTTGATTTCGGACTGGTATTCCAAACCTCCCACAGCCAGCAATAGAGAACTTTAAAAACTATAGAGTACTCGGCCGGGGGACCCGTTCGAGGACATGTACCCCCTATCTCCGAAACCCGCACTCATAATCCATTATAAGCTTACTTATTAGGGCAAAATGTTGTATAACATGGTAATTGTCGCGGAATACAGTGACATCCAGCATTCGGCAAAAGAAATGTGGCTGATAGAGCACATACAAGAAATCTGACACGCCGTCCGGGTCGGAACATTGAGGGCGCCGCGTCACCACAAATTGTTGTGTAGAATGACCACCTATTCACGATCTTAGCAAGTCTCAAGAAAATCAGTTCAGTAACAATCAAGTTATTGCATGATTAATATAACATTAATTAATGTATGATATAATAAAAGGTGGAACAGTGGGGGCAGCATTATCAATAGGTAAAAGTATCTAGACTTGACTATGATTGGTAGATTTACATAAGAATTAGTGAAAAAACAATCGGTCAAGAAACACTGCCAGTATCACGTAGACAGCAGACCCTGAAAATTAATGTTTTGCGTATAAAGACGGAACAACAACCAAATCCAACAAGCGTCTTCGTTTTTCCATAATGCTTCTTCATGCCAAATTTGAATATGATCCAAGAGCAACTAAAGCCGGTAGAGCCTTCATAAGAAAATCTATGCAGCGGCGCGATGCGGCCAAATCCATAGTGTTTTCCGAACTCTGAAATAATATTTTTACACTATTTTTTAGCCTAGTGGGATTTTCTGACACACAATTTAAATGCCAGAGTTGTTCCTTTTTTTTTTCTTTTGTACCCGTAGACAATCTAACTTTTTAACATGATATTCGGGAATGCTGAAGGAAAAAACATAAATTGTTCCTATGCAAAATCATAGGCGTAAAAGTAGTTAATAATGAATAATACTTATCCAAATTTGCATGATAATTGGGAAGCAAGAGGATTCACAGAAATAGAGATCGTTCGTGGTCTTTCCATAAAATCTGAATCTGAGTACTTCTACATAGCGTACTGAGTAGAACTTTACAGTTATTTTCAGCAACACGGCAAAGTATGATCTGACGTAATTACCGTCATTAACAACCTTCAATTCCATTCAATTCTATTCAATAGTGCATTTATTTCCATCATCAAAGAGAAAAGAAAATTTGACATAATCCAAAGTGATACAATTTTTCCATTTTTCCTGAACTCGTGTGATAACGGATTTTTTTTTCAAATACATTATAAAGTATATGCACGAATGGTGTCATAAAAAAAAGAAACAATGCACTTTGCCATATGGCAACAAAAATAGTAAATCACAATGATGGAAAACAGTGTTCCACTAAGAAAGCCAAGCTTGTAAGACGTGGAACACTGGAACAAAACAACAACAGCACCCATTTGTTATACCAATAAAACATATTCATTTTGAATTCGTCTATATGCCATAATTGTACATTTACTCATTGATTGATCAATGCTGATACTATGAACGATACTCAGTAGAATTTTAGAACGCAAACATATAAACTATTTAACATAATATCACATTTGTGGCACAGACACTAAAAAAAAATCACCTATTTTTAGTACACGTACCCAATGAAATATAGTCCCCTCAAATTCCACCAGAAAAGCTTTCATCTTCCAAACAAAATGCAATTTGTAGATAAATTTATAAAATACTCAATTTCTACAGCTATTCATTTTTTTTTTTTTGCCAAGCTACATAATTGATTTTTAATTAATTTTTTTCTTCATTTATTGTGGTATCTTTGGTACGAATTTGTGAAGGGGTCTGGGACATTCCATTTTATTTACGGTGTGAGCCCTCTAGGGGAATAGTATACAAATATACCAGGCCTAAGAGGCACCGGGCCGTATTCTGAGACCTAATTAAGTGTCTGATTAGCACTTAATTACCGAATCGGTATTCTGAGAGCATGATTAAGTAGGGGGTATATTAACTACCATAGCAACAAGCGTTTTGGCGGGAAGGACCTCTGAGAGGACTTAATCACAGAGTTAATTACGAATCGGTATTCTGAGAGTGTAATTAAGTATGAAAGTTAATGGAAAACTTAATGATACCAAAGAGTGTCATTAACTACTCCGATATCACGCATTACATCGTGTTTTTTCTGCCACAACGATGCTTACCGTCTTCGGTAACTGAGGAGCGGTTGAATCTTGTTATCATGGTATCCGTAGAATTCAGAGAAAAAAAAAATTATAGCCGATCTTCGAGGAATTTTGTCATTTTATGTGAGCAAAGAGGTTGAGATCTTCGCGTGCGTAGGTGAGGGCTTGTAATAAAATACCGGAGTGTGCGCACGGAGCTCTTGGGTTGTAATTACAGGGGGCGTGCTGGAGCGCGCATTGAGGGCATATTTGCGCGTGTAATCATCATTTTGGCTTCTAACAACGCGTCTGATTGGATGGAATAACAATTAGATGGGAGGGACCTAAGATAATTACAGGGGACTTAATCATACCTTAATTACGTCCTCAGAATACCGATTTTGCCCATGATTAAGGGCCTATTAACTTCACGACTTAATCATGAAGTTAATTACAGACTTAATTACGACCTCAGAATACCACCCAAACTATGCGCATGAGGTGACTTCAGTAGCACTATCTTCTGAGGGGCGCAGCCCCGAAGAAAATAGTGCTACTTCACCGGAGGCACATAGTTTCAACCGGTGCCTCGAAAAATTGGCCTGGTATATTTGTTTTATATCCCTCCCAATGAATTTAAGACTACTGGTATTCTGTAATTTACCTCTTTTTTAAGGGCATCTTGCTTTACTTTTCAAGAAGATTGACTAGTCATTCACGCTCGGGAAAGCAGCTCAGCAGGAGGGCAGCGCGTACGCGTACTATGAAGAGACAACTGCGCGCTCAGCCGCTGAAGTGTACTAGTACTCGGTGCATTGCTGTACAACGTACTGGTAAACATGCGCAAACTGCAAACTCACTACGCGCTTCATACATGCAATACGCCTATCCGATCTGTCAAAAAGTACGTTCGGTTGCCAGTGCGGTGATGTGCGTGCTCGAGCTGATCAACGATGTGACTGTGAGCTGCAGTTGATTGTGTTTTCTGTCGTCTTTCTACCTAGCTCTCTGTACATGAATATGGACTATCATTTCCTGTTAAAATGCAAGCAGGCCTATAGCGAGGTGCCCGCACCTCGTCAGGGGCCCGAATACCGTCACCCCGCTTAAAATTGTTTTAAGCGCACTAAGCAAAAATTTATGCCCGGGACTGTGTTCAGTACGCTTGAAACTTGGCAGGGCTACCACAACCAAGCAAACTGTGGTGAAAACCGAACAGTTTTTCGCGAAAATCTGAAATTTAATCGGAATACGTGTTATATATATCACCACTGTCCCCGCAGCATCTTTTACGTGTATGTCTATGGGAGCATCACGGTCACCCGCACACGTCTTTTACGTGCTTTGTCTATGGGAGCACGGGTGACGAGTTGCGGGCCCCTTCCCTAGCGCGCAACATTTTTGCACCGTTCGCGTTTGACGACGATAGCTGCAAATTTTCGATATCGTTCAGTGAACTTGTGATTCCATCGGAATTTTCAGCATTTTTCCTGTATGTGAGTTGGATTTTAAAGAATTTCAGTGGCAAAATGTGATTCAAATATGCGCAAACATTAACTATGACGAGGTGCGGGTCACCCAAGTATATACATTGTAAATTTGGGTAGCATTCAGTAACAGCGTATAAGGTTAGATAAGGCACTGGAAAAATTCTAGCAATTAAAGCATCGAGTGCCACTGTAAATTCGTGTGATTCGTACGGTGTTCTAACGTAAACAGTGAACCAGTTAGACTCTAACTAACTCGTTAGACACTCTAAAAAATAATTATTAGGAATGAGATTGCGGGAAATAGGGCCTACTGTTAGACAGGTAGAACTAACGTTTAGGTAGAATGAGGGCTTTATAAGAGTCTCCCTAACGTAACCCGTGTCGCATTGAGAGTATGCGTGCCTTGTGGTTCTCGCGAAGTGCAGTGATCTAAGGCGCCGCGATACCCATTCATTTGTACATGAAATCTCTCGCGAAGCAAAGGTGCTGCGATACCCATTCATTTACACGTGAAATATTTCGCGTCGCGACGCGAAGCAAAACAGGCGCGAAAATCACCAGCGTGGTATAGTTTTTACCATTTTCCCTAGGGAGTATAGTCTTTCGCGGATTTGTATGGTAGAATTATGTTTTGTTGTTTACAGTGCTCTCGACCAATCAGAGGACGAGAAGCAATTTGTGAGGGATATAATATGTCAATTATATCCCTCACAAATTGTTTCTCGTCCTCTTTATGTCTTTAGGTCTTTATGTATAAGCCTTATATGGGTAATAAAAAAAATATTCAAGGCAGAGCAGTATAGTCGCAATACAAGGACACATAGAAGATTCTCATGTAAGCCACACTGCAAAAAGTCCGGTGTTAAATAGTGAACACCGAGCTGGTGTTAAATTTTCGGTGTTCATTTATGGTGTTAAATTAACACCAACGGGTGTCATTTCCAAATTTTAAACTGTTTTAAAGAGTTTCTTAGTAACTGCACTTCTTGTTGATTTCTAATTTATTAACAAGACGATCAAGAATTTTACATTAAAATACTCGATTTTTGAAAAAATGTGAAAATAGATTTACACCAAAGTAACACCAGCTGGTGTGGTCTCTTATTGAAGCTGGACGGGTGTTAAACCATTGATATTAACACCAACAAATATCAAATCAACACCATGTGGTGTCATTTTTGAGTTAACACCAGTGCAGTGTCAAAATAACACCAGGTACAGTGTCAAATTAACACCACGAAGTGTCAGGTGAACACTTTTCAACACCATCACAGTGCATTTTTAACACCTAAGGGTGTGGTCCTTTATTGAAGTTTGATCGGTGTTAGATTTAACACCCGTGGTGTTAAATCTAACACCGATGTTTTTACAGAGAGCATGCATATGGGTAATCAAACAAATCAATTGAAGAAACAAAACAATCCCCATCAGAACCTATATCCATAGCCATTTTCTACATCACACACATTACACAATCAGGAAGAGAAAACGAGTTTACTTACATTGTGGACAACTCTCAACCAATGTCCAGTTTGTTGCCGTCAAATATTGGGGCAAGCTGATTTTGGAAATCTGTTGAAATGTCGGAAAACCAAGCTCCCGACAGACCGCCTCAGCAAACTTTTCAGTAAATCCGTCACCGCAGACATAGCTTTGTGTATCTGATCCCGAAACCACGAAGCCTTCAAGAGGAGAACTTTCAGCGATGAGTTTCACAGCAGGCATACTTTCTGTACCCAAATATCAGAATTATTTCGAGAACATGAACACAAATCTAGATATGCATAAAAGTTTTGTTGCTAATGTTGAAGTATATGACACGAATTCTCTGCGGAAAATAATTCATGGGCATTTATACGGTACAAGTCAATACATTGTGACCTCGACTGTTTAATACCCCTTTCAGGTAATCGCGGTTCAATTATCCGCATCCAAATAATGCGGATGAAGTAGTCAAAATCGCGTTCATATATCCCATGAAGTGCGCACTACTTTTACGAGCACCCGTTCATATAATGGTGCGAAGGACGGAGTTATTTGTCATGGTTACGGCGCACGCCTCTACTGCGTATACTATAACTCACGTGTATGCACACCTCTCGCGCGCTCAAGCTCAGCAATCAGCGGTTGTGCGGGAAATCGAGTGACCTTTGACCGAACTGTGGAATGTTAGTGCGGATAAGTCGTAAAACGCGTTCATGTATTCTCGATCTACTCCTCATGCTGCAATTATGCGCATAATAGCAGCATCAAAATAATGCGCACTTTTCTACTCCTCTCCCGTTCATGTAATCGAAATTTTACGACTTGTGCTCCTATTATCCGCATCCACGATTACCTGAAAGGGGTATGAGATGACTAGATCGAAAAATTTGATATTAACGACTTTATTGGATGAAATCATGAAATCAGTGCTTATTAGTAATGACGTCAATAATTGAGCTAATTGTTCTAATTTGGCAGTAGTATTATACTCGCGCGTTCCTTTATTGACCTTACGAAAAGAAAAGGCATTTATAGTGGCGACATGCATTTCAGCCGTTTAGAAACCGGTTCCTTTTCCAGTTTATGTACACAATGTAATGCACCTATAACAGTGTTTTCTTTTGAGTTTTTGTTCCACACTTTGTTTTGCTACCAAGTCTACCTTACATAACGGTAGGCATGGAAAAGATGGAAAGCCCAACACGTAGGTTTAACATTTTACTGTAACAAGGACGGAAAAGCATACTTGTTAATTGTTACTATTTGTATAACATATACGATTTTATAGGTCTACATAATTGTTCGGTTCTTTTCCACGATTTCTAAAGGACAATTCCACGTTTTCATACAATGTGGATTGAGTGAATGCAGCAATATTTTGAAGAGCTCATTTGCAAAAGGGGTTAGATCCGTTTTTCATCAAAGTAATTTTTTTAATCTTAATGTGTTGATTTTTAGTAGCTCTTTATGACGATACCAACGAAAAGTTTAAATTCTTATCAAAAAGTTAACAAAAATGGGAAAGAAAATTCACTTTCTTTGCAAAAGGGGTTAGTTCCATTTCAATTTGTTTGCAAAAGGAGGGTTAGATCCAACTGACCAATACGATCAACACAGGCTTTTTGCCTGCCAGCTTTCTATGATCAAGGCGTTTGTAAGGTAAGCTGTTTCCCTCAAATTACATGTTTGGGGGATTGAACTGTGTTAGTGTGCGTTGGTGTGGGTGTGTGTGTATGTGGGTGTATGTGTGAGAGGGTGCGAGTGAGTCTGAGGGTGCGTGTGTGTCTGTGTGGGTGTGACTGTGTTAGTGTGTGTTGGTGTGGGTGTGTGTGTATGTGGGTGTGTGTGTGTTTGAGTGGGTAAGCATTTGCCTATAGTGTGTGTGTTTGTGTGTGTGCGTATGTGTGCGTGTGTGTGCGTACGTGTTTGAGCGTGTGTGTATTTGTGTTTGTGTGTGTTTGAGTGTGTGTGTCTGTGTGTGTGTTTGTGTGTCTGGGACACAAACAAATACTAATTATTATTATCATTTTTTTTTTTTTTTTTTGGGGGGGGGGAGGTAACCCTAGTCACCCACTATCCGAACAACGATTAAAATAATTTCACCCATCATAGGCAAAGATGTAAGAACAACTCATAGGTCACTAGCTTTGGTCAACTGTTTAATGTTTTGTTTGCAAAAGGGGTTAGATCTACAAAAATAATTTTTTGAAATATTATTTTTAAAAAATGAAGACAGGTAGATTTTTTTCTATACTCGGTTTTGCACTCATTATGGTAGGGTAGTATATCAACACAAATTCATTTTGTGTAAAATCTTTGCAATTTGGGAGAAATAAAAAAGCTTGATTTTCTCGAAATGGTATAAAGTGGATCTAACCCCTTTTGCAAACAAACTCTTCATTTTTTTTGTAGAACACATCAGTGCAAGTTTGGAACAAAATTGGACAATCCGTTCAAAAGTTATGAATTTTTAAAGTACCTTCACAGTCACTGCTAGACGAGAAGACTACTAGTCATGCTACTTCTAATTTCATTGTGTGAGATTTTGGAGGGTGATCATTAAGATTCTTACATGATGTTGTTCGAGGAATACTAGCTACCTGTTAAACATGAAGCGTTGACACTGACGCTTATTGGATAATGTAGGGTCAGATCCTTAGTAGTGTGTAGTCTTAGCGTAAGTTTGTGACTGAGTGAGAAGATGGGCGGAAATATGTCGCGATTCCGAAGCTCAGCCACGCTTTTTGTTGTCGATATTTCATCCTCTGCACTCACGTTCGCAAGTATTACAGACTGCAACCATATTACTATCCTCTGATCGTCTGGTGCGACGAACTCCCAACTTTTGGCAAGAAGTTGAAACTCGTAATCTACTCTTAGATTCATGGAGAGAGGAGCTTTCTTCGAACAGTCGAGATGGTGACCTGCAATCGATGGGTGAAAACAGATTCATCAACTGATTAAAAAGAATTTGTTCACCATATTTTCACACATGAACATCAATAGTATTCCAGGTAGAATGTGACTGACACAACGTAATAATGCCGAATACAGATACAGCTTTCCTACCGGTAAGGTTTGTACGGTTTGACAAGCATAAGTACAACCTTTTCAAGATCACGGCATACTGATCATTTCATTTTTTCTTCTTCTCCTTTTTTCAATCTTGGCAAAATGGTATTAAACTTTTAGATTACCATTAGGTAAATCCGATGAAATTGTATTATACATTTTAGTTTTAAAAACATGGTAGAAGAGTGTGTGACATAGGGATATACTCACTGGATAGTTCTGATGGATTTGGCAGGGCTAAAGATAGCAATACTATCACAGGCGTCCACCTCGTCAATCGGAAAGCCATGGCTTCTTCTTCAAGTTTTTATTCCAGTTCACACTTCGGTAAGAACATCAGCTGACGAGGTATTTCCCCTACTGAAATTAGTATTCAAGATTGTTAGTAGCGACATATAAGAACAAACGACGCAACATGTCAAAATGAATTTGACTTAGCCAAGTAAGGCGTGTACGTCTATTACAAAGACAAAGCAGACACTGTTGGCTGCTCCCTTTCCCTGATGGCGAGAGTATAACGTTTCCGTTTGTCTCGTGTCACGTGACTTGATAAATCGACCTTCGGCTTCCAGAATATGAAAGCAAAATTGCACTCATTGTTCAAGATTACTTAAAGATAATAAAAAGTTTTGGTACCTCAAAAGTTTCCCTGAATTTCCTTGTCTTGGTTTGTGTTTCAGGTTAAAGTACGTTGTCTGTGAGAATTACTCACCCCAAAGTGCTCTCATGTCTTAGTAATCATGCAATAATGGTTTCGTACCAGAGCCGTCGCGGTACCGCGTCGATAACTATCGTACCAAACCACTGACTGCGACCAGCAGCGTGCAGCCCATTGTACGCATAGCTAACTGCGACCAGCAGCCCCATACGCATAGCGTAATGGGGCTTCGCATTGTAGCATTCAGGATCATGACATAATTAGTATCGCGGGTAAATGTCAACTTAAAATCCAAAAATTTCTTGGATTTGAAGACTTGCCAATTAAGTTGAAGCATTGAAAACAGGTTTCGAACAACGTTTGCTTCTGCCAATAGTCCCTTTCTGTTCGAATTGATGACTGAATGTGACTCGGTCGAGAGGACCTTGGGAGAGCTATACATACACTGAATACTACGGCCAGCGCATGCGCACACAAACATCTTATCCGTTGATGGATTTGAAATTTGTGCGCATGTGATGTGTTCGTATGCACTGGTTGTAGTATTCAGTGTATGTAGCTCTCCCAAGGTCCTGTCGACCGAGTCACATTCAGTCATCAATTCTAACAGAAAGGGACTATAGGCAGAACCAAACGTTGCCCGAAGTCTGTTTTCAATACTTCAACTTAATTGGTAAGTCTTCAAATGAAGAATTTTTGGGATTTTAAGTTGACATTTACCCTGCGATACTAAATCTGTCATGATCCTGAATGCTACAATGCGAAGCCCGATTACGCTATGCGTATGGGACTGCTGGTCGCTATGCGTATGGGGCTGCTGGTCGCAGTTAATTGCATGATTACTATGACATGAGAGCACTTTGGGGCGAGTAAGTCTCACAGTGTTAGTTATATGAAAGGTACTTTAACCTGAAACACAAACTAAGACAAGGAAATTCAAGGAAACTTTTGAGGTACCAAAACTTTTAATTATCTTTAAATGCGCATTGTACTTTGACAGCGGACAAAGCGCAGAGAGTTTTAGATCTAGGTTTCACACGACCATATAAAGTGTTCAGATCGCTTCTGTACTTCTTTTGTGTTTGTGGAAGAAAAGATATGTCTATTTTATCCAAAGCTTTGGTGATTTAGGACTGATAAAATTTTAAAGATTACTTTATGTTATTGCAAAAAGAAACCAATATATCCACAGTTTAAAATAATAATTATATACAAGTTTGAATTTTTAGGAGCAACTAGATGTTATTGACAAAAGAAACCCAGATATCCAAAGTTTAAAATACATCAATTTTCATTCAAATAATCAATATGTTATTAGAAGCCCTTTAGATGACGTATTCAGTTGATTTCAAATTTCTAGCGAAACTCATGATTGTCCAGGTTAATCAAATGATTAAAAGTGGGCCCTATCGTCCATTGGAAGAAATAACTCGGTAGTAATAATTTCTGTAGTTGTATCGCATTCTATAATTTGAAAGAAATTATACATAAAAAAGTGCACACTATCAAGTCCTTAAGAATACTGTTTCAATGTGACGTCAAATGAGCGTTTATTCCATTAGTTCATAATGTTATATGACATTGCTATGTCATGCCATTTTAATAGGTCTTACGAATATCTGAGTATGACTACAATTCCACATTGGCTGAAAGGTTATATTGTTCTGATTGTCTTTTTAATGTATTTCCTTATTGATAATTCTTATATGTCTTCAGTTTTCTTGGTGTAATATGAATCATGACAATTCATTGTGTATCTCCCATAACAAACGTCACGGATTTCTGGATGTCTGCATTTCAAGAGGTTCAGGGAATACACTGGTCAGTGGTGGATCCAGAGGGGGCGCAAGAGGCGCACGCCACCCCCCTTTTTATTTACCGTTAAAAACAAAAGAAATAAAAAGAAAAAATGAAATGAAACCCGGAAGTGGCATAAAAAATAATAGTCACACCCCCCCCTTTTTTTTTTACAGAATTCCTGGATCCTCCCCTGCTGGTAATATAGTTATAGTATTTGAAAGAAAATATTACTATAAGTTACTGTACACCAAGGTTGTCTAAAAGCATCATGATCGACTTTCTGGGAGAGGCCGTTATCTCGGAAGCTCGAGATAAAGCGTGGCATTACATAATCGCTGAGGATTCCCACACATTAGTTGTCAGTTGCTGTTGTTCCTGCTTTTGAGGCGCGTCATTCACATACATATGAATATTTGCGCCTTCATCTGTGTCATATCATTATTTTGCATCAAATTAATTTCTAAGAAAATGAATTGAATACTTAACAAATATTTTTAGGCTGGGCATCTGTCGCCTGTCATACGGTTATGGCAGATAAGTCCTGGTGCATGCTGGTGACAAACTTAAATTATAGCCGGTTTTAAAGGGACATTCCAGGCGATTTTCAGAATTTGTTTGATTTTGTTTGTTTGACTTATTTTTCTTCCAACACAATTTCATACATAAATCAAGATTTTTTTTTCAGTAATATCACGTGGAATATCAGTAAGCAGATTACAAGTACATGATTGAAAGAAGGAAAATCGACGTGTAAATTAATTTCATTAACAAAATATAACTCGTATTACCAAATTTCCAAATGATTATCTGAAAAATTATGCGGATGAAGGACTGCCACTATAAGCAAAAGCTTGAGCACATGGCAGCCCAGGGACCTATGCACATAATACACACACAAAAAATTCACATCATGTAGTACATAAATCGACAACTCCATGTATAGATTTATGGAATTTATTGTTTTTTCTTGAGCAGAGAAACAATACTTTGAAAAATCTTAAACAAATTACACTGAACAAGGATGACATAGGAGATTCACATACTTCAGAAATGTACGCAGTGTAATTTCATTACAATACCGCTTGCTTGCGAGTTCACCTGTGCATAATCTACGCATGGCTGCTTCTTTTGTTCTGCTTCCTTGAGCCCCAAGTCATGCATTCTTATGGTGACTCTGCTATGATTGAACTGAATTGAATTAGATTGATGTCATCATCCTTGTTCATTGCAATTGGTTCTAAATTTTGAAAATAGTCTTATTTTTCATCCCAATTATGACAAATTCTGAAACTCTGTCCTCAGTAGAGCTAATTTATAGTTGTTCAAATGTAAAAATCTGAAAATCATCTGGAGGTCTTCTTTAAGTGGCCCTTCCTCTCAGCCGCAGTCGTTGCCTTTTTTTCCACCTGCAGTGAAAAATAAAAAATGTGTGTTCCCAAGAGAGAAGAAGAGAGGGATGTGAGAAGTTCTTCTATATTCAGTTATTGTACGTCGCACAAAGTTGGCATTTCGGCTAATACGACGTCATGGCCCCTCCTGAGCATCGATGTTCTTTGTCTCTTTTTTTGTGTGTATTCTATCATCATCTTAACACATATAGATCACCGAACATAGCTCTGCAATATCTCTATAGAACATTAACATTTATCATTGCAGTACAGCATGGATATGACGGGCTCCCCAACCCAACGCACATGCACGCACGTCATATACACCAGTTACTCAAGACGAGATACACAGAATTAAGAAGTTTCTGTGCAAGCATGTCATCTTCTTCACGACATGGTTTGATCAGATGGGTCTAATGATATCAGTATGTAATACAGAGAGAACGTTATACTTTATTTCAACTTGATATCCACCCCTTTTTTGTGTGAAGTGATATTCCAACTGCTTCAGGGACTGTATGCTTGTCAGTCAAATCAGACTTGAAATACATTTTGACCAAGAGACAACTGTACAACCATAATTATGCTGATAGAGGCCGGACAGCTTTGCCTTTTGTGCAAAGCGAGTTATTGGTAAATCATAACAAACACACACACACACACATACACAGACACACACACACACACAGACACACACATATATATATATATATATATATATATATATATATATATGTGTGTGTGTGTGTGTGTGTGTGTGTGTGTGTGACCGTGCACCTCAAAACGGACATAAAGTCGCACACACTGATTTTGCGTGAGGACTGAAAATAAGTGAAATGCGTCAACCTAGCCGAACTTGACTTTTTCCTATTTTCTGAAAGAGCTGGTCTTCTTTTACATTATGTTAAAATGTGGTATCATAAAACGGGCAGGAAAATGTGTTTTTTAGCAGTTTATCTCGAACATTTTTGGTAGAATAGTGTGATTAGGTGTGTCTTTAGAATCCCTTTTTCATTTCTGAAAAACCTTGTCCACACTCTTCACTTTCAACTCTAATAACTCTTGAAAGGATAGTGCTACTGCTTTGAAAGTTGGCATTGATTATGGACATAATGTTTTAATGAGGCATGCCTAATTTCAGTTTAATCTGATAATCCCTTCGTTGTTGTTACTCTGGTGGTTTACTTCCTGTTTTTTGTCCCATTCATCGCACAGCCAGCATGGTTTGGTAAAGATTAAGCGCTTGAATAGACACTGTACTTCAGAGCCTCTTTTCTCAGTTCACACTTTTCCTGAGTTTGTGCTTTCTTCCCAATATTTAGATAGGTTAGGAGAGTTCATTTGATTTGAGTTATACATCATTTTAAAGCTTAAAGTCTACTCTTTCAGAATATGGTCTTAACTAAAAATTCATGTCTGGCGACGTTTTGTGTGTTTTGAGGTGCAGGGTCACATATATATTATGCATACATGTTAGACTGCGAATGTTATAATTATAAGAAGAAGAATACGTCATCTGTAGATCCAACAAGTAGGTGAATAAAAACCTTCCTGTTGGATCTACATATGGCGTGTTTGAGACTCATTCTTCCCATATATATATATATATATATATATATATGCTCTGTTTTAATGCATCGAACACCTTTCTTCAATCCTCAACAAACTATACCCAACAGATGTACCCAACGGATATACCCAGGACCAACACACCCAAATGCTACAATGTTATTATATCGACCGTGCATATCATAAACACCAACATAAACAGTCAGTCCGCAGCACGTATGCTAATGAGCCGATCCGGCAAGATTTATTCAGCACTCTCGTTGACGATCTTTGCGTTCGAAAGGTGTCTCGTCGTGCGAGATTTTGCGAGACTTTGATAGGGCTATGGTTTTCACAGTGTAGCGACTTGTACATACATTCGTCATGGCTACAAGTCACAATAAATTGTTCTCCAGACTTTGATCTTTATTTTGATACTAAATTTGCGTATAACATCGGATCTTATCATGACTATATAATCAGTTGAATTTGCGTAAAGTTTACCTGCTTTTCACGGAAGATTTTGTCTTCTAAAGTTCTTGTTTGGTTCCTGACCGGATTAAGAAACTGTTGTTTCTGATTTTGGCTTTTTCGTAGAGAGGAAACTTAGATGCTCATCATATATTGAAGTCAAGGAGACGCAAGCATGATTTATACTAGTTTTTCCGTTTTGAAATGTCTGTAAAATTCACTCCTAAGCCGGAAGTATGCTCAACACAAAGTGTACAGTGGCGCGAGAGAGCTCTCTCATTGGACAGTGCTTGCGTCCAGCACTTGAACTTGGCTTGAACTACACCCGTGCCAAGAAACCGCAAGTGGCATGAAACCGTTATGTAGCAGCGTAATAACGTAATGCAAGCGCTGAATGCAAGCGCTGTCCAATGAGAGAGCTTACTCTTGAGATTGCACGGTTTCAAGCTGATCAGCACTGATATCGATGTATATTTTACTGGTTCCTGACCGGATTAAGCAACAAATTGTCAAGATATTTACATGGATACAAAGATTTGGAGATGGACTACCAAATAAAGCATTTTCATTGAGACGCAAGGTGAATTTGGTATTTTTTGAACGTCTTGAACGTGGACTGCACGAATTACTTTTTTCATCATTTTTCAAGCTCAAATTAGGCTATGATATTTTTCATTTACAATAATTTGAGTAACATGTGACGATAGTTTACATATTTTCCTTGAATTTGATACCAAATTTGTGAACATAAGGTGTAATTTTGTTGCCGAAAGCCCAAGGACAAAATCCCCTTACGCAGCTCATTACGTATGCAAGCCTAGAGCGGGCTTGCATACGAGTTGAATAAATACGAGCGAATTATCGGGTGCTGCGGACTGACTGTAAAGTCGTGTGACTTGATTTCAGTACGTCTCAAAATTGGTTCAAAGCTTCCACCTAGTCAATTTTGACTTTTTTCGTATGTTATGAAAGTGCACATATCTTTTATATATTTCTGAAAGATAGAATCATGAGCAAAAATGAAACTGTCTTTTTGGTGGTTTATTGTTTCTAAACACTCTTCATTTTGGTTAGGCCTTCTCAAATTCGGACCACGAAAAACCCTTTAAACACTCTTCACTTTCAGTTCCAATAGCTTTTGAAAGGATGGTACTTTTGCGTTGACCAGTTAGTATCACTCATGAATGGAATGCATTTAAGCAGTGGGCAAACTTTCAGTTTAGTTTAGTAGTCTCTTAATGGCGGTTGCTGTAGTATCCGTTGTTTTATTCATGGCAGAGAGCAACGCTGGATGAGATTTAACACTTGAATAGACACTCAAACTCAAAGAATCTCTTCTCAGTAAAAACTTTTCCAGAGTGGGTTTGTACAGAGGGACTTTGTACTTTTGCACTATTGCAGTGATGGGGGGCGCACCGGCCCCTCTGTATTTTTGGTTAAAACAAAAGAAATAAAAAGAAAAAAAAACATGAGGGTGCGTGCGCCCCTCCTTTAATTTTGCAAAGGCGCCCCCAGGATCCGCCCCTGCTATCGTACAGTTTTGAATTACATGTATTCGTCATTTTAACAGAGTCTGCTCTTTTAAAAATCCATGTCTGGAACTTTTATGTGGTTTTGTGATCCAGGGTCTTATAGTCCAACAAATACATAACATACGTTCGTGCAATGTGCTTTGTTTTTCCAAGATATCGGCTATAACCAGATATACGATTTGATCACGACCTCTTCGTTCTGTCGAGTTTCTCAATGTATTTTGTGATGGTGATATCATGAACTTCAGAAGGCTTGCTTAGACCTTTCGAGAAGCACGAGAATAATTAATGCTCAAATGCATTATGTTGGCATAAGCATCCAACATCAATCGCTGCAATATACACGACAATATTTAGTAAAGAATTATTTCCTAAATTCATAATTGGCTGACATTTTCTTGATTAATTTTATGTAACATTTGTTTATGCACGTTTTTGGTTGCCAGGACGTAGACAAGTTGGACCAACAGCACAGTCATTCACTTCCAAATTCGTAAGCTGTATATTGAAAGACAAACCTGTTACAGAATGAGGACAGCGTGAAAGCAGTAAAGAGACACACAGGGGGGATGAGACTGGGCTGAATATTCATCCCCTCCCCTCCCCCCTCCACTTGGACAAGGAACTTGAGTTCGTTTTCATTGACTGCCTACTACGTGAACTACGTGAAACAATTCAAGCAGAGGAGGATGTGAGAGGAGATTATCTCCTTTCCTGCAGCCTTTCAAACATTGTGTTTCGTTAGAATTTAATTTCAAAGATTTGATGCACACTTTGGGAGGACTTTGGAAAATGTTCAATGAAAGAATATAACTGAAAGCTGGTTAATCGTTTAAGTTCCAGTGCGAAAGATGCAGTAATCTAATTGTGTAAGTTACAAGGCAAAAGAAAATGCAGTCATTTAAATTGTGCAAGTTATGCATGGTTTCTCATTTCATAGTGATTAAATCATTTAAAAATCTAATTCTATGCACAGCCAGCAACCGGGATGAGCGTGCGGCAGAGTGTGTATGTCTCCTTTAACACGAGGGAGATACATTGCATTTTTAGAATGGAAATCAAACGATCTGTTACACACTTCTGTTGAAATATTGAATATTATTGTCAATCAATGTTGTAAGAAAATTGGTATTTAGAATCGTGATGCTAGCTGTCGCCATATAGTACCCGTATTGTCAATACATTCAGTCTATTAATCATGTTTGAATTTATCTGAGTCAGCTAGTTACAGATATAGTGTCAAGCGTTATTTCAATTATAACTAAGGTATAAAAATGCTTTAAAATAGACTTGGTCACAATCATGGACAACATTATCCTCCAAACAAACAAACAGAATCAAAATCCCTCTTTTCCTTTAGAATGGAATAACATTTTCCAGTCAGTTTAATAGTAAAGTTAATGAGAAATCGTGCTTAACGACTATCGTGTGGCGGGAATAAGCATGGCATTATAGTTGTATTTGTCACAACCCCCACTCACTATCGTTTATTTTGTCATTGCCGGTGAGCAATATATCTACCGCCACAAATTTAAAAGTGATGCAACAGGTAACTGATTCCTAAACTTAGCCATTCTCATTATTCCAGTGTAAGGCCTATCTAATTGATGAAAGAAAATTGATTATCTATTTGTTTCAATCAAATTGTGCACCAGATAGTTGAATTTCAATTCTAAAAATGCATATACTACACCCTCCATAGATTCAGTGCACCTTTCTTTTTCGTTGATAATTTTTCAAATATTTCGTGTAATGGTGTATCAGATCACTGAATTTCAATTACGAAAAGTGTAAAAAGCTTTCTCGTGTGGAAAGGAGATACCACACCCCCGTGCGATTTGCAGATATTCTTTCAAAAGTTACTGGCCCCAGATCGTTGAATTTCAATAAAAAAAAAAAAAAAAATCCCAAATATTCCACAAAAAATGGATATCAGACCGTTACATTTCAATTCTTTGAATGCAACAACTTAGGTGGATATCACACACACACACACACACACACACACACACACACACACACACCCACACATACACATATACACAGGCATAGAGAGAGAGCGAATACTTATTCCAGATACACAGGGTTAAGATTTCTGTACGATCATGCCATCTTTGCTTCCAAGGGTATCAGAGGTCTAGAAGCTCAACAAAGCACACGATGGAAAGAGAGAGTTTGGTTCCAAACTTTCCTTCCATTGTTTGCTTTGTGTGTGTGTGTGTGTGTGTGTGTCTCTCTCTCTCTCTCTCTCTCTCTCTTTCTCTAATCTTCTATGTTTGTGTGTGTGTGTTCACACTATCTTTGTTGTCATTTGAAACTGGTCCATTCGAACAGGCAATTCACTTGCATTATGTATAAAAGTTTTCTTTGATGTAACATTCATTCGTTCATTCATTCACACATTATTTCAATAATTTCATTTTATTTGTTCAGCAAAATCTACAGTACTACAAAACAGCAGAAGAAAGGGCTAGGACACCTTAGAAGTAACATGTGATTGTAATTAAAGTCCTTATTCTTAGAAAAAAAAACCCAATAATCTCGACTGTGATCATCACAACACAGTCAACCAAAACCCACGCCAAAACATATATATAAGACTAACTGGTGCGTACATCAGTTGAGATAGAGACAGGGAGGGTGGGGGGAACAAAACTTGTTCCCAAATTTAGTTTAACACACATTCACACATGCACATATGCACTCAGAACGAGATGAATGAAGAGCAAAAAGAAGACAAGGAGACAAGTGACAATTATATTTTGTCAGTCATCGATACCATGTCTTTTTATACACCCTTAACTGTAATCATCGAGCTTTATACGTGATAGTAGATTGGGTATTACTATATCGATAGAATTCTATTCCTTGGCGCCCTTGCCGGAACATGACATTGATACAAATAAAATAGAACAGAATAGAACGCATAAAAACAGAATGGACGAGATTATTCAACTTGTACACACCGCTTCGTAGTGCCATACCAGTAACCAGCAGTAATATCAATGTATGGGACTGAGCTAGAACTATACATTGCTGATCCTCAGCTACTCCATTCAGCATAATCTGCATATCACAAACATTCTTTCATACTCTCAGTTGTGCAGCGCTATAGATGGCAAAAAGTATGCAACCTTCTGGTGCCGACAGTAACCTACTCCAGAGCTGTTTTAGCAAGTTTTCCACCCTACAATAATGATTCTTGTAGAACCAATGACTTCAAGATCCGATATTGTTGCATTTTGCTTAAGATTTCCTTTTATTGATTGCTGATTTAATTTCTTCAGTTCTGATTTTTGATTTTCTTTCCTCTTTGTTTTCTTTTTTCCCGCTATTGTGTCCAGAAGCGCTTGTATAGCGGCTGTGAGTCATATGTCAGTTGTTCGTAATGTTGACATCCTACGCTGGCTTTGCTGTACACATAAATGGAAAATTATTAATTAATCATTCTATGAAAACATCTATTGCCTGCATAACCTCATCACTAAAAATAATGTATTGATGCGCAAGTACCTGAGTTTCGTGTGAATGGAAATACACAAAATGGGAATGATATGATTATTTTCATGCGCTGAAACAATTTTTATGATTGCATTGCTTGTTATAGCACTCTTAATTATAACATATCACTGTGTTTTATGTCCAATGCTTGTCATGCTTGATTTATACTATAGGCCTATAATGTGTCCATGAATGTTGATTAGCATCAACAGATGCAGCTAGCATCTCCAGGTTTCGTCCACAGACGTGCATCGACAGATTGCCAATTTATGGCAATTTGTTTGCAGGGGTCTAGGGCAATTACCCCCGGGCAATTAACCCGGACCCTGGCTTCCCCTGGCCTTAATCCTGATCCTAATCCTTAACCTAATCCTAACCCTAACCCAAATTTCTAACCCTAAACCTAACCCTAACCCTAATCTTTACTCTAACCTTACCACTAACCAGTATTTAGCCGGGGGGGGGGGGGGGGTAATTGCCCGGATACGAATTGCAGGCATACACAGAACATATCAGAATATACAAAGTGATATACATACACACATATACACAGAACACAGTTGTAACCTACAGTACATGACATAGATTCGTAGACCTACAAGAGATTAAAAAAAAACAATAAAGATGATATCAATACCAATCTCAGAGATACACGACATCGGAGGAAATAAAAAATATTGAAATGTACCGAGTCAAAATCGTGTAGCGTATGATATGCCTGTATGCAGGTGTGTCTTCAATTGAGTTACAACAGTTTTAAAAGATATTAGTGAATGTAGTTTGTGTCTAAATGAGCGATTAATGTATAAACGTTTTGAAGGTTATGATTGTGTGCGTGTGTATAAGCATGTGTGTGAGTGTGTTTGTGAAGGGATGTGAATGAAAGAAGATGTACTTGAGTATTTTGAATGCAGTATATATACAACATCACGCTCATTATCAGTCTCCTATCTGATTCACAGCTACAAAATTATCAAAGCACTGATAATAATTCATATCCGTATTTCAAAATAGATAATCACCAAGACCTGCAACATGCTCTGATTAAACAATTCGACTGTCTACATTTTCTCAAAGTTGGCGTTGTTCAGATTAATAGAGAGTGAAAAAATGAGCAATATCTTGAAGAAAAATTGTGCATTAGATTCATAGTATCTATGGACGTGAAGTTAAAGAGTTCTCACTGGGATTATTGTTTGGAGTATGTGAGGAAAATGCTAAATTGGAAAGATAAATATAGAAAATATCTTTCACCACAACCAACTTTACAGTGAAACAACACGACTCTTTGAGAGAAAATCCAAGCCACACACACACACACACACACACACACACAAGAAAAAATATATTTTTGGGAAAGTTCGTGTCCATATGCCAAAGCAAAAGAAAAATTGGACAGATGCAGTTGTAATTGTATATTCCTGTGTTTGCATCTGTTTTTTTTTTTTAGTTGATTTTTTGAGTGTTTTTTGTGTACGGCCACTGCGTGTAGTCATGAAGTATTTAGATCATTAAAATGCGATCATAACTGTGTCAAGTCCATTAAATGAAATACTGCGTACAAAGCGTATGCGAAAATATAATGCCCCAAAACCTTGTTTTTTCCACAGCTGATCGTTTTTTCCGCTAAACAAAGCCATATTACAAAGGCGAGTTGTCCCTGATAGTGCATCTTGTGTTTTTGTTTGTATTCTTGTAGTGATTGTATTCAAATTGCCCTAAAAGCGCCACAAGATGCCTCTGTGCTGAAATCAAGGTCAACTTTGCCCAGGGAGATCACACCTCCCTGCTCTGTCATTTTCCTGATCAACTATAATCACTGTACTTGAACAATTTGACAAAATTGGTGAAATACCCATCCCAGAAGGTTTAGCTTATCATTATGCTCCATTGCTTGAAATGTCTTGCATTACAAGCCCCTTTTAACACTTTCTTCCTCTTTTATCTATCTTTGCGTAGAGTTGCTCGACAGGCCAATTTGCGGTGGCGCCGTTTATGACGTTTGTGGCGCCCTGGTGAGAGACAACTGATTCCTTTTCATTTAAACGCCTTTTGTTCTGGTCATCTAATTTAGCATACAATTCCTCGGAGCTACTGTCTATGAGATTTGAAGTTACTGCCGTATCTTTGTCGTTGTATGTAGGACCTCCTCTCGCATGAGATTCAAGCCCTGGATAACAGGGTAAAAAGCCTGGGCGAGGATTCAACAGGCTGTAGTCATCCGAGTCGAATGCTGACGGAGATCGTGGTGCTTGGCTAATGGTGATGTCAGCAGCCTCACTTGAGTCCAACTGGTAGTAAAAGAGTTCCCCGAGGTTCCCCAGAGGTTGGTGATTAGTGCAGAGAGGGGACATAGTGGGGTTTCTCAACGATTCTTCCTCTGCCATATTATTGTCAGGAATTGGGTTAGCCGATGTGACCATAGGCAATTTTCTTCCCTCGTATGCTACGCTTGCGGCACCGGTAATGTCATAATCACTTCCGCCGTCAGTAGTGTTCCAGTCAAGGGTTCCCACAGGTCCTCGTTGTGGGTGGAATTTAAGAGACGTTTCTTCACCTTCGATGTCAGCATCCCAAGTACAGCTAGTATTCTCAGCCCATTTAATCTTCTGCGATATCATGGCACTATGGCCAACGACAGGATCCCGTGCACTATCAAGAGTATTGTAGACAGTCGGGTCAAACAAACGAACCTGTTTGGCCACAGTACCCCTGCCAAAACCACTGGGAACCACGTTGTGGTATTTGTATTCCTCGACTCCTCTCCGTGGCTCTGGATCTCATGTTCCCGGCGGACGATACGCGCCGCAATGCCCACCACTGTCCACCAGATTGGGGCGCTCTGACATTACTGGAACCTTTGCATCACATCTGCGTACCTCTTCAGCATCCTGGTAGACATGTAACGATAGATGTGGATCACTTGCAGGTTCTTCGAGGATAGCAGGAATCGGAGGGACAGTTCTTCCTGGGCTGTTGACCCAAGTACGCATTGGGTAATCCAAATTGGCAGAGGGAGTACCAGGGACTGGAGGTTGAACGTTATCGTTATTCATGTCACCATCTGTCTGATTTCGATGTGATGAAGGTTTGTATCTGAAGCAAGTAAGACAAAACACCTTTGCTTATGAGTTCTAAATATTTATGTTTAATAAACATTTTAAACTGAATTCTATAACATATACACAACTAGAAATGTCACTATGGCGACTGGTATGCCTCTGCCATAATGCATGATTCTCCTAATAGGTCTATAGTAGATGTGGACAATGTGTGATTACATTTTTACAAAATTGGCAAAATATCAAAATTACATGTTTGTCACAAATGTGTTGAGTATTCACCTTCCTTGACCTATGTTTAATTGGATGAATAGGAGAGCATGAATTGTAGAGTTTATGCATTGAATAATTTTCAAGGTATGGAGAAAAAGTGCACTTTCTGTATTGAACAGTAAATTGTTACCATTTTCATCTGGCCTTTGATCCTAATAAGATTATTCATAAGAGAATCAGTGTCAGGCAGAACATACATACATGCAGATATGTACTAAGTTTCAAGATAACTTGAGCCACTTCCGAGATATTATGGAGAAAGAAGTAAGTTCAGCACTTTCGCTTGATCTTTGACCTTTTGAGCTTTGATCTTGTTGGCAAAAAAAAAAAGAGAGTCTCTATTGGGTTATACACGCATACACCAAGTTAAAAAAATAATCCTGCTGGCATTGCATGAATATAAGGGAAATAGTAACATTTTGAAGTATTGCCCTTGACCTTTGACCCCTGACCTTTGACCCCATGAACCCCAAATTCCCTAGATAACCATTGCTAGTCAATACATTCAAGATACGGAGAAAAAAGTGAAATTTTAACATTGTTACTTAACCTTTGGACCTTTGACCTCATGACCCCAAACTTTCACCAGAGAACTTTTAAGTGGGTAATACATGTTTACACTAAGTGTCAAGAAAAAATCTTCAGGCATTGCATAGATATGGGGGAAATAGGGAAATTTTAAGCATTTGACCTTGACTTTTTGGACTTTGACCTTTAGCATGTGCACCCAAAAGTTGATAGGCGCAACGTCACCCCCTAATACACATACATGCTAAGTTTCATTAGGATACCTCAAAAGGTTTTTTAGTTACGCTATTCACAAAATTCATTACGGACGGACGGAAGGACGGACGGTCGGAAGGACAGACGGACGGAAGGACGGACGGACGGACGGACGGACGGAAGGACAACCCGATAACATAATGCCTCCGGCACCACTTCGTGGTGCCGGAGGCACATTAAAGGGTACATTAAAAGCAAAACCCAGTTTCTGTAGGCTGAATTCATCAAGTGCATAGAAACTGATAGATAAAAGTAAAATAATCCGCAAAACTTTCAATCTATTTATATTTCCTGAAGTGTAATATCCTTCTAATCCGCAAATCACAATATCTTCAAGAAGTATAACATTTCAACTGTATAAGCAAATGTCTAGCGTGACAAATATGTATATATATATATATATATATATATCTATTACATCATTTCATACTCGATCACTAGGAATTCTATGGAGAAATCAAACTCTCAAAGTTGATGTCTTTGTATTGGTTTTGACTTTCGTAAATCCAAATTTCCAATGCCGAGATTCGATGAAACATAAAAATTCATCAGCCACTTCTCTTACTTTCAGTTTAATTTCTGTAATCAAACTAAACATGACAAAGTGATTTTCCTAGTAGGCCTAGTGCGTACTTACCCCAAACTGTAACTGTGTATGTGTGTCTTTTTTCTTTAGGTTGATGGCAAAGCAAGGTATATACATTACATACTTACATGACTTTGGAACAAAATGTACAATATGGTGCAAATTTGGTTCAAGGATCAATAAATCTGTCTAATGTGTTATTCATTGTACAGCATTGTTGACTATGCAATGGACCAGAAAATAATGCGTGAGTCTGTGTATCTCTCCTTTTTTATTGTTCTTTTTTTTGCGTAAATTGCTGAATAGACATTCTTCTAATAAGCATATAAACAAACCCGTGTCTTATTTATTTCGTATTTGAATATAATCTCAACAGAATATTTTGTCTTTTATTGGCCAGTGTGCCGTTTCATGGTTTCACCATGTATAGGTAAATAACAGAGTTGTTTTAGTTCCATTTAAATCTCAATCACTCGACCTCAAATGTACTGTATCTCTGTCCTTAAGCACTTGTTAAGGTTCTCTGCCATATCTGATACACAGAATATCCAGAGCTGAAAATGGTTGAAACGAAAGTGCTGGGCAGAAAAACGTTGTGATCTAGCTTATCTCTTTCCATTCCCATTCTTAATCAACTTGTACTATAATAATGCATATTATATGCATATGTTCTAAAAATACAATTGTGTTTTCTTCATTTGTTATTCATTCTAACAATGTACTTTATCAAATCACGTTGGGTTTTTTTTTTCAACTATTACAAACATGTTCTGCTTATACATTGTGTATAATTTCTCTGTTTTATTAATGGAAATGAAAATGAATTTGACTCTTGAATCTTTGTTACCGTTTAGAGTATTAGTTCCACTTATGATCTTATAATACCAGTATTCATCTCATTAACTGGCTTTGACGGCATTTTCCCCGTCTGTAAAATGCTCGTAGGGACTCCATAATATAACCTGATTTTAAACTTACTTCTTTCTCCGATGCAGGTACCAGGCCGTGATGACGAGGAGAAGCAGCATGATAAAAGCCACAAATGACACTGCCAGTGAAATCAGCAGAAATTTACCCTTTGGCGAAGGAGTAGTGACTGTGCGTAAAGTGGAATTGGTGAATAAACGGCAGAGTTAATAACCACAAAAATAACGTAGTTTCACTTCCACACACTGTGATAGCTCTTCCACGAAATAAAGCAGCACATGTCTCTGTTATTCATTTTTTTTAGCAATCTTTGTTTTTTCCTCTATCTATCTATCTATCCGTCTATCTCCCTGTGGACAGAACTAATTACATGTTTATAATAATGTTGATTGTTTTGAACATTAAACGATACATTCTACCTGTCATGGCCATACGCAGCGTGGGGGAGGTAGAAGGGGCAGCTGCCTCCCCCCCCCTCCCCCATTTTAAAACTCCCTTTGGGTTTTTTTTTTTCCGACTCGGATATTTCAAGTTATTTGGTTATTAAATGAACAAATCAAACAACAATTAAAGAATTGAGTTCTCTTTTCTTATATTTGTTCATTATATTTCTGTTTATCATATTAGTATGAGGATATGTATGGCATTATCGCTCACTGGCGTTTATTTTGTAAATTTTTGCAAATGAGCGCTATCCACCTTCACACCGTAAACACCGAAAGTGTGCACCAGAACGTTACATTAAAATCCTAAACCGCAAAACCTCCCTCGTGTAGGAGGGGGAAACCCCCGCCCCCTCGCACACTATTCCCTCGCTCCACTCCCTACATGTAGCCCCCAACATTGAACATAATCTAGCACTCTTGAAGAGAATAATGCGCATGGCTATGTAACCGCTGTATTCGACAGCTGGCTATTCACTGGTCCTGTTGATAGGGTCCTTAAATTTTAATCGCTAGGATAAGTTCTTCAGTACTTATTGTTTGCAGTTAGCTTTACAAAGATCATTGGTCACTAACATCTTTAGGTGTCAGGTTCTAGGCCATGCACTTTTTCTTATTGTCAATAATTCTTTATGGAGACCATGATTCGCAGGTAAAATGGTTGCGTACTAAAAACATTTCATTGCCTTGTTGGTGGTGACGTAATTGAAATAACAACTGAATATCAACAACCCGAAAACATTTCTTACCAAACATAATGGCGCAAACGATTCACAACGACAGACGCTACTAAGACACTAATCCACATCTGAGTGATATTGTACACACTTTTTTCTCTGATGCAATATCTAAGCGTCAGTGTTATCATATCAATCAATTACAATCAAATATGTCTATAGCGGCCACCCGACGAGGAGAAAAGGAATGGCCGTTTTTAGACAGGTATAGCTGCCGTGATAATGTGTACCGCATACTTAGGCTGTGCAAGCGCACATGTAAAAATCCATGCATAGGACTAGGCCTACAAGTCTCACTGTAAGTATGCATGTGTTTCAAACATTGAACAATGCAGCTGATTGCGTTCTTCCACACTAGCTTGCATGCAGCAGGCAAGCACTGGACGACGGCATTACTCTGCCTAAATGGTGGGTGATTGCAGAAGTGGTTATCACTGACCTGTTCGCCTTGCACAGGGCCTGTGGCCGCGACACCTGAAATTCTACAGTAGGATATGAAGTTCGTGGCCGTTGGCCACTTGACAGCTATGCGGAGGGTATTTAATATGACGTTTTTTTCGCAGTGGAGGGGGATTTTTTCAGTAGCCATGGACGACAGGTGGCCGCTATATACAGTTGGCCGTAAAGGTTAGTTTGACTATACTTTCGACTGCATGGCATGAAGGGATTGATGTATTCCAAACTGGTGGATAACCGTATACAGATGGCGGTACACACAGCAAGGTAGCACTACCACTGAGGACGTAACCTCTGTCACACTCCAGGGTTACTGTGGAGTTAAGCCGCGAAGTGGTTGAATCCCATTTTCCATGTGTTACATTACCGGGGTAATGGCATTCCTGCTCCTTATCTATAAAGGAAAAAAATAATCGCAGGAGTAATGGAGATTGTCAGGTTTGCAAAAACGAAAAAGTGTTACGCTTTATACTGTTAAGATTGACTGTCCAAT
This sequence comes from Diadema setosum, assembly GCF_964275005.1. Lineage (NCBI taxonomy): Eukaryota > Metazoa > Echinodermata > Echinoidea > Diadematoida > Diadematidae > Diadema > Diadema setosum. Next base: position 4,031,639 of record NC_092688.1, read on the forward strand.
CTTAAAAAGAGGATATCTAAACACTGAAATGGAAGAGTAGCCTACTTAAATCTTTCGTTTTATCGATGTGCATTTTTTTTTTTTTTTTTTTTTTTGCAGTTGTTGGTACATGTTTCCATGAATTAAGAGTTTTACTGAACAGAACTGAACTTTTACAGATTTGATAACAGTGTTAAAAACTTAGTTGTGATTCAGGTGACCAAGCTCATCCAACTGTCCAATGGCAATCGAAACCCCTCTTTAGTGACCTGTGTTCGAAAATTTTCGGCAGTGCTTTCGAATTATTTTTAAAGCCTATTCCTAACAAGGTTTATGTGACTTGTACATATTATGTAACACCAAAATATTTTTAAAAGACGGGACAGGTACCCTCGATGTTAGTCTTGATTATCTGGCAAGACGGGACTGATGTATTCCAGACAGGTAGATTGTTGTCTCTTGATGCCACACATTGCAATGTGGCACTGCCATTGATTTTGGTTTGGTTTGGTTTTATTTCCCGTCATAAAAAGCATACAATGAAATAACTTTACAAAATATACAGAGTTTACAGAAATGCAATGTTATACAAACTATACAAAAAAAAATAACATCATTAAGCAGTACGAGTGTGAGTTTACAAACAGAGAACCTAAGCAACAATAACAAAGACAAAGTGATAGATGAGATGGTGGAAAACGGCTGGAAAACCCATATTCAGCGACACTGTTGTACAGTCACTGGTCTTCCATGGGGACCAGAAGAAGAAGAAAAAGAAGAAGAAGAAGAAGAAGAAGAAGAAGAAGAAGAAAAAGAAGAAGAAAAAAAATATAGAAAAAAGAGGGAGGAAAGGGGTAATATCGTCTTGTAATAACAATAATGATATTCAATATTATCTTCTTATTCAAATTAAAAATCGATATACAGAATCTTTGAATTGTTCATATAATAAACACCATTGAGTCTTAATATTCAGTCTAATTGTTTAACAATAATCGCTTAAATGTTACAATTGTTGGGCAGTTACGAATACAAATGGGAAGACTATTATGCAACTTTATACCTCTATAAAAAAATGTGCGTTTACAACTATTTGTTCGAGGTTTTGGTAAAGGAAGATTATTGTATCGAAAATGATAGGGTTTATCAACATATGATATATTTTCTTGCAAATAACTGGGTGTTAAATTGTTCAAAACTTTAAACATCATAATTTGAACGTGACGAATTTGACGAAATTTCAGAATTTCCCACTGTAATATTTCATGCATGGATGATACGGAAAAATGAGATTGTGGCTTAATCTTTAAAATGATTCTTCCTGCTCTATTTTGAAGCTTTTGTATTTGATCAAGAAGTTGCCCACGTGATGATTGAAATATAATATCTGCATAATCTAGATGAGGTAAAATAACCGTTCGATATATCAAATTTAAATATTTTCTACTGATAAATTGTCGTAAACGACGAAGAAATGAAATCATGCGACCCACCTTTTGACACAAATGATCAATATGAACATCCCATTTGAGTTCAGCATCGATATAAAGGCCCAAATATTTCACACTCTGTACTTGATTTATCACATGGCCTTTTATGCTAAGATCCAATCTATTATACCTTTTAATCATATGACGGTTCCCAATGAGCATACTCACAGTTTTTTCATAATTGATTTTAAGTTTATTTTTGGAAATCCACTTGTCGAGTTTCAGAAGCTCATATCGCAAAATTGATTGTACTATACGCGGGTCTTTATGAGAAACATATAAAACTGTGTCGTCCGCATACAAATGTACGCTACATAAGTCAAATACAGAAGGTAAATCATTGATAAATATAATGAATAGCAAGGGACCTAAGATAGATCCTTGAGGCACCCCCAGCCCAATGGGTAATTCTTCAGAAAAACAATTCCCTATACTAGTAACGATCCTCCGATCCGAGAGATAGCTTTCAAACCATTTAAGCGAGGTGCTACTGATCCCGATTCTATGCATTGTATTGAGAAGGCATTTCACATTGACCAGGTCGAAAGCCTTTTGAAGGTCGACAAATACGGCACCTGTATACATTCCTTCATCCATGGCTTTTAACCACGTATCCGTGACCTTAATCAGTGCTGTGGAAGTAGAATGATTCGGACGAAAACCCGATTGTTCTATTGTGAGTATATTATTCTGATTCAAATGCTGAATCAACTGTTTTTGTATGACTCTCTCAAGGATTTTGGATAAACATGACAATATAGAAATTGGTCGGTAATTATTTGGAATCGATCTGTCACCCTTTTTATGTAAAGGAATAATTTTACCAACCTTCCATTTCTTGGGAACTATACCAAGGGTTATGGATTTATTAATCAAAAATGTTATAGGTTTAACAATTTCATTCTGAGAAATTTTCAAAATATGTACAGATATACCATCTAAACCTTCAGATTTCTTATCTTTTAATAAATGTATTTCTTTTAAAATATCTTCTTCGCTAACAGTACACAGTTTGAAAAGATTTTTAACACAGGTATCAGTAATTGAATTACAATTTTCAGGCTCATTCTCAGATGAATCAGAGATCAGTCCAGTCGCAACATTAGCGAAATGGTGGTTAAACTGATTTGCCATGCTCTGGCACTGACTGGGTGGAGGCTGGGAATTGGAACCTTCCTTTGGTAATAATGAAGCCAGTATTTTCCAAGACTTGCTGGCGTTTTGTTCCTTGGTTAAATGTTCAGTATAATAGCTTCTTTTCGATTTTTTAATCAAGGAGGTTACTTTGTTTTTCAGGACACGGTACATTTTCCAGTCGTTTTCGTTTTGGGACTTGATAGCTTTTCTTTTGGCTAAGTCTCTTTTTTTCATGAGACCAAAAATCGAATCATTAAGCCATGGGGATTTATTTGCACGCACCCTCTTAGTTTTAAGAGGCATATGCTTGTTAACAACGTGAAACAAAAGCTTTTCGAAATTTGTAGTAGCTTGATCGATGTCTTTCTCCTCCTCAACCTCAATCCAATTCATTTGAGATAGATCAGACATGAACATTTCAATGTCAACACCTTTCGATTTTCTGTAAGTGATATAATTTACGCCTGACTGAGTTTGATGGGCTTTCCATACAAGGTAGCTCATTGAGTGGTCGCTTACACCATTGTGTATAACACCAGAAGACTTTATCATTTCAATACTGTTCGTTAACATATGATCGATAAGCGATGCAGATTCATTAGTGATTCGGGTACATTCAGTAGTGTTAACAAAATTCAGAGAGTATATATCATTTATCCGTATATATCGTTTAGTAGTACAATCACTAGCCTTCCTTTGAATGTCAAGATTTATATCGCCCATGATAATGAGGTGACACTCAAGACTTTCTGTAAATTCCAAAAAACGTTCATATTGGTCAAGAAGATCACTTTTAGAGTTAGGAGGCCGATACCAGTTGACAATCACAATAGGTTTTGACTGTCATTACAAATGTCTGTATCAGAAAATGGTAGATGTTGCATAATGCACCGAGGACATTCCCAGCCAATAAACTGATGAGATATATCATTGTACAAATTTATTGGTACTTTACTACAAGAAATATGAACCCATTGATCACATGATGTGCATAGAAGACCTTTTTGATTTGCTTTTACAGCAAGATTACATAAGACACAAGGATATTGTGTAACCATATTGGCCAGTTCAAATTAAGACGAGTGTGGATAAAAAAGGCAAAAAAAAAAATAGAAAAAAGAAAAGAAATATCAAAGAAACTACTTAATTGACATAAAAATTGCACAAATTGAAGTTTTAAATAATGCGCGTGATACAAACTTGAAAATCACATATTCCGTGAAGTGTCGATAGGATATATAAATGAAGTTATCTGACTCATATAAGCAATACATCAAAATAATACAGCCGCATAACTGGTGAATGCATGCGTCTTGAACTGCGGCCATTATCTAAAACAACTTATCTATCACAAGAAATTTGACGCAGCATATCATGACATGAAAACTTGAGAAAGACTACGAAGTAGCACTGAACGAATGGCTGTGACACTGGTAAAAACAGGAGAAAGCAGGGAAATGGCTCTGCACAGGTCAAGACATAATAGAACATTGGAACTACAGACAGGTCAAGACCTACCAAAAGATGCCAAGAAGATATAAAGCAGCCACGATTGCATAAAACTGGTCAAGGCATACTACAAGACGCAGGTCATTAGGACCCCACTGTAAGCAGGCCAAAACATTGTAACAACTGGATTATAGACTTTAGTAGAGAGGTAGATGCTATTCATGTGTAGAACACACATACAAAAGAAACGCCAAAATGCTTGCCATACAAATGGACGCTCAAGCCCTCTAGGCTAATTAAGCTCAATATGGTAATTGCATTGGAGGACATGGTTGTACAAGAGTGGCATTTGACAGATTACAAAAGAAGACCATCTGGTCTTGGGCAAGCAAGATTTTAACAATACGGCACCAGCTCTATACAAACATGATAGGGAGACGTTTCCTTTCAGCCATTGTTAGGAGTTCTTAACTTTTTGAGGTCGGTTTTGGACACGAAGGTAAGACGTCGGTCGTCTTGCGTACGTACATGAATTCGGCCATCTTGTGTCCAAATGTGTTTCACTACTTGTTTGAAGTTTGATTTGATTTCCCAGAAGAGGTCCCCTCTCATCTTCGTCAAGCTCTCCTGAATGAAAATCGGGACTCCATCCATATTCCTCAGCTTCTTCCGCGACTGATATATACGATCACGCACTGCATAATTCGTGAATTTCACAATGATTCCTCTTACTTTCCCCTTCTTGGCTCCTAGTCTGTGGGATTGATGACGTAACTATCATCGCAGGTGAGAGTTAAAGAAGATCTCAGTGACGTAATGACGGAGTTCCATTCTCCATTAGACACGTTACCAGGATGATCACATAATACCACTTGATCTTCTATGTATGAAGCAAAAGCAGAAGGAAAGAGAGGAAAGGAAAGATGTGAAGTTAGATTACAAATACAAGAACAAACTTTTGTACAATTACAACTCATAGTGCTTATAAAGTTTACATACGTCCTTCCAGGTTTGTGCTCCTGTGCATCATTACTAATTTTCGGCCATAATCATTTGCAAGGCAAATCGTATAAACAACTACTTTAAATCATACTATTTTTTTGCATGATATGTTATGTACACGTAATACTTTGTTGAAAATAAAAACCAATTAAAGGAGACCTCCGGATGATTTTCAGATTTTTACATTTGAACAACTATAAATTAGTTATACTGAGGACAGAGTTTCAGAATTTGTGATAATTAGGATGAAGAATAAGAATGTTTTCAAAATTTAGAACAAATTGCAATGAACAAGGATGGTGACATGGCAGAGTCACTATAAGAATGCATGAGCTGGGACTCAAGAAAGTAGAACAAAAGAAGAAGGCATGCATAGATTATACACAGGTGAACTCGCAAGCAAGCGGAATTGTAATGGAATTACACTGCTACATTTCTGAAATATGTGAACCTCCTATGTCCTCATCCTCGTTCAGTGTAATTTGTTTAAGGTTTTCCTAAGTATTGATTCTCTGCTCAAGAGCCACAATAAATTTCACAAATCTATACATGGAGTTGTCAATTTATGAAGTACATGATGTGAAATTATGAAGATCGTCTGGAATGTCCCTTGAAATGAAAGAAAAGGAAGCAAAGTCTATGGGGTGGGAATTTCTGTCTGTCATAAAATTTTATTCACCGCTCCGTGCAGCAACAAATCATAAACTGTCAAAAGTTCACCTGCTTATAGCGACCACACTAGTCTCACCACTCTACCCCTCTAGATGGAAACGTATAGTTGAGAATCCTTGCATTACCAATGGCGACTACCTGCCAGACCACATCCAATAGTTATATTTCATCCCTTCGCTTTTTCGGCATCTCGGGCAGTATATATATATATATATATATATATATATATATATACAGCAAAAAAAGTAAGTTCCCCCCTAACAATTTTGGATATATCTTAAAAAGTATTTTACGGATTTCCATAATTCAAACGGGAATGGATAGGGAATTTCATTACTCATAACAAGAATGGCGTAACAATGCCACCAGATATCATTATTCGTGTAAAAAACGCATTTCATGTCAAAATGCATGGGGAAAAAAAGTTGCACTTCAGGCTATAAACATGTTGTATACATTTCCTATGTAAGTTAGCAAATGACCTTTTTAAATTGTGTAATTCTCAGGAATTTCTTCAGGTACAATGTGTTTCCCTATTAAACAGATGTTATGCTTACTTTTTAAACAATAGGCCTTTTCAACATAAAAATGTTGGTAGAAGCCATGTGATTTGTAATTCTAATTTGGGTTGATCACATTAACATGCCTATGGCCATTTTGCATCATGCGCTCAAGTTGTAGATCAGTTTGTTGGGGGAAATGGCATCGAACGTATGGAGTGGCCTGCAAGATCCCCCGACTGTAATCGAGCAGAGAATCTTTGGGATATCATTAAGCGAAAAGCGAGCAAGAAGGTGAAAGATGGCACTTCACTGCAAGAATTTCAGCACATCTTGCAGAGAGCATGGGCCAACATCGGGCAGCGCCAAGTACAAACTTTAGTTAACAGTACGAGGAAGAGATGCGGATTTGAAGCGGATGGTAATAGACATATCATTTATCAAATACTTCACTATATGCTCATGAAAAGAAAGAGTTAGAGAAATATGCAATAAGCCATGCTTAAATGCTCAGAATCATGAGTGATTGTTTGAACATTTTTGTAAAAGCCATTGCAAATCACTAAAGTGCAACTTTTGTTTCCATGCATTTTGACCTAAAATGCAATTTTTCACACCATTAATTATATATTGTGGCAATGATTTACCACTCATGTTATGAGTAATAAAATTCCTTATCCATTTCCGTTTTAATTACGAAAATCGGTTAAATACTTTTTGAGATATATCCAAAAATGCTAATGGGGATCTAACTTTTTTTGTTGAGTATATATATATATATATATATATATATATATATTATATACATGTATGACGAAGAATCAAGAAATAAACAAGTAATGCATTATTTCGCCAGTTATAAGAAAGAATGAGTTTATTGATTCATTAATAAACTCATTCTTTCTTTTATATTACTGGTTTATTTCTTGATTCTTCGTTATATTGGAGCCAATACGTGAATTTGCAACATGTTTGTATATACATGTATTTCATACATATATAGGCCTATGTATAATATATTACATATGTATATATATAAACCCTCGATGCCGGGAACTGCCCATGAAAAATGCTCGTGACTACACTCCAACTTGCCAAACGCTGAAGAATCACTATCCAGGTTTTAAATATATTAAAATAGATAAATAGTTTTCCTTGGTACTGATTCATCATACATGTCTGTATGATGTCGTTAGATTCAGTTTGTCCCAACCTATTGACTACTTTGTAAAAATCCCTTTTTGTGCATATACTTTAATAGAATTGGCCTTCGACGACACCAGAACTGATCTGAATAAGGGTTAACTCTACGACATTTCTGCCCTTTGAGCCGGTATGTGAACTACTCCTTTATGGTCGAAACTAGCTTGAAAATCCAGTTTACTCAATGACTACATACGTATTAGAGGGGCAGAAGAGTTCAGGAAAAGGAAATTGATTCAGTATGAAGAAAACAAGCAGAGATCTTACCGTCAACCGCTCGGCAAGATGGCACCGATGAGTTCCAAACAGGGAAGTACGTCGACCGTCCAGGTAGTTCCACACATTGGAGTGTGGCGTTACCATTGATGACGTAACCTTCCTCGCAAGTGAGTGTTACTATGGAACCAAACCACGTGACGTTAGAATCCCATGTCCCGTTTGTGACAATGTCAAGTTCCTCGCAAAAGCCATGTGACACTACAAACAAAGATAAGCATTTATAAAGTTTACGTGACTTTGTTGTCACAAAAGTAGCAAATACGCTGCTTCATGCATTAATGGCTCAAACTTGCTTTAGCGGAGTATCCCAAGAGCACAGCATACGAAACCAAAATATTCAATGTTATATAGCAGAATCTGATGTGATTTATCTTTCATTGTACATTTCAAATACCAATGTATACACCTTGTATCTGTGAATAACAGCAATATCATAATGTCATCATTTAGTTCAGATTACTTCCATACCAAAAGTTGACACAAGTTCATTTCAATATCATTTGAAGCCAATGAGATTGCAAAACCCTGATGAGCTAATACCAAATCACTGAAACTGAAAACAACAATTGACAATAATCCTGATAAGTAGTACGCGGAATTGCATTTGAAGAAATATGACGAACGACACAAACTCTTCGTGGATTCCTACATCGATAATCTTCGGATGAATTAAGTAAAACAATTTCTGCGTTTCAGTTGATATGCTATTCTTTTCCAAATAAAGAAATTTACATCATAAGTACTCTCAGGTGCACATCAGAACAATTCAGGAAAGAAAATAAGCCAGTGTACAAATTTATTTCCTCAGAGTGTCCCTGAGACGGACATTCGGCGTTTTTCGAATAGCACTTCGTCACACTCTTTGAATCTATCAAACGAAAGATGGATATGAAGATTTTCATTAACATCTTTACAATCCAGCTCACACGTCCTCATGCAGTTAACACAAAAGCGCTACATGTATTCATTTCTTGGAATAACGAGTGAGTGTGTTTGGGAATTTTTTTTCTTAAACGTTTTGGTACGTTTTCTCAGGGGAACATTATACAATGTATGTCAATCCATAATATTGCTGCCTCATATATATATATATATATATATAAGAGAGAGGGGAGGGGAGGCGGAGAGGGAGCTGTAATATTGTATGGACTACTGTAAACACTTTAAGAACGCCATTTAGTGTAATTGTAAAAAAAAAATTGTCTGCATCGATATGAAATCACAAGCAGCATCGTACAATCAAATGAATCGCACTTCTGACGTCCTGCAAATACAACTGTATCACATTCAGATATTACATTAGATTATCAAACACAAGAGGAAACAAATTCACCCACCCCGAGGACAACTTTTAAACTTCATCCACTTTGTTGCGTTGAAATAAGAAGGAAGACTTTGGCTAGAAATCTTCTCAAATGTTGGGAAACCATACTCTTTGCAGATCGAATCAGCGATCTTTGAGGTAAATCCCTCCACGCAAACAAAGGTGTCCTTTGCTGATCCCGAAACAGCGAACCCTTCCAGTGGTGAACGAACCCCGATCAGCTTTACAGAGGGATGGTCTTGTACACCGCAGAGTGGAAATATTTCATAGCAAAGAGGTTCGTTTTCTTGTTAACATATTTACAATCTTGTGCTATAACGATGAATTTAATCAACTATGACTCCACGGTAAGCCGTTACTGCGGCAGTCATTATATTTCAATGTTGTGCATTATTTCTTTAGAATTATAATTTACAAGATTCAATTTGAATCCTATATAACGTTATCTGTATCATTTAATGTAAATCATTATGAAATCCTATCATGATTTCGCCATGATGAACTTTTGTCTTTTAGTCACATTCTTTTTTAAGATAGTAGACTCGAATCATTGTTATGATTCTTTAAACTCTCCATTTAGTGAATAGAGTGATGCTGGGTTAAATGCGCTTTTTGAGTGGGTTCTGGTCATGATAAAAAAATAAAATATAAAAACTCAGTATTGTTAGAATTCAATAAAAAGCATAGGAGGCCAGGTAATAAAATAAATGCCTACATGCATGCCCGTTCAAGAATGCATAGAACATAATAGACATTCTGGCACCAGCAAGAAAATTATGGCGATGAATACAGCTAAAGATACTATTGCATTCATTGATAACGTCTTGCACCTTGAAAAAAATAATTACCTTCCAAACATGAAGCGTTTGCCTTCACCATCACTGGGTATATATATTGTCGGATCTGATGTATATATTCCCAGTGTCAGCTTGTTGCCGAGGGAGATGATGGGCGGAGATTTCTGGGAACCCAAAAGTACAACCTCGTGTTTTATGGTCGATATCTTATCCGCTGCGGTTAGTTCCACAAGCGGATTGTTAACCGATTGCAGCCATATTATGATCCTCTGCTCATTTGCTGATCGTATCTCCCACCTGTCGGCAATTGCACTAACTTCGTTGTCTGCCCGGATCACGAAGGTAAGGGACCCCTTCGAACAGTCGATAGTGTGAGCTGCAGTCAAAAGCAAAGTACATGATGCATCCTTTGATATCTATCAATAAATCTTTATGATTATTTTCACTGAAAACTGTAAACTAGAGGTCATTTTCGGTAATGCAGCACATCGCATCAAATATAGGGTTTTCGTTCAGCCAACAGTTCATACAGTTTTGTGAAATAACCTGGCATCTATTTGGCAATATGAATTGTGTGATCAGCTCTACATAATTTATACAGGTATAGTTTCTACTCGTATGTATGTATGAACTCTAGATTTGCTAATTACCCATTATGTCTCAAGTCTAATTTCTCCATCACATCAGCTACCAAGTATGATATTTAATAATAATAATAATAATACAATATATTTATAAGGCGCTTAATACCGATATTTCTAAGCGCACAGTTTACCGGAAAATTAATATCTATACCAGAATAATACAAAAATACCAAAATACAAGTACAAACATACCAAAAAGAAAAAAAAAATAGATACAGTGTATAATTACGATAAATAATGAAAATCAAAACCAGTGTGCACCTCCATTGACCATTCTGCAAGTTTCCCCCGTCAAATCAATGTCATTGGCTTGCAACCAATTAGTTCCATGTTGGTTCTTGGGAAGACTCTGAAGAAAGTTCTCCTATATATAGGTGCTAACTGCTGATAACGGAAAGAAATTCTTCAATAACAATCGGAGTCTAAGATGTGACTAAAGGAAAAAGTTGTTTAGAAAACAAAGTGAATCTGAGGGATACTTACGAATCAACACCGATGAGCTTGGAAGGGGTAGACAGAGCATGGACATTAAAAACATCCACTTGCTTAATCGAAAAGCCATAACTTCGTATGTTGTGTTGTCGTCTATGCCAGACTTCACCAAGGGAATCACCAAAGCAAATCTTCTTAACCACAAATTACGATCGTAAGCAAAAACCCACGAGATAGAATGACGCACCTTGTCGCGGTGAATGAAGCTCTAATATGTATTACTATGTTCACGTTTTCGATAAATCGGACTGTCATAGTATGATATCGGTCGCTCCCTTCCTTGCGCATGACGATGCGCATTGACATGTGCTCTTTTCTGCATTACGTCATGTGGCATGATTTATTATGATAGCCAATCGTCGTTGCTCTTCATAGGGCATATATGTATAAAAATGAATACAGAGGTAATTGATGTATGTATACACTGAGAGACTATAATAGAAGTAATTTTCGGTAATACAGCACAGCGCATCAGATGGATGGCTTTGGTTCAGACAACACTTCATTCATTTTTACAAAATAACCTGACATCATTTTGACAATATGAATTGCTTATATTAGTTGTATATGTATTTAAATTCGTATATATTTATGTATGTACCTGTCTGTAAGTCACTCCCCTGCCTGCGCATGACGATGCGTATAGACACACATACACACACACACACACACACACTGTAAAAACATGGGTGTTAGATTTAACACCACGGGTGTTAAATCTAACACCGATCAAACTTCAATAAAGGACCACACCCACATGTGTTAAAAATGCACTGTGATGGTGTTGAAAAGTGTTCACCTGACACTTCGTGGTGTTAATTTGACACTGTACCAGGTGTTATTTTGACACTGTACTGGTGTTAATTTAAAAATGACACCACATGGTATTGATTTGATACTTGTTGGTGTTGATATCAATGGTTTAACACCCGTCCAGCTTCAATAAGGGACCACACCAGCTGGTGTTACTTTGGTGTAAAATTATTTTCACATTTTTTCAAAAATCTAGTATTTTAATGTAAAATTCTTGATCGTCTTGTTTAAATTAAAAATCTACAAGAAGTGCAGTTACTAAGAAACTCTTAAAAAAACAGTTTAGAATTTGGAAATGACACCCGGGGGTGTTAATTTAACACCATAAATGAACATCGAAAATCTAACATCAGCTCGGTGTTCACTATTTAACACCGGACTTTTTGCAGTGCACGCTCACAGAAAAGTAAAACGGCCTAAACAACAACATAAAAGTCTCCTGTCAGCTTGAAAACTCGTTAATAATCCATCGACCTGAATTCAGAAATAGATAACAACTTTGAGGGCCACAGTTCTACAATGATAAGCATGTAATCATTAAAGATGTTATGGGTGGGTAGCGGTTGTCACTGTTCTCATTTTTTATATTACTCAACTTAAGTTTTATTAACTGTAATGAGAAATGACTTATTTTGATGCAGCATTTTCTAAAATTACCTTTCTTTTTGATAAAACAAAATCTTTGATTTGTTTATTTATTTTGAAATCAGTTTGATTTGAATTTCTTCTTGAGCAATCCATGTTATTTCAATTTTCATTATGTCAAGTTACTCATTCATTAGTCATCTACAGTAACATTCACATCCAAACCTAAACGGATATGTTCCTCTCGCACTGAGTACTGCAATGCATAATGTTCGGAACAATGTATTCTCTATCAGCTGGTACGTGTTTGTTCGCCGTTTGTCAATTTTCTTCTCCCATAAGCACAGAAAGATTGACCTGCGCGCTATACAAATAGCCACCATTATCATTGTTATTATTATTATTATTATTATTATTGTCATTATTATCATCATCATCATTTTATCATTATTATTGTTAGTACTATTATTGCATCCATTAACCTACTTTCTCAGACATTAAATTTAGCTGAGAAATTTCCTTCTAAAGCTTTTGTTTTGCTTCTGCTTTGGAGTTTCAATTAATGTATTAATTTTGCATTGATGAATTATGTACTTAACCTTCACTTCTTCGTAAATTCTATCTGTTTCTTTCACTATCTTAGATCTCTCCATGAATTTGTGTAGATATGTCAACTTTTTTGTGTGTCCCTTATCTACCTTCACTTGCACTATACATTTGTTTTATCAAAATGGTTTCAATGTATTGATCATGATAAATATGTACTTCAAATCCCTTTCTTTTTGTGGAAAATAATCATAGTAAATACCACTTAATACCTTGTTCCTGTTACTGCATTAAATTTTGCGGCTATCGATTTGCCAGGAAAGTTTAGTTTGTTTGTTTGTTTGTTTGTTTGTTTGCTTGCTTGTTTGTTTGTTGTATTATGTATATTCTCTATGGATCCCATGAGACCAGCATTGTCATAATATTATTGGTAAACTGAATATGCGAAAAATCATTCGTGTTCATTGTTTGATATATATTCTGCTTTATGTACTCCTAATTTACTGAAAAAAAGAGATTTTGCAGCTGCATTTTAAGGTCCCGCCGAGTAATGGAAGAGCTGCGAGGAGCAGATGAGCACCTCAGTCTTATTTGCGTGCGATCACTATCAATGAAAATATGGGAAAAGTGGTCTTTCTTTTCTTCTAATGATCGGATTTCATGCTTTCAAAACAGTGACAACCTAAGTTTTCATAGTAGACCATAAAATAGTTGTGTAATAACGGAGTGCAGTTCTGTTGTAATATCAAGTTATAAATCACTATATGAATAAAACATTGCCACTTCATGATTAAGATACATTCTCAGATATTATAGTTCGTTTCTTTTTCTTTTTTGCTTGTACACCTATCATAATAATATACATATAATCATACATGATAGCCTTCTTGCTACTTTACTTTAATAAAAAACAACATAAACATGATACATAATTAGGACACTTTGGGCCAATTGTCTTTGTCTCTTACTCTTCACTGAAGATGCGCGTACATTTAGGGCCTTATGTATGTATATATAATGATATGCCTACAAAATTGCTCTCTGAGTAATGAGTATCCCATCGTACTTTTTTTCATTGAGTTTTTATTGATCAAATTAACAAGATTACAAAAACATCACAACAAAATTCGAAATGATAAAAATACTACTAATAATAAATAATAACAAAAATTCAAGTAAAAAATTTGAAGAGAATCAAAGCAAAGCAGCATAGAATAAAGTCAATAAAAATGTTGTACATATGCAATGGTATATTATTTGAAAAACAGTTTCAAGAAATAATAGAGAGCATCAAGTCACCCTTAGGACGCCCTCAGGAGAACCCACCAGATTCCACATGAGACATTTTAACTGCATATAAAAACATGTATACATGACAGATGGTTAAACCATTTTATATGTGGAACCAAGTAGATGCCCCCAAAAGCTCAAAGGGGTCCACACCCACTGTCACTGGCACCGCAGATTGGTGCATGTGACATAGTCATAAACAATAATATCGCTTCAATATGTTAAATTCAGAGTGTTCACCCCAATAAAATACCTTTACATCATTATGTCAAATCTCCATTTACGGAAATGAAGTACAAGTTTTCCATTCTTATTAGCAATGCGATACTCAAGTTCTTTACATGTTTTTAAATACACCTTAAATCCTTAAAATGAGGGTTGATTACCTCTGAATTTACACAAATAAATATAATATTCAAAAATAAGGAAAATATAGAGAGTTATAAATTTATCATCTATAAACCCGAAAATGTTTTCAAAAACGGAGGGGTTATAATTTGTCTTAGTGTTTTGATTTATTACATTAATTATCTCATCCCAAACTTTTTTTACGTGCTGACACTCAATAAATATGTGAATAACAGTTTCTGGCAATCTCTGACAAAATGTGCAGTTGGGGGAGTCCTTCCTTTTGATTTTGTGCAAAAAAAAATCATTTAGTGCTGTAACTCTCTGATATAGCTTGAAATAAAAGGAACGAACTCGAGCGTCAATAGAACTTTTAAAATTTCTCAGATGGATGTTATCCCACAATTCTGAATCTGGATTTAACGACAGGTCTTCCCAAAAACAAATTTGTTTTGCTGGAGCACAGTCCTCTGACATAATTGAGTAAACATATTTCGGAACTTTCTTTGCTAAACATAAGTTATTTACTATCGTGTCAAAAATTGCATTATGATCCCAATTTGATATAGTTAACCATGTTTGAGGAATATTGCTCATTAAAAAATTAAATTTTCTCCTTCCTGTGGGCGAAACACCGAAATCAAGAATAAGTTCTTCAAAAAGTTTGCTTCCAGGGAGTGGTGAATCTAAAAGATCACTGACAAAGACTATACCTCTGTCAAACCATTCTTGATAAAAAAAGAATCGCTTTGACTTGGATCTAATATTTCTGTTCAACCAAAAACATTGACAAGATCCTAAATCTGAAAATTTCACACCAAACTCCTTATTTATTGCTTTCTCTCTGAAAAAATAACAAGTTGTAATAGAATCAGATAATTGAGAGCATGGTAGCTTATTCAAAACAGATTCAGGCACATGAGATTTCCATAAAATATCATTCATCTGATTAAAATCTTCTAATACTGAAAGTTCAATTACCTTCCATAAACTACTGTATTTTTTGTCCAAAAGAAGTTTGACCCAAGCCATTTTCTGTGACATGGCAAAAACATATGGATCGATCATTCGCAGCCCACCCGAAGTGAAATCATTACAAACATATTTTCTTTTTACGCTATCTCTTCCACCACTCCAAATAAATCTATAAAATATTCTGTCTAACTCTTTGAATTTTTTTTTTTGGGATCTGTATACATAATACTGAAAAAAGATACAACAGTTGAGGTAATAATAAGGTTTTAACCACACAAATCTTTCCAATTAAGGATAAATTTCTGGCGCACCAACAGTTTAGGGTCGCTTCTATAGATTTCAATTTTGGTTTGTAGTTAAGAGCTGACATCTAGTGAAAAAAACAACTCCAAGGGTTTTGAAAGTATCTGTTTTCCAAATAAGACCATTTTCAGAGTATGGATTTATTTGAGAGTCTCTTTTAGCACCAACCCAAATTGCCTCCGACTTAGATATTATTTAATTTACAACCAGAACATACTGCAAAATTATCAAGCAAATCAAACAAATGATCAAAAGAACTGAGTGAGCCATCTAAAAAACATGTGGAATCGTCTGCTAACAATGATATTTTCACTTCTTTTCCTTCTACAGGAATACCCTTGATATCATTATTTTGTCTTACACCTTAAGCCATTGTTTCTATAACTAATAAAAACAAATATGGAGAAATAGGACAACCTTGAAAGATTCCTCTTTCCATCATTACAGCTTTAGTAAAAAAATCCATTATTTACAACATAACTCTTTCAGCTGGAATAAAGAGTTTTAATCCAGTCAACAAATTTATCCCCAAAATTAAATCGTTTTAAAACTTTAATAAATATTCATGGTTGACATTATCGAATGCTTTTTGTATATCTAAGAGGAGAATGGCACCAGGGAGGTCACGGCTTTCTGTATATTCTATTAAATCCATAATCAGTCTAATATTATTTCCAATATTTCGTCCCTTTAAAAAACCAGATTGGTCCGAGTGAATAAGTTCATTAATTCAGTTTTTCAATCGATTTGCCAAAAGCTTTGCCAAAATTTTATAATCCACAGTCAACAATGATATGGGCCTATAATTTTTTAAATACATCTGGTCTTATCTTTCTTTGGGAGAAGAGTAATAATACCGTTTCGTTGTGATGAAGACAAAAGCCCACTGTCCAATAAAAAATTAAATGAATCCAATAGCAAGTCAGAAATATCAGGCCAGAAAACTACATAAAACTCCACCGGTAAACCATCATATCCTGGAGCTTTATGGTGTTTCATTGAGGTGAGTGTTTCATATATTTCTTTTTTAGTGAAAGGTTGTTCCAAAAACAATTTATCATTTTCCTCTAATTTGGGTATTTCAAGAGAGTCTTAAAAAATATCTGTGTTGTCTTGTCCTTTTTGATTTTTATACAAATTCTGATAAAAATTATGAATTTCTTCTAATATATTCTTATGGTTAGATATCATTTCATCATCAGAATTTTTTATTCTATGTAAGGTTTTTTTCTCCCCATGCCTTTTCTCTAAATTACAAAAATATTTGGAACTTTTTTCTCCTTCTTCAATCTAACGCATTCTTGAGCGGATAATAAGGCCCTGAGTTTCATATTCTACAATTTTGTTTGAATCAGCTTTCAAATGTTCGAGGCGTTCAATAAACACAACATTGTCAGGGTCATTATTTATTTGCATGTTAATATCATCTATCTCTCTAAACAACTTATTTTAGTGGCATTCCTTTCTTTCTTTTTTCTGGCACCGTACTCTATGCAAACACCTGTTATTGTACATTTAAAAGCATCCCACGTAATATTAGGATTACATTGACTATCTTTATTATCAATTCTAAAATCTTTTATCTTTTCTTTAATCAGTTTTACAAATTCAGCATCATTATGTAAATAATTACAATTAAGTTTCCAAAAACCAGGTCCTTTCTTTGGTTGATCATCCTTAAAATTCAAAGTAACCACAAAGTGATCTGATTAAATCCCTGGGATGAGTTTTGATTGCAAACAGTTATTAACAAAGTTGTCTGAAACAAGAATAAAATCTAATCGGGAAAGGACCTTTGGGTTTATTTGATGCCTGGTATATTGTTTTAAATTAGGATGAAAATGTCTCCAAATATCACACAAATTGTATTCTACTATCAAAGTTTGAATAATGTCACTAACGTTTGTGTTTGAATGCCTTTGTTAAGCTCCTCGGTAATCTTGAGGGCCCAACACAGCATTAAAGTCACCAGCACATATCAATGATGTATAATTAAATTGTTCTACTTTATCAAAAACTTCAAGGAAAAAATCAGAGTCATCATTGTTAGGTCCATATATATTAACAAGTAAGAGAGATAAACCATTAATAGTGACATTATTAATCAAAAATCTCCCATTTGGATCAGAATATGAAGAATGAGTTACTGGTGAAACATGATTGCGAATCAAAATAGCAACACCACGACTATTGGAAGTATGACTAGAAAACCATGCATGTTCCCCCATTGCTGTTTCCAAAATGTTTCATCTTCAACAGAGGAATGTGTCTCTTGAAGGAAAATGATATCACTGTCAATTGATCTTAAGTAATGAAAAATCTTTCTTCTTTTTACAAAATCTTTAATACCTCGACAATTAAATGTACTTAGTTTTAATGCCATGGATAATCATGATATAATATCACTAGTTGCGTAAACCAAACACTAGAAGCATTTGCATTGTAGAACATGGACTCACTGTAGCCTGGAAATAGCATACATGTAGTTGAAACGAAATATAGGAATAGAGCTGCTTGATATAACGTATCAAATATTATTACATGTACAAACATAAAAAGAAACGAACAAAAAACACTGATTGCAGCTTTGAATTTGAACATGATCAGAAAAAAGTCAGTATATAAAAACGCTAGATTGAGCAAAAACAACAGCGGGGTGCAATTGCACCGGGATAGGTGACCAGTGGCTTCAAATCAACCTCAGCCCTGGTCTGGAAGTGCAAACAACAAGAGCAACTTTGAGCAAAAAAACACTGTGTGGCTATAAATACTATTGTATGCCTCTTTTAACACATAATAAGCAGTATCTACAAAGCCACAACAAAAAGGCACATTACCATACATGCAATGCAATGTCACAATGCTACAGCAGCAACCTGAAGAATTAGATCAACATAAAATCCCCTCTAAGGCACGTCATCTGTATAAGTAACATAAAAGCAGTACCACCTAAAAACAGATGACCCCCAACTCTCTGCAATGAGCTACTGTAATGAAAGAGGGAGAGATGAGTGATATATATGAAAAAAACACACATACCTATCAAATATGTATACATCCCCCTTCTCAGAATAAAATGGAACATCATTAAAGCGAGCATCATAGGAAAACCAGAGATATAAAAGCTGACTGGACCATAACAAAGTCATAACTAAACATCATGATTCTCCAAGATTCAAACATTTTTTTTTTTTACTTTTTTTTTCCTTTTAACCACATCACTCACCATGATGAAGTTTAAATTACTAACTTGGTAATAAACATTATAATAAAATGAATAATAATGAACCCCAAATATTGTATTACATTCAAATACACTTACAGCTACTTATGGTTTAAGGCAATGGTTGCGTGTAAATACGATGTACATATAGCTAAAATGAGAGATATTTCGGAGAAGGCATTTCTTCACTCCAGTTTTTACTTAATACTCCTTTTCTTTCAGCAATACCGGTACAGCTTTCAGCTGTATGGTAATAAACTTACTAGATAAGACCTCGAAGTATACTCCATTATCTAAAAAAAAAAAGTTCAATGTTGTTATTTAATAATTTCTTTCTCTCATTAACTGATGTTGTGAACGATTTCTTGAAATCTTAAACTGCCGTAGTAGTGCCTGGAATTAGTCCACTGAAACCACTTTCCCGGAGGTTTGATCTATGTATCGAATCTTATCAGGATAAGCGAAAAACGGCCTTTTGCCTTCGTCTTTCACGCGCTTGAATTTTTCTTGTTTCTTCCTGCGTAACTGAAGAACCCTTTGCGACAAGTCCTCTGCCACAAAGACCTTGAGATCATGGTACATGGAGCTGGTCCGCTTAAGCTTCTTGATACATGCTTTCCTGACCCGTTCCTTAGTTACAAATGTCGAAAACGCAACATGGATTCTTCTTGCTTGCTTGAAATGAGTCCCATCTTTGCCTACAGGCTGATGTGTGGGCGTTCGGTGGCATCTTTCTATCTTTGAGAGATCTGCTTCTGGAACATCAGCGTATTGCAGAAATTGAGTGACCGTTTTCATACAATCTTCCGTTGTTGGGTTTGAAGATTCTGCAATACCAAAGAGTACGAGATTCTTTCTTCGTCCCCTATTCTCAAGGTCATCAAGCTTATTTACGAGGATCTCTTTCTCCCTCTCCAACTGTTTGACTGAATCTTTCAGGGCGCCCACTTCAAACTCAATGTTATTCATCTTTTCCTCATGATCAGATACTTTCAGTGAAATGTCTTTGAGCTTTTTGTCTAGCAGAGCTTCAATGCGTGAGTCAAATCTTGATTCGAAATCTTTGAAAAATGTGACAAACCACACTGGGGGTGCTTCTGAAGATAAATCTAGAGACCGTCGTGTATTGCCGGTGGGTTCGGCTCCGTGCAAGGGCGCGGCCATGTTGCTATCGTACTGACCTGGGGTTTCAGCTACGTCGTTTGTTTCCATACGGCTACTGCAAGCGGTGGGACTACAGTTAGACATCTTCGGCTTCTTAGTGGAAGGGGACGATTTGTTTGGAGTGTTTTCCAACTGGTGAGTTACTTTTGGAGGGTCCATTGTTGAACAAAATAATCCTTACCACATTAAAAGTCCATTGCGAAAATCCCGGGGAATTAATCACTATATCACACGGTGAAATTTTGCTTCAAAGCAAGAGATGAGAAAGTCACATTATGCTCGACAATGCCTGAAGAGCGCCCCCTATCCCATCGTACTTTACAATGTACCCGATACTATCTTTCGAAACTGAAGAAGAAATCTGACCCGATAGATGTTATCCCACATATCTGTTGCCATTTCTGTCTAGTAGCTTTTGAATGCCATGTTCACAGTCAAGCTGTCCTACAGTTTTCTATACCTACTTGTTTCCTGTTTAATAATTCACATGCCCAAAGTTTATAGTTCTAGATTCATTCATTCATTTTTCATTCATTCATTTTATTTTGTCACGGTACCGGGCTCAGCCGGAGGCTGTTTTTCAGCCAGTCCGTGAATTAAAAATGCACGTTACACAATGAATTGTACAATACAAAAGTTACATAACTGAAAATGAGTAAGAAAAAACAAAACAAAACAAAACAAAACAAAACAAATCAGCATAGCAAAAGTTTACAAATAACATGAGGTAACATGAGGTAACAAAAGTACAAAACTTAAAACCTACAAATATGTACAAAACAAACTTATCAAAAATAATACAAAATTTAAGATAATTGTCATAGTAAAATACACAAACGAAATCAGCTAATTGCAGACTGATCCCTCCCCCCCCCCGCCCACTCATTTATACTAATCTCCGGTGTTTACTACACTCAAATATTTTACGTTATGAAATTATTCACCTGTCTCCTGAAGTCGTTCCAACCAAGCCCTTTTATCTCATTCGTTAAACTATTCCAAAGTCTTACCCCACTAAACAACAAACTTCTTTTTTTAAATTCAGTACGGACTTTTAATAATTGAAAATTATTCATTTGATGTCTAAGATTATACTCATTATTCTTAAATTGAAAAAGTTTACAAATAACATATGGTAACATTTCATGTGCGATCTTATACATTGTATAAAGAGTTCGCTTTTTCCTCCGAATTTCAAGTTTATCAATTTTCAATTCACGATATATAGATTCGGAAGGAAATTCCCATTTTACGCTCATAACTGTTCGAAGGGCACGATTTTGTTGCTTTTGAAGTCTGTTCTTTAGTCCTATCCCCATAGTCCCCCAGACAATATCACAATAATCATATTTTGACTGAATTACGGTCTTATAAAACACCAATGCAACCTTTTGATTTATAAAAGTCTTAATCCTCTTAAGTAAATAAATATCCTTATTCACCTTTTTGATAACAAATTCTGTTTGAGCAGTCCAGTCCAGGTGTTCGTCTAACATAACCCCTAAATATTTACATTTTCGTACTCGCTGAATTTGTTTTTGTCCTATATAAACACTTGGAACAGAAGCTTGTTTGATTCGTTTCCTCGAACCCATCATCAGAAATTCACATTTCTTCGCGTTCAGTGCTAATTTGTTATCATTAAACCATACATCCACTACTTTAAGTTCCCTATTCAACGTATCAACAACACTATGTGCATTCTTGCTATGCGCATAAATTAACGTGTCGTCGGCGTACAAAGAGATGTTACAATCCTTCAGACAGGTTGACATATCGTTAACGTATATAACAAAGAGAAGTGGGCCGAGGTTGCTACCCTGTGGAATACCACACTCGATCGGTTGCATTGTAGACGATATACCGTTAACTACAGTACATTGTGCCCGGTTCGTTAAGTAACTGTGGAACCATTTTAGTGATATTTCTCTAATCCCCAGACGTTTGAGTTTGGAAAGCAACAAATCGTGATCAACAGTGTCGAATGCCTTTTGAAAATCGAGGGTAAGTATTCCAACTACGTTCCCTTTATCGAGACAATCAGCCCAATTTTGTGTTACATTTATAAGTGCCGTCTCCGTGGAGTGTTTTGGTCTGAATCCAAATTGATTTTCACATAATAATGAGTGTTGTTTAAGGTATCCATATAATTGTCCGAAAACGATTTTTTCAAAAATTTTTGTAAACACATTCAGAACTGATATTGGCCTGTAATTTCCCAGTTCTAATTTGTCTCCTCCCTTAAATATTGGAGTTACTCTAGATAACTTGCATGGTACAGGTACCGTTCCTTGAGTGAGAGACAAATTAATAATATAAACTAATGGTTTAACAATGTAAGATGCTGTCTGTTGCACTATTGATACAGGTACGTTATCTAATCCACTTGCTTTCTTTACTTGTAAAGTTTTGATAATATCTAAGACTTCGCTTTCACAAATTTCACTGAAATGAAATAAGTTTGTATTTACATTTGGAGTGGTTTGCTTATCATTACAATCTTTATCTGAACTTATTTTAATGTTACCTTGAATCTTTTTACCAATACTTACAAAATGAGAATTGAATAACTCAGCTATTTCTTTTTTATCACTCACATCATTACCGTCATGCTTAATCTGAGTGATTGCACACGATTTATTTTTCTTGGGAAGTACGTATTGTAATGATTTCCATACGTCTCCTGATTGCCCCTTGCATGATTCTATTGAATTTGAAATGTAATGTCTCTTTGCAACTCGTATTTGAGAAGTTACTTTGTTACGAAGTTTTCTATACAGTTTCCAATCCTTATCCAGATTAGACTCCTTGGCTTTTTGTTTTTGCTTATTTCGCTCACGTATCATTTGTAGTATGTTATCATTAATCCATGGTGATTCTTCATTTTTTACTCGTTTCTTTTTTAAAGGAGCATGTTTGTTCAAAATTTCAATAAAACTTTTTTCAAAGGCATCATACGCTTTTTCGACATCGGTCTCATTCAAGACGTCTTCCCAAGTAAGTTTAGCAATATCTTCATAAAAACCAGGTAGATTTAAACGTCTAAGATTTCTACTAAATTTGTATTTATACATATAATCTTGTGATGATTTACGTTTACCCCAAGTACAATAAATGGCGTAATGATCACTCATTGTGACAGGAATAACTTTAGCTGAAACAATTTTGCCACGATTGTTTGTCAAAATCCAATCTATAAGAGTACTGGTCTGTTTTGTTACTCTGGTTGGTGACTGAATACATTGAGCAAGACCAAAATTATCGATTAGATTTACAAAGCATTCATTTTGCCATGATTTACGGTTTGCTAACAAATCACAATTCACATCACCTAATACAATATAATCACAGTTGATATCATCCAGTTTTCGCAAAACATTTTCAAATGAGTTTAAAGTGGATATTGTTGAATTTGGCGGCCTATACCATACAATCATGAAAAATGATTTTGCTCTGAACATCATAACTTCTAAAATTATCATTTCTAAGTCAGGTTCAGCTAAATCATGTCTCTCTTTACATACAATTGTATTCTTAATATAAACAGCAACTCCTCCACCTGCACGTGTTCTATCTTTACGGATAAGGTAATACGAGTCAATATTAATTTCACCATCTTCAATCAAATCATTTAAGTGAGTTTCACTAAGGGTAAATATATCAATATCTATTCTCTTGGCAAGATGTCGCAGTTCATCAATGTTTTTTGTTAATGATAAACAATTAAGATGGGTAATTTTTAATCCCTTCTCCTCTCTTATCATGTCTATTTCTTCCTCGACAGATTCGGGAACTGGAATGACAGGGAAGTTCGCTGTTGGGAACAATTCGGGAGTGTTCTTTTCTTCTCGGAGTTCATCTTCAGGCTGAGTGTCAAACATTTCTACCGGAAGTTCTGCAAAGTAACATTTACGACATATCCAATCTTTATCCGTGTTAAAAAATTGTCTATCCTCACCAGAACAGGGCAAATGACACCACTGTAGGCATGCAACACAAAGAAGAGCATTTTGATTTCCCTTGACGTTCTTTTCACAAACAATGCATGGGTATATGTTTTTCATTTAGGTTATAAACGAAGTGCAAAGTTCTATCAAGTTTGTGCGTGCTCTTACTCAAGTAGAGCTAGGTCACTGACGTTCCTAACCAGTACCTTTTTCTCATGACCATCAGGGGCAGATCGAAGGGCAATGATGCGGCCGTCACTGGACCAAACTCGCTTCACCGATGACATCTTCCTCGCCTTGTTGATCAGATCCCTCTTGAACGGCGTCAGATCCTCATGTATGAAGATGTTAGACCCCTTCAGCTTGGATTTGGCTTCGTAGACGTTGCGACGGATGTTGTATGTGGTGAATCTGACTATGATTGGCTTCGGTCCTCTCCCATGGCTGCTGTTACCAGGTTTTGGAGTGATTCGATGGCTACGAGCAATGTCCTTCTCATCTAGCAGAATGTTGAGGTGTTGCTGAACTACGTCACGTATGACGCTATCTGTGTCTTCCGATTGCTTTTCCGGCACACCGAAAAAGCGGAGGGACTCTCTTCGGCCATATTGCTCCAAGTCATCAAGGTTTTCTCTGAGTTTTTCCATTTCCTTTGTGATCCCTTTGATGTTTTCGCTCATTCTTTCTTGTTCCAGTTTGATGTTTGACAGATCGTGCGTCAGAGCCTCGTACACATCCTGTGTCACCTTCTCCACGATTGCCTCCATTATTACGGACTTAATCTTTTCAAGCACGTCGTCCGAACACAATGCACTCTTTATTCTGGGTTCAAGATTCTCGCTTATCTCCTCTAGCGTCTTTGGGGCATCTACACTTGACTGACCAGCCAGGCTGATGGGCTTTTCTGGGCTGGGACCGACCGGGGAACTCGGGCGAAGTCGTCCTGCCCATTGTCCGTTGTTTCCCTTCGTCTTGTTGTTTGCTTTTTGCGACGACATTTTCTCGCTAATTATCACATTTCTTCCAATGATTTTCACTCAGGTGCAATCAGTAACCAATTCTTGTTCAGATTCCAGTGATGGTTTCTCCACCTACTACTCAGGTAAACACAGAAAATGAGATTTCAGGGGCAAAATCCGTATCGAGCGTGTTCGCCTCCGTCCATCTCTCCAGCACGGGAAACGTTATTTATCTTAGATAATACATGTGAAATTGAATCTCTTGGTAGTCCGGCAATAATCTCTCATGTAACCCGTTTTTTTTTTTTTTTTTCATTTTATAATACCACATATATAGTAACAGTCTGATCAATTATTTTTTCTGATAAAGATGGAGATATTATAAAAGTAATCTTCGCACAAGCAGTGTTACTTTTGGATATTATTTCCTTACCTTCGATCCTTCAAATGTTCAAGTTTATCAGTTTTTCTGTGATTGCGTTTCAACAAAAGAGAATCCACAATTTATGCGTTTTATTAACGAGCGTAAGTGATAACGCGTCCTTTGCTAAGAAACATAATATGTCTTGGTAAAATCATGCAATGCAAATAAACACAACGCCACCAGCAAGATATCACATGGTGTATGAATAGAATTTGAATGGAAGCTTATTTATTTACAGTTCATTAAAAACTAATCGCGCTGTCATGCGTTTATACCTGTTCTTGTGAGAACAGGGATAAAACCAATCTGCATCTGCTCTAGAGATATACAGTAATGTAGTCTACAATGCAAGACAGTTTTTGATCCATTAGCTTGCAAGGACCGTATGTAGGTCTTTGTTAAGGTTTCCACGCATTCACATTCTTCTCTCCCCCTTCGATGAATGTTTTATCAAACAAAGACATTGAAATTCCATATCATCAAAATTGCAAATGCATGATATTTCAATTACCAATACTTACACAAGAGCATTCGCGAAGAAATCTTCACTACACCCTTTTATAGTACAGTCACCCTCGTTCAATGTGGTCGTCTTCATGTACTCATAAGTGGCAGTTAAGCATTCAATCACATGTTTTAATTGGAAAATCGATTTGTTTTATTTCCTAATATCCACCGCACTTAGCTTTCAAGGAAACTCTGTAAACAGTGTTCATAAGCATATATTAAGAAAGTTATGTTTTTAAATAAACGTTTCTATAATACTATGCATGTTGTTATTGCTGTTTTTGTTGTTCAGATGATAAGTAATTGTTTGAGAAAAGTAATGAAAATTATTCATCCTATTTATGCCTTCCTTGATTGTCTTTTCACAGCATAGATATAGGTTTGCAAGCATATCTAGTCGAAATCTAAATTATTGAGAACATTTAACTACATTCTCAAAGTATACAAGGCTTAAATTCATACGTAAGCAAGTATAACGTAGCAAGAGTCATTTGGGAGTGCTTTATATTATGCACACTATTACAGAATACTTCCATGACACGAATTTGGCACGAGACATTATTCGTATTATATAAAGAAAAACTAAACACATAAAAAAGTCAAAATTTATTTTGGTGACACATTATATGATTATGTGAAGCACGGTAACAGATTTCTAGAGAATTCTATTCCCACGCACAGAAATCTCGTCTGCGCACAAAAAGCTATAAATTATGCAAATCAAAAGTTGTTTTCCTTCACCAATGGCTTCAGTGGTATTTTCTCCCTAGTATAGAAGAGATACCCAGCTACATTGTTGAGTGCCTCTTTTCTCATGGTTTGTATCAATAGAATGGATAAGAAATACAAAGGATTATTCATTCAACATTTAAACGAAACCACTTTTTATTAGTTGTATAGTATGAATAAATAGTCAGATAGTTTGTACAATCATTGATGCACTCCCATACGCACAAACACGTAGGGAATTCCTCTCTCTCCCTTCCTCTCTCCCTTTCTCTCTCTCTCTCTCTCACTCACTCTCTCTCTCTCTCTTGCATTACAGGAACAATATTCGTTGAAAGGTATGTAACTTATGTACGTACATAGAACTCGACTTCACTGAAGGATGGTATAGTTTTGGCTTACATTTGGCTTCTGAGTTCCGACTTTTTTGCAAGATAATGAGAACCCTCTTATGAAATATTCAAATATTAAAGTGACGAGTTTCATATCTCGATGTTATTGTATGTATTTTCACATGTATCTCTTTCTTTTTGTTTCTATTTTTGCTTGTACTCGGGCCACACACCAGTTCTGCAATAGTAACGGATTAGTCCGGGGTAATCTCACTGGCATTTGCTTCAAGAACGAGATAGCCATGTGCATCCAACTCGGGCTTTTCTATGTGCTTGCTAGAGTCGATGGATGCAGAGTATAATGGATCATTAATTTCCTTCATAAGAGGGGTACATTTTTCACTTTTACTGATTTTAGCGTTCTCGGGGAGGTACGGTTCTCGAGAGGTCGGAGAATCGTCGGGATTAATCTGACCGTTATTTTCTTCGGGAACCAGATAGCCATGTCTGTCCGTCTCCAGTTCTTCTCTTGGTTTGCTTGAGCAGACGGCTGCAAGATATGATGGATCTTTATGTTCCTGTACAAGAGGGACATTTTCGCCCATTTTCGGATGTTCGGAAAGATACTTTGGTTCTTGAGAGGTCCCAGAGTGGTCGGGGTTATTCTGAGCGCAATTTTCATCTGGAAGCAGATAGCCGTGTTTATCCACCTCGGGTTGTTCTCTCTCTTTGCTTGAGCAGACAGATGCAGAAAATGATGAATCGTTATGATCTTTTACAAGAGGTTTTTCATTTCTTTCGATATACGTGTACTCGGGACGAGACTGCAGTTCTTGAACTCTTGCAAATTTCTCTGGAGTAATTTCAATGTGTTTTGACCCCAGATCCAGATATTCATGTTTAACCATATCGGGCTTTTCTGTTGGTTTACTTGAGTAGATGGCTGTCGAATATGATGAATGCTTAACGTCTATCTCAACTTTGTCATCTTTTTCATTTCCTTCGAAATACGTGTGTTCGAGGCGAGAGTCCTCTTCTGTCTCAGTCGCGGATTGGTCGGGAGTAACTTCACCGTCATTAGCTTCGAGAATCACGTACCCATATTTGTTCACTTTTTCTCCTGGTTTGTTTAAGTAAATAGACGTAGAATATGATGCATCACTCCCAAGAGGAACGAATTGGTCAGAATTGGCTGGAATTTCTTCGTAAATTAATGGAAAATCTTTGGAGGTATCTTTACCGCTGGGGATGGCTGGAAGAGTGGCACTCTCTCTAGCAATCGGAAAGCCACCCTTATATTTCATATTCTTACCACCTGGCATAAATTCTTGTTTGTTTGCATCATCAACATCTCGGAGAGGCACTGCTGAATTTGCAGCATTTTGCATCTTGCTCATTTCCCCTCCGGGGGCTGGGCCCTGTACATATGAATAACAAATCAATCACACTTATGATACTAGCAAACATGAATACTTTCCTTGCCGAGTGATCAACAGGAACAAAAAAAAAAAAAATGATATTGAAATGCTTGGTTTTGATACTGTTTCTTGGCATTGACGGAAACATCTCCATCTTTTATTTGTTTGTTTTGGGGAAAAATTACTTAGTAGAAATCTTTGCATGTTTCGTGTTGGTGTGTGCACGCACGCGTGTCTGGATGTATGTGCTCCGTCGTGGTGTGTGTGTGCATGTACACTGATGTATGTGCATGTCTTTGTGAAACTGACCCCAACAAGCATCTGCTTTTTTGGTAGTTTCCAGGACATGTTATTTCGATTCAAGTTTGGGACTTGACATGACATTATTGTATGTTTTATTTTCTTTTATCACTACCTTTGTTTAATTTGTAGATGCAGGTCACATATGTATTTGGGGGAAATCCAGTATAAAATCACTGGTGGACTTACATCACAAAAATGGTATTTCTCATTTGGGGTATGTGTTTAAAACCATGCATGCATTTAATGACACAGACAAGTGAGGGCAGCAAACCAGTTAATTTACATGATGCTCCAAAAGGGAATATTTTCTATCAAGTGATATGGACAGGTAGTGTTATTACGGTTAAGGGATTCCAATTCAAATGAACAAAATATTAAAGATAGAGCGAATGAAGAGGTTTCTCACACTGACATTGTTGCATCCACATTTGTTGATACATTTCAGACAAACGGTAGTAACAAGCGTTGCTAGGAGAAGAGATCCCACTACTGTCGTACACGCAATGATTGTCGTCATGGACGCGCTCACACGCCTCTCTTCTGGAACATTGATAAAAGCCCCAAAAATAAAAGTTGCCCCATCACCTTATTCTCAAAGTCTAAGAGTAGAATAGCATACGTCTACACAATAATTTAAGCAGAATTTTAGAACACTTAAATCTTTGTGCTGGGTTCCTACTCTCATGCGATCCGCTACGCTCCAAACGAATTGATCCTGGAATTTGTATTAATGTTTATCACAATCAGCGCCACTGTCAGTTGAAATCATCGTCTGCATCGTGGAGCAATCGTGATGATCGTTATCAGATCTTGAGGCCAGACATGTGTTGTTTGTTTGTTTGTTTGTTTGTTTTTTCGTTTGTTCATTTCCATCTGATAAGACTGGATTGCCCGTATTCAGCTACGCTAAGCTGATCTTCCATGGGGTCCAGTTGGATGTGAGGTGGGACCACTTCACCGGGTCAAACACCCTGCTCTTTGCGATGAATGAATGAAGCGGTATCTTTAACGTGCATAAGGTGTGACTCTCTCATACACGGGACCTCCGTTTCATGTCATATTCAAGGGACAGAGTGTTTTGCTTCTTGCTAGAGGGGACGGTATGTTTACACACAACATTGCTCAGTCCACACTCGGGTTCGAACCCGGGTCCTTAGGATCGTGAGGCAGACGCGCTACCGACTGAGCCAACTTACCGGAAATGTGTCACTGGAAAGGACATACAATCAAGGCCCCGTGTGTGACAGAGTCCCAACTCATGCACTTAAAGATCCCATTTCATTCATATTCATCGCAAAGATCAGGGTGCATAACTCGGTGATGTGATCTCGCCTCACACCCAACTGGACCACATGGAAGACCAGCTAGTGCAGGTGAATATGGGCTATACAG
This sequence comes from Diadema setosum, assembly GCF_964275005.1. NCBI lineage: Eukaryota > Metazoa > Echinodermata > Echinoidea > Diadematoida > Diadematidae > Diadema > Diadema setosum. The sequence goes on from NC_092688.1 coordinate 4,061,862, forward strand.
TCATCTTAGACGGTAAATGAAACAAAGAAACTAGGACCGTAGAAAAGCTGTAGACGGTTCAAAAAGTGTGTAAGATCAACGACTGACCAAAATGCTGACCGCACGCTTTGATACAATTATTCCACGATTCTGACCACGATTTCACGATGGCACGTATTGTGACGGACAGGAATAAAAAAATTCACAATCCCCGTGGCGTGCCTAGAACAGAAAGCCGCATAACAGTGGGAATCCAGCATTTTATTCATACAAGCCAGTGCGTTTCACCACAAGTTGAAATCGGTTATAGAGCAGGACTTTACCTGAGTGACTCTCCAAAGCCAATAATTAAAGAAACTTGATGCACGCAAAATGGATCCTTATATGACCTAATCGAGGGACTATTCACTACAAAGTACTCACAATGTGAGAACAAATTACGCTTGAGACCATAATTCCCAAAACCCGCGAGCATAATACTGTATTTTTTCTTCCTCTTTTTGAATTAGGATATGAATGCAGTTGCATCAGATACCAGCTTCTACACTTACAACAACAATTTAAACAAGCAGTGGTATGTTGAAGCCATGACAGCCACCACTGAAAAAGAAATCCAAACCATAATCTGCTCTTCTCGACATACATCTCACCTTTAAATGTAGTTGTAAAGGTAGTTGTCTCTGGCATTTGAGTTGTTTTTCGTTCAATTGGCGTTCTCTCGCTTGTCTGTTGAGAGCCGATAGCACCTTACTAAAAAAAAAAAAAATCGTAAACTTCAGGTAATAAGTGTCAACCTGTTTCGAGCACCTTGATTTTGATAGCGACGCTACTTTTGTTTTGATGTTAAGAGAATTAACTTGGGTGATGTTCCCCTCTGAAGCAAATATTTTGTTTGCTGCATCCTCTTTATTGGAAGTGAAAAATCGTATCTGGTTTTGCAGATATTGTTCTCAGAAAAAAATGTTGACTTGTAGGGACTGTGGTGTCTAAAATATAATATCATTATTGACAATTGTCGAGACTGCAGTGGAAAGCATGCTAGTCATGCCATACTTTTATACAGGACCTGCATGTTTAGGATTTACGATCTCATAACTTGGGGCTTTTATAATTAATCTAATCACCAATTCAAAACGGATGTCTAATTACATGCATAGTCATATTGATTACTATGTGCACACATTTGAACTTGGGAACGACAAATTGAAATGGGCTTCTTTACAATGCAATGTCCACACGGCTGCCCAAAATTGTCCAGTGGCGATATTCAAGTGAACATCCTACCAATGTAGTAAAAAATGTTTTTTTTTTTTTTTTATAACCTCTAGAAAATTGCATGAAAGAAAAGTTTGTTTCTGTTTGCTTCTCCTGGTACAATAGTTTCAATAAAAGAAAAATGAAGTTCTCAGATTAATTATGTCTCAGCTATTATAATCGGCCTATGTCATTCAAATAAGCCAAAATGTTGAAAGCATATGGACAGTTTTCCATACCTTTTGTCTTTTGACACGTTGGGATGGACGCATTCCAGCCAGCTATATTTCTGTCCAGATATCGCATACATCGTATAGTGGCACTGCCATTGATGACGTAATTATCATTGCAAGTGAGAGTCAACAACGATCCTAATGACGTCATTGCTGAGTCCCATTCTCCATTAGACACGTTATCAGGATGATCACAAAACATTCCAGGAGATGATACATTGCAATTATCTTGCAGGAAGAGAGAGACAGAAAGAGAGAATGGCAGGCATCTTCAAATGAAATCGCACAAATACATATTAACAGGAATTACCACATAGTCCTTATCTCTAGTATAAAGGTTCTTACTGTAAGGAAACATTTTTAATCATGATGATAACCATGTCTTTGTCTATCATGTCTATGTCATTGATACTGTATTAGAGATGTACTCGGGCTTTCTCATCAAAGTTATGTAATTCAATTTCCTTCTTTTTTTATTTCGTTTGTGTTTACTCCGTCACATTCTGACAATCTTGGTACATTTTTATCAGGATTTTGCATGCACAATGTGAATTATTGATTAAGTATAAGTAAGAGCATTTCGCAAATACACAGGTAAGATGTACTAACAGCTCTGTCTTTTCTTTATGTTAACACTGTCACCGTATGTTTAGGTAATATATACATAATTCTTTGAAGAAACGATTAGAAATGAAATGTAAGAGAATTATAATGAACCTTTACAAGACGAATTCACCTTCAAAAGAAATTGTATAAATCTTTATCGCCTAGCTATGTTTTCCTTTACTTTTACAAGAGTGCAATGTGATCGCTTGTTAGAGACAGAAGTCCATATTTCAATACATTCCTTTTTTTCGGGGTTAATGTAGTAAACGATAAAAATTTCTAGGAAATAACATAAATTTGCTTACAATATCTTAACCAGCCTTGCTCTTTATCCAGAGTTTTGCGAGCTAACTAATCATTGTTTTTCTTTTTATCGAAAACATGCTGTAAGACCATTTTTCTCGACAATCTATGATGATGGAAGAAGAACAGAAGTAGAAAAATATAAGGATTAGAACAAGGCAAGCGCCAAAATGTGCCTCGCCCATTCGCGTAGAATAAATCAATGTTTTTCTAACTCCCTCACGTTCATTGACCCCGCCTATGACCTTTAACCTTGTGGTGATCTTCAACTCACAGGGGACATTTACCAACAAAGTTAAATGTTTGGTCACAAACGGACATATGGATCAAAAGCTATGAGCCATAATCGAAACGCATCGAAACGAATCGAAACGCATCGAAACGCATCATAAAAACTTAACACTGGGCCCTAAAAGTTCGTTGACCCCTGTCGTTGACCTTTGACCTTGTGATGACCTTCAAATCAACAAGGGACATCTACCATTCAAGTTTATTCACAAACGGATATAAACATAAAAAGTTATGGGCCATAATCGAAAAGTACCGCAAAAAACGTAACACCGGATCGGGCCCTAAACGTTCGTTGACGCCTATATGTGATTTTTAATCTTGTGGTGACCTTCAAACCACCGAGGAGGGACATCTACCATTCAAGTCTGTCCACAAACGGATATATACAATGTACATAAAAAGTTATGAGCCATAATCGAAACGCACCGTAAAAAGTTAATATTGGGCCCTAAAGTTCATTGACCCCTGTCTGTGACCGTTGACCTTGAGGTGACCTTCATGTTTGGTAAAATCTGTAACTTTGTATAACCACTCTTCCATCTGAGTTTGATTGAAATTGAAGTCCTCAGTAGAGAATTATTCAAGTTTTTGTAGCGTTACGGACGGACGACGGACGGACAGACGCCGCAGGCGATCCCTAGTCTCCCCTCACCTCCGGTAGGCTCAACAAATATACTGTCGGCCACTTCGCAGCATGGTAAGGCAGAATTCCACACTGGGAAGTAATTGGACCGTCCAGGTCGTCCAACACACTGCAGTGTCGCGTTACCAATAATGGCGTATCCTTTCTCACAGACAAGAGTTGTCCTCGAACCAAACCAAGTGACGTTTGAATCCCATTTTCCGTTTTGAACAATGCCAAGTTTGTCGCAAAAGCCATAAGAAACTGCAAATAAAGAGAGAAATACGATACCGAGATTATTACAAAAGCACGCACACACACACACACACACACACACACACCAGGGGCGGATCAGGAATACCGTAAAGAGGGGGCGCGTTTACAAAATTAAAGAGGGGGGGGGGGCGCACGCACCCCTCCCCCAATGTTTTCTTTTTATTTGTTTTGTTTCAACAAAAAGTAAAGGGGGGGGGGGGGCGTGCGCCGGTTGCAGTCCTCCCTGGATCCGCCACTGCACACACACAAACCCTGCATTGAATCACGTTATTCTGAAGGCTCGTTATACCCAGGTTTAATCATTCGAAAAACAGAAAGTTCGCACGCCTCTAAGTTCGTTTGTCCGAAAATGAAATAAAGGGGTCCATTGATCCGAATATTTGTTCTTCTTTCCAGCGGTTTGTTAGTCCAAAGGTCGTTAATCTGAAAATGGAATCAGGTTCAACATTTCGAGAGTTTGATAGTTAGAAAATGAAGTAAGGTTCGTCATTTAATTGAGATAGTCTGATTGATCAACCGCGGCTGTACAAGCTAATGGATTTACGCAGGCCCCATCATATTTTTTCGCATCATTACCACAGTTCAATTCGCATGAATACAGACCTTGTGTTTATAGCAAATCAAACTTTTGTACATTCCGATGAAGTCTCATCTGATTTATGTTTTGTATAATTTTCGTATTCATATACTCTATTGTGATATCATGTGAGAAACATAAAAATATATTGAAATAAAATGAAATGAAAATATTTTTTTCATTCCAAAATGTTTGTTAATCCGTAGGCTCTTTCATCCAAATTGAAATAGGATATATAGGATTGCCATTCCGAAAATAACATAATTGATAATAGGATTTGTTAGATAAAAAATGTTTAAAAAGGACATTCGTTCGCCCGAAATTGGTTATAAGATTTAGTATATATAAACTTTCGAACTGTTTTAGACAGTGTCAAAAGTTAAATGAGAGCATTCAATTCTCATTGATCCACGAAACAATAGGCGTTTTCACATCAGCCCGATATTTCGAAATAGCGCGCTATTTTCTGACTTGGTAAGTTAAAAAATATCTCGAGCTTGGATTTTTATCGGGCTGATGTGAAAACGCCTAGTGAGTCATTCGTTTTATAAAGTAAGCCCGTAAATTCATTCATTTATTGCCCCTCATACGTTTGGTACTCCTACAACACTGTACAAAGGCTTGAGCTATGCGTTCGGATTTTACAGGACGCAGGGCTCAGTGTGGATCAGTAAAAGTCAATGCATGAATTTAATCAGATTGCAGAGATTCTCAAGCCCATTTTACAATTGCGTGAGACACACAGACTCGTGATACAGGAGGGCGCTGTAGCATGGACCCACAGCCGTTTCTTCTGCCAATGTTAGAACTTATGCCAACTGATACCAATTTCATTTGAACGTCCAAATAGAAGCAAACCGTAAGGTCAGTATTTGAAAATGGTAAAGATAATTTCAATGTAATATAATTATATCTTGATACATCATGAACTAATGTACCCGAAGTTTTCATAACTATTCAACCTGCATAGAAGAGAGCGGAGGAAACACGCGTTGCGATCTTCATTAATAGATAATTAAAGGTGCTGTTTACCATTAGGAGCAGTGATTTATAAAATGTTCAAGATATCAAATTTGATGCATATTTATGGGTACATAGGTCAGTTGTATCCCAAAACATCCTACCATGGGCAATTGCCCCGAACAATTCTCCTGGACCTAATCCTTTTCCTAATCCTGAACCTAATCCTAACCGTAAACCAACACCTTACCCTCTACCTAACCCTAACCCTAACCCTAATCTTTATTCTAACCTTACCACCAACCAGTATTTAAGCGGGGTATTTGCCTCGTCAATTATACTTATTCAAATGTTTACATTGGTTGTTTGTATCCCATACTCACATTTAAGGACTATAATGTGAAAAAAAAAGAAAGACTTCCTCACAATGCTCACCATCAAATGCATAATATTCACGAGGTCTGAATTCTAGCTGGGTCTTGCTTGGACATGACCACTTACGAAGATGAGAATCGGACATCGAAGTAAAATTCTCTGATGACATACACACACATTCGAGTTGGTGTATGACAGCTACGTCAAGGGCTAATTCTCGACACATGGTGGCGCACTCTATATCTGACAGCTCGCCAAGCTTGGTCAAGCTGTCCAGTGGGCCTGACGTGCTTTCGAAGCATCCCAAATATCCAGGTTCTGCGAAAATGCAGATCAAAGAGTAAAAAAAAAACTTACAAGAAATACACATTCGTGTTGAACACCTACTTGTATGACAGCTTTTTGATATATCTGATCGCAGTATAGTTTTTATCACGTACTACAATTTTGACTTATTTTTACGTTCCTTCGAGGGGCTGTAGAGGATGTTGCAAGTTACACTTGAAAGAAAGAGAGGGACAACAATTCTTCGGAGAAGTTGTTCAAATATCAAGAATGGCATCAACACCATGTTTCAAATGAGATCATGACATTAACTATGTAACATGTTGTGAACTCAAGATACTTATTTTGTGTATGAAATATCCTACATGTCTACTTCTCTTGAATAGGCCCACAAATGAACTCCTTATGAAAAGGAGTCTTTTCAACAAAAATATCTCATGTAGATATTCTCCAGAGGAACATTTTAGCACTATCCTGACCGATTCAGAATTGTAATTTTGACACTAACTTCTTGAGCACAACGAAAAAGAAAATTCAAGAAGTTCAATGTATAGTTTCTTTTTTGTTGGGCTGTAGTGTTCGAAATTTTTTCACTCTTTTTTGTTTGTTTGGATTTTTTTGCAATGGACATTTTCGCTTAAATGTCCTCAGATTTATTACTACAGGTTGTACACCAAGAATACAGTTTTAAGTTCCCATACATTTTAATTTAACTCTAAAATTCTACACCAGAGCAAAGGATTTGTAATGTGTGTTCGCATTTTGTATTAGAGCACCTGCCTCTCATTCCTACGAGAAAATGTCAGGATTAAACAAAAATGCAAAAAACAAACAAGCAAACAAACAAACAGACAAACATATCCAACACAAAAAGAGGCAAAAGCACGAGCCATAGTTACTTACCCCAGCACTTTAGCTTCAGTGCTTTTTCAGAAGGGCATATGTCGATCGGCCTCGAGCAGTCCATTATGCTTTGCGAATCTGTGAAATGTGAAATGATTAAGCGATAAACAAGCAAAATTTGATTTTAAAAAAATATGCCTTAGTTTGTTTGCTCAGACATTCAATCCACACTCTCACAGTATAAATAGGTTATTTTATGAAAGGAGTTGAATCAGTTTATGGAGTACAGGAATGCTGTTACATTTCTGTTTTGCATAATAACACAAATTCAAAAATCTTTATAGCTTAAGAATGACTGGCGACTATTTTGAAAAAAAAAATGATGTAATAAAATGTTAATTGTGAATAGTAAATCTTGATTTCGGACTGGTATTCCAAACCTCCCACAGCCAGCAATAGACAACTTTAAAAACTATAGAGTGCTCGGCCGGGGGACCCGTTCGAGGACATGTACCCCCTATCTCCGAAACCCGCCCCCATAATCCATTAAGCTTACTTATTAGGGCAAAATGTTGTATAACATGGTAATTGTCGCGGAATACAGTGACATCCAGCACTCGGCAGAAGAAATGTGGCTGATAGAGCACATATAAGAAATCTGACACGCCGTCCGGGTCGGAACATTGAGGGCGCCGCGTCACCACTAATTGTTGTGTAGAATGACCACCTATTCACGATCTTAGCAAGTCTCAAGAAAATCAATTCAGTAACAATCAAGTTATTGCATAATTAATATAAAATTAATTAATGTATAATAAAAGGTGGAACAGTGGGGTCAGCATTATCAATAGGTAAAAGTATTTAGACTTGACTATGACTAATACATTTATATAAGAATTAGTGAAAAAACAATCGGTCAAGAAACACTGCCAGTATCACGCAGACAGCAGACCCTGAAAAATTAATGTTTTGCGTATAAAGACGGAACAACAACCAAATCCGACAAGCGTCTTCGTTTTTCCATAATGCACCTTCATGCCAAATTTGAATATGATCCAAGAGCAACTAAAGCCGGTAGAGGCTTCATAAGAAAATCTATGCAGCGGCGCGACGCGGCCAAATCCATAGTGTTTTCCGAACTCTGAAATAATATTTTCACACTATTTTCTAGCCTAGTGGGATTTTCTGACACACAATTTAAGTGCCAAAGTTGTTCTTTTTTTTTCTTTTGTACCCATAGAAAATCTAACTTTTTAACATAATATTCGGGAATGCTAAAGGAAAAAACATAAATTGTTCCTATGCAAAATCATAGGCGTAAAAGTAGTTAATAATGAATGATACTTATGCAATTTTGCATGCTAATTGGGAAGCAAGAGGATTCACAGAAATAGAGATCTTTCGTGGTCTTTCCATAAAATCTGAATCTGAGTACTTCTGCGTACCGTACTGAGTAGAACTTTACAGTTCTTTTCAGCAACACGGCAAAGTATGATCTGACTCAATTACCGTCATTAAAAAGAGTACTTTTTACAACCTTCAATTCCATTCAATTCAATTCTATAGTGTATTTATTTCCATCATCAAAAAGAAAAGAAAAATTTGACATAATCCAAAATGACACAATTTTTTCCATTTTTCTTACACTCGTCTGATAAAGGATTTTTTTTTTTTAAATACAATATAAAGTATATGCATGAATGATGTCATAAAAAAAGAAACAATGCACTTTGCCATGGCAACAAAAATAGTAAATCACAATGATGGAAAACAGTGTTCCACTAAGAAAGCCAAGCTTGTAAGACGTGGAACACTGGAACAAAACAACAACAGCACCAATTTGTTATACCAGTAAAACTTATTCATTTTAAATTCTTCTATATACTATAATTTTACATTTACTCATTGATATATGATGCTGATACTATGAACGGTATTTAGTAGAATTTTAGAATGCAAACATATAAACTATATAACATATCACATTTGTGGCACAGACACTATGGGGCCAAGTATGCCAGGAAAATTGAACGGAGAGGAAGATATGCAATCGGCCGCAAAAAAGACCAAAAACATAACGACAACAGCAACAATAACAATACAGAAATAACAGAACTTGAGGAAATGCACTCAAACTGATACTGGACAACGAAGAACGAGGAAAGAGGAGCAGGGAAGAATAGAGAAGGAAAAGGAGAGGGAAAAGGAGAGGGATGGAAAAAGTCTGTGGACACACTACTAAATCTCAAAGACAAGTAAAACATGACGGGATTTTTTTATTGAACAACATTAACTGGTAGACAATTTTTTTTAAGTTTATACTTAAATGTAATGAACTTCACAGATTCTTCTGAATCATTATCTAAGCTATTCCAAAATCTGGGTCCGGTATAAATAAATGCATTATGAGTGTGTACAGTTCTCACTAAGGGAAGATGATATTCTTTAGATTGTCTCGTGGTTTACGTGGCTGTTACGGTGAAATAAAGAATAAAATATTTTGGGTAGATGGTTGCAGTTGTAATTAAACATAAATTGACCAAGTTGAAACAAATACAACTCTTTTATTTTCAGAATTTTGTATTCAAGGAAGAGCTTGTCAGTATGTGCTCGGATATGAAGGTTAAAAACAAATCTGAGCGCCATCTTTTGCAGAAGAAAAAATTTATCTAACAACGTCGAATATGGATTCCCCCAAGCAAGAATTCCGTAATTCAAGTACGGCTACACCAAACTTGTATAAAGCGTAATCAAAGCCGAAGAAGAAAGATGATATTTCAATCTATTCATTATGCCTATGTCACGTGCAATTACATAATTGATATTGTTTCCGACACTTCCATGATAACTTGTTATCAACACAAACACTAAGAATTTAATAGACGAAACCTCTTATAGGGCTCACACCCATAAATATTTCCCCATAGGGTTGTGTGTTAAAAATCAAATTAAAAAAAAAATCTTTAAAATAGCTGGGAGAAATGAGGTGATTCAGCTTCACTAACCTGGATAAGTGACATATACCCTTTCATCCATCAAATTTTTAGGGTGGATTCTTCAGCCCGAATTCTCTCCAGGGGTCCGAAAAGCCAGACTACGAGTTCTTGTCACTCAAACAAAAATCACCTATTTTCCGTACACGTACCCAATGAAATATAGTCCCCTCAAATTCCACCAGAAAAGCTTTCATCTTCTAACCAAAATGCAGTTTGTAGATAAATTCATACTCAATTTCTATAGCTATTCATTTTTTTTTTTTGCCAAACTGCATGATTTATTTTTAATTTATTTTTTCTTCATTTATTGTGGTATCTTTGGTACGAATTTGTGAAGGGGTCTGAGACATTCCATTTTATTTACGGGTGTGAGCCCTCTAAGGGAGTAGTGTCAAATATAACATTACCTGGTAATCTATCTAAGGAATTACTGAAAAACATATACTTTGTCTTCTCAATATATCAGTGACAACAACCTTAGTTGCACAGTGAATGTTGAGATGTTATTCTACTTTATTTGGCAATTTGGCAAGGTAAATACTTTTTTTCATTTCATTTGTCTTCTTGACCATTGTTCCACGTATAAACGCCAAAGTACTCTCTGTGTATAGACATACTTATATTATACCGAATGTATGCAAAAAGTATACAAAATATTTAGATGACTAAAGATTATCAGTTCATAAAATTGAGAAAATATTCATGATTATGAAAATGTGAATTTATTTTCATTTGAAAACCATTTTGTGCAAGGTGTAAGATACTATATCAAGTATTGCACATAATTATTTATTATAAACAACCACATCTCTCCCATCCCCTTCTACTTTATCCGAGTGCAACACAGCCCTGTCTACAGCCCTCCCTCCACTGCCCTGTGCACAATCAGCTGCTATTTCACCTTTAAAGGACCGCATATGAGACATAAGGATATGCATATCTAACAGAATGATTTTCTAGTGCCATTTCCTGCTACCTGATAGCAGAAGTCAGAATATTAAAGCAGAGGGTGATTTTTCAGTCAACATGACGGTATATTAACAATCCAATTTGCACACTATTATAAGTTATTTTGGGTGTACGTCACGAGAACGACACCCACTAGTCGTATAACCTACGTGTCATAAAGCCCATGAGTCATACAGACCACGAGTTATGCAGCCCACGAGTCCAACAACCTATGAGTTCGAAACTAAGCAAACAAGGCCCACGAGACCTACACATTACTTTCATTACATTCATGTCGAACTCGTGGGCTGTTTTAACCTTGTGTTGAACTCATGGGTCTTATTTGCCTGCAGTGTCCAACTTATGGACTATATGACTCGTGGCCTGTATGACTCATTGACCAATCTTTTCTGTATGACTCGTAGGTGTCAGTCTCGTGGGTGTCAGCTTCGTGGAATGACTCTTGTTGTTTTTACAAGCCCCTATTAAACCAAATGCTATCAATGTGCTGAGACTTTCGTTTCCACAGGAATTTGTATACATTCGAGTCCGGGTTTTCGAAACATCTCTGCACTCTTCAGACTAAGAAACTGTATGCTGTCCACTTTTGTCCCTTTGTATTCCCAGGCTCCTGGCAGTATCTGCACCATCACTTATTGATGAGTTCTAAGTGAGCGGCAGTTTTCCTTTCAATAATCAAGCACAGTTCCATTAGATTCTGATTGATTCAATTGAAGATGGCTTGTGTCATACCGGGAAGTGAAATATTCTACTTTATTATGCAGTATTTGTATGTATGCATGCATATGAGAATATAAGTCTTATATGGGTAATAAAAAATATTCAAGGCAGAGCAGTATAGTCGCAATACAAGGACACATACAAGAAGATTCTCATGTAAGCCATGCATATGGGTAATCAAACAAATCAATTGAAGAAGTAAAACAATCCCCATCAGAACCTATATCCATAGCCATTTTCTACACTACACAATCAGGAAGAGAAAACGAGTTTACTTACATTGTGGACAACTCTCAACCAATGTCCAGTTTGTTGCCGTAAAATATTGGGGCAAGCTGATTTTGGCAATCTTTTGAAATGTCGGAAAACCAAGCTCCCGACAGACCGCCTCAGCAAACTTTTCAGTAAATCCGTCACCGCAGACATAGCTTTGTGTAACTGATCCCGAAACCACGAAGCCTTTAAGAGGAGAACTTTCAGCGATGAGTTTCACAGCAGGCATACTTTCTGTACCCAAATATCAGAATTATTTCGAGAACATGAACACAAATCTAGATATGCATAAAAGTGTTGTTGCTAATGTTGAAGTATATGACACGAATTCCCTGCGGAAAATAATTCATGGGCATACCATGCATACGGTACAAGTCAATACATTGTGACCTCGACTGTTTGAGATGACTAGATCGAAAAATTTGATATTAACGACTTTATTGGATGAAATCATGAAATCAGTGCTTATTAGTAATGACGTCAATAATTTAGCTAATTGTTCCAATTTGGCAGTAGTACTATACTCGCGCGTTCCTTTATTGACCTTACGAAAAGAAAATGCATTTATAGTGGCGAAATGCATTTCAGCCGTTTAGAAACCGGTTCCTTTTCCAGTTTATGTACACAATGTAATGCACCTATAGCAGTGTTTTCTTTTGAGTTTTTGTTCCACACTTTGTTTTGCTACCAAGTCTACCTTACATAACGGTAGGCATGGAAAAGATGGAAAGCCCAACACGTAGGTTTAACATTTTACTGCAACAAGGACGGAAAAGCATACTAACAAAAGTTATGAATTTTTAAAGTACCTTCACAGTCACTGCTAGATGAGAAGACTACTAGAGTATGATGTCGCATGCATACAACCTTATTTCACAAAATGTTACTTTTTGACAAAAAGTGCACATATCCTCGACTCGTCACTGACGTATGTTAACAATTCTTTATCTGCACTGACACGACTGACACACTTGTAACACTGAACTTAATTCTTTACACTACCCCACTCCTGCCTGACATGCACCACCGCACACAAACCTTCCCCCAATATCACATGATCACTCACATCCCGCCACAAGACAGCCACAAGACATCCACAAGACATCCAGGCAACGCAAACGTCTGCTTAGCAGGTAATCATATTATTTAGTTTATTTATGATATATGTTTGATAATTTTTATTGTATGATATGGTTGTATGCTATATATACTCACTATACACTCATTTCCAGTTATACATTGTTGAATGTGTTGCAAAGTGCCAAAAAATATTGCCAAGTATGTCATGTAACTATTAACTCATGCTCAACTTATATTTAATATATTGTGTTTATGACTTCAGATTTGTTATGCTCAAAAACATATATTTCGTTTCACAAACAGACATTAAAGCTGAGGAAGACCACGGTCGAAAGCTTCACAACTCTGCCGGTTTCATGCGACATCTTCTGTTATCTACATTGTCTCAACTATAATTTCACTTAAGATGACAGAGGCGTGCGGTAGGAATATCAGCATCATCACACTGAATTTCTATTTATTATATATATACATACATACAGTAAGACCATGAAGAAAACACATTATGTAAACTATGAGAAAACGTGTCTGAAATCACGGGCTATACTATTTATACAGCCAAATTACGGGTTAGATTACCGTTTCAGTTTCGATAGATTGTGATCATAGTTACTCATCCCTTCAAGAAGTATTTTTCCCGGACGCTGTGAAACAATGCATATACCGGAATGTTTTCATAGAAAAGAGGGGAGTGTCTTATTTACCCAGGGTAGCCTCTTCAGTGTTGCCACTGCTCTACCAGAGGGCCCTGTCATGATTATTACCCCAGCGTTGCCAGGTACCCATTTATACACCTGGGTCGAGAGGGACGTGGTGGGTAAAACATCTAGTCCAAGGACTCAAGCACTGGGCGGGACTCGAACTCGGGTCCTCCGATCGGGAGTCGAGAGTCTTATCCACTATGCCACAGCGCTTCCACCCACTATGCCACAGCGCCCCCACGGGGAGAATCATTGGTCAGACTTCAAAACTCGTAATGTCGTTACATGGTTTGACTTTTCCTGCGAACATTGTAGAAATTACTCATATCAGAGCCCGGTCAAGTAAAAACAAAATAAATATGATAACAAAAAGTAATGTGTTTGACATAACAACAACTCAGCACTAGATTCCTTTATTATAATCAGTAGCTTGAGAAGAAACCCTGTCCAGGTACAAGAGAAAACTTCTCAGTGTGACTTTCACAGCATAATAGATACCAAAACTAGCCAAATCATTACTTTTATTCTGAATGCTGCCACTGTTTCTCACCGATCATGCCAATGTTTCAGAATTAGTATTTAATTCACAAATTGCTCACATACCATTCCCCCCCCCATAACATCTTATTGATGTCATGATTGCACTATCTTGATAATCAAAACATTATTTGCTGTTGGAAAAGGTGTAGTTTGCAAAAGACGAAGTACAGATCTGAGAGATGCCAAGTTCAAAAAACTTTTATGAGTGAGATTTTCACGACTCGGCGTTTCGGCGCTCGCGCGCATGCGCGCGCGAACGAGGAAGGTGTCACCCCTCCCATGGTAGGGAGCTTTTTTGAATTATTAGCTCTTAATGATGCGATCTGGGGCATACTTAAGTGACTATCTTTTACTAATTTTGAAAGACAAAAGGAAAATATACCTTCAAATTGCAACTATCACTTGAATCCTTTGAGCTATGCTCCTTATTTTTGGCACATATTGCAGACTTCACCCGATGCGTGAGAAAAATGGGTGCCCTGCGTGAGATCGTGAGACGGGCCCTAAATGCTTGAGTCTCACGCAGAATGCGTGAGACTTGGTAGCTCTGAGATCTTCCCCTTGTTAATACTGCCATTTTTGTTGGTCTTTTCGTCTAGAAATGTTGATGTGATCCTATCAAAAAATCGCACGTTCTATCCTCCACGGGTCAAACACTACTTACTTCCTCTATAGGGAAATTAACTTAAGTGGTGAAAAACGAATACAATGGTGGGTATATGATTACACTCGAAAAGACTCTAAGAGGGATGATGGCACTGACAAGAGTATCTATGCAGGGACTTGTATACGTGACTTGAAGATTATTATCATTGCGGTTTCATAATGAAACATAAGACATTTGTTTTTAAATAGATTCTAGAAATGACTGCAATTGAAGGGTCCTGTATCAAGACAGTAACAATTGTACATGCTTTTAGGCTCTAATATGGAAAATCGTTTACATTTCTTTAAAGGACAAAAATGTCGGTAGGACACTTCAATTTTGATTTTACGAAGTGATGAACGTTTGTTATTTTGCTATAATGGATACCTCGTTTTTTGTTATAATCATATAGCTTCAATTTCAAGTCGATCTTGAAAAGAACTTGATTTTCTGCTTCGTTCTGAAAATTCATCCCATCAAACCTGGTCATCAAAAACAAAAAAGTAAGTCCCTTTTTCGCACGTTTTCATAATCAACACGTCTACAAATCCCCTTCTCAAAACCCCTCCCAATAATGTGTACAACAAAGTGACAAAATCACTTTTAATTGTTGTAATGCTTGGTTGGCTATAGTTTCTTTTGTATCAGTACACTTCAATGATTTGTTATTGTACCATGTCACTTGATCTATATCTTCAGTGTCGACACTTTAATGCGCACTGTCGTGCGCAGGGGCGCGAGCGGGAGACACAGTCTAATTATTGCGTTGTATAGTCATTGATGCGACAAGTTGTAGTCTGAACAAAGACGCCATCTTGTTTAGTACAGATATTGGGTTAGAAAATTCTGCTTGAGGAGAAAGGTTGTTTATTCCACGTCAATAGATCATATTTGTGCTTAATGGTAGAGTTTGACTCTGAATAGCAAACATGAAGAATGAAGTCATGGCTCTCAGTTTAGCCAAGTGGACATTAATGACAATGGTGATAGGATTCTCGTTGCCTCCCAAAGTTTCATCGGACGTGATAGGTAAGTACTTTTATATTTTCTTTGATGGTTATTTTTGAACCCCCAACAATTATTCTTAAAAAAATATGCGCATATACGTATTTTTCCCATTTCCTTTCAGACGGAAAACGATGACTTATTTTCCCCTTTTTAATGGTATTGGTATTAATTGCAGTGCTGACATAGGGGAAGTTTGATAATTTTTAGCTTCACGCATTATTATAGACATACAATTTCACGCGCAAATTGGGAAAATTCATCAGAGAGATAACAATGCCACCAAATGACCCGATGCTGAACAAGCGGTTGTTAAGTTCGCAGATTAATCATGTGTATTATAAAGGAGGGTTACACATTTGTCTAGATATTCTGTTCTAGTTGTTGAAAATCCGCGCAAGTTCAACGAAAGGAATCCTAATAACGGGTGCCTTTTAGGTAAACCACTTTTAAAATACCCGCGCTGAAGCATGAGTCAGACAAGAAAGATGCATGGTTTGAAAGGGAAAACAATGTTAGGTGTCCATTCAACTATTTTTTGTTATTTGTTTATTTGTTATTTGCTTCTTTTTCTTTCAATATTTTCTGCCCCACATTTTCTGTATACATGTCTTTTGCTTTCAGTTTGGACGCCCACCCAGACACACGTTGTCTGAGTCTTTGTGGGCTTCCATCTCCATTTCTATTTTGTCAATGTCTTTAAAATTTTTATTTTTATTTTTTTTTTGTTATGATTACTTTCGCTGTTGTTGCTTCATACATTTTTGTTGCTGTTCTGATGCCGATTGTTACCAATATTTTCACTGATTCTATCTCTACCGAGGAGCCCACACTCTACAAGCTTTGTTTTTTTCAGTGGGTCCCTCCGTTTTTTGCCTTATGTACGTTGATATTTCACTTTATTTCAATTTACTTCAGCCATTGTACTGTGTCTTTACTGTATAAGTATACAAGTACTGTTTTACTCTGTTAAACTCACTTTGTTTTCTTGATACGATTTCTATCACTGAAGAAAGAGTGATGTATGTTATGCTATATTCTTTTTATTGTCGAAAAACGGAATAAACTTGAATTTCAATTTTTGAACTACGTTACATAATATCATGAGGAATGCACGTGCTTGTGAAACACTGGAAACTGCAGCCTGTCTCTCTCGAAGCACCATGCTGCGTTCTATACAGAATAAATCTTCCAAAATGTATAGGCCTACCCTCTTTTGGCACGCTACTGGAAAAAAAAATATGATAAATTATGTTAAATATTGAAGGTACTTATGTGTTTATATCTATTTCACTGATGTTCGCCACTGATTTCAGGTCAAACTCTCGACTGTTCGATGGGTTACACTACCCTTGCGATCCAGGCAGACAGCGTGATACGGGTAGTTGCCGACAGGTGGGAAATACAAGCACCTAAGGGTCAAAGGATGGTTCTATGGCTGCAATCTATCAACAATCAGTACATAAAGGTTACCACAGAGGATGAGATTTCTACCATTAAGAGTGAGATTGAACTTGAAAATTTCAGCATATCTCCACCTATCTTTTCACTTGGCCACAAGTTGAGACTTAGACTATATATATCCGACCCGGAGATATATATATCCCGTGAGAGTCGACATCACCGCAACGTGTTTAAAAGGTAACTTGTTCCATTCTTTATGCGTGATAAACAATCAAATTGTCATTTCTGTCATGAATAAACGTGTCATTTTGTTATTACAGGCACCATCATGATCTATACCAAATGATTTGATTTCAAATAGAACAGTGCAGTATGATGGCCGTTAACTGATGGCTACCCTGCCATGTTCATGTTCGATAGAATATTGAAGAAAAAAAAATAAACGCAAAACATCCATTAAAAACACCTTAAACACTGATACTCGGCAGAGTGCAGAAATAAATTACTACAAAGGTTGAAATGTAACTGTTGCATTCTTTATTTCTTGCATTAAAGGGACTGTACAGTACTGGTTGAAGTGAGGATTCAGCTTGTAACGTTTTGCGAGATATTTAGAAACCACTCTATGAAATCTTACAATACAATGGGTAATTCTAAGGGGATTCAAAAGATTGTTTAATGAAAATCAGTTTTTGAAATGACTAAGATATCTAAAAACAAGGTGAAATAAGGAGATCAAAATAAAAGTCTTGACATGTCAATTTTATTAGGATCACTTTTTTTATCTTTGATATCTCAGCCATTTCAAAGCCAATTTTCGCCAAACAAAAGTTGAATCCTTCTTAGAATTACATGCTCTTTCACAATTCATAAGAGATTTCTCATTATCTCACCAAAAAAATGTTATGAACCTGAATCCTCACCTCAACCAGTACTACAGTCCCTTTAACATTAAGTAGGATTCATGTTGTGTAACAACGTTTTCTCTTAGAGATACTACTCTCTTTTTTTTTAAGTATTGTTATTTTTGTGACACACTATAGATACACAACTTTTTCCTCATCTGAAACTCATCGGGGAACAGTCTCCTCTCGAGGGTGTTGTGGTTTGGCAATCTGCTACGGACAGCTTTGTTTGCAGTGATGATTTTACAGAAAACGTTGCTGATTCGATCTGTGGAGCGCTTGGTTTTCCTTCCTATCAGAAGATTTCTAGCGTCGAGTTGCATTCCTATTTAAACGCAGGAAATTGGATCAAGGCTGAAAGTTGTCCCGAACGTACGTGAAACTTTTCTCCAACTGTGTTCGATTATCTCAGGTTGCGAATCTTACAGAGGATAGTGCTGGGTGTAAATTACCTATGTTGTCATTGTGCAACTCGCAACCGTTAGTTTGAACCTTTCAAGATATATACCTTTTCTGCTGTTCGTTATTACAGACATCTTTTAAAGGGGAAAGTGTCCTGAAAATGCATTTCTTCATGATTTCGTGATCACGGGTAACAAATTCAATGTGATGAAGTATCCGGTTTGATTAGGTGAAATGAGATTAATTAGATCAAATGAGGTCATAACAATGCAAAAATAAAGACATGACGGAGATATAGTTAACGATGTTTTCCTTTATAAGCAAACGTTATGCTTTATCACATTTTTTATTCTTAAATAGAGAAAATCTACAATTACAAGAAGATGTAATGGTAACTAGTGTTTTTACAATGTAAATGTAGTTTTATGCTCTCCGTTTATCATTGAAATGCATTTTTAATTCGTCTCACAGATTCACGAAGTATGGTGAATTGCTCGTGGACAAGGACCGAATGTCTCTCTCGGAGAGCTGTGCACTTAAAATGCCGAGGTGAGGAAACGTGTTGAAAAGTTTAAAGATTCTTTGCGCCTTTGGTAGATAAGTCGACACAGCATCACAAAAATAACAAAATTGCGCAGGACCCTACTTTACATGAGGACTCACATTGCTAAATTGATGAAAGTAATCAATCTTTGTTGTTTTCTTTTATCATTTCCTGAAAGAGCAATTTACCCTCCACATGATTTTAAGGTTTGGGATCATAAAACATATGGCTAATTGAGTTTTTGCAAGTTTTTCTGACTAATTGAGATTAAGAGGTTTCTTTTTTTTTCTTGGTTTATGAATTCGGACATAATTTTTATGCCCAAAATACAAATGAGGCCTTTTTTTCTTCCAGCCAAGCTTTACTAACACTGTTGCCTTTAAAATGTATGAATAAACAACTCGATTATGAAATACAATATATTCATCAAATTAGTGCACAAATTGGAAGAATATTTCATATTTCTTTATCGGGAAAATTATTCTTCATTATTGTCTTTCTCCCCTCAGTTCCTGGTTACCTTGGCTGTTACAAGAAGCTATCAAGTACGCAGATTAACACTCTAAGTCGGAGTTTCCCCAGACATGCCGTCGAGCACGACCTGGAGTGTATCTTCATGTGCCGAGGACAAAGACAGTTTGCGGACGTAGCTGTTCTACATCGAGGCGCATGCTTGTGCGTCCCATCAGAGTCATTTTCTAGCATATCCTCTTCAGAAACCAACCTTCATGAGTGGATATGTGCTGATAGAGCGGACCTGGAATTCAAATCTGCTGTGTGCTATGCGTTTAATGGTAATTTTGACTGCTTTTGCTGTAAACAATGTGTATTTTGTAGGTATATGTTTACATTTTACGTAATGGTTATAATTTTCCATCAATTTGATGAATTTAGTATTGTTTCGTCAGATTAAACAAACACAATAAAAAGTATGTAGTTATGCCATTATTTTTTTGATTACATCATAAAATCGCATACGTATCGATATACATTTAAGTTCCTATTTGAACACCCTGGTTTCCATTTAATATTTGTATTGTAGTTTTTTTCACTGATACGTGTGTTAGTTGGTGCATGGTTAAAAGTCTCACATTCAATAGCCAATACAGATGTTGCAAGAAATGTACCTTCACTCCCCTTTACTCCCCCCCCCCCCCCCATACTGGAAAGTCTCACTGAACTTCAACTGGGCAAGTGTCACGGTCTTTTAGTTCTCTTTGTGTACGTGTTTTAAAACACAACACCCTTATACTGAGTGGTCCGGCTATCCCCTGGTGATCTGTTGTAATTGAGTAATTATTGCAACTGTGACCAAGATGGGTCTAATTGTATCGAACTTTGTATTGTATATTGAAACCCCACACACATTTGCACTTTGTACACACACCTGCACAATAGTATGCACTTGCAAAATGCACATTAACACCTATGCAGTTGTTGTCTTTCAAATCTCCGGTAATTTACATTTCTGTATTACAAAATGGCGTCAGAGGTGAATACTCCCGATATTCTTGCTGACGTTATGCCTATGCGCGACAGTAAATATTACACACCCCTTGAATTCAATGATACTATACCGTATAGTCAAGATAATATTTCACTTCTTCATATAAACTCTAGGAATTTGAATAAAAATTTTGAATATTTGAATATTTTCTGTTATTGGAATAAGTGAAACTTGGTAACATCAAAACTCCCCAGATATCTTTAATTTAGAAAATTATAAAATAGTTAGGGCTGATCGTCAAGGAAAAAGGGGTGGCGGTGTTGCGTTTTACATTGCACAAAGTTTACAGTTTAAAATCCGTTCTGAAATCACATTAAGATATGCAGAAACGTTATTCACTGAAATTGATAACTCAATTTCTAAAAATGTTATTATAGGTTTAATTTATCGATCCCCTGATCTGAACTGTGAATTATTTTGTGATGAATTGGATTTTATATTTCCATAAGATAGGTAATGAAAGTGAACATGTTCTTATTTTTGGTGATTTCAACATTAATTTTTCCCCCACGTCTGATAACAATAATTCCCCTAGTATGCATTTAATGTGCTCATATGGTTTTGTGTCGATTATCAATTAACCCACCAGGATAAATCCGCACTCATCAACTCAGATTGATAATATTTTTTCGAATGTATATAATAGTATAATTACGGGGGGTATATTATGTTCTGAAGTTTCTGATCATTTACCAATATTCTCAATTTGTGAATGTAAATTGGGTCGTAACAAATTACGTGATGAAATATGGTATTATAAAGAATAAAAACGTAATGTACAATTGCTGAAACAGAATTGATTTTTAGAGGAATGGACAGATATTTATAGTATTAATAATGTTAATTTGGTATATAAGTGTTTTAATCATAAATTGTTGTATTATTATGAAAATAATATTCCTTTATGTAGAATAAAAAATAACCGAAGTAAACCAAGAAATCCTTGGATTACAAAAGGTATTTTGAAATCCATAAGCACTCGTGATTCTTTCTATAAGTTACATATTCGTAACCCAACTGAATTTAATTTGAATATGCATACAGTTTATCGAAATAGATTGACAAAATTGATTCGTTTATCCCGTAGATTAGTTTTTCTGATAGAATGAAAAAGGTCTCTTCGAATATCAATGCAACATGGAAAATCATCAAAGAGGTCCTAGGTGAAAAGCCTGATTCTCCGCCAACGGATGATATCACATTAAACGGCATGAACATAAATGATCTCAAAACGTATGCAAACTCATTTAACTCATTTTTCGTTAACATCGGTCCGGAACTTACTACTAAAATTAGCAATACTTCTGCTCATTTTACAGTATATCTTTTTGACCAAAATCAAGAGTCTATTTATTTCAACCCAACAAGTCCCAGTGAAATTATTGATATCACCAAATCTTTAAATAGTTCCAAATCTTGTGGTTTTTATAAAATTAGTATGACGCTTTTGAAAGAAATAGTTTATCCACTCGCAGAAACGTTAAGCCATATATTTAATCTTTCTTTATCACAAGGTATTTTTCCAAATCTGCTGAAAATAGCTAAAGTCAATCCCACTCATAAAAAAGATGATCCTCATGAAATTAGCAATTATCGTCCCATTTCTTTGTTGCCTAGTATATTCAAAATTGTAGAAAAATGGTTTATAATAGACTTCTTAAATCTATCAATAAGTATGATTTACTTATTTCCAATCAATATGGTTTCAGAAAGAATTATTCCACTGATTTAGCATTGACACAAACTTATGATAACATTACGAGTGCTTTTGCAAATAAAGAACATGTTGCAGGTATATTTTGTGATTTGAGTAAGGCATTCGACACTCTTGACCATTCTATTTTACTCTCCAAACTTAGTCATTATGGTATTCGGGGACAAGCACTTTTATGGTTTAAAGATTATCTAACTAATAGAAGACAATATGTTACTTTGAATGGTTGTGAATCTGATCCCCTTTTAATTAAATATGGTGTTTCTCAAGGCTCAATTCTGGGCCCACTATTATTCCTTCTTTATGTCAATGATATCATTAATACATCCTCTCTTCTCTCTTTTGTTTTATTTGCTGATGATCCCAACATATTTTATTCTCATAAAGATCTTAAGATTTTAAATGATCCTTTAAATATTGAAATTAGTAAAGTATCAAATTGGTTTTAGTCTAATAAACTTTCTTTGAATATAAAAAAATACTAATTTCTTTTATTTTAAACTTCATTCTCATAATGTATATACGCTGATACATATTAACATTGATGATATCCCATTAGAAAAGAAAACAAATTCAAAATTTCTGGGAGTATATATAGATGAAAGTTTGACTTGGAATGCGCATTTGCATTATGTAACAACGTGTATTTCTAAAAATATAGGGATTATTTCCAAGCTGAAGTTCTTTCTTCCTCGTTAAACTTTATTTCTATGATATAATTCCTTAATTCTCCCACATATAAGTTAGTGCAATGTTGTATGGGGAACTTGCGGCTCTACCAAAATAAATTCTATTTTGAAATTACAAAAGAAAGTTATACGTATTTGTACAGGATCGCATTTTCTGGCTCATACTGATTCTTTGTTTCATGAACTTAAAACATTGAAGGTTTTTGATTTGAATAAGCATTGTATTCAAGTAGCAGTAATTATGTTTAAATGCATACATGATCAACTTCCAATATCGTTTAATAACATGTTTAGGTTTAGTACTTCTGTCCATTCGTACCGTACTCGTATATGTAGAAATTTCCATCTTTTGAATCCCAAATTATTAGTGACACATAATTCTAAAAGACATTCGGGTCCGGACATTTGGAATAATCTCCCGGACAATATAAAGTCCTGCTCAAGTATTCATTCTTTGAAAGCTTCACTAAAACGATCTTTTATACAATCATATTCTTCAAACCAATCAAGATAACAAACATTTATGGTAAATGATTGTCATTTTTTTAGTCAATCTCTATTTTCTTCCTTCAACTGCATCTTGCACTCACACCTGCAACTGAACTGCACCCACCTGATCACTTTCCTCCAAGAGAGTTGTATCGTTGGATAGTCATTTTATGAAGCCTCCATCCATTTCAAGCTTAATCGCATACGATGGTGGTCTTCTGCATTCCATGATCTCTGTTGTTTACTGAAAAATACTGTATATCTTATTTTGTGTTTCTGTGTATCTACATTGCTCGATGCAATCACCTATGTGTATCTATTTGTGTACTGTTATCGATTTATTTCACTGCACTTGCTATTCTTTGTCTTTGTACTTTTTGAAATTTGTATTCAAATTGTATTTGATTGAACGCAGAAATAAAAACAAACAAACAAACAACAAACAAGTGAAAGGATTAAGTAACAGATATCAATCATTAAAATCATATCGATCTATCTTTCTCTCTTTATTTCGGGGGGGGGGGGGCGTAAGAGTGTTTTCTAATATTTCAGGACTGTTGTGTTTTGAACTAAATGTCTTGCTTCGAAATTAGATTCCTTCATGTTTTTGTCGTTTTTTACATTAATGTACACTTACCGCGTTTACCTTCACTTTTCTATACTGCCTTCCATGGCTTTGTTTTGAATTAGTACACATCAACATTCCGTCTGAAGAGCTGCCCATCCTTTGCACTAAACGTTAATTCATGCAGAAACTTTATCTGGCTACGTGTGATATGAACATCGGTAATCAAATTGATAGCTTGCGTAATGGTGATTCAAAACATGTTTTTGTGCCTCATAACTTCATACAAATTTTGCTCATTTCTGGTTGCCTATAATGTAGTTTCCTATGGCTTTTGTGACCAACTTGACGTTGTCCAGCACGGACAATGGGACTCCAACGTCACGTGGTTTGGTTCCATTGTAAACCTGACCTGTGAGGATGGTTACGTCATCAATGGTAACGCCACACTACAGTGTGTGAGACTACCTGGACGGTCGACGTACTTCCCTGTTTGGAACTCGTCGGTACCATGTTGCCAAGAAGTGGAGGGTACGTCCCCCCCCCCCTCCCCCACCCAGTCTCATATTCAATTTCGTTTGAATTGCACTCACTGAACACATGATGCTTTAGTTTTGAATTCAAACCTTGCACAGCTCAGGGACAATAGGTAAGTGTGAGTATATGTCAATATCCAACTCTACACAAACTCTCCTCGAATGGAATCATTAACACAAAAAACACTCAGGGATAGGAAAGTATTGTACAAATATACTAGTAGATATGAGGGATGAAATCTTTAGTTATACGTCTAATTCGTGGAGGCATGTAAATTTGCTTTGCGCTCTTTGAACAATTTGGAAGTGCTATCTATCATAACGAGTATAATGAAAGAAAAACAGAACCTTTAAAGTTAATGCCATGGTTTCATATTCCTTGTAAGTGTTACTTTGTTAGGGCAAGCATTGGCAGCGACTGACACCATCCTTTTATCTCCCTCTCTTTCTCTTTCTCTCTCTCTCTCTCCCTCTCTCCTTTACCTCTTGCATATCAGCCTCTGGGATGTTTTGCGATTTCCCTGGTGATATTTCTAACGGAAGATGGAACTCTACTGAGACGTCACTTGGCTCCTCAATATCTCTTACTTGCGATGATAGTTACGTCATCAATGGCAGTGTCACTTTGCAATGCATACGTTCTTCCGACAGCAATCTACCTGTGTGGAATGCATCCCTCCCAACCTGTCAGAGTGTAGAATCAATGTCCTGGGGTACTTTATTTTTCTTTTTATCTGAGCTTTATCTGAGCTTTTTATCTGGACTATGAAACCTAAACGGCAAACACAGCATTCACCATGATTGCCAAAAAGGCAGTGTTTCGCTCATTTGCACCCCACAGTTTTTGCGACTTGGATAATGACAACAACAACAAAAATAATTTTATTTAATGTTTTGGTTGTTAAGATTACAATGATTTGATCAAACAAACGAGGCAACAGAATTAAAGGCTGTAGCTGAATATTAACGGCCCATGCAGTTCAGGTAAGGTAACAGTCATTCAGAGAAAACAAAGTGTTTATCAAAGTGACGTACTACGACTATTTAAAATCCTAAAGTTAAATTTTCATGCATGAACTACAACGGTAATTCTTTAAAACTTTGACACAACTGATGTGTTGGCTCAGTGAGTAGAGCGGCTGCCCTCACACTCGGGAGGTCGTGGGTTCAAACCCCGGCCGCGTCATACCAAAAGACGTTAAAAGATGTGAGTTGCTGCTACCTTGTTTGCTGTTCAACAGTTGAAAAGGTTAGAGCAACGTCGATCTGGCGCTGCTCAGTGGCTGCCGGGCCCACGATCAATTGGGCAAAATGAATTTCCATTCTTGGACAATAAAATTTGGAGTTTATATCCAAAACAATTATTATTATTATCATAAAAAACTTAATCTTTTTACTGGTTTAAACACTGATGATCTGCTTTAGTTCTAATTCCTAAGTCATATTTGCCTCATATTGTAATATCTCTATATACAGTATGATATTGAATGAGCCTGCCCCGAGTTGTATCTCCAACGTGATAACAGGTCCCCATGCACATAACTAATGACCTTCCCAAACTGATAAAAATTTTCTGCATTAGTCTCGTCTATTTTTTAATCCTGATATTCCACGAACCCCTCCTCCCTCCCCCATCTAAGAATAAGGATTATAAATTCACACTTTATGGAGAAGAAAAGCATGACATAATAAAGAATTGTTTACTCATGTTCCCATATGACTGACGATCCCCATTATTGTATACTGTCTTTTTACAACCATTCTATATTGGCAGGTAACAGGCTAAAATGTGGTTACCCCGGTAACGTTTCACACGGAAAATGGGGTTCGAACATCACACAACTTGGATCCACGGTAACACTGGATTGTGATGATGGTTACGTCGTCAATGGAAGCGCAACGTTGCTGTGTGTGGCGTCATCCAACGATAATCCATTGACATACACACCAGTTTGGAACGCATCAACCCCGTCTTGCCAAGAAGTCGATCGTAAATGTTCAATCTGATAGGCCTTCATCTTTGAAGCTAATCTAAACATGTCACACAATGCGGAGTAGAATGAAAAATTAACATCCATCATATTCTGTTTTGTTGAGTTCCTTAAATGAGCACGAATAATACCTTCCCGAATAAAGACGGTTTGAAAAGCTTACTAGACGAGCAATCTCAAAGCAGTTGTGTATAATTCACAGTGTGTTTTCTTAAAGCCACTGTCGCTGATACCGAGGGATTTCAACCAAGTTCATCAACGTGAACATTTTACTATAACAGTTTACTTTATTTGAGGATTTTATACGTCTCCCATATTGAATCACCACTATCCACTGAATGCAGGAGTTTATTAATGTGAGCACTTAGATGCAAAGAAATAAAGTAACACTTGTTTATTACTCAGCATGCTCAATCATAGTTCGGATTTGGATTATCAATGACAATAAGGTTTGTAGTAGGAAAGCTTTTTGTCTTACTTTTAAAATACGAAAAAGAAACAAATGTAATGCTTATATGAATTTTGATTTGATTTGAATTGATTTGATTTGATTTGATTTCTGAATTTCTTTTTCATACATAAATGTAATACAAAGTCAATTGAACGAACTAATTGAGCAAAGTATAATTTGAATCTGACAGTTAAAACAGATATATGATTAATCAAAATATCCAACATTTTTCTAACGCGATGCAAAACGAAAACAAGGAGGCATCATTTCACGCATATATGCAAACTTAGGATCCCGTGTATCTGCGTTCAAAAAAACATATTAAGCAACTCTGGATATAACAGAAAGACAGGAGACCATCATCGTAAACAAACGCTTGACGTGAATAATGGCCCCAAAAGTGAATGTCTAAACGAAACGACATACTATGAATATAATATTCAAATCATCACTCACTGAGTAGCGACAAAGATTATGATTAATACATGGAGAGAAGGTTGGCCTGAATGAATAATGTTGCTCTCTATTCACTGCCCATCGGGGCACATTAAAAAAAACCAAGACAAACGCAGGCCTGCAATAATACATGTATAGAATTGCCTGGCAACAATATGTGCATGCTTACATTGACATCAGCGAAAGAGATGTAGGCCGCTACACAATTCGTTATGGGGATCCGAGTTGGGTCAACCTACAGTGTTGCATGATATCCCCACGCCACCGGCTATTCCCTACCGGCTATTACGGATACACACATTTTGCAGTAAGATAAATGAAGCAGTATGTAGCAAATGCGAATCCTTGTCACCCTACAGCTTACTAACACATTGTTCATATTCCGTCCGTCCAGGCAACGTATCGAACTGTGGTAATCCTGGTAATGTATCGCACGGAACATGGGGTATAAACACCACGCTGCTTGGATCCACTGTAACACTAAATTGTGACGAAGGTTATGTCCCCAACGGTAGTGCTACGTTGCTCTGTGTGACGTCACCAGGCGGTAGTCGATCGACACACGCACTAGTCTGGAACGCGTCAACCCCATCTTGTATAGCAGTTGAAGGTAAATGCTCAATCCTTGCCTCTATCTAATACTAATCAACAAACGAATGGCATTTTCTGTAATTCTACACACTTTTTTGTCTTTTTGCATCCTTAATTTTTTTTTTTTATTTTTTTTTTTTTTTATTTTTTAAGCGAGCAGGAATACATTACCTACCTAAAAAAGAATGCCGGGACCTGTCGTAAAGTCGGCTATCACAGGATGACCAATCACGCTGAAACATTTATCATTTCATAGGTTTGATTTTATCTAATGCCATTCATTATTTTGATTCATCCCTTTTTTCACTGTAGAATTGCACTATAAGCGGCTAAGATTTCAAGGATTTCCAGCTTTAGTTGGATTTCTGCTGTTTCTGTAAATGACATTCGAATGATATCGTGGGTTTTTTTTTTTTTTTTTGGTATTTTCACTTAAATCGCGTTAACATAACTTGCTGGTGACTAAAGCTTTGACACCGAATATAATTTTTAACACCGAATTTTAGATGAAACATTTGGTTCTTATTGGACTTCAGGAACAGTGAGTGCATTATTGTTCGGGAACACATAAGAACCATATCGAAGATTGCTATTCTTACCTCGTTTGATATTTATAATGCCCGCAACGAACCCTCTTGGACAAAACCGGCATATCTCCAGCCTGCAAAGGAAGATTCTTGGTGTTTCTAACTAGTTCTATGTACACACACATACATAAACACCCATAAAGTAATACACACGCCCACACTCACACACAAACACACACACATCCACACACACATGCACATACACAACGCACACTCATCTTTCACACTCACACATGATTATGAACACACAAAACGCATACACATACACACACGAACGGGCTCATGTGCGGACCTATATATGCAGGCCTTTATATTCATGTTTCTTTTTGGCGAGTATTGTAGATTGATCATTACAGGTCAATGATATTGATTATCATCGATAATATGTACCCCTAATCTGTGTTGCACATTCTGCGCTCCATATCAGTATATTATTCTGTCATGACTATGTTTTATATCTGTAATGAATAACGAATGGATTTTGTTTTGTATAGGTAGTGTGAAAAGATCTTAAATTCTGATGAATTGTTTTTGGTATAAATTATCAGAGATAATCAATTAGTTAAGTGTTGTTTTGTTTTATGTATTGTATTTGGGGAAGTTTTCAGAACTGGATCTTTTTTTCTGATTTTTGGTACTTCTTATTAAGAATTTACAGGGGTTTCTTCAGGCACTTTTACAGTGCATGACCCAGCTCCTCCATAAGGCTCAAAGAATTGTTTCTACATATATTTTAGTAACAAGTAGAAGGAAGGCGCACTTTTTTCTGTAAAACTGAACATATTTATTTATAATGATATTCCCCTGTTAAATATGCCAAATAGAAATAACAAAACAGAGGCAAAAGTTTAAGAGGGTCGAAATGAGATTGCCAAGGTTAAGAATTGATGAACTGCTATGGCATCTTAGACTTATCATTCTCTTCCTTATCGCCACTATCATAATTATCATCAACATCATCGTCACCATCATAATCATCATCACCATCATCTCTATCAATATTGTCATCATCATCATAATCATCATCATCATTATCATCACCATTATCATCGCCATCATTATGAATTATACCAGTGAGGTGGGAGGAATATGATTATGTATATCGTATGTTTATATATCCATGCAGTCATTATTTACGGGCTGGTTTTGTCCATTTTGATTTCCCCCTTTGTATTGTTGAATATGTGTATTTATAGGATTTATATCTTTGCATATGTATTTATCATTATGTATATTTTGTCGTTTTTTCTGTAACAATGGATGTGAAATAATTATATCATTTTATTGGGCGGATTTAATGTAATTTATTGGTAATGAATTTCGCGAATGAATTATTTTTGTGTGTTTCTTAGGTTAAATATATGCTGATATAAGTTCATTTTTTTTGTGAGTTTTTTTTTTTTCGTCTTGAAACAGCTGTTCATGTATCATGTTTGTGTGTAAATGTACTTGTATACATGTATATGGGTCAGAATTTTGAACGATGTACAATTGAACAAAAACGAGGCAAAATTTAAAAAGTAGGAAATTCTCCAAATTATTCATCTTACCTGAAAGAGTATAACTCAAGCTTTAATATGAACCCAATTATACTAGGATTTGCCCAGAGGAACAAGTTTTTATTCACCGCTGAAGTTTACCATGTCCAGAGCAGCGAACGTCCGTGAGGAATAGTACAGCACATACACTTGAATACCATTTAACATACTTTGAAAAGATCTGATTCAGTTCAAAATCCTAACAAAATATCTTAAGGGACATGTGTACGTGCTTGCAGAATATTAAGCTTGTACTCTTGACCTGTACGTAATGGTAGACAACTGATGATTTAACTAAATTCGTCGTTTCTGTTGAAATATTGCTCTTCCGCTAAACACTTTCTCCACTTTACGCGCATTTTACAGAAACTCAATATTTTGACCTCTTATTTCACTATCCCATACTTCAATGCCCACTCCCAAATAATAACAAACCTTTTTAAGATGTATCTGATCTAGGCAGTCTCTATAACCCAACGAACATAGCATAGTTTTCATCACGGAGGTTCGCATGTAGCTCACGGACGTTCGGAACAAACAAGATGCAGCTCTCCTGAGTTGGAAACGCATTCTACTTACAACAAACAGCAATTTCATGTCGAGAACAAACTCCTCTGCAAAATCCTGAACAGATATTACCAATTCTCAATTACATAAGCTTGTTTATCTTGTCATACTGAGGAATCAAAGAAAACAATTTTTCCATCTCCCGTAAATTAACGTACAAACATACGTGCAATCTCAGTGACGTAGTCCATCCTTGAGAACGAATATATTGATCAAAATTTCTTTATCATGAAGTAAAGATTCAGGTCCTAAATTTGTTATCTAAAGTCTACAATGCAAAATTTGCTTATAACGAACATGGTCACAGCTAAAATTATGACAAAGAATTAACATAGAAAGACAACAGAAATGTGCTCCGTTATAGTAATACGTTGTTTAGCTGGGGAGGACAAACGAATACGTTGGGAAGAAATGATAATGATAATGATAATGAATAACATTTATATAGCGCTTAATACTGATGTTTCTAAGCGCATCAAATCGGGGAAAAAATAATATATATAACGATAAAACAATCCCTCTATGTTTGCTCCTTGTGTTACACACAGTTACCGAGGAGAATTTTTATTATTATATTAGTCAGAAATGATATTAATAGGTTCGATACTGCGAAGTTTCGTCATAACAAAACACAGTAAGTCCATATTACATGGATGGATGCTTGTGACTTCGATATTATACAATATGGTTTGTTATAACAAACCTGTTGTAGCGCGTCATTTCGGAGGCTCGTTATTCATACAGTTTGTCAATACGAAAATTGATAGAGTTCGTATGATTATGAAGCTTTTTTATTCGGTAAATGATAGGAATCTCCGAAGGTTAATCGAATGGTTTATTAATCGGAACATCGGAACATGAAAAATCATGTTCGCTTATCCAAATGTGGAGAAACAAGTTAACAACTAAGATCCTCCAAATTTCAAAACCTCATAATAACCGTTTTCACCTAAACGAATATCAGGCCCTTTCCACTTTTAGAAGAACGGACCTAAAGATAATGATCATTAATATTTATTTTTCGAACTAACAAACTTTCGGAATAAGAAAATTTTTAATAACAAACCTCCATAATTAACTACAAACTTTTTTTTTTTCATTTTCGGAATAACAAACCTTTGGACATCGGAGTAACGAATCTTAGGAAGAGCGAACGTATCAAAGTGTAACCTGAAACCTATTTTTGATCATTACTTTTTTAACATGTGTTTTCAAAGTAAGCACAAAAGCACAAACAAATTGACGATCTCTCTGTCTCTTAAATGTAAAATGAAAAAACAAAATCTTGGAAAGAATTACAAATGAACATTGCTTTTCATTGATGAGTATAAAACAACACCTTGTGATGATAAGCGGAGGATTTGTTTGTTTTCATCCGACAATAATTGTAAACTGCATTATTTTTGTTCGCTTGTGACGGCATTTCGATGAATAAAAAACGTAAACAAACGAACAAAAACTTCTCCAGAGGAATTTGGTACGACGGGAGTGCACTGGCAATTCTTTTCTCTGTGTGTTGGAGCTCGATCCCTTCTCTGTTTCTCAGTCATTTTTATTCAACTGCTTACACGTCCTTTTGAAACTTTTCCATTTTTTATTCAACACATGCCCATTACAGACTTCTTCCGTCATTATCCTGCATGTGATTACGTAGCACTTTTCGGATTTATTTTGGTTTGTTTTGTTTTGTTTCTGTTTTCTGTTTGGTCGCAGCATGTCCAGGCTATTGAGGGAATGAGAGAAAAATCGTCATGAAGAGAAAAATAAGAATGAATTAAGGCATTTAATAATCATGACAATTACAGCGAACGTCCGTTATGGAGACCAAAACTGGATGTGTTCTGTATGAGACGGCAGCTACCATACTCAAAAGATAAACACTTGGCGCACCTGTCACTAAAAAGTGGCACTGATCCTCTTTCTCCTACTATGTAATCCATTGATTTATTCTACCAACGAACATCCGTGACCAAAACGTTTTCCTTTTGTTATTACAAGTAAATTGAGTGCTGAACATTATTCACTTTTGGGTATGAGCGGCTCGGTGATTTGGTAATATTTTCAACTAACATTAACTTTATGTGCAGTGATATATATGTAATTATCAGCAATTTCCTTTCTCGGACAGAACGTCCGTGAGAGAAACTTTCAGAACCTGTAACAGTACAAATTGTCTCCAGATCCTCATTAGAAAGAAAATTAAATGCACAGAAATTACAGATTACGCAAAATTCCATTTTCCTATAACTTTGTTTTCAGTGTTTAGCTGTTTTTGTACAATTAGAGGGAAAACAAGCGTAAAATTGTGAGTAAATTTTCAACTGTTTCTTCATCATGATCACATAACGCCTTAAAAATTCTGAAACTACTGCCCTAAACTCATTGTTTACTTTGTAAAACTTTATTTGTGACTATTGGAGCTAAAAGTTTCAAAGAATACAGGACACTTTTGGGACAAGTTATCCCTATCGAAGGGATTGCATACGTCACGGACGTTCGCTGGAATTGTCACGGACGTTCGTTCTACTGATAGGGTCATGTTCCCAGACGGATAACTAATCGGCAGAGAGTACCTAGCCTTCCTAACTCTGTCAAAAATTTGAAAAGGTATTGTCAATGCAAATTATAAGAAATTTGACATCCTTACAACATATGTATTGCTCAGAGGGGGATCAGGAGGTGAATTTTCAGAGAAAATATTAATTATTTACTTGGTTTTTGGTGAATTGCATGGTCAAAAAACTGCGGACAAGCCTCAGTCCGCTCCAAAAATAACATACAGCTCCTCGGCTAGAGAGCCAAAGGTAAAATGCACCTTCGTCATAAAAGCAAGATGGTGTCCCACTCGAAAACGTTTTAATCATCACGGACGTTCTTTTTTTCTCGGAGGTTCGTCTAAAAATATAATTTCGGCTCCTATTTGACAAAGGATGGACAGAAACTCAAAACAAACATATTATCGTGTGGCTAGATCTTAGTTGATTACGACTCAGAACAATATCACCAATAGCGTTTAATTGGATACGATCTTTATTAGAAAATAGCGGAAGCACGTCCGTGACGAAAACTGAGTATAATTTTGCACAAAAGAATATTACGTCCCATGTACAGCCAGCAGACGTACAATTTTTGCAGGATATGTTCATTAGGTGGAACACCAAATTTTCGTATACACTACAGTTGGGACAACAAAGTAGAATTTGCAGCAGCGATAGAAATAAAAGCACCACGGACGTTCGCCTGTTTAGGACTTTGATATTTCAATTGTTCTCTGTGATTTTATACGTGCTCATATAGTTCTTATAATGTTGTGGTTCATACCCATGATATGTCAGATCCAGAACATGGTCAGATATTAGATGCCACGTGTGCTTGAATATGCACATCATTACTTTGAAAAACAAAAATTATTGTGAAAATAGCGTTTTTACCGTATTTTTACGCTTTAAGTCCTTGTCAAATGAAAAATATCAGGCAAAAATCAACCAAACCATATATTTCCTGAAAGGAAATTTACCAATCTTTGAGATGACATGAAAAAATCTGGTTTCTTAGATCATCCTTGCGTGTTCTAAGGGAAAGAATGTCATAAGGTGCGAAAATGGGCAATTGTACATCGTTCAAAATTCTCACCCATATATTTGTGTAACTGTCAATAAGCATTATTGCGGTGTGATGGACTGGGTCCACTGTATTTTTTTTTTCCTTGTACGTACCTGCCTGTGGGCAGGTAGTATCCTAGGATTATTTAACACATGCTTTAATCTGCAATGGAAATAAAGTATGCTCTACAAAAAAAAAAGAATGAGTGTCACATTGCGTTGCCAACAAACACGCAATAAAGGGAGGGGGTAACATATAAAGTTATTTCTTCCTTACCTAAGACCCTGCTGTTTACTTGCAATCAACAGGTGCAAGCCAGCCTTCACAGGGAATTACGCGAATGCGAATGATAACTGTAACATCATCTGCAGGTGAGTAGACAGCCACATTGCTTTTTTTGTATTAATCGTTGCTTTTCCTTTAGGGAGGAAATCCACTGCACCCCAAAAATAAATAGATTCTGAAAGAAGGAGAAAAAACATACAGAACGTTTCAAAAATGGAAAAAAATCGGATAAGAAATAAGGGAGATATAACATTTTGAAATTTCACATTTCTTCGGATAATATTTCTCAACCAGTCCTTATGAACACTGAAATGAGCGATTTGATGTCATGCCCTCACAATTTTTCATATAGGCCTACGTTATATATGAAATTCGGAAATATTATTTCAAGGTGATACAAGTAAAAGCGTATAGCCGTATCAAAATATTGTAGACTTAACATTGATTTTTTCCTTTATTTTCGGTGGTTTTAAGGTAAAAAAGCCTTAGACTGTGTAAGACTTTCCTATTACATCAAGTTTTTAAAAGGAAATCATATGCATCATTCTCTTACATCTACGGTTTTCTTTCGGCCATCCACTGTGCTCATAGGTGGACAAGTTAGTGAGCATAATAATTCGAACGTTCGGTATCATGTATACATCATGACTGTTCTACAAAATGTTTATTCTTTTTGTGCATGATTCTGTATTCTAAGAGTCTTCATCCTGTGTTGGAAAATGACATATACTGACACATAAGTCAAGTCGTTTATAACTAAATATGTCATCTATATTGCAGGATGGGATGGATCTATGAGGAGAGAATGGTACATACGAAAGGCAACTATTACGGGCTCAGTTGTCGTAGGACTTCTTCTTTTCGCACTGATTGGTACAAGTATTCTTCGAAAGTTCATCAAGAAACGTAGCACCAATATTCGAGTAAGAAATGACCCTATTTGAATTAAAATTGAAATCAAAATTTAAGCAGCCACCAACGCGAAGTACATGGCAAAATACATATAATGAGGAAATCAGGACAAAGTGTATAAGTGTGATACAAAGTGTATGTATGTACAACATATGAACGCGGAAACTTCAAAGTGCAACGCAAGAAAACTGCAAAGAGTACAGCTATAAAGAACTTCTAATATGCAAGAATGATACATACCGTGATTATGACGTCGATTCACAGTATTTGTATAGCGCTATACATCTGTTTGATAAAAAAAAAAATCAAGGACACAGACTCATCCAAGTAACTACATGCAATTGAACATCTGGTGAAACTGTGAGTCTTGAGTAATGCTCGAGAAATGATGGAGAGAGTTCTAAAAGGGAGGAGTAATAGAGGACAAAACCAAGTTTCCGCAATATATATATACAGAAACCAAGTTCATGCTGTAATTACTTACAGTTTATTTTGACACAAAAATTGTCAAGCGATTCGTCCTTTCTCAAGTGTTATTGAACTTGGTTTCTCTATAATTATACATAGCATAAATCTTGAGTATACATCTCTTATATATATGTATATATATATATATCACTTTATATATATGTATATATATATGTATATCACTTTATTATCTTATGTATCCAGACTTCTTCCACTTTGTTATCTTTTGTATCTACAATGATTCGATTCCATCAATGTTCTTTTCCAGAGGGGCCCACACACTACAAGCTCTGTCTTTTTAGTGGGTCCCTCCATTTTTCGCACGGTATACATGTACTTCATTTCGATCACTTCTGTTTCTTTTTTACTATACAATGTATGATTACTATAGGTCCTCAATTATTGTACAGTCTTTTCATTTCACTATGTTCTATTTACCTTGTTCTCTGTTATCAAAAGAAGTGAAACATATGTTATGTTGAAAAATGAAATAAACTTTGAATTGAATTGAATTGAATTGAATATATATATATATATATATATGTATATATATATATATATATATATATGTACATTATGTGTGTGTGTGTGTGTGTGTCTGTGTCTGTGTGTATGGATTTTATACTCACATATTGTTGATGTTGTTTTTTTTTTTTTATAAACCTAGTGATCTGTTTTGCTCATACCTCATTCCCAGTTCCACTAAGGGAATAGAGAACGTTTCAAGTATGTCAAGGATTCCTAAATGTTGCGAGATTTACCTTGTTAAAATAGTTTTGCCATTTAAGCCGATCTGGTTTTAAGAGTAGGGCAAGTGTGAAACTCGTGTCTAAGGAAAATAGTTCCCGCAGAAGTTTTGTGGATAATCTCCTACGTTGAAATTTTATTATTTTCTTGTTCATTTTTTCAGTATCACTATGCTGTGGCAAAAGTGAGCAGGCAGAAAGATACTTCAATTTCTTCGAGCAGTAGTTCGCTGTCTCACCAGGATGTCAGGATAAAGGATGGTCAGGAAAAAGAGCTGTACGTAGGCATGTCAGGTACCATGAAAAAGAAATATGAGGTGGACGTCAAGCTTCCTCGGTCTACAAAGAACGGTGAAGATAACAATGAATTAGATGGAGATGATTACCTGCTTCCCAGTGTCAACTTGACTAAAGTCAAGACGTGTCAACCTCAGGCAAGTCGTAAGGAGACAGACGCTGATGGCAATGGAAATAGAAGGTCCTTAACGTCCGACCAGTCCGCGAGCATCCTAGAAACGCATCACCCCAACTACATGAATATCGTTAGTACTGAAAAACGCGGACAAAGGAGACAAAGAGAAATGTTCGAGGTAGATAAAGCTGGCTGTCCCGATGTCGAGACAAAGTCCGGCGAAACTGCTCCCTACCAGCCCACAATCCAGGAACCGCAAGATCACCATGATTTCGCGGATATCCGTAGAAATGAAAAACGCGACCCTCTTGCGAAAGACCTGAATGATCCTTTATGTTCTACATCAATACACTCAGGTAAACCAATAGAAATATCCGAGTTGGATGAAAATGGCTATCTTGTTCCTGAAGCAAATCCCAACAGCACTACTCTCGACCAATCAACAGCCAACCAAGAAGCGCAGGATAATCCCGAGTATGCAAATATTCGAAGAAATGAAAAACAAGACCCTCTTGCGACACCTCTCAATGATCCATTATTATATTCTCCATCCATTCACCCTGACAAACCAATAGAGATGCCCGATTTGGATGAAAATGGTTGTCTTGTTCTTGAAGCAATTCCTAACGAAACTACTCTCGACCAATTAACAGCCAATCAAGAAACGCAGGATCATTCCAAGTATGCGAATATCCGTACTAATAATAAACGAAACTCTCTTTCGACTCCTCTGAATGATCCATTATATTCTGCATCCATTTACCCTGACAAACCGAGAGAAATGCCCGAGTTGGATGAAAAAGGCTATCTTGGTCTTGAAGTAAATCCTAACGAAACTACTCCCGACCAATTAACAGCTAATCAAGAAACGCAGGATCATTCCGAGTATGCGAATATCCGTACTAATAAAAAACGCAACTCTCTTGCGACTCCTCTGAATGATCCATTATATTCTGCATCCATTTACCCTGACAAACCAAGAGAAGTGCCCGAGCTGGATGAAAAAGGCTATCTTGTTCTTGAAGCAAATCCCGACGAAATTACTCCCGACCAATCAACAACCAAACAAGAAACGCAGGATAATCCCGAGTACGCGAATATTCGAAGAAATGAAAAATTTGACAGTCTTGCGACTCCTCAGAATGATCCCTTATATTCTACATCCATTTACTATGACAAACTAAGAGTAACACCCGAGCTGGATGAAAAAGGCTATCTTGTTCTTGAAACAAATCATGACGGAGCTACTCCCGACCAATCACCAGCCAAACAAGAAATGCAGGAATATCCCGAGTATGCGAATATTCGAGGAAATGAAAAACGTGACTATCTTGCAACTCCTTTAAATGATCTATTATATTCTGCATCCATTTACCCTGACAAACCAAGAGAAATGCCCGAATTAGATGAAAATAGCTATCTTGTTCTTGAAGCAAATCCCGACGAAACTCCTCCCGACCAATCAACAGCCAACCGAGAAAAGCAGGATCATCCCGAGTATGCAAATATCAGGAGAAATAAAAAACGCGGGGCTCTTGCAAACTCCTCTGAATGATCCATTATATTTTGTATCCATTTACCTTGACAAACCAAATGACATGCCCGAGTTGGAAGAAAAAGGCTATCTCGTTCCTAAAGCAAACCCCTACGGAACTACTCCCGAAAAATCAACAGCCAACCAAGAAACGCAGGAATATCCGAGTATGCAAATATTCGGGAAAAAATGGAAAATGCAACCGTCTTGCAATCTCTCTGAATGATCCATTATATTCTGCATCCATTTACCCTGACAAACTAAGAAAAATGCCCGAGTTGGATGAATAAATGTGACCCGCTACAACAAAATGGTCCTAAAGTCGCGCACGGTCAAAGCCATGAAAATCGAGTTTGAAGTCAGAGCATCAAAATCGGTCAAAACTTACGATTTTCTGAATTTGACATATTATTAGAGTCTGACATGTCTTCTATCATCTGTCGAAATTTTGGAGCAAAATGATGAAAGGAAAGACCAAAAAATAGCGTTTTTCTTGGCCATGTTTTTTGGCATTTCAACGAAGCAGAAACTGGTTCGAACGTTTGGATTGAGCGCCACAGATAGGCTCCGCCCCTAACAACGACCAGAGTGATCTCATCCCGAGTATGCAAATATCAGGAGAAATAAAAAACGCGGGGCTCTTGCAAACTCCTCTGAATGATCCATTATATTTTGCATCGAGTTTGCCAGAGTTGGAGGAAAAAGGCTATCTCGTTCCTAAAGCAAATCCCTACGGAACTACTCCCGAAAAATCAACAGCCAACCAAGAAACGCAGGAATATCCGAGTATGCAAATATTCGGGAAAAAAATGGAAAATGCAACCGTCTTGCAACCTCTCTGAATGTTCCATTATATTCTGCATCCATTTACCCAAGAAAAATGCCCGAGTTGGATGAATAAATTTATCTTGTTCTTGAAGCAAATCCAGACGGAGCTACTCCGACCAATCAACAGCCAACCAAGAAATGAAGAAATATCCCGAGTATGCCAATATTCGGGGAAATGGAAAGTGCGACCGTCTTGCAACTTCTCTGAATGATCCATTATCTTCTGCATCCATTTACCCTGACAAACCAAGGGAAATGCCCGAGTTGGATGAATAAAGTTATCTTGTTCTTGAAGCAAATCCAGACGGAGCTACTCCGACCCCAACCAAGAAATTCAGGAATATCCCGAGTATGCCAATATTCGAGGAAATGGAAAGTGCGACCGTCTTGCAACTTCTCTGAATGATCCATTATCTTCTGCATCCATTTACCCTGACAAACCAAGGGAAATGCCGGAGTTGGAGTAAAAAGGCTCTCTTGTTCTTGAAGCATATACAGAGGAAGCAACTCCCAACCAATCAGCAGGGAAGCAAGCAAAGTAGGATTATCCTGAGTACGCGAATATCCGTAGAAAATGAAGAACGCTATCCCTTTGCAACTTGTCTGAATGATCGATTACAATCTGCATTCAGCTATCAAACTAACCATGGGAAACACTAACGGTAGAAGCACATGGCCATGTTATTTTCGAAACAAGCAGACATGTACGGATGAACTCCCGACAAATCCGCGACAAATCAAGAAATACAGGATCACCCTGAGTTCACGAATGTTGGCAGACATGAACATCATGACCATCTTGTGGTGGACCTGAAAATCAGTGATATCATCAGAGATAACTTTTGTGGCAAAGAACTCTTCGAAAGTTCTCATATGTGACCGTGCACCGCAAAAACGAACATAAAGTCGCACACACTGATTTTGTGTGAGGACTGAAAATAAGTGAAATGGGTCAACCTAGCCGAACTTGACTTTTTCATATTTTCTGAAAGAGCGGGTCTTTTTTTTACATTATGCTAAAATTTGGTATCATAAAACGGGCAGGAAAGTGTGTTTTTTTAGCAGTTTATCTTGAACATTTTTGGTAGAATAGTGTGATTAGGTGTGTCTTTAGAATCCCTTTTTCATTTCTGAAAAACCTTGTCCACACTCTTCACTTTCAACTCCAATAACTTTTGAAAGGATAGTGCTACTGCTTTGAAAGTTGACATTAATTATGGACAGAATGTGGTAATGAGGCATGCTTAATTTCAGTTTAATCTAATAATCCCTTCATTGTTGTTACTCTGGTGGTTTACTTCCTGTTTTTTGTCCCATTCATCGCACAGCCAGCACGGTTTGGTAAAGATTAAGCGCTTGAATAGACACTGTACTTCAGAGCCTCTTTTCTCAGTTCACACTTTTCGTGAGTTTGTGCTTTCTTTCCAATATTTAGATAGGTTAGGAGAGTCCATTTGATTTGAGTTATGCATCATTTTAAAGCTTAAAGTCTGCTCTTCCAGAATATGGTCTTAACTAAAAATTCATGTCTGGCGACTTTTTGTTTGTTTGGAGGTGCATGGTCACATATATTATCAGTATAGAGGAAAGTTTCATTTCTGTCTGTAGGCCTATGTACTTCTTTGCCAATGATTTTTGTGAAGAGGTGTCATGAACCGACATTAATGTACCCATGAACAGGTAAACGTTTGTCACTGAATATTTTTTTAATCAGGATAATACTATGTAAATGCATGTACAAGTATAAGAAGATTGAATTTGAAAGGAAAGATGCGCCACTCATACAATGCATTGGCCAATGTTGCATTACACAGAATTTTGAAAGCAGTAAGAAGCTTTATTTATGAATTGCAATATTTAATGGCATGTAATGGCATGAACTCTGTGCTAATTAGTTAGTTGCTAATATAATTTTCAGAAATATATTCAGAGTTTTTGGCCATTTTCTCCCACGCTTTGACCCCCTTACCTTTATCATTCTACACAAGGTAGTATATTGGGGCCGTTGTTGTTTATTGTTTATATTAATGATTTTTGTGCTTCCTCCCAAGTGTTATCAATCATACTTTTCGCCGATGACTCAAATGTCTTTTTTTTCACATGAAGATCCAAATATTCTTGTGCACAGTCTAATGAATTTCATTTGCCCCTGCTAAGAACTGTGTTAGCTCAGCAGACATTTATTTATACACAGTAAATTCGGAGTTACAAAATTTACGTGATTGGATACGAGCTAATAAGCTGTCCCTGAATATTAATAAAACCAAGTATATGTTTTTAGCAACACTTTAGATAATTTGAATATGGATATTTATTTCGATGATACTGTGTTAGAAAGTGGTTCAAATACAATATTTCTTGGAATTTTAGTAGATAATAAACTTTCTTGAAAATTTCATATAGATTATGTTTGTAAAATTATTTCACGCAATATAGGCGTCATTAATCGGTTTAAATTGTTTCTTCCCCAACACTCATTATTCATACTGTATTCGTCTTTGATATTACCTTATTTAAATTACGGAATTTTAGCATGGGGAAACACGCATCAAACATTATTAGATAGGGTTTTATTGTTACAAAAGAAGGCACTTCGAATCATTTGTAATGCCGCTCCTTGCTCTCATACGGCTTCGTTGTTTCTTTGAAAATAAGATTTTGAAAATTAAAGATTTGTTACCCAACAGGACAGTCTAATGAATTTCATTTGCCCCTGCTTAGAACTGTGTTAGCTCAGCAAACATTTATTTATACACAGTAAATTCGGAGTTACAAAATTTACGAGATTGGATACGAGCTAATAAGCTGTCCCTGAATATTAATAAAACTAAGTATGTTTTTTAGCAACACTTTAGATAATTTGAATATGGATATTTATTTTGATGATTCTGTTTTAGAAAGTGTTTCAACTACAAAATTTCTTGGAATTTTAGTAGATAATAAGCTTTCTTGAAAATTTCATATAGATTATGTTTGTAGAATTATTTCACGCAATATAGGCGTCATTAATAGGCTTAACTTGTTTCTTCCCCAACACTCATTATTCATACTGTATTCGTCTTTGATATTACCTTATCAAAATTAAAAAAGAAAGGCACTTCGAATCATTTGTAATGCCGCTTCTTGCTCTCATAAGGCTTCTTTGTTTTTGTTTTTAATAAGATTTTGAAAATTAAAGATGTGTTCTTATCTTATTTAGGACAATGTATGTATAGTTATAATAACTGTCTTCCGCTTATATTTGATTCTATGTTTCCTCGCAACCTGACATATCATAGTTACCCAACAAGACAGTCTAATGAATTTCATTTGCCCCTGCTTAGAACTGTGTTAGCTCAGCAGATATTTATTTATACAGGTCCAAGATTCTGGAACTCCCATAGTCCAGACATTAAAAATGATCCTTCTTTGTATTCGTTTAAAAAACGATTGAAATTATTCCTCCTTAAGTCTTATAATGTAACAGAAGGAAATTAAGTTTGTTTGTTAATCTTTTTAGTAGGTTTTGTAAGCACCAGGATGCTATTGATTTTTCGTAGGCATGTTAGCAATGGTTAGGACGCGTCTTTCGCGGCATTCCACATCACATCCCTTGATTATTTTATCGCATACTTGTATACTATTACACGTGCCTTCACAGACCAGATTAATATGTTCCGCTATCAGCAATTCCATATATTGTATATATCACTTTCTCGTCGCTTTCAACGCTCTACACTTCTAATATTTATTATGGCTAATAGTCTCTGTTGGTTTGATCTTGAATGTATCGATTGATCTAGGCTTTTGTTTTTAGTTGTCTCGTCTCTTTTCTTCTATTTCTGTTTCCTCCCTTTCCCCTCTTCCACTTCTTTTTTTTTTTTCATCTCGCACACTGTAGTTAAGTTTTCACTTATTTTTTCTCCTGCGAGGTACCCACATTGTACAAGCATAGTCTCTTGAGTAGGTACCTCCACTTTTTTTTCGCAGAATGTATATGTTTGTATGAAAAGTGCCTCATTTTGTAATGACTACTGGTAAATGTTATTTTTTGCTATCTATGTATCATTCATTCAAACGCATATCGAATTTATACTTTTTGTACATTCTGTTAAAAGAAGTGAAAATAAAACCTTTGAATTGAATTGAATTCTATGATTTGTTACTCCTCTTTCATCTACTACCAACTTTTATTTT
The DNA here is from genome assembly GCF_964275005.1 of Diadema setosum. Classification (NCBI taxonomy): domain Eukaryota; kingdom Metazoa; phylum Echinodermata; class Echinoidea; order Diadematoida; family Diadematidae; genus Diadema; species Diadema setosum. The sequence goes on from NC_092688.1 coordinate 4,105,296, forward strand.
TGTCGTTTCTCTATCTAATTTTTCTCCATTTTACTTTCAGGTATTTTCTTAACTGCTGTACTTCTTACTCTCTCTCTCTCTCTCTCTCTCTCTCTATATATATATATATGAAGAGTTTGTTTGCAAAAACCGATAAGTCCATATTTGCCAAATGGAAATATTCGCGATTAAAGGTCAAGAAAAATAAAATGAATAATAAGAAATTTTTTGCTTCTTTTGAGCATAAATTAAAAAATATACCTTTATATCTAGCGACCAATATATCATTTAAAAGGTATTATTTTGTACTTTATGACAGAGATCGTACTTCAAAATCTTCAAAAATGGACTTATCGGTTTTTGCAAACAAACCCTTCATATATATATATATATATATATATATATATATCATATATGGGTTTTATTCTTATTTTACATGATACCATTCTAACAAATAAGCCAGTTCCCAGGTAGCACAACTCTGCAATGACCTCTCCAGACACAGACTTTGCAAAATATGGAATAGTCTTCAGGAAAAGCAGTTGAAAACAGCCATGTAGGAAGTGGTAATTTACATGTCAATGCTGCATGAATGGCTTTTGTTAATGTTGCTGAAAAGAATGCACATTCACCTGAAAATACCAATCTGCAAATGGTTCATTTATAACACAGTTGTCATAAAGCCTTATCAAGGTTTTGAATACCTGATTTGCAAATCCTTTTCAAGAGAAGTTCTGCAATGACCTTTATCTGCGCATGTTGTTTGTTCATTTCCGTCTGAGAAGATGGCTGGATAACCCATATTCAGCTACGTTTGGCTGGTCTTCCATGGGGTCCAGTTGGATGTGATTTGCGGGACCACTTCACCGGGTTAAACACCCTGCTCTTTTCGATGAATGAATGAAGCGGGATCTTTTACGTGCATGAATTTTTACTCTCTCACACACGGGACCTCCATATTATGACCTATCCGAGGGACAGAGTGTCTTGCTGCTTGCTAGTGGGGACGGTATGCTTACACACAATATTGCTCAGTCCAGACTCTGGTTCGGACCGGGGCCGCGTGATCATGAGGCAGACGCGCTACCGACTGAGCCAACTCACCGCCCTTAAAGGTCACAGATTGGAACTGTGAACTGGCATATTTCTGATGGTTTTAATTATCAACCAATGTTTCAATGGTAAACATGATTTGATCTTTGATATTATTATCTTATGCAATGAAAAATTATTAATGATTGTTTAGAATTCCGGAAGTCAGAATAAGTGGACGCTGTTCACATTGTCAGGTTGGACAGAGTCTACGTCTTGTGGAGTTTAATAGTATCACCCCATATGTTCTTTTATGGTGATATATTTACGCTACATGATGCTTTTTTTGTGATTCTTTTTATTTTCTCATTCAAAACCAATATCACCATCTACTAGTCCCCTATCATGTTTCCCTATGCAAAGGGTTATAAGATTATTCAGAAATTTTGCGCGTCTTAAGTGTACATAATTCGTGACTGAACTTAAATTCACCTGAATGAAATTATGCTTTCAGAGGTTATCAGAGTTGAAAGTGAATGATGTGTAAAGGGTTTTTGAACAATGGTAAAAGGCCTCTAATAACAACCTAATCACACAAACAAACAAAGATGAAGTGCTGTTGCAAACTTTAGAAAGATACAAAAGAGCATTTCTTTTATGACCCAAAACAAGATTATATACAATTGTTAACTTCACATTGTACAATAAAAGAAAAGTCAGACTCGTACCACTGTATATCACCAGGCATGTCTGTGCTAAAATAATTTTTCGAGTGAGACTGTTTGGGTTGTGAATAGTGTACAAGACTGACTGTGTGCGTGTGTCAGTGTGCGTGTGTGTGTGTGAATGTGTTTGTGTTTGTTGTGAATTACAATTAGTTATAGGGGGAGGTATATAAGTGTGCTGTGTATGTTTACATTGGAAATGTGACCTGGCACACGGCATCTGATGCGGGGCTAAGCATTTATAACATGTTTTACACCTGGCATAACAATCGGAACAATTTGTTGTTTCATCACTCTCACCCTCTTTTCAGATGTCTTACTTTCTCTCCTGTTTCTCTCACTCTCTCTCTCTCTCTCATTCTGTGTGTTTGTGTGTGTGTGTGTGTGTATGTGTGTGTGTGTGTGCAATATTACAGGACTATTAAATATTACTGAAGAATAATTCAAAACCGAGAGGTGGGGCACTTGTCAATGAACATTGTCCTTCATGCAACTAGCCAGTTTTCGTTGCCTTATATCAAAACATAGCTCCAGTTATTGGATGAAGCTTTAAATTAGAGTATCAATCCCGGCATTGTCATTCTGACATTCATAAATTCGGCTTAGTGTAGATGCATTAGAATATCTAAGCGCAGTTTTTATTGGTATATTGACTGCCCTACTTGCGCGGATGAATCAAACCTGAATTGATATAAAGACAAATACAAATAGTGTCATTCGATAAGAGCAAGCTGGGTGATGAAGCTTTTGGTATTGTTTACCATTGGAAGCAGTGGTTTAAAAAAAAATGCTCGAGTAATCACATTTAATGCATATCCTAAGGTCAGTTGTGTCACAAAACATCCCATCATAATTTCGCATTAAGCCTAAATATCACTTTTTTCTCAATAAACCATAACTATCGACGGTTTATGCTAGAAACAATTTAATCATAATCATCGTTTATATTTTGCATGTTTAACAATACATGACATTGATTATACTAACCAACATACTTGCTCTGGTTGTTTTTGTCCCTTAAATAATATCATTTTTAAAGAACTTTTTAGACGGACGACAGCTGGGTTTTTGTTTTATCTGCAAATAGTAAATAATGCCTTGAAATGGTGTCATGCACGTGTCACTTCAATAGTAGCACAAACAATAATTACTTTTAATCCCATCAGAACCCATTTGCATACAAAGTTGATTTGATAGCAACTCTTGCTGGAATTGTCATGCTAACTACAAAAATCCAGTTTTGTGATTGGCTGTCCATGATATTGGAAGTTGCCATTCCGGCAAGAGTTACTATCCTATTTTTTTTTAATGAAATGAGGCTCAGGTCCTTATATCCCCAAACTAACTGAATTTCTGTTCAGGCGGAGCAATCGTATGTGCAGACTTTGATTATGAGAAGTGGACAACGCTTGCAATTGTAGAATAATGAACACTTACAGTCACGACAGAATTTTGCTGTACAGTGTGGATTTTCAAGTCGGCTTCGATAAAAACCTTTATTCTTACTGTTTCTTTTTTTTAAGACCGGAGAAGACCATAGGAGGTGGTGATGCTTTAATTTTTCCCGACAAATTTCTTTATGCATAAAAGTGCAACTATTCGCACACACATATTGTTACGGGAGGTTAACTTTGGCCTAACGAACCATCATAACCACCAAAATACCCAGACTCTCAAACAAGGTGTTTGGTCGATCTCGGTCATCTTGTCGAACTCCTTTATTTACATATTCCTCCGCGGAACGATAAAGTGCCCAGAAATGATAATACCATGCACATGTATCCATAACACTTCCCCCTAAAAGAGTGCATTTAACGTTTTAACACAAATTGACTCTATGTACGTTGGCACAATATTTTGGAACAGCATTGTACATTCCTCTTCCAATTCACTCTTATAACTCCATGAGTTTACCATGGTTGCATCATTATAAGAACATATAAACAAAGTATGCTATGGCTATATCATCATCACAACCTGTGATAAAACATGTACGACTTTAGTACCATTCAACATGTAACAATCTCACACTCTCGTGAGTTACACTGCTGCTTGTGAGTTACAGCATACTGGAATTGCATGCAGTTGTGCAACACTGAATACTGCAATGTTAACTTTCTCAACACCCTAACCTTTATGCAATCATGTCATGCATACAGTACAAACAATACACTTGTACCAAAATTATGTGGTTTCCTCGTTAGAACACAGATGCAACATAAGTCAATTTTTGCACTGTCATTATCAAATGATTAACCTGTGTACAACGATTATAAAACACGTCATCTCTTCCACGAGCAACTGCATATAATCCAACTGTTGTAATCATATTACAACCTAAAACCAAAACATCATATTCCATGATATGTGACTTGCATATACCTGTAGACGTTGTGTCAGCATCTATTGAAATGTCAAGATATCAACAAATGTCATATACCCTAATTTTGTTTCTGAAAACTTGCCTGTCAACATACAAAACATCAAGAGTATGACCTACCTAACAAAGCATCAAATGAACCTGAATGAGATATCCCCGATGATAACCTGTGTGTATACCTGTATGCATCCCTGTATAACACAGTTCGCTTAGATACATGCCTGTTGGTATGTTGAATCAACTGTGAAATACTGGACACCTTCGCCAAGGCAATGATTGAACTATAACAATGAGCAAAAGCTATGCACATGTATAACTATATAATTTCTGTACCTAATATAGTATACATGCTAATTAAATCCAAAAGGCAACATCCAATAAACTTAGGATATAATATGCCACAACAAATTTAACCAATACCTGTACATGTACAAGTATGAAACTTCAAGTACCTGAACGATATCTACATTACTCGATACACCACATTCTCTATACAAACAGCAACACTACCTGTTTGAAGTTATTTTACCAACAACTCACATTCTTGACAACTGTTGATGGCTAGCGTAACTTAAAACAGCCTTCATAATGTCTTCTTTTGGAGAGTGACTCAAGCACAATTATAGCTTGCTGTGTTTCCTTATTAACACAAACATGTCTGAAGATACTTCCTTGTTGTTATTTACACATTCAAAGTGCCATTCATGCTGTTGGCATCACAATTATAGTGTATGCAAGATACATACATATACATGATGTACACACACTGTCCTGTGTACTTGCAAAACAAATTACACCTGATTAAAGTGTTACAAACATAAAATACATTTGCACAATTGTTGCATCTGGCAATAAGACAAAATATCGAGATGTCTCAATTAAGTACGGGAGAGTGTGTCCGCGACAATGTTTTCCTTTCCGCGAATGTGCCTAATGTCAAGGTTATATTCCTGTAGGATTAAACTCCATCGCATCAGTCTCTGGTTTTTGTTTCTCATTCTGTTGACGAATGTCAGTGGGTTGTGATCAGTCCACACAACAACGGGTTGAGTTGTGCTGCCCACGTAGACATCAAAATGGCTGAGCGAAAGAATTAACGCTAGGGTCTCCTTCTCAACGGTAGAATACCTCCGCTGGTGCGCGTTGAATTTCTTTGAGAAGTAGCAGACTGGTCTGTCCACTCCATCGTCATCAGCTTGCATCAGCACGGCGCCTGCTCCGACATCGCTGGCATCGACAGCTAGGCTGAAGCCTTTTGTGAAGTCCGGCGCTGCCAACACAGGACCACTCGACAGGATTGCCTTCACTTGGTCAAACGCAGACTGGCAGACTTCACGTTCTTCCGCAGGAGATCAGTCAAGGGTGCCACAACATCCGAGAAGTTATGGCAGAAGCGACGGTAGTATCCGGCCATGCCGATGAATCTCATCAGCTCCTTCCTCGTCTTGGGAACGGGGACATCTTGGACTGCTCCTACCACATACATGACTGGCTTCGCACTTTCACCTGCACTTCTCTCAACATACTTCTTCAACATGTTGATGTGACACAACCGTTTCTTTTTCTTCCTGTCTGGCGTCTGAATGATGTAATTCACATCACTCAATCTCTCCTCCACGACATAGGGACCAGAGAAGCGAGCACACAGAGGATTACCAGGAATGGGCAGCAGTATCAATACCTTTTCACCGGGACTGAACATCCTTTCCCTGGACCTCTTATCAAACAACTGTTTCATGTTCTTTTGACTGTTTCTCAAATGTCCCGCTGCAAATTCACGTGCACGACTCAGCCTACCACGGAACGTGGTCACGTAATTCAACAAATCGGGTGACTCATCCTCACCCAACAGCTTCTCTCTCAAGACCTTCAATGGACCACGAACCTCGTGTCCAAACACTAACTCAAAGGGACTAAATCCTAAGGACTCTTGCACAGACTCTTGCACCGAGAAAAGCAACAACGGCAAGCCTTCATCCCAGTCCTTCTCGACCTCAAGGCAGTATGTTCTCATCATGTTCTTCAGCGTCTGATGAAAACGCTCCAGAGCGCCTTGACTCTGTGGATGATAGGCACTCGAGGTTACACATTTGATACCCAACTTACGCATCACTTGCTGAAATATCTTTGAAGTGAAGTTGGAACCCTGGTCTGATTGCACCACCTTTGGCAAACCAACCGTTGTAAAGAACTTCACTAACGCCTTGCTAACGTTCTGTGCAGTGATACGCCGAATTGGCACAGCTTCTGGAAATCTCGTAGAAGCGCACATCATAGTGAGCAAGTACTCATGTCCAGCCTTTTTCTTTGGCAAAGGACCAACGCAGTCTATTATAACTGTGCTAAACGGCTCATCAAATGCTGGTATGGGCTTCAGGGGAGCAGGAGGAATCTTCTGATTAGGTTTTCCCACCACTTGACAATCATGGCAAGTCCTACAGAAATCTGAAACATCCCGTCTCAAGCCAGGCCAAAAGAAATGTTTCAAAATCTTGTCAACCGTCTTATTGACTCCAAGATGACCACCAAGAGCTGACTCATGCGACACACTCAAAATGTGTTTACGAAATACTGTTGGGATGACAATTTGGTGAACTTCTCGCCATTCTTCATCACTGGAAGAGTCAACTGGCATCCACTTCCTCATCAACACATCTCCTTTCTTATAGTAACAAGTCCTTTCACTCAATGCTTGTTCTTCAGCAAGAGCACTATCACACAACGCTACCAACTGTGGATCATTCTTCTGTGCGTCAATCAAAGAACTCTTGTTCAACCAAATCTCAGTTTCATCTACAGGCCGAGACTCATCCACTATCTGATGTGATTTTGATGCTGCGGTTCTACTTGCTTCTACATCATCTAACCGACAGAAGAAACTCCCTTCTAGACTGATATCCTCTGGACTAGCCTTCAATTCAGACTTTTCTGATTTTCTAGACATGGAACGTGTGACTACACAAGCTGGGAAAACTTCAGGGAATTCCTGAACCAATGCAGCTGTCTCATTTCCTTCTTTATCCAAAGGGACTGCACTGACCACTGGAATAATCACTTTGTCTCCTGCAAGATCATTGCCTAATATCAATGCTATACCATCCATAGGAAGTGACTTCCTAACACCAAGGCTCACCCTTCCTGAAACTAGGCCCGACTGCAAATCGACTGTGTGAAGAGGAGCCTCAACGTAACCTCCTTCTACTCCTTGTAACAGTACACTTGTGCCTGTGGACGACGTTTGCCCAAAAGGAAGGACACTGTCAAGAATCAATGACTGGATGCACCAGTATCTCGCAGAATGGTAACCTTTCTGGCTTCATCACACCCTACCAATGACACATAGCCTACAGAAGTGAATGGTTCATACTGAGACTTAATCTTGTCTTGATCAGCTGACTTAATCACACTCTGAACTTGTTCACACCAATCACCTGCCGATTCCACTGAACGACTCACCAATCCATTGGGATGAGACTTCTTTTCTTTGTCTTTTTCCTGTTTTTTCTTGTTCAGAATGGGACAATTAGACTTCACATGCCCTGGTTGTCTACAATGGAAACACACAATAGGCTTCTCAGTGTTCCTGCCTTTCTTGTCAGTCTCATTTCCCACCACTAGACCAGCTTTCACCTCTGTCTTACTGCTAGAATTTGTCTTGCCAACATTTAGACGATTAGGAGCTCTGCCTCCCCACGGAAAAAAGCAGTAACTGACATTTTTATCAATGTTTACTTTTTTGCAAAAATGAATAGTTTACCCAATGCTCTCCAATGTTAATAGGTCAGTTTTGCACAAAAAAAAATGAAAGTGACCAAAAATGCAATTTTTCACTTTTGCAAAAAGCAGTAACTGCATCCAGTTGATTCAACTTTGCAAGTTTCCCCACGGAAGAAAGCAGTAACTAACAAAGCCCACGGAAGAAAGCAGTAACTGACAATTTAGTCTAATCATTCCAGACTCTGTATAGTCCTTCCTGTATATTTTTCCCCTAATACCATTTATTTTTTCTACTATTTTTTTTTCAAACAATGTAAACAGCAGTTTCTTCCATAATTTAGGGGAGTAGATATAAAAGATTGTTTCACCAGTAACTTGACTCTGCCCGCATGGAATCATATGACAAGTTGTAGAAAAAGCTTCTTTCTGGAGACTAGCAAACCTGGCAGACTCAGCGCGCTCAGAGTGCAGAATACGCGTGCAGCTAGCTGCATGCGCATAAATTCTGCAGCATACATACAGTACATGCATGCACTAGCTAAACATTGCACATCACAGTCATCACTTGCACAGTATTGCAGGTCTGGTACAGTCTGAGTGATCATGCCAGTGCTAACCATGCTGTCACACAGTTTCTGCGGTCCAGGCATGCCTGTAAATCTATCATGAATTGCAGAGGAAAAGTCATGGTAGCCATGGCTTTGGCCAGAACCAGAAAATCTAGGTGAGCTGAAAATATATTGAAGGGAGATGAGCACTAGTATTAATACACTAACGTTAGTCTAACGTTAGATGTAGGCCTTAAAGTTAGGTCTACCAGATCTAACGTTATAGAGTAACGTTAGATCTAGAGTCTAATAGATCTATATTGTTAACTGTTTAGTGTTAGACAAAATGTCAGTAGGCCCTAGGCCTAATCTAACGTAATAGATCTAGGTCTAGCACTAACATTGGGCATAGATCTGTAGTCTAGCTTAAGTGTAATGTCAGAGTTCGACTAGGATCTAAGACGAAGAGACTTGACTTTATTGTCTAGTCCAGGGTCATGTGTCAGGGGCCAGGCCGGGCACTCCTAAGTTCAATTAGGGTAGGGCCTAGGCCTACATGTACCTAATTTTTACACAGAATGCCATTCAATCGACAAGACCTAGTCTAGGTCTAGCGTTAGGTCCTAGATCTTATAGATCTAGACTAACCAGAAAGTAGAAGAACTTTATAACCTGGTGGTGGTAACAATTCTCCTCCTATGGTCATGTGACATGTGCAGTTGCTGCTTTTTTCCATGGGGAAAAGAGCAGACTTCTGGCCGTCTGCAGTTACTGCTTTTTTCCGTGGGGAAACTACCCAGAATCAAGGGTGAGCCACCGCAGTAACTGCATTTTCCTAAATAACATTTAAAAAATAACGGAAACATAATTTTTTCCTAGGTATTGTTAGACAACTAGGTATGGTGCATAATCATACCACAAAATTATTTTTGAATGTTTCTGTGTTTTTAAAGAATCTGCAAAAAACACAAAATCGCATTTTTTTTATCTCAGCTCAGCAGCTATGCAGTTACTGCTTTCTTCCGTGGGGGGGGGGGGGGGGGGGGGCAGAGCTGCATATTTGCTTCCTACATACCTGTTTCCATGACTATGGGACAAAGTATACTCATCAGCCACTGTACTAGCTACCAACAAAGTTTTCACTTTCCGTTCCTCAATATGCGAACGCACCTCTTGAGGTAGCGAACTCTTAAACTCCTCTAGTAGCACAAGTTCCCGCAAATCATCAACAGTAGCAACGCCTACTGATTGCAGCCAACGAGTGAAGGCAATTTCCTTCACTTTTGCAAATTCTCTGAATGACTGTGACTCCAGTTTTCTACTATTCCTGAATTTTTGTCTGTACGCTTCAGGAACCAAGGGCGTACGCGTTCAGAATTGCTTTTTTTACTGTTGCATAATCCTGAGCTTCTTCGCGCGACAGTGAAGCATAAGCATCACATGCCTTTCCCTTTAACTTAGTCTGCAAAAGATGAGGCCATTTTTCTTTCGGCCACTCCATGCTATCCGCCACCTGTTCGAAATGCAGGAAATATCTATCCACATCTCCTTCATCGAACTCAGGGACCATTCTGACATTTTTGGCGATATCAAAATGCCCACCACTGACGCTTACACCATACTCTCTCTCACCGACTTGACGAGCCCTTTCAAGAGAAACCCTCTCTCTCTCTAACTCAATTCTCGCTTTCTCAAGTTCAAGCTCTTTCAGACGTACTTCTACACTCCCTTGCACATCACCAGGGGGACTACCTGATATGCTACGCAATGCCTGGAGGGGAACTACTTCTTCATCTACAAGAAATTTGACTGTGTGCTGTGTAATCTCTGACTTTTTCATTGTGCTCTTCACAGCAGGAACCTTGTAGTTTTCTGCAACACGCAACAAATCAACCTTTTTCAAGGTTAGCAATTCCTCAACTGTGGGTGAATCCACAAACTTCTCAATGGAAAAATCTTGATCTTTCTCCATTATGCACCAGTAATGTACAATTAATAGTGCAACAAGAAAACCTGACTTCTCACCAGCCAGCCAGCTGAAAAAAAAAAAAAAAACTTTTCAATTGAAGAAAACCAGTCGCACTGTAAACAATAACCCGTATGCTATACCACACACGACCCGACTGGGAATAACGCGTATGCTACACCACATACGAACCGACTTGGATAAAACCCGTGTGCTAAACCACACACAAACCACCGTGGAATAACCCGTGTGCTATACCACACACGAACCACCGTGAAATACCTGTATGCTAAACCACATACGAACCGCCGTAGAATAACCCGTATGCAGAACCACACACGAACCACCACGTACGGGACCAACGACCAACGTTTCCACGCAGACACTAAACACACGCAGCGTATACCCAGATTAAACCATCCTCAACACTACGCACGTGCCAAATTAACCCTTTCGATCCCGAAAGAAATACGAACGTGAGTTTCCCTCACGCAGACACAGAAAGACGACCGATTTACATCAAAATGTATACCATATCACTCCGCGTCCATCTCCGTGCATACACACACGTACACACACTACGCCGTAAACGCACCATGCTTTCTCAAATCGTAACACCTTCACATACAGTACACTGTAACAATCACGATGCAAACGACATACGTAGTTGCGCGACGTAAACTGTATCGCGATCGCCCATGTCCATGACATAGCATAGAGTGCTACACACGCTACTCACCGGAATTCATCGGCCCAGCGAGAAAGAAAAAACACTCCTGGGATCATATCAAACCCGACCAAATCACCTAAGTCCGCAGAAACCCTGCCGAACTCTCGTGACGTGCCCACAATTGTTACGGGAGGTTAACTTTGGCCTAACGAACCATCATAACCACCAAAATACCCAGACTCTCAAACGAGGTGTTTGGTCGATCTCGGTCATCTTGTCGAACTTCTTTATTTACATATTCCTCCGCGGAACGATAAAGTGCCCAGAAATGATAATACAATGCACATGTATCCATAACAATATATATACAGTGTATATATATATATATATATATATATATATATATATTAGACATTCAGCAAAAAAAAAAATCACAAAAACAAACAAACAAACAAACAAAACCCATACTTTTTCAAGATAATTTTTCTCAGGAAATATTTGACTAAAAATCAATGATAAAAGAAACTGTAACGAATGTGGATAAGTAAAAAAACACTGATTATGCAGAACAATTGTGCCTTGTAGCATATGAAATCCACTTGCCCTCCACAGCGAATGTTATTACATTCCACACGTGCTAAACACACCCCTCCATGTTGACACTTTCCAGGGTTTCTCCTCTTTCCGGCCTTTGTCCCAAAACATTAGGATTTCTGGCATAACTCTACCTCATAAAGTACCGAGCAGGGCACATTCCAAAACAAATGGATTTCCGCTCTAGCCTGAATCTCTGATAAAGTACACATTCCTCGCACATTCCGTAAATTCTGACCATTCCTCAAATTAAATCGTTTTGAATTCTATGTTTTGTATAGTCCACTGAAGAATTCTATGTTTTACCCTATATCAAGGTATGCGCCCAAATATTTTATGTTTCTCATAGCTTCCATATAATTTGAATCACCCGAATACTTTTGCAAGTTTAAAGAAATACATTAGGCATTGAGGTACAAATATCGGTTGCTCTGACAAAGCAAGGGACAGTTGAGAATTAGTTCTTGCATCTGGGACTGCTTTCATCTAGGGACAGAGTGTTTATGTCGTGCATTTAGACAAGTCCTGTAACAACTCATGTCGATCATGTGTGTCAACGAGAAGTATCTGCCAATAATCTAGCACTTTGCCCGGAAATAGGCTCTTCCAATTGAACTTCATGTTGTACCTCTGTCATCGTGATGGTGAATTGCGTGAATGTATCTGCACCTTATGATTAACTTACTCTCTTCCATTGCGGAAAATCTGCCTGTCTATTGGGAGTATAATTCCTGCTCGACCTATACAGCCTGAAAAACCCCAGTAGTCAATGCTAACAACACATTTTCCCGCAACAGTACTAAAGGTATTGACTATCAACTTGGCAGGTGAATATCAAAGAAGGAAGTTGTATGCATGAGTGAACACAGTTGTTAACTCCTTTCAAAGGCACAAAAGTAATAATTGCAAAAAATGAGCAAGTTGTCATTCTTGCGTAAATACTCTTCCATGAGAACAATAGACAAATTTAACGCAGTAAGAAACCTGAATTAACATGCAAAAAAATTGATCTCCATAATGTCTATAATAGCCCAAAAGATAAGGAAAGACTAATTACAATGGAAGAGAACGAATTATCTTTTGTCAAGAAGGAGCAATATTAACAGAAATGGTAGAACTTTGAACCGTTATTTCAAATCTGAAAACCTGGAAAATATTATTCGGTTCTTGAGTTTGTCTCATGAATTCTTATATTCCTAGATAAAAAGAATGAAATAAAGAAATTCTGTCATCACCTTTGTGGCTTTACTTCCTGTGTCATCTGAAGTTATAATTAACATAAACTTCTAACCCCCCCCCCATAGTTTCCTACTTTTTTTCTGCGTTTTTGTTTGAGGTTATAACGAAATACTAGGGAATAAGAACTTATTTTTACCATGTCATTCATGTCTCCCATCGTGTTGAATGTCTTTTTTTTATCATTATTTATTTCTTCTTTTTGTTCTTTGGTATGTTGGTATATATTGTATATCAATGTGTGGCGCTCCGACAAAATGAGTCATAAGTCGCACGGGGAGTTTTCCCGTAATGAGCCGAAAATGAAGGGGAAGCACTGCTCGGGTCAAAATTTTTTTATGACGGATTTTGATTCCTTGATGTTTTATCTATTTGTACAGAAAATTTCAGCGTGTAAAAATGAGTACAAGTGTCCCAAATCACAGTTTTTCTGAGACAATTTTTTTCGGTTACATTTTTTTCGAACGCTCGCCTTTGCGTTGCGTTTCGAAAATATTGTTCTTGCCCGATCGAGACTCCGCCTCCGTTGCTAGGGCGTATGCTAATGAAGCATTGCTCTTGACCCCATTGAAGACAAAACAAAGCATGGTGCGCGCGGCGGCGTCGGCGGCCAAGCGGCGAGGGCTTTAGAATTACGCAATAATAGTGAGCTGACCAAGGCTATCGATTGCATGACCAGCGAGTTTCGTTTGATACATGCACCACATTTCATGAAGTGGTGATTGATGTGACGCACAAATCGCGCTGAAAAAAAAATAATTCCAACGAACGATCACGCAAAATTTATGATACTTTATCAATGAGCTAATACATGATAACATATCGAACTTGAAACCTCTTTATGCGTGTGTGTACTTTTACAACGGTTATTGGCCTCATTAATGAATTCATTCAAATAATCATAACTTTCGTTCCCTGGTATGTGACTTGCTGTTTAAAGTTCATCTTTGGAGATAAAGTAAGGCCTAAGTTGTCAATTATTCTCGTTTTTATAAACTCGACAATTCGTGTGATAATTCGCCAAATGTATGTAATGCGTACTATTATTTCCCTGGTTTTTAATAATAAAACTTATTGCCCTATTTCTTATGATGATTTGGGCCGTGACGGTATGGAGAGAAATCGGAAGGCAAACATTATTAATGCCCGAATAGCTCGTGTCCCCTTTGGAGGATATTCTGACTCTTTTCACCTGTGTATTTTTTTAGAAGTAGGACCTATTTGAGAAAGTGACAGAAACCTGTGTCGCTACTCAGAAGTGTGCTTCTTCATTTTGTTTTGTTTTTTTAATCAAAATGTTTGTAATGATAGCTGTTTGTCGTGTATTGCGTGTAGCTGACATGTGATAGGTCAAGTCTGCAAAGAATTTGGCTAACAGCTTTGCGAAGTAGCAGCGCTAATTGCCCATTGAATTGCGTATTCTGAGGAATTCCGAATGAAAGAACTCGGACGACACTGTTCACGCCTTGTATCCGAGTAAACCCCGCATCAACGAAGCCTTGAACAATGAAAGGTAAACTTCCTGCTATCAAGGGGTGGATAATCACGCAACCAGTATTCTTTCTTCGCCATTGATAGCAGAATCAGTGACGTAATGGAGCAACAGTGTTGGAGGATCGGCATTATGTCTGCTAATTTGTAAAAGAATTTTTCAGTCCCCTTTTGTGTTCAGAACCACAGTCAGGGACGCTAACTTACTTTATCTCCTACAAGCTATCGTTACTATCTTAAAACGTGATTTTTACGAAAGGTTAAAAGTGATCGCGGAATCAGTTCTTCTGCGTGACACCAGGCTTTTATAATAGCATACCAAGCTTAAATCGTTTAAACCTATATAGAAAGGGCGGGGATACACACTTATCGCAATCATCCTGATTTGAGAGTGATACACTCTACTATCTTTCTTCATCTTTCCCCCGACAAAGACCATGGTAATTCAAAACAAACAAACAAACAAACAAACAAGCAGTTGCATTATATCAGAACGTACAGAATTTTTGTGTTTCATGTATACCGTCTCTTGATGTATAGTAGGCATTTGTTGTCGTTTTTACAGCGTTTCCTAATAAATGCCTATAGCGAAAACCCAACACAACTTTTATCAAGGAGGGAAGGGAACTTAAATCTAAATATAACATAGTTTACAGAAATCAGACATGTAAATAAGGCAATCATATACATCCGCATGGCCGATTGTCATCTCTTACTTTGATAATCAAACATGATCGCCTCATTTTCTCTTTTTTTTTAAACAATTACTCGCAACATTTAAAAATCGTAACACAGTCTGCTATCCCACAACATAATGTTCCATTTTATTCGTCACTTATTGTTGGTCGGGTGACGCCAAATGTTGGAATCTCGAGCGATGATACATGGCATTTTGTTTGTTGGTTTTCGTCTCATCGCCCAAAAGAATTTTGACTATCATGGTATCATTTACAAGACTTAACTGATGGTTTACAGAAGTGATCATCAATTCAGTAAGGATTATAGTCAAGTCATGAATTCACTTTACCCATCATGTCTAATCGAACTACGACATTGTTGGGGTGTCCGCGCCTTTCTATTCTCATAGTTCAAACTAATTCTTGACATAATCAAAACAAATAATTCTTTATATAATTTCTCAAAATACTCAAAAGATCGCCTAAGTCAAAACTTTCTACAAAGATTGCATACGGCAATCTTTACTGGCCTAAACAAGTTTTCTAGAGCTATCAGTTCCCCCTATGACGATGACTTCGATCGCGTTTTGAACTTGTATCGAACTATTTTCAAAAGAGCTATTACCTTTATAGTTCGATTAATAAACCAGTCTTTTGAATTTATAACCAACATTCGTAATCGTAACCATACAGTAACATAATACTGTCAATAAAAGTTGGAAAATGTAAATGCTATAATAGTAGCGCAAAATAAATGAGTAACGATTATCTTCATACATTCTACTTCCTATGTGATGTCGCTACGAAAATGACACATGGTTTGACGACTGCTTTAAGCAAATGAAAGTAAAAAGGAATGGGATATACTTCTAATGATAGTACCATGCACGATAGTACAATGCATTTCACTGTATTTGGTAACGTTTGGTTACGTTTCTGTGCGCTTTACGTACGGAAAATAAAAGGCAGATTGATGCTATCAACATGCTAACACACAACGCATTCAAAATGTTTTTTTGAAATACACCGTGTACAATATAATGTTTTAGTATACGGTTTGAAACTTTGAATTTGCGAGTCCTTTATAAAGTTATAACCAGGGTTAGTACATTATCAGCAAAAGTTAAAGTATTTAGGGATTCGGATTTGCGCAGAAGACTAACAGTGCTATATTTGGCGATCGTTCGCAACAGAGACAATCCTCTTCAATAGATATACAATGTAATTCTGTTTTCATGAATTGAAAGAGAAACGAAAAGAAGTCAACTTTTTAACTTCATTTAGCTTTCTCACCGATTGAACTTGATTTGATCTGCCATGCATGATATCGCTGTGTGTTCTATTAATTCTATTAAATTGTTTAATCGGCGTGCTTGTCTTTATGCAGAATATCACAGGTAAGTTTAATTCATTGAAGTTCATAATGTTTGTACATATGGCGTGTTCGTTGTTTTGTATTTTAATTGGGATTATCATGTGTCCATTATCTGATTCTGACCACGAAAATATGGCGACTGTTTAAATGCGGAGTATGTACTGGAAAACTAATGTCTCCTGCCAGTATAGACAAACTAATATCTCGTCTATCCCCGCTTGAAATGGAAATGAAAAAAAAAAAACAAAAAACGAAGTTCGACTTTCAGCAGATTTCAACCGTTTTGCATAGTGCCTGATTCATGTAATGGACACAATTCTTTAGCACATAAGAAATCACACAACTTTTGGGAATACATGTATGTCTTAATGATTGTATCTCATGGAAGAAAACTCGTCTCCTTGCCTGAATTTTAGCTTCTTCCTTTTCAAACTTGCGGGAAAGAAATAGTTGAACATCAGTTGCAATCATAAAGAGAGGCATATCCTTAAAAATATGCACAGGAGTACTGAGACACACTACGAAATAAAAACGGGTCTTTTATCACTATTGACAACGCATGACATTGAAATGCTTCTTTTTCTTGGGGAGGGTTTAATACAATTGATTATCTCTGAAGGTTCGTTAATCACACAATGAAATATGGTTCGCTATTAGCTTAGGTTCGTTAACAAGAAACTTCTCAAATGCAGGAGGATTGTAACTGCGAATGTGATATAAAAAACAAACAAACATTAAGCTTAAGCTACAAGTTAATGGTTCTTTGATTATGCTATGGTATTACAAAAGTGACTGAGAATAAGAAGTATATTTATGATACAATTATATAAACCCAACGTGAAGCTATCAAAACTACATCAACCTTTGCTTCTGATACGTATAGTATGTGCAGCATTGGCAAGCGTGATAAGCGATAATTACTGTGCACGCAACGCCTATAAAGGAAATGTGCCTAATATGGCGGGAATTCAGAATGTTACGGCTGTATACAGCTGCAGCAGAACAGATGCGAAAGCAGTCTTTGATGCTCTGCAACATTACGACCATGTGCGTAATTTGAGGATTTTTAGTACACGCAATGAACACGATCTCAAAAGACGACTATCGTTAATTAACTTCATTGACTTTTTCTACCGATGCTGTCTTTTGAACCCCCGCCTACAATAGGTTCTCAGGATCTATTTAGGTATTGGTACTTGCTAAACGCATCCTCTTTAGTTTCCATTGACAACAACATAGGAGGAGAATGGAAGCGATCAACGCCCTCGCTAAAAGACGTTTCTCGTAATACGCATTGAGTACCTTTTTTTCTTTCTACTGTTTTCTATTGTTTGTGAGTTAAAAACTTGATGCAAACTACAACGCAGCCGACACACAACGCGTACCGACTCATTCATGCAGCGGCAGCGACACGGACACAAACGCGCCGAAGTTTACATTCGGGCTGCCGTATTGGTCAAAATCGTAGAATGATAGACCTGTCCTGCGATTGGTTAATCATCTTACACACCCAAGCTATCGCCTTATACGGTAATGCGTGCGATGGAGCGTAAACGCCGTCGCTAAGAAGGACTGTTGCATTGTTTCGCCCCGTGAAAGAAACAGGTTGTGAGCTCGAACATAGCCTGAACTTTGAGAGCGATTTTCTCCGTTATTTACAAAATGGACTGACATCATAAGCGTAGTTAATATTCGTTTTTGTGATCTATAGGGATGTCGAAATGAGTTGTATTACATATCAGTGTAAAGCTTAGAGTCTGTAGAATTCACATATAGGCATAACTACGATTTCATTTTTTGCGACTTTTGACTCATTCCGACGGAGCGCATCATCCATATATATATATATATATATATATATATATATATATATATAATATAAAATGTGCATGATTCAATGGCGTGGTAACACTGTCTAACCCTTTGAGATTTCATTGTAGCTATTAAAATAATTGCAATCCTATGCCTATAGACTAGTTTGTTGCGTGATTTAACTTTCTTGTTCATTCAATTTGAATACTACAATGGAAAGTCATCAAAGATGAAGATGCAAACCAATGCGACACGTTTTAGGCGACATTAATCTTGGTTCTGCATAACCTTCCAATCTTTTGTCTGAAGTCTACGGGACATTCACTGCTTTATTCGTCCTCGTTGAGTAGGTGTATACAACTCAACATAGAGCACGGAGTAGAGTTTCACTTTTATTTCTCGCAGCAAGAAGGGCAGCGATGATCGGTCATCATATCAATTCGCGTGACACAGGACAAAATAAGGAATATTTCATGCGCATCGTGACGCGCAGACCATCACTAGGGAGTGGCCGACAGATTATCACAGCTTTGTTTGTTCAGGGCATGCACGCTTGACGTGATTAAGTTACACTCTTCGGACAAACTACGCAACTCTGGCAAATGCCAAAGATTGTGCTGGTTGATTCTGTATATATACATTCTGCTCATTCCACGCCAATTGATGAACAGACTAAATTCTGACTCTGGATAAAGCCATGGCTTCCAGTCTGAATAATTGGATATTTGTGATAATCCTGTTCTCTTTCCCTCAACAATATTCATTCGAATTGATAAGTAAGTATTCTTTGAGGTTGACATCTTTTCAGATTGGTTTATTGCGTTAGTTTGCTTTTGCACTCCGAACGATTCTCTTGGAAGGATTATTCCTTCTTCTTTTTTTTAATCACAGACCTTTTACGGCCATAGGTACCTCATTTGCAATTTTTTCACAACATGAAAACGTGAATTCTTGATGACAAACAGACCTGTAAAAACTCAAGGTTCATGAAAAGTTCAAATAATTCTTTGGTGTTTCCAAAGGGATAACTATATTTTGGACTAGTGGCTCCCGCTCATTTGGTTCTGAGCAAATGGAGTAGGGGGTGAGGGGCAGAATATTCTTCTACAATAAGTGTCTTTGTTTAATATTGCATTTTTCATTGAGGTGAAGTAACTGATCAGTCAGTTTTTTCAAATTCTTATTTGTCTTTCATAACTTAACACAGGTCACACTTTGGACTGTTCGGCGGATGCAGGTATCATTTACATGACAGCAAAGGACGGGATTAGTGTTTTTATCGACAGGTGGGAAATACTAGCTGCTGGAAGAATCGTTTTGTGGTTGCAATCTACCAACAATCAGCACGTGGAAGTAACCGTAGAGGATGAGCTATCTACCGTGAAATATGAAGTTGTAATTTCGAATAACACCAGATCTTCACCTGTCTTTTCACTTGGCCAAAAACTGAGACTCCAGCTATATATATCTGGCCCGCAGATATATATACCCTGTCAGAGTCCGCGTTACCGCGTCCTGTTTAAGAGGTAACTGTTCGTTGTTATATTATGTACAACACATAGTCAATTTGATATTAATATCGTTTTATCAATTACGTTACAATTCCGTTAACTCGGTAGCTATACTATATTCTTGTATACAGTATGATTATCAACTCGAAATCCTAGCCTGTCATAAGAATGGTTGATTGACATTGTAGAAATACAGGAATTTTCTAACTTCGGTTTGCTTCGGTTTTATTTTTGAAGTATTTTTCCTGCAGATAGAGTGATTAAAAAACAACAACATAGGCCTACATAATATCAAGCGTGACAGTACTAGTGAGGATATAGGATATTGTGTGGAAATTATAGCAAATATCATGACAGACCGGTGATGAGTGTTGCTGATAAAGAAAAATAGCAAAATGACATACTGCAAATAAAATTGATAGCAAGAGGGAAAATAGCAATATAGGAGAGGTCAGTCATACCATGAGTTTGGATTTAATGACAGCTCCAACAATAACTATACACAATGTTAACATCTACTCTTACATTTCTTGTACATTTCCTTTCATTTATATCTTGAAGGAAAAGGCAAAGAAGGAAAACGTAAAATTGCAACATCTAACATTGTATATGAATGTAGGCCTATGTCTACTAACGTATGTGTTTGAGTGTGTGGCTTAGATATGAGAATAGCGCCTCCACGACTTTGTATGAGAGTATGTATGTGTACATGTGAGTCAGAATGAGATGATACTAAGGATTAAAGCTAAATATGTACGTGTAAGTTGGAGGTTCTTCGCCTATTTCGCTTCTTTATTACAAAATATCAGGTAATAGGCCTTTTGTTAAAACCAACTGTAAACTATTTTAGAAGTTATCGAGAACGTGCCTCCTTATCACATTGATACTTTTCTTGAAAAGCAGGTTTGCTGGATATCAGCAGATCTGAACGGAATGTTCCCGTTAAAAGATGTTATGAATAAAATAACAGTAATAAATGAATCCTCATCATGGAAGGTACAAAACAAATGCACCTGTAACTATTTTTTTTCATCCATACAAAACTGAGAAAATAAAATATTTGAATAATTATAGCCAGTTGGAACTCCCATCTCTTGAATCTCCTCGATGTGACGAATATGTTTTTTTGTTATTAGAAATATTTCGTAGTAAAATAACATAATTTCATTATCTTTAATTCATTTCTTATTGACAAGATGGATCAAGTTAAAGACTGATTTCCAAAGACAATAGGGTACAATGTTAAACGAAAATGCAAATTGATTAGATGGAGAATGACTACACTAATGAATTGGGAAGATTTTATACCATTTCATAGTGGAGGATCCTAACAAAGATATCAAAAGTATACTACATATGAAATCATTGTTATTCATGAAATTAACAGTAAATAATTTTTTTAGCACATAATCTTTAAACCAAAACAAAACCTGACTTTTTATGTAGCATGACTTACCCTTGTGGATTATTCTTGCATGGTCAAGTTCTTCCGATAAATCCGTTCACGTATATCAAGATGTATCATACAAAAAATAGTTCCGATCATTGTGTCACACATATTCGAAATTGCTTAATTGGTTTCATGTCCGCTTCTGATTCCGGATTAGGTATTTCAGAAAAAAAAAACAAAAACGGATATTTCACGAAACTAGGAAAAAAAAAAGTTTTAGAAAGCGGTGCATTTTTAAATATGAGCTAAATTGGATGTAATATAGTTGATTATACGGTGTGTTAAGGTGGACGCTTGAAGGAATTAGAACTTCCGTTTATATCAAAGATAACATGCTATTATTGCTACAAGATTAATCAAAGACCGTCTAAAACACTAGTCGGCTGTACCTTTTCAACATCTCCTCGGTATCAATGAAATACATGCAGTTCGAATATATATAATTATGAATATTCACATTTTTTTTTTCTTTTTTTGGAAAGTAACATCATTGCCTTATCTTTATCATGACGATCGTCTTCAGCCTTGCTATCCTTGAGATACAAAAAAAAAAATGAAATACACAAAAAATACCAAAATCAGAGTCATATGTGACCCTGCATCATAAAACCAGCAAAGGTCCCCAATGATGGATTTGTAGTCAAGGACATATTATTATGAGAAAGCAGACTCTAAGCTTTGAGATGATATATAACTCAATTCAAATGGACTCTCCTAACCTATTTAAATATATGAAAGAAAGCCCACACTCTGGAAAAGTGTGAACTGAGAAAAGAGGCTCTAATGAACAGGGTCTAACCAAGTGCTTAAAGGTAATGTATAGTTTTGGTTGAGACCTACGTTCAGGTTTGTGACATTTTTGTTGAGATAATGAGAAACCTCTTATGAAATATGAAAGAGCATGTAATTCCATGAGGAATTCAACGTTTATTTGATGAAAATTGTTTTT
The DNA here is from genome assembly GCF_964275005.1 of Diadema setosum. Classification (NCBI taxonomy): domain Eukaryota; kingdom Metazoa; phylum Echinodermata; class Echinoidea; order Diadematoida; family Diadematidae; genus Diadema; species Diadema setosum. The sequence continues at coordinate 4,127,408 of NC_092688.1, forward strand.
GAAATGGCTGAGATATCCAAAACAGAGTGATTCAATAAAGTGTGGGACCCACATTTTATTACGAACGCTTTGTTTTACTTTGTTTTTGGATGTTTCAGCCATTCCAAACCTGATTTTCATCAAATAAACTTTGAATTCCTCTTAAAATGGCATGCTCTGTGCTATTTCATAAGTGTTTTCTTGGTATCTCACAAAAAGTTAACAGCCCAATTCTCATCTCCACCAATACTGCGCTACCCCTTTAATCTTCACTAAACCATGCTAGCTGTGCGATAATTGGGACAAAAATGCAATGTAAACCACCGGTGCAACAACAATGAAGAGATTATCAAATTAAGATGAAATTAGGCATGCTCTATTAACACATTCTGTACATGAATTATGCCAACTTTCTAAGCAGCAGCATTATCTTTCCAAAGGTTATTAGAGTTGAAAGTGAAGAGTGTTCAACGGATTTTCAGGAATAATGTAGAAGAAAGATAGCTTTTTAGGAAAACATGAAAAACTCAAGATTGACTTGGTTGACCCGTCTCACATTTTCTGAATCTTTATGTAAAATCAAGGGGTGCGACTTTGTGTTGGTTTTGTAATGCATGGTCTCATATCATCCTTGTCTGTTTCATATTAAGAGATATAAAAATATATATAAAATATATAAAAACACAAATAAAACTGTTTTATCTATCAACACATTTCGTGACAGCCTTATGATATATTATGTATGTGTGATCTAGGCCCCTATATGAGTAACGCAATGAAAAGCATACTCTAAAACATAAAACATGACAGAATAGTTCATGAACGCATACTGAACGAATGTGATATACGTGTAAACAAAAACAAAAATGATTTATTCATCTCAGAATATCGAAACTTCAAAAATTACATACAGGTCTTATGAAGTGATGATGGTTAAATATTGCTAACAGTTATAATTGTGCGGAGTTAAAAATATAAAATCATATGCATGCAAACAATAGTGCAAATATACTGGCTGTAATCTCTCCAAACCATCTCTCCGAGTGTCTCCCGCATTCCAATCCCACCAATTAATCTGCCATGAACCAATTAGATCTCCGGTTATTTCTCTTTAGATCAAGAAAAGTTGCAGGTTTAGCTTTAGATTGCTCAAATCGACATCTCTGAAACGTTTCCATTTTGCTATCAGATGATTGCATGATTACTTTCGCTTGTTTGAATGTGCTGAATATATATCTCATTGTTTTTGGTAAATGTAAACGTGACTGTATTTCGTTTGAAAGATGTTCAATACAACAAACGGAATAAAATCTGAATCTGAATTCAGAATGATGCGATATGCAATAGCTTCGAATCATCCATTCCTTGTTATTATGTGATAGCTACATCTTAAGCTCTTCCTTGGGATTATTTACTATCGTCGACGTATGACTGGTTGATGACTGGTTGAGTAGTAAATGATTTTGGGCAGATGATCTGTGTCTTTTAAAAGACCTGACGTCAATGCCATTCACACGCTCATGAATAAAGAATTAATTTGTTCGAATATACATTAGATGAACCTGCTGTGAAGCTCATCGGGGGACATTCTCCTCTCGAGGGCTTTGCAGTTTTGGGATCAGCCCCAGACAGCTTTGTCTGCAGTGATGGATTTTCGAAACAGATTGCTGATTCGACCTGCAGAGAACTCGGCTTCCCTGCTTCTCAGAATGTTTCTTTTTCAACGCAGCAACGCAGCAACGAAGCGAAATGGATCAGTGCCAAAAGTAGTTGTCCTCAAGGTAATTTCAGTTTTTTTTAGTTGTTTTTACTTACCCCTGTTTTTTTTTTATTTGACTGTTAGTGGTCCCTGCATTTTTATTGGAAATGTTCACACAGTATTGGTATCAAAATTTGCGTATAATCCGTGTCGATTGGGTTTACAGTGTATAGCAAATGTGTGTAAGAAATGCAATATCATGCGACCGTGCATCACAAAACCAACAAAAAGTCGCACACCTCGATTCTACGGAGGACTCGAAATGAAAAAACAAAAACAAACAAATATATAAAAAATGTGAAAACATACCTTCGTGATCACTTCAAATTACGCAAAGTAGCAAAACAGCATTTCAATTATGGTTCTGTGGTTTTAGTATTATGTTGTAGGCAACAACTCAGGTCAGCATCCGATGTATTTATTTAGGGCTTGTTCGCAAGCAACATCCTACACTTCATTTCATATAAAAAAAAAAAAATGAATTACAGCATCGACAACATTGACCGTTTTAGTTGCGGGTTTTGTTGTAGTAGAATTCAAAAATTGATATTGCTTTTTCATATTTGAATTTTTGGGGTTGTCCTAACTACAAAATAGGTAAATTATCATTAATTCATCTATTATATTGTGAGCAGTAGCCAACAAAATATATTTGTAAGTTCCCTCCCCCCCCCCCAAAAAAAAAAAAACGGTTCATGAAATGATCACCCGATTCTAACAATAGTTGATAGTCGTAACAAGCGTTCCACTTTAAAATATCATAGTCCTCAAGAAAGACGAGTGCACTGTCATCACAAGAAAAAAATATTTTTTTTTCTCTATTTAATGGCATTAAACTTTAAAACCTTGGAAATGGCATTTATCAATTTTTGCATCCAATCTCTTCATATCATTTACAAATCGATTCCTTTGGACATGCTTATATTATCCAGATTTCCAGTATTCGATCGTACGTATGTATTTCATTTTCGTAGGTTTTCAGAGTTTTGCAAACTGTGTGAGATATTATTGTAATCGTACTTCGAATAGCAACCTTGAATCATAGTTAAAAGAAATGAAGTTTGGCATTTAGCATATAACCTACTTTATTTCTGTTGGTTTAAAATGAAAGCATGTGAACATTTAACGGTTACTACCTTCCCGTAGGCAAGTAAGTACAAGGCAAAATACTATACACTGTTACAACACCATTGATAAAGGGCGCAAGGTACACATTTGCAAACAATAATCATACATTATTTTGATGACCTGCAAAAACAGCAAAACAGCATAAATCACGATCTCATTTGAATCTGAAATGGACTGAAATTATATTCATTTTCATATGTTTAGGAATGTGAAAATACACTGAAATCACTTATAGATTTAAGCAGGTTAAAAGGATAGAATACTTCTTAATGATGATTAGAAATGGTTAATGTCTATTTGGTTATTTGCTAAAATTTCATTCCACAGATTCGCGAAATTTAATAGACTGTTCGTGGACAAGTGCAAAATGCCCTTCTAACAGTGCCGTGAAGCTGAAATGCCGAGGTGAAGAAATATTGCTATTCAAATACATTATGGATCTTACACTGCCTGTGTGAAGCAAAGATTTTAAAAATTGTTTCACTTGCTCATAGATTTAAAGAATGAAAAATGTGTTTGCGCATCATGCAACATGAAACCCATATTCGTTACCAAACAATCAGATCACCCTCCGAAACGTGCGTAAGTCCTCCCACAATACAGCATCAGAAATGCTTTATGATTTTTTTTTATTTTCAAAATTATGCATTTATTTGATGAGAAACACAAGAAGGCAAACGCAGCTTTCCGTTTGCTTGTTTGATTGATTAGCTTATGATGGAGTGATGCCGTAACAACTATATTACCTGGTTAATGAAAACAGAATGTTATGATAATTAATCGATATTCTAAGAACATGGTTTATTCTTCATCTATCAGAAACTTCATCATACGGTATGCATTGTTTTCTCTCAGAACCAGGTTTTCTTGGATGCTTTGTGAAACCACCCCCCTTGCAAGACTACAGTCCTTTTCAGAACCTGTCGAAGTCAAACGTGGAGAGTGAAATGGAATGCGTCTCAATATGTCGAGGGCGAAGAAAAGTTGCAGGTTTAGCCGTTATACACCAAGGAGCATGCTCGTGCTTGTCAACAGACTTGACAGAGACACTTGATCGCATTTTCTCTCATCGAGGTTACCGGTTTCTTCAACAGTGGTCATGTCCAAGCATGTCCGACCTGCAATCTGGATCTGATCTGTATTATGCATTTACTGGTGAGTTTTATGCCATTATATCCAGACAAAAATTCTTTGTAAGTTTGAAATTGATGGTCTATAATGATTTCCGTTCGAGGCATTCATTAACCTACAAGATACTTTAACAGAGAACACTCTAGATGTTCATTCCTAGCTTGTAGATTGGAATTAATTTTATAATATCGATCCATTGTTATGTTCTTTTCACTCAAAATATCACCTATTTTTATTATACATGCACCCAATCAAACATAGTCCCTTCAAATTCCATGAGAGAAGCTTTCATCTTCTGACCAAAATGAAGTTTGTTGAGGAATTCATGCTTGGTATCTGCAGATATTCAGTTTTTTGCCAAACTGCATTTTTTATTTTTAATTATCTTTTTCTTCGTTTATTTTAGTATCTTTGGTACGATTTTGTGAAGCGGTCAGGGACGTTCCATTTGATTTACAGGTGTGAGGCCTGTAGTGCAAGATGGCTGGAGTATATGGCAAGCCAACTTAAAAAAAAAAAAATCATTTTGTCTAAGCAATTTCTTCTTTGTCATACTGGCTAACTTTCAATGCTCATTCCCATACACTTCAGAAGTTAACGTTGTATTTTATGCATATTATGTTCAAAATAAGAATCACATATCTGGATTTTTCCCTTTTGGTCTTTCTGAAATATTGTTCCATTACTAGATCGAAAATTATCTTTTCATCTTCCAATTTTCTTTCATTTTTTACAAAGTATTGTCTTAGGGAACCCCCTCCCCCCAAACAACAACAACAACAACAAATGCACACGAGCAGTCTCAAAATATACTTGTCATGTAGAACTTTCCAATGTTATTCATGCTAATTGCCTCTAAGACATCTCTTTAAGATTGACATTTAAAAAGAAAACACTAGCTGGTATACTGTTCCCATAGTTTTCAGTTATGTTATGTTTAAAAGCAAATGTAATGTTGTACACAAGTCCTGGCAGAATAGAAAAAAGAATTCGCGGGACGTGTTTGGAAGAACGACAAATAATTACTTGAATTGCGGTTTGATTACTTGGCCATCTCAAACTGTATTTATCGTTAATGTAAATTATATGCATGACTGAATTAGGTCAGATAAAAAAGTGTCAAGAATAAAGACAACAGTCACTCCATTGACTCGAAACATGGAGTTATGAGTGGGATGCTGACGTCGCGGAACTGACATTGGGCAAGTACGACTGCGAGACAGGTAGCCAGATTCGTGGAACGTGTTAGAAGCGATTGTACAATTGAACACTTTAAGGCATAATGAAGATTATCATGTCATTGAGCACACAGACTCCAACTCAAAGCATCTCCTGTATCCGTTTAACGTGTGCTTTCTGTTTTGTTTTGTTGTGTGTTTTGTGTGTGTGTTTTTGTTGTTGTTGTTGTTGTTGTTTTTATTTACTGCTTATGGCGGGGGAAAGGTGTCGGGGGAAGGTGTGGCGCAGCGGACCGGGGATTCAATGGTAACCTCCACCCACATCCCCAACCACCCTGCTATAGACTTGAAGAATCTCTAGACGGAACCCTCGGAAATGGGAGTTGTGTTTATTCTTTATGTAATTTCTCATCTCGTCCTTTCTTAGCCCCCCCCCCCCCCTTTTTTTTTTTTTTTTTTTTTTTTTTACATATAAGACAAAAGTAAAGTTGGACAGGAAAATGTTGAATCTTTAAGTGGGAGGCGGGAGATATACAGCCGGGGCTGGCTAATAAAACAAACACACACACACACACACACACACACAAACAAAAACAAAAACGGGAACGCAGGAAAAGCAATTTACTTTGACATTTGTTTGAGATGCCTTTTTTTATAAATACATGTTTACGACCATATTTCTATCTGCCACTTGGAGAAAAAAATCTCAATTTGAAACAGTTAACGTGTAATCCATTGTTTATCATAATCTCATTGCTTCCACCCATTCAACGATATGGTGTATTTTTTCCTGAAATTTTCCATGATATTTGTGTCTATTTCATATTCCTTATCATAGTTGTTGATTTTTACTTTAAATTCTGTGTTCATGACCTCACCATGTAAACACAGTATTTTAAAACCATGGCCATCGTCCTGCACACATGATCTTACCGTCACGAGTTGGATGCTTACAAAAATTATCGGATGGTTTTCAGGCATAAACTATAAAATATGCAGAGACATAATGTAATGCGGCAGTGAACACGACGAGATCATAATCATTGATTGACCTGTTTTCTGCGTCATGTTCTTTGAGCATTCGGTATTAAAAGTCCAGACGAGTTTCTGTAATGCCATGATAGGGTGATTCCAAGGAAGGTCTTGCATTTTTTTTTACATCATTCAACCTTATGAATAGTGGTTGTTTGGTTGACTTTATATCTAGTTTTCTATGGCTCTGGCAACCACTTAAACATTCTCCAATACAAGCAGCTTGCATAATGGTGATTCAAAATACGGTTTTGTGCATCAAACCTTCATACAAATTAAGTAATTTATCGTTGTCTGTGATGTAGTTTCCTCCGGCTTTTGCGATCGACTTGATAGGGTGATTCCAAGGAAGTTCTTGTACATCATTTAACCTTATGAATATGTGGTTGTTTGGCGGACTTTATATCTAGTTTTCTTCATAACTTTGACAACCAATAGACATTCTCCAATACAAGCAGCTTGCGTAATGTTCATTCAAATTACGTTTTTGTGCATCATCATACCTCCATACTAATTGAAGTAATTTATGGTTGCCTTTGATGTAGTTTCCTACGGGTTTTGCGAGCAACTTGACATTATCCAACACGGACAATGGGATACCAACATGACATGGTTTGGCTCCATAGTAACCCTCACTTGCGATAAAGATTACGTCATAAATGGCACCGCGTCACTGCAGTGTGTAGGACTACCTGGAAGGTCGACTTACTTTCCGGTTTGGAACTCGTCGCTCCCATCTTGCGAAGCGGTTGACAGTGAGTCCTTTTTCGTACACTCTTAGTTAGATTTTCTGAAAATACAATCCATTTGGATTGTGTAGTAACAAGTCCAAGTTACACTGATAAAAGTAGATAGGTGTCCGCGACCACTCGGCTCAGTTGAAGTCACAACCAATTCCAGCGTAATAAGTGTTTATGGCAAGAAAATGAAACCTACACAAAGTTGTGTATTAGAATAATCTGAATCTGACATTTGAATGTGTTGAGAGCACAGGGGTTTTGCAATAAACCAAAGAGCTTGATCTTTTCGAAGCAACTTGTTGCAGGAACTCAATGTATGTAAACAGAATGGACTGTTAAAGATTCAACGCAGTGATCTACTCTATCAAGATTAAGTTAAGTAGCACAAAATGGATTCTGTTATTTTCATCAGTAAAATTATGAGAGAAACAACGAATACTGGAGAAGACAAAGGCAAAAATAACGGACAGTAACATTTTGAACATTTGGAACGTTTCATCTGAAAAGAAGAAGAAGGTATTTCGCAGTCAGTCACTTAAATGTACATGTATATTATGAAGGTATTCGCTTACATGTATTTCAAAGAAATTGCAGAGGAACTATTCTGTATGTCACTATGAAGAAATTTCTGTACATCTGGACAACATTGTGCCTTAAGAGTGTATGAGCCAGTGCACTGCGTGAATGATAGCCTATATAGTCGAGAGGATATATATTCTTATGTTTGACTGAATTATAAATGCAATTATGGTGGAAAATAGATCTCAGAGTAGTCTGCATATCTGTGTTCTTATAATACAGAAACTTGAAGATAAATACAATTATACCAATAATGACAGTAATAGTGTCAACTTCTATAGCGCAACAATTCATCAAAAGTACTGAAAGATTTAGAAAGGGAACAAGAAGATGATGAAGAAGAAGAAGTATGTATTCCTTTTTATACAATATATCAAACAGATGTGATTCCACTGAGGATGACTGCAATAAATATTCCTATTATTCAACGAAGTCTCTTTCACTTTCGGATTAACGTAGCCTCAGATGTACAAGTTTTGCGTTTTAGAAAGAGCTAACCTTCGTAATCACAAGCATCAACCACAGGCACGTAATCGAAACATTTTTAATTCATTTCCTAGCAGTAACAAACAATCTTAATGAACATAATTGTATTCTGAAAGAATTAGTCGGCAGAATATTGTTTTTTTTTTCTCGTGTTGGCATTGTCCTGTTCTTCTAGACATGTAATCCAACGTTTCTCTCACCTCTAATCCCTCCTTCTCCTCCCCCATTGATCTTAAAATTACTTGTGGACACACACAAATTGGAGCACAAACACAGACGAGAACACACAGAAAGAATAATGATTGAAACTTATTGACAAATCGCCTTACATCGATGTAAATATACACTGAATTGATTGTTTTAGTTGTAGCCATCATGGGCGTACATACTCGAGCAGGATTCGAACCCACTACCTCCTGATCTCCGGACAGGCGTCATCTCCACTAGACCACCGAGCTTCCGCCCGACAGCAAGTGTTGGTTCTAATCCTTACAGCATGCAGCGGGTACTGCGTATCGACGGAAGAATGTCGTGAATTTGAATATTAATGATGTCGTGCATCTACCCCTGATTTCCATAATTAGTCATATTGTGTTTTGTAGGCATTCTCTCCCATCCAGGTAACAAGTCAACATGTAGTCACCCTGGTAACGTAACACACGGAAAATGGGATTCAAACAACACGCTGCTTGGATCCATGGTAACCCTGGACTGTGACGATGGTTATGTGCTGAATGGAAGTGCAACCTTGCTGTGTATGCAGTCATTGTACTTGTCTGATGATGGTCGAACGAATTCTTCCCTTGTCTGGAACGCATCAACCCCTTATTGCCAAGCAGTTGAAAGTAAATATGCCACCTATCAGACAACGTTTCCTTTTGACGTTCACATAGCCTTAATACATGGAATAGTTTTACAAACAAGGGGCTCAGAATCGGACTATGATTTGAAAGTGGCGGGCAAGTTAAATATCATAATTAAATGATGACTTTCGGGAGCGTGTTGTCATAGCAAAACACTCAGAAAAAAAACCTAAGTCTTTAACAATGTCTCGATGTCTTATACTCTATAATAATTATACTAATGATATATAATACTAATGTAATGGTAATAATTGTCTTTAGTTGTAGCCATCATGGGCGTACATACTCGAGCAGGATTCGAACCTACGACCTCCTGATCTCCGGACAGGCGTCATCTCCACTAGACTACCGAACTTACGCCCGACACCAAGTGTTGGTTCTAATCCTTACAGCATGCAGCGGGTACTGCGTAATAATTCAAATTCATGAAATTCTTCCGTCGAGATGTTTTCATTGCAACTGAATGACAAATTGCCTTACATCGACGTACATCTCGACGGAAGAATGTCATGAATTTGAATATTAATGATGCTGTCCATCTACCCCTGATTTCCTTAATCAGTCATATTGTGTTTTGTAGGCATTCTCTCCCATCCAGGTAACAAGTCAACATGTGGTCACCCTGGTAATGTAACACACGGAAAATGGGATTCAAACAACACGGTGCTTGGATCCATGGTAACCCTGGACTGTGACGATGGTTATGTCCTGAATGGCAGTGCAACCTTGCTGTGTATGCAGTCCATGGACATGTCTGATGATGGTCGAACCACATCTTCCCTTGTCTGGAACGCTTCAACCCCTTATTGCCAAGCAGTTGAAAGTAAATATGCAACCTATCAGACAACGTTTCCATTTGACGTTCACATAGCCTTAATACACGGAATAGTTTTACAAACAAGGGGCTCAGAATCGGACTACGATTTGAAAGTGGCGAGCAAATTAAATATCAGAATTAAATGATGACTTTCAGGAGTTTAATGTTATAACAAAATCTAAATCATGTAATAATGTCTTGATGTATTATATTCTTTAATGATAATACTGTATACACACCCCTATTTCTAAAATATAGAAATTCGGCGAATTTACCGCCTAGTTACCGCCTATATACCGCCTATTGTATGTGCAATCGAATTAGTGCAACCAAATGACACTCCAAAGAAAAATTTCTTGAATGTGGAATATTCTTCAGAGTGATATAGCCTCTTAAAAAAGAAAAAAAAGACTGGTTATGTCATTATCTATCCTTTGCCCATTCTGGCTTACGTTGGTATTGATCATGTTGATACTGACAGACAGAGGGGGAGCTCCACATACACCCATTAACGAACACCTGTGTCTCTCTATTTCTATGCATGAAATAGAGCTGTGGCTTTGCACTGGGACATTTATAGATTTGTTATTATTTCATTACAGCAACCACAATAACATTACATTTTAATAGATATAAAAGAAAATTATATCACACTTACATCAAACTAACTGCCCACCAGTGTCGTTAAATGAAATTATTTGATTTTCAGAATTGCCATTATAGTATAAGGTCGTTAACAACAGCGAGGATTATCAATATTGTTTGTAGAATTACGTTTATATCGTGATACACCTTATATACTTGAATTGTCCCTGGTTCTACTAATTTTGTGATATCAACTTTCACAAATTCCAATGTCTGCGATAGACATTCCGTCCCTTCCTGAAAACGAGTCAAATTGTGATCACCCTGGTAACGCATCGCACGGAAAATGGCATTCAAATACGACACTGAATGGATACACAGTATTCACCCTGCACTGCGATGATGGTTATATCCTCAATGGTAGTGCAACATTGTTGTGCACCGACCCTTCCAACAATGGTCCACCCGCTCACTCATCAACCCCATCTTGTCGACCAGTTGAAGGTAATAATGTGCCCATTAAATGGTACGACAACTTGAAGAAGGACCTTATGCTGTAGTCGTCAAACAGAGAGGGAACTTTATTCCAGAGATTTATGAAAATATGTGGGCTTTTGCTGACAATAAAGGAGAAAAACCGTCGTGCGCATGGCAGATTGTTGTTAGAGCACTTCCGTGCGCATGGCAGATTGTTGTTAGAGCACTTCTGTGCGCATGACAGAATGTTGTTAACCCTATGCGCACTCCCACACCCTAACGACAATCTGCCATGCGCACTCCCGCACTGTAACGACAATCTGCCATGCGCACTCCCACACTGTAACGACAACCTGCCAAGCGCACGACGAAACTATAAAAGTTAAACATTTGTGATTATTAACAATCGGGAATCGAGTAAAGATGCTTATGCACGCCGAGAGGGAGAGAGAGAATGAAGAAGAGAGACAAGAGGTATAGAAGTAAAAGAGGAAATCTAGTCCAAATAAAAGTTAGCCTGATAACAAAGAGTAATATTTTTCGAGATCAACGGTAAGAAATTTACTGAAATCGGATGAAAAATGAATAAGTTATGACATTTTGCAGTTTGCTAATTTCTGCAAAACAGTTCTTGTACAGTGAATGATAATTATGCAAATGAGTGAGCTGACCATACCCTCACAATTATCCATTGATCGTGTACAAAAAAAAAGACACGAATTCAATGTTTCTGTCATTGAAGTCTGAAATAATATTGATGTTATTCCTGGTTGAATAACTACAGAATAGTGATCAGTTAGATATACGAGGATTTGAGCCTCGGGCATAATTTCGTTTGAATGAAAAACTGGAAATTTCACAATTTTATCTACAAACTATATGGTAGGTTGTGAGGGAATGACATGCTCACCTTGCCATTTGCATAATAATATTGACTGTTCAAGAAATGTTTCCCCCCCCCCCCCACACACACACACAAGAAAATAGCGAAACTTCAAAATGCCATAACTGCCTTATTTTTCATCCGATTTCGATCAGAATCATACCGTTGAACTCGTAATATTTTACTCTTTCTTATCAGACTAACTTTTATTTGAACTTGATTTTCCCTTTAATACAATGTCTTCATTGCTTTACGTGCAAGCATAATTGTGCTGAAATTGACGAAACTTCTGAAGGGCGTTAAATGTTCGTAAACATTATACTGCAACTATTATCATATAATAATGCCATTCAGGTATACAGTTCAGTCATCCTTATTATATGGACTAGTTGAGGTGAGAACTTGTAATTACAAATAGATGCAAAGCATTTTAGAGCGTAATGTACGCGAATTGTATAGGCCTACGAGTTTCATTAATTTTTCGAGAAAAAAAAACATGTTGAGATAGAGCATTGAATCTTTCTTTACTTTTCATTGGGCACGGCGTTATACACTGAGAAGGACAATAGATATGTGGGCATGCACGATTGTCAGCAGACAAATATGGGAGTGCTTAGAATTATAATCTTGCCTTCTACATAGGATTAACCACGTCATTTACCGGGGCATTCACAATGCCTTCCATAATCATTCTCTCAGTACAAGGTAATACACCGAAATGTGGTCATCCTGGTGACGTCTCGCACGGAAAATGGGCTTTGAACACCACGCGGCTTGGATCCATAGTAACCTTGGACTGTGACGAAGATTACGTCATCAGTGGCAGTGCTACATTGCAGTGTGTGGCGTCATCCAATGACAACACTTCGACACGCCAACCAGTGTGGAACGCATCTATCCCAATTTGTCAAGCAGTTGAACGTAAATTTGCTTATAAAGTATTGTACAGATATGTAGAAACCTTCATGTGAAGCTGCTATCAAAACCTAATCGGCCTTCAGATGCTTGTCGTTTCATAACTCTGTGTGTGTGTGTGTGTGTGTGTGTGTGTGTGTGTGTGTGTGTTGAGTATTTCCATTACTTCACCTGATCTCTATAAGAACCTGCCGGACTCCTGCAAAATGCGTGAGAATTTAAATAATGTAATATATTGGATGCTTGAAAGCAAGTAAAGTACACTCGCAGACTTCTGTTTGAGTCCTCCTCGAAGGGCCAAGGAATGGCTTGGCAGTGATGGGCGCAATGCTGATGTAAAAACAACAACAACAACAACAACGACAAAACAAAGCAAAACATATAGCTTCAAGATTACATGTCGGCAGCCTAATCCACTGACTTAAAGATAGCTTCTCTTGAGTTCCGCTAATGTTTATAAAAATTTCTCTTTATAAGTAAACTAAATGCAAACTGGAAACTACAAGTTCCAGAATGCATAACTTCCCGTTCACAGGCATTGACATCATTTTGTGTTGTATAATACAGGCCCGTAGCCGGGGGGGGGGGGGGGGGTGCGTCGGGTGCGTACGCACCCCCCCTCCAAATTCTGAAATGTCCACTTTTTCATAATAACGGTTTTTAGCAATTCTCAAGATAACAATCCAAATAAATATAAAGACACATTATATGCTACGTAAATGTGGAAGAGTACGTTTAACAATGTTAAAAATAATTGTACGAAACCCTTTTGTTGTATGAACCATCGGATCGTCCCCATGCACACAAACACAAATGTTATGTATCAATTTGTGCGAGCTATTACATATTGAAAACTTTCGGTCATCTGCGAAGCCGCGCTTCCGCGCGAACGCTACAACACGTAAAACGGGTGAAAAATCGATGCATTTTTCCACAAAATCTGCCATAACTTTTAAACTGTTTAAGAAGCAAACTTGGGACGCCCGGATTCTGAAAGTGGACACTTTAGGGATTATTTATGTGTATATATCTTTATTGTAACATTTGTAGCAGTGACGCAAATTAGATCAGAAAAGTACCTTATGAGTAGAATTGTCTATGGCGAACAGTCCAAATTTGACGAATTTGAGCATATTTTGCCGTCTTGCAATTCTTCCAGACGGGATATCTCGAGAACGGAAGATCGCACAAACTTGGGGCGCACGGTTTCAGAAAGTAGAGGTTCTGCCCATTTTTGTGACATAAGAATCTTGTCCATTGGTTGAGCAGTCCTGACGCAAATTTGCAGTAAAGCTGGACTACCCATTCACAATTGCTGTCATAGGGAACGTGTACAATCCATACAGAACTATCACGTGACGAGACTACCAACGAAAATTTGAGCCGTTGACCTTCACTGTCTGCCGTTGTCAGCAGTGTGACAGTTCTATTGGTTCTCATTTTAAAGTGAGCCAAAACCTAAGAACATTCTCACTTATAATTTCCAAAGAGTATTATGCAGGCACGCAAACTCATTTTAGTTGTATTTCATTTAAATGTAATGAGTAAGAGGGTATGAGAGAGAATGGAAAGTGCTGAGCTATGAAGTAAAATGGTAAAGTAAAAAGTTTGTCAGATAGTATTACAAAAGCCTGAATATTGCAAGAGCTCCGGAGTAAAAACAGTCAGTGAAAAACCCTATGTATGATAGCATTGTGAGAGCGTTAGACTGCATTGTGACGCATCGTTATTTAATTTACATTCTTTATTGATATATTTTCATAAATATCTCAGGTAATGAGTCGGATTGGATTACAATTCTCACTTACAGTTTTGTAGAAGTCTGAGTCAACAGTATCACACAGTACTTCAAGACGTATTATAGTACAAATGATTTCTTGAGCCTGCACCGTTTCAGGCTCTGTTCTGGATACGGCGGTAGAAACTCATTCTTTTTTGTTGTTTATTTTATCATTATTTACTAATCTCTTTTCTAACTTACAGGTAGCGGATTTCTTTGCAGGCCAAATTCGGAAATGTAGTGTTGATTATTACTTATACATTTTCTCATGTTGTGACAGTTCTATTGGTTCTCATTTTAAAGTGAGCCAAAACCTAAGAACATTCTCACTTATAATTTCCAAAGAGTATTATGCAGGCACGCAAACTCATTTTAGTTGTATTTCATTTAAATGTAATGGGTAAGAGGGTGTGAGAGAGAATGGAAAGTGCTGAGCTATGAAGTAAAATGGTTAAGTAAAAAGTTTGTCAGATAGTATTACAAAAGAAACTCATTCTTTTTTGTTTGTTTATTTTATCATTATTTACTTATCTCTCTTCTAACTTAAAGGTAGTGGATCTCTTTGCAGCCCAAATTCGAAAATGCCTAGAGACAGCTAGTAACCAAATATGCTACTATAATTTAATAAATAAGAAATAACCATTCCAGTATGTATCTTAGTGTGCACAGTAAGACAGATCAAATCAAATAGGAAAACATCTATGCACTAAGCCTGAGGTCTGAATTTGTTTAATTTTTGAATTTCACTGACCTCCAAATTTCACAAAGAAAACCTTCTTAGCATGATGGTTAATATGACATTTGACTGATATTGGAGATGTTTGCGAATCGGATCTACTACCTTTAATATTATTAAATCTAAAATGATTATTTGAAAGTTCGGAAATGCTGGAAATATCCTACCACAAGGAGGCAAAATATAAATGGTTCACATTTACAATTCATTTTCTTTTAAAAATTTTCTTATTTATTTTCGTTTTTGACAAACTCGCATACCAACGGCTGATATACTGTATAGTAAAGTGAATGTTTCATCTTCCAAACAGCATCCAATGGGATGGAAAACTCCAACTGAAAGGTGGACACCGTGACCATACTCGCTAAAGAAAACGCGTGATAGGGGTCGTTTTTTCTCACGGATTAGACGGAAAGTATGATGTACGAGCGTATATAATCAAAGGGTATCAAAAAGGCCGAAATTTGGGAAAATGGTATATTGTTCAATCATGATGAAGTACTTCTTTAGGGTGCAGGAAACATTTAAGGAATACTTGTTTTTAAGGCCCGAAAAAAATCATATGATCATTACTCGTTTAGGGGCCATTTTGAAAGTCCATGTATGAGCATGGGGTCCACCTTTTGATTGTCGCTACCTCTCCCGGGACAGTATCAAAGGACCGTTTTGTTAGTTAACGCAACCCCCCCCCTTCCTTTAAAAATCCTAGCTTCAGGCCTCCTAACGTGGGTAGACAATAGAAAAAATAAAAGTTAAAACAACACCAGGAAAATCACTATTCTCAATTTTGCGGCGCGCTACGCGCGCAGAGTCTCGAACACAATTAAACTTTGCAACTTCCTGGCAAAATGAGTTTTTACTATTTCCTAGATGAAATACCGTAACGCGATTGCATGCAACAGACAAAAATACAAATTTCCTCGAGACTTTAAAACGTCATTAAAACAGTCAAAATTCACAATTTGTTGCGCGCTTCGCGCGCAAATTCTTATACAACTTTTGTAGTTCGGTCGTCCAAAGAATAAATATATATATATATATATATATATATAATATATATATATATATATATATATATATATATATATATATATATAATTGTGTGTGTGTGTGTGTGTGTGTGTGTGTGATCATTGGTATTGGTACCGAAGGTCCGTTTTTTTAGTGACCGCACCCCCCCCCCCTTGAAAAATCCTGGCTACGGGCCTGTAATAGCGCGTTCGAAAAGAGTAAAGAACTGGCACTTCTTCATGTGATTAACTATGTCGTTATTATCCGATGTGACGTAAGACACGTGAAGTCGTTATCCTTAAAATTTGTATCATGTACTACAGGTTTAGTGTGGCACACAACTTCATACACTCGCAGTGTCATACAAGTACATGAATCATTATGTGTGTGTGTGTGTGTGTTTGTGTGCGTGAGTGAGTGAGTGTCTGCGTGTGAGTGTGTTTGTGTATCTAAAGATATAATGGTATGATGCTGATAATGTGTACCAAACGCTTTCATCTCGAGAAGATTAAAGACAATGGATGTAGTAGGATACCAGCTGGGTCGTAGCAGCTTTCAACCTGTAATATCTTCCTCAGCTTGATTGTCTGTTTATACAAACATGGGTGGAATAGAAGTTCGAACATAAAAAGTCTTATGGAATAATGAACATAATTTATTGACTGAGTGTGATTTTATCATAACGACTTCAGGACAGGGAGAAAGTGGTATGAATATATTTGACAGTTATAAAGCGTAAAACAATGGAAGATACTAAATAAACATGAATATAATGACATATTATGAGGACAAACGTCTAATGTATCTCCATTTCTGTACCCTTTAGAAACTGTTCCCCATCTGCTGATACCGCTGACGGCTTCAATACTGATATTCATCAGCCTGCTTTTCCTCATCACGGCTTGCTGTTTATATCGCAAAAAGAGGTATAGTCTTTTCTTTAAATCTGTTTGTCTGGTTTAAGTCAGTTCTTGTCAGTGATTCAGTCATCTTAAAGACCGCTGGTCACACTGTTGACCAGTCACTCTGGTCACACTGGTGTGAGAAACACCCTATTTCAGTCATCTTCAGAATATTTAGCAGAACGTCAGCAGTAGAGTGCCTTGAATTTAGCGTAAAGGCCCCGTCACACTATAGCGTATAAATCAGCGAATGCCTAGCTAATCACTAGATTATGATTCACCTTCGAGTTAGTCCTACTGAGCAATGTTTGTGATATCATCCCGTCCTCTGTACTGAAGGCAAATTATTTTGCCCCTCGGACTGTCGAATGGAACATAACGTGGAGGTCCGATATTGTGTGAGAGAGTCACAAGCCATATACGTTTTAAAGATCCAGCTTTAATCATTCATCAACCAATTTTTCAGATGGAAAATGAAACATAATGAACAAATGAATGCATGAACAAGTCAGGGTATTAAATAAAACTACTTTTTCGTTGTGAGCGCAGAGAAAAATATTAGAGAAGAGCAAAATAAATTGTGTACAGAACTGTGGAGGAAAAAAAGAGTGGCAAAAGTTTTCCCTGTCTTTGTTTCAATATATATATATATATATATATATATATATATGAAGGGTTTGTTTGCAAAAACCGATAAGTCCATTTTTGAAGATTTTGAAATACGATATCTGTCATAAAGTACAAAATAATACCTTTTAAATGATATATTGGTCACTACATATAAAGGTACATTTTTTAAGTTATGGTCAAAAGAAGCAAAAATTTTCTTATTATTCTCTTTATTTTTCTTGACCTTTAATCGCAAATATCTCCATTTGGGAAATATGGACTTATCGGTTTTTGCAAACAAACTCTTCATATATATATATATATATATATATATATATATATATATATACATTATATATATTATATATTATATATGTCACCGTGCACCTCAAAACGAACATAAAGTCGCACACACTGATTTTGCGTGAGGACTGAAAACAAGTGAAATGGGTCAACCTAGCCGAACTTGACTTTTTCACATTTTCTGAAAGAGCGGGTCTTCTTTTACATTATGCTAAAATTTGGTATCATAAAACGGGCAGGAAAGTGTGTTTTTCTAGCAGTTTATCTCGACCATTTTTGGTAGAATAGTGTGATTAGGTGTGTCTTTAGAATCCCTTTTTCATTTCTGAAAAACCTTGTCCACACTCTTCAATTTCAACTCTAATAACTTTTGAAAGGATAGTGCTACTGCTTTGAAAGTTGGCATTAATTATGGACAGAATGTGTTAATGAGGCATGCTTAATTTCAGTTTAATCTGATAATCCCTTCATTGTTGTTACTCTGGTGGTTTACTTCCTGTTTTTTGTCCCATTCATCGCACAGCCAGCACGGTTTGGTAAAGATTAAGCGCTTGA
The DNA here is from genome assembly GCF_964275005.1 of Diadema setosum. NCBI lineage: Eukaryota > Metazoa > Echinodermata > Echinoidea > Diadematoida > Diadematidae > Diadema > Diadema setosum. The sequence continues at coordinate 4,145,856 of NC_092688.1, forward strand.
ATAGACACTGTACTTCAGAGCCTCTTTTCTCAGTTCACACTTTTCCTGAGTTTGTGCTTTCTTTCCAATATTTAGATAGGTTAGGAGAGTCCATTTGATTTGAGTTATACATCATTTTAAAGCTTAAAGTCTGCTCTTTCAGAATATGGTCTTAACTAAAAATTCATGTCTGGCGACTTTTTGTTTGTTTTGAGGTGCAGGGTCACATATATATTATATGCATATATAAAGAGAAAGAGATAATAATAATAATATAATAATAAGGTCTTATTTACCCAGGGTAGCCTCTTCAGTGTTGCCACTGGTCTACCAGAGGGCCCTGCTATTATTATTACCCTAGCGTTGCCAGGTACCCATTTATACACCTGGGTCGAGAGGGACATTGTGGGTAAAAACATCTTGTCCAAGGATGTAAGCACTGGGCGGGATTCGAACTCAGAGAGAGAGAGAAGGAGGGAGCGAGAGAGAGAGAGAGAGACAGACAGACAGACAGATTGACATACGGAAAGAGGGAGAGGGAGAGAGGGAAGGGAAACAGTGTTAAGTTGCTGAAATTATCTCTTTACGTAAGAACCATACCATAACATGATAATCACACAGCATCTTACTCAGCTTCTGAAGACATAGCATTGATTACAGGGATTACATTGTAAAAGTCCTTGTCCGATGTGATTCGTTTTGATTTGATTAATCATGTTGCTCGTCAATTTTCAAATTGCAATGGCGAATAAACTGTTGGGATATCGGTTTCACATAATGCACACATAAAGATATTAGTTTCGTCGATATTCTGCAATGTTTCTTAACTGAGATCTGATCTCCTGGAGATCTAAATAGATCTGAACATAGGATGCGTTTCGTTGACAGTAATTTCTTTCCCATGTCATTTTTCATGTATATACTATGATATTTTTCATTGTAGATATAAACCACCATCCCATCCAGACCAGGCCGATAATGACGTAGCTCCTGGACCTGGTAGTCGCGCTAACAATGCTGCTTTCCCACTTTACACCTTGATGCCTACCGTCAGACATACCGCTAGCTCTGAGGGATATCCCGTCCCTGCAAGAGCTGAAAACTCTGCAATCGATCAAGATCACGTTTACCAGGATGCTGACGAGGTACGCAGAAAAGTTACCGAAACGCAACGAATCTCAGAAAGTAATGTTTTGGTAGAGGGCAGATGGAATCATGGCTCGTCCATTGAACACCTACCTTTTACAAGTGACCAATCACTTGGAGCAGAATGCCACCTGGAAACATCTCGTCTAATGCCATCGAGTGGAGATGAGGGATATGAACAATTGAAATTCCCTTTCACTGTCACATCTGGCCAAGGGACTCCGATGAAGCAAGCCCGTCTGTTTGACTCAACAGAGTATAACTCACTCAAATCTACGAGGGGTCCTACTATCGACCATCATGGCCATGCAACGGACTTTTCTTCGGCATTCGACTCCGATGACTACAGCCAGCTGAATCCTCCCCAACACTCTGTTAGGAGAGGATGCGTTTACAAGAGCGATGAGAGCGCAGAAGAAATGGCCCCAAATTCTGTTGCGTCACCAAGGACATGCGAGCAGCTGTACGCCAAAGTGCAGAAGAAACGAGGTGGACTTTCTGAAAAAGATGACTCCACTGAAGCACACCAAAGCACCACAGAAGAACTCTATGCAACGGTAGATAAGACAGGCGATAAGTTCCCAAAGAAGGATAGCACTGTTTCAGCACGTAAGCTTGAGGAACTGTACGCCAAGCAGGTAAATGGAACGTCGACTAAAGAAAATAGTTCCATTGGCGAGCAAGAACAGACCCAATCAAGCATAAATGGCGCCGTGACAGCACCTGTAGATCTCTATGTAAATGTGGATATTATGAGAGGAGGAAATTTCCTCCAAGAGGATAACTCTGTTCCATCATGTATGATCGATGAACTGTACGCCAAAGTGGACAAGCAGACAGACGGACGTTCAAAGGAAAATTGTTCCGTCGGCAGGAAGGCAGAGACAACAAAAGACGGAAATAGCGCCGAGACAACATCTGTAGAACTCTATGTAAATGTGGATAAGCGAGATGGAGATTTCCCGAAGGAGGATAGTTTCCCGTTGGCACGTGGGTGCGAGGAACTTTATGCGAAAGTGAATAAGCAGAGAGATAGAAATTCAGACGGAAGAGGCTCCTCTGACGGGCACCAGGGCACCACAGGAGAAGAAAACATTTCGGAGAGCGCAGCTCTAGAGCTCTATGCAACAGTGGACTAGAGAGGATGAGAGTAGTCCGAGTAGTTAAGCACTTTCGTCATTATTACCCTCTTAGGTCCATTTTGTTAGCATGCAGTTGTCTAATTCTGCAGTATAGTGACAAATGACAACGAGAACGTTAACATCTCTTAAAGCACCTCTTCTCAACCGGTGGGCCGCGAGGTTCTCTAAGTTGGACCCCGATGTCGGCCAATAATTGGTTAAAAAAGATTCTCATTTGATCTAATTGGCATAAAACAAAACAAAGCAAAACAAAAGAAGCAAGAGCTATAGCTTGCCTTGGCTTAGAAAAGGTTGAGAAGCACTGAAGCACTACATTCAGTCAATCCTTATGTTTATGAAGGTGAACTTGTCCTTTAAAGAATGAGCAATTTGTATCATCAGTAAGGTTTAGGGTTATTAGGACGATGTTGTATACAAAATCATAATTACAGTGAGTATGCGTACATAAGATCTGTGAAGGTCATTTAGAAAAATATTTTTTTTCCCTACTCATATTCATGAATGATTGCTTTTCAAATGCATTTTAATCTGTAAATACTTTTTTATTTACTCAAGATAGTACATACGGACACATGCATGTGTGAAGATGTGCTTTTTATCTCTTTCTCTTTATAGAGTGGACAATCTGTAATAATTTGATATAAACAATGAAACCTATGACACCCAGACTTTCTTGTTATAAGGGGCAGCTGAATGTTTTTATGTGCTGGTAGGGTCGAGGGGTGTGAGATATTAGTCCTGAATGAAAATTTTTAAAAAGTTTATTTCACTTTTTCCCAGCAGCTTTACAATCATGACATAATTGAAAATGATCAAACATTGGCTAATTTATACATATATTTTAGAGCTAAGGATAATCATCAAGACGAGTAAAACGATAACAATAAAACAGGCTGAGCAGAGCTGTATTTCATACCTTCTACTAATCATGTAAATGCCATTTTAAATTTCGGAAATATTTATGTGGAATTTGATGTTATCAGATATGGAGGAACACCTGATTTTCTGCCTTCATTCTCGATGGCATGACAAACAAGGTCCGCCATGGCGCGTATAATGATGAAGAATATAAATGGATTAAAATGGCGCTAGGTGAAAGGCGATACAATTAAGTTGTCAATCGACAAGATGTTACAACCTTGTGCGACGTACAGTCAGCAAATGGTAAGTTAATAACCACTGTGTATATATTTGAATTTCCCAACATGTAAGAATGAAGCTACCAGCAAAGTGTTGCGCTGACAATGCTTTTATTTTTACCTCTGTGTGTAAGTTTATGGGGGGGGGGAGACTTGATCCCCTTAACGCCATGGTCTCTTTTCAATTATAGGTCGATGGTTATGGAATGCAAAATAGATTTTCTCTGTTTACTTTGATGTTTAATGGGAAGATAAAGAAATAATGTGGAAATACATGTGTCTGTATTCCGTGATCCCTCGCATTTATCCCAAAGTTGAATTATCCTTCGGGTTTATGCCAGGTTTAAGTGCGTGCGTGTGTGTCACACACAAAGCTCACTGCTATAGCTTCTGACCATCCGAGCATTGAGAATTTAGGGTTTCTGGGACAAACACTGAACTAGGTCTTTCTATTGCTCAGTCAGTAGAACACCGGGCTACCAATCCGGAGGTCTCTGGTTCGAATCCCGATGGAATCCCATTTTCTTTGTTCAATTTTCCAATAATAAATCATATTCATTTCTGGTCAGTTTTCCTCTGTTTACCTTTGTTACATACTCAAAAAGCTGCATCACTTCGGTGATCCCTCGCATTTATCCCCAAGTTGAATTATCCTTCGGGTTTATGCCAGGTTTAAGTGTGTGCGTGTGTGTCCCACAAACACACTGCTATAACTTCTGACTATCCGAGCATTGAGAATTTAGGGTTTCTGGGACGAACACTGAACTAAAGCTTTCTATAGCTCAGTCGGTAGAACACAGGACTAGCATACGGAGGTATCGGGTTCGAATCCCGATGGAATCCCATTTAGATATCTTTAGATATGAATTAAGTGCGTTAGATTGCTCGTACGAGATTGGTTGTTTTGTTGTTGTTTTTTTAAGGAAAAACCATTGAATTACCGTATGTTTTAATGTATAGATTTTGGCTTGAGTATTTGTGCACTCCACCTGACATTTCTATCTGTAATAATTGCCAACAGAAGCTTAGAAACTTATAGTCAATAGTGCTATAGCTTTTGCGCACCTAGTGGTTCAAGTACAGTGACTCTTTCTACTCAAAATCTGAGCAATCTGTCATCCTTAATATTTACTGAGCATGTTTTCTTGTTTAGAAGTTGCGATGTTCACGAGAATTCTAGTTTATTCCGTAAATTAGTAAGTTAGTATCTTGTAATCAAGAAACAACAGCCATCAGATATAAAAGCAGAGCACGTGTGAAAACGCCAAGAAACATATTCTACCCCAACCTTGTATATAGATTCTAACAACTTCTCTTTCGTATTACGTAAAGTTTCACAACTGTTTATGCCAAAATACAAACTTCAGGACTTGGTGCACGGCTTCTCTTTCTTTCTTTTTGTTTTCTCGGTGATATTGGAATAATAAAGAAAAAGGCAAATCGGAATAAAGTACGCTCTTGTGAATACTGCAAACTGGCCGCGGTCTGCCCTATTCTTAAAGTATATCCATATGAATTCTCTCTCTCTCTCTCTCTCTCTTTCTACATATTGAATATATATATATATATATATATATATATATATATATATGTGACCGTGCACCTCGAAACGAACATAAAGTCGCACACACTGATTTTGCGTGAGGACTGAAAATAAGAGAAATGGGTCAACCTAGCCGAACTTGACTTTTTCACATTTTCTGAAAGAGCGGGTCTTCTTTTACATCATGCTAAAATTTGGTATCATAAAACGGGCAGGAAAGTGTGTTTTTTTTTAGCAGTTTATCTCGAACATTTTTGGTAGATGTGATTAGGTGTGTCTTTAGAATCCCTTTTTCATTTCTGAAAAACCTTGTCCACACTCTTCACTTTCAACTCTAATAACTTTTGAAAGGATATAGTGCTGCTGCTTTGAAAGTTGGCATTAATTATGGACAGAATGTGTTAATGAGGCATGCTTAATTTCAGTTTAATCTGATACTCCCTTCATTGTTGTTACTCTGGTGGTTTACTTCCTGTTTTTTGTCCCATTCATTGCACAGCCAGCACGGTTTGGTAAAGATTAAGCTGCGCTTGAATAGACACTGTACTTCAGAGCCTCTTTTCTCAGTTCACACTTTTCCTGAGTTTGTGCTTTCTTTCCAATATTTAGATAGGTTAGGAGAGTTCATTTGATTTGAGTTATACATCCTTTTAAAGCTTAAAGTCTGCTCTTTCAGAACATGGTTTTAACTAAAAATTCATGTCTGGCGACTTTTTGTTTGTTTTGAGGTGCAGGGTCACATATATAGTATTATATATATATATATATATATATATATATATATATATATATATATATATATATCCGTTTGGTATATATCCGTCGGGAATATGTAGTTTGTTGAGGATTGAAAAGTGCTCAATGCTGTAAAGCAGAGCATATTAGGCGTACCTGTGTTTTGGTGCCTTGTCTGCTACCGGCGGTTTCACGCTGTCGCGATCCTCAGGCAGACTGACAAAGTGGTGTGTTTCTGTGCTCATGTGGCGCGGTGGATCGATATATATATATGTAAAGTGGTGGAGTAACATGCCCACTTTACTGTATAGATAGTACTGGCGGAAAGCTGGAATATAGTAGCTTTCATACCAAGACATGTAATATAAGTTTATGGAGCAACTTGCCCATTTTAGTGTACATAGAGTTTGTAGAACCAGAAAGCTGGAATCTATTCATTACCACGATACAATAGCTGCTTGATACACAGTGTATGTTCGTGCCACCACGCAACCTAAAGGTTGAATGAGTTTATGAAACAAAAGAGGTACTGCCACCCTACTTGAATAGTGGATTTAGTGGCAATGACTGGACAGTGGCAATGACTGGACAGTGACTTAGAGATAGAAAACCACATAAAAGTGGCTGGTATTGTTCTATGTTACTTTGAAGTTTGCCACCTTGTGATGCCGTACAAAGAATCAGAGTACAGCATGCATGTAGAATGCTTTGTATTAAGTTTCTTTCTCAATCTCCCTCTCTCCTTCTGCCTCTTTGTCTCTCTCTCTCTCTCCCTTACCATTCATGGTCAGTTTTGTATAAAGTTTTTGTATAAAGTTTCTTTGAGAAGGGTTAGTCAGGAAAGCTTGGGTATGCTTCAAGAGATGAGTATTATGGGATAGTAGGAGCAGGAGAATGTACATAGTATATATTGGAGTTGATACTTCTGTTCGGGGTCAGTCTCTCTCCCCAAGCCCTGTGAAGTGGAAGGACGTGTTCCAGTTTCTCCGAGACCAAGCTGTTATACTTAAATGTTTTAGTGGAGAAACTCAACCTTTTGCATTTATACACGAAGTTCCGTCCTGACATAACCAAGTCATGTCCAGTGTACGTCAGTTCAAAGTTGATTAGATGTTTTGAATGATATTTAATGGACGCTTTGCTGTACTTTCGAAACGGTCTGTTATATGTTGGTCGATCTAAGGAGAAGTCAAACGACTACTTAGTGCTTTGTGGACCAGACATGCAGCTTCAAGAATTTGCAGCAAGCCCAAAGTAACCTTCATTTGGACAAGGACCCCCCCCCCCAACTGTGAGTCAACTCGACGCAGAGATGTCCCCTGGTCAGCGTTCGCGGACTCTCTTCACTTCATGAACTGAGCGCTCCAACGAGATTCGCCATCAGTTAGCATGTTAATTCGACCGCGAGGACTGTATCATTGAGCATTTTGCGCGAATATTGAATGGTAGAGACCCAATCCCCTTCATTGAATATCAGAGTGGACTTATATGTGAGTACGTTCTTATCTCTGTCATTCGTATTATATGTATAATAACTCTTTTTATGTTGCATGGTTAAAAGAGACCAAACTGGTTGCTCTGATGCGTGACTTTGAATAAATCTCAACACCAACAAGGTGATTAATGTAATCCAATGTGTACTACATTGTCTTTGTCACTGCTTTGACGCCCACATACTTAGTTTGCTTAATGTTTCTGTGTGATATATCCATTTGGATGAAATTATGTATTCGGGGTGAGAATAAGCCATCCTGACAAGTGACTTTATACAACACACACACACAACAACACCCCCTTACATAAATTGGTGTCAGGAGTGGGATTGTCAAAGTAGGTGTTGAGATCTATTTCATGAGTCTGCAAGTCATTATATATATATTTCTTTTTGTACATTTATTCTGCCACACTTATTGTGAAGCACTACATCCCGCAAGGTTGTTTTGGAGTTAATTGGTCAGGTGTACATTGAATGACCAAATTCAAACATAGAAATATTGTTCTGGTCAAAGCAGTAGTAAACCCGCTACCGACAGGCGACAAGGTTGAATGAGGGTATACTTGTTTGATGTAGTGGCTGTATAGTGGCACATGCATCTATATTACTTTTATGTCCATGCTTTGATTTCGTGATTTTACATGCTTGAGTTTGATTGATAGTTTGAGCAATGGATTGGATGCATGTTATTGGTCCTTCTCAAATTTAGATCTTTTGCTGACAATTTAATTTCAAAGTGTTTTTAGGACTTTTTGGTGGTAGTATACATACACTGCAATACAATGAATATGAGTGAGGTAAATCCGGTGTCTGAAGGGGCATCACACTCCACACCTTCCTCTAGTCAAGGGGCTACACCTGTATTGACCCTCCCGTATATTCCCATGCACATCACAATTCCAATCTTTTCTGGGAGTGATCTAGATTCCTCTTTAGGGGTAGAGGAGTGGATTGCTCGGGTAAAGGCTGCATTTAGGGTATGGAACACTCCAGCTGACCAGAAAGCACAGATAGTCATTCACCACTTGGCTGGAGATGCTCGACGGGAGGTGCTGGTGCTAGATGAATCTGTGCGGGACGATGCCGAAAGAGTATTTACAGCTCTACGGGAAATCTATGGGGACAGGGAAACCGCTGCGTCACTACTTAACAGACTTCACTCAAGAGTTCAGAGGAGGGGAGAGAACACACGTACGTATGCACTGGCGCTACAGGAGCTGGCCCAAAGAATAAAGCGGAAGTATCCAGCCTACCTCCCAAAGATGGATGATATTTTGTGTGGTTGTTTTCTGGAGGGCTTAAGGCAGGGAGCAGCGAAAGTGGCCGTAACGCGGTACTATCGCCGGGACGGAGCAGCAAGCTTCGCAGCATTGAAGGAGGAGGCCAGGCGTATCGAGGAGGAAGAGGAAGGAAGTGGCACAGGAGAGACCAGTACACATGCATCCGTCTACGCTGTGCATGGCGGTGCCTCAGGAGGAGCAAGGAGCAGCGATGCGTTGGTGTTGCAACTCGCAGAAGAAATGAAAACTCTTCGCCTAGTTGTTACCCAACTCCGCCAGCAGATGGGCCGTGGAAATACCAACTCACAAGGTGCCAGGGGAAGAGGGAGAGGAAGAGGAACCCCAAACTCCAACTGGGATGACAGTGGCCGACCCAGATGCTTTCGTTGTGGCCAGTTTGGTCACATGGCTCGAGAATGCCCACCAAGGCCCGGCCCGCCACCTCAGCATCCCAATGCCGACACACAAACACCACCACTTGCATCAAACAGCGCTAACCAGTTTTTCCACCAGGGAAACTAGAACTCTCCGACGCCAAGGGCCAAGCGGCGGAGACCAAACACCAAGGCCCCATAACGACTGAACCCACCCATCACATCGTTGGAGAGCACCTTTTTGCCACTGCCAAGATTGAAGGTGTCAATATCTCCTGCATTCTTGACACTGGCAGTCAGGTATCTACCATCTCAAAAAGCTGTTTAGAGTCACTGCAAATGCACCAAAACAAACCGGAGCCGTTGCCATGGTTACGCCTGAGGGGTGCAAATGGTTTGGAAGTGCCGTATGCTGGGTGTGTCGAATTGCAAATGGAAGTCCTCGGCAAAGACTTGGGAAAGGTGAGCATGTTAGTGGTTGAAAAAGCTCCTTCATCGTCATCTCCATGTTTGTTAGGGATGAATGTGATTCGTTTGTGTAGCATGCAACTTTTCAGTCCAGACGGCAGGAAACATCTCCAGTCAAGTTCAACGGCCAGCAGCGCAGCTTGGAAGCAGGTGCTATCTGTGGAAGAAGAGATGGTCAGCCCCAGTGGCGGGTATATGGTACATCCTGCATCAAAGCGTGTGCGACTGAAGGCTGGATGTGAACAGATTGTGATGGGGGTATGTCGGGCACTCCAGCAGAAGGATAAGCTTGTTGGACTAGTGGAGGCGTGCCACTCGGGTAACTTACCAAATGATATACTAACAGGTCGAGCGGTGGTGACAGCAAGAAAGGGAGTGGTGCCAGTTCGAGTTATTAACCACAGCCACAGTGATATTTTCATAGACCGCAGCACTCAACTCGCAGTGCTACACACCATTGCACCTGACGCAGTGATGGGAAGGCACCAAGTGAATCTTGAACAGATTGATGGCGAAACACTCCAGGTTTCAGTCTCGCAGCCGCCCTTCCCCGATGATGTGGTATCCAGCATTGATGTGTGCACAGATGGCCTGACGGATACACAACTGGAGCAGACAGGACATCTGTTGGCCAAACACCATCGAGTGTTCTCCCATGGAGAGAGTGATTACGGGCGAACCAATCTCAGCACCCACTCTGTACCCACTGGTAATGCCCCACCACATAAGGAACCATAAGGAATGCGAAGACAAGGAAGGATGCGTTCCCCTTGCCCCGCATCGATGAATCTTTGGATGCTCTCGGTGGTGCCCAGTATTTTTCCACGCTGGATCTCGCCAGTGGGTACTGGCAGGTGGAGATGAAGGAGGAGGACAAAGAGAAGACAGCTTTCACCACGCCTATGGGGTTATTTGAGTTCAACCGTATGCCATTTGGCCTCTCCAATGCCCCGGCGACATTCCAACGGTTGATGCAACGCTGCCTGGGAGACCAAAATTATGATACTCTCCTCATATATCTGGATGACGTCATAATTTTCTCACGTGACTTCGACACCCACCTGGCCAACCTGGACAGAGTTCTGACCAGACTGTGGGAGGCTGGACTAAAGGTGAAACCATCCAAGTGTCATCTGTTCCAGAAAGAGGTGAGATACCTCGGGCACGTCATCTCTGCTGACGGCATCTCCACAGACCCCGACAAGTGCAAAACTCTAGAGGACTGGCCCCAACCTCAGAACGCCAAGGAAGTCCGCATGTTTCTCGGCTTTGCTGGCTACTACAGACGGTTCGTGAAAGACTTCGCGAGGATCGCAAAGCCTCTCTTTGCCCTGACTGGCCAGCCGAAGAAGGGAAAGAAAAAGAAACATGCGGCACCCCAGCAATTCATATGGACAGATGAGTGCCAGGCAGCATTTGACACACTTCGACAATGTCTCATGTCCTCCCCAGTACTTGCCTATCCAGACTTTCGCCGGCCATTCAAGCTGTACACCGACGCAAGCAATCTTGGTCTGGGAGCCGTACTTTCTCAGGAGATAGATGGAGAGGAAAAGGTAGTCGCCTATGCCAGCCGGGGCTTACGGAAAGCTGAGCGCAACGATGCCAACTACAGTGCCTTCAAACTTGAATTGCTGGCACTAAAGTGGGCAGTCACAGACAAGTTTAAGGACTATCTTCTCGGCTCCTACGTCGACATCTACACAGACCACAACCCCCTAGTACATCTCGACACAGCAGGACTAGGAGCTACTGAGCAGCGATGGTTAGCAAAACTGTCAAACTTCGACTTCAAGATCCACTACAGACCAGGCAGAGTCAATGCGAATGCATATGTTCTATCACGGCTTCACCCTCAAGAGAACACAGTGCACGAAGAGGATGTCATGGATGACGTTGAAGTGTTTCAGACTGTGGCCAGCGCTGGAGACGAGGGGACGTTTATTTTACCAGGTTTGTCTGTGGAGGAGATGATGAAGCATCAGGCAGAAGACCCAGACATCTCTCGAGTGTTGGAATACTTCCGACGAGGAATGAAGCCCACACCAGCACAAAGGAGGGAGTACAGCAACACCACTCGCAAACTCCTTGACCAGTGGGACAGACTCTCGTTAGAAGCTGGTGTCCTCTATCGACGACGGTATAACCACCAACTAGGTAAAGAAGAGCTGCAAATCCTCCTACCGAATGAACTGCATGATATGGCCCTACATGCATTACATAATGAGATGGGTCATTTTGGGGTGGAAAGAACAGTAAAGCTGGCAGAAGAGCGCTTCTTTTGGCCGCAAATGAGAGAAACCATTATTCAGTGGTGTTTGCAATGCCGAGAATGCACCCTCCGTCGTCCACAGCCGAGTATGATGGCTCCACTCGTTCCAATCAAAGTGTCAGCACCTCTGGAACTCGTTGCCCTCGACTTCCTCACTCTAGAACGTTCAGTTGATGGATATGAGAATGTTTTGGTAATAACAGACCATTTCACTAAATTCTGCGTAGCTGTTCCCACTCGAGACCAAACAGCAACAACGACTGCTCGTGCTCTGTGGAGGAATTTTGTCCTTTGCTATGGCTTCCCGCAGAGCATACTCACCGACCAGGGAGCAAACTTCGAATCCAAGCTGATCAAGGAGCTGTGTGAGTTGTATGGAGCAGAGAAGAGGAGAACCACTCCATACCACCCTGCCGGAAATGGGCAATGCGAGAGGTTCAACCGAACACTCATCTCCCTGATCCGGACTCTGGAGAGTGAGAAGCGTAGAAGATGGCCACAATATCTCCACTCACTAGTGTATTCGTACAATAACACCGCTCACTCATCCACTGGTTTCACACCTTTCTACCTCCTCTTTGGAAGGCATGCTCGCCTCCCACTAGATGTCTCCCTTGGTATCGACAGAAATAGCAACCGAGGCGGTGATGTATCAGACTGGGTAGATGCTCACCATGAGGAGCTACTAGCTGCCCACAAACTCGCAAGAGAGCATCTGTCGAAGACGGCAGAAGTCAGGCAGCAGCGGTACAACAAGAAGGTGAGGGATAGCCCATTGCTCGTGGGAGAGCGAGTTCTGCTCAAAAACCATGATCCCAAACGGCCGAAAAAGATCAACGACAAGTGGAGACAGAGCCCATTCATCATTGTAGGGAGGCCAAATCCAGATCAGCCTGTGTACAGAATAGTGCCAGAAACTGGTTCAGGTCCGGAGCGGACGGTACATCGAAACGAGATAAAGCCATGCCAATTTCTGACGGAGGAGCAGGATGAAACAAGTGAACTGGCTCCAAATCGGAAAGACACACCACGTCCCCCACATCCCCCTCATCACCCTGTTCCCGCGGATAACACACCACCCAATCCCCCTCTTCTGGCGGTCTGGCAGCCTCCATCATCTAGTGGTCTACCCCAAAATGCAGCTGCTGCCTCGCATCCACCCTCTCCCCCAATGCCACAGTCCCCCGATAGGTCTATAGAGTTACCATCTCCCCAACTCTTGCCCCCATTAGAGCAAAGCCCACAGCCAGAAGTACGGAGATCAGGCAGGTCTACTTTAGGGGTACCACCCATGCGATATACAGCTTCTGACTACATTGTAGAGACAGAGCAAAGGCCCATTGTTTTAGGTGTGGAGTGACTTGCCTCTTGTGTCGCAAGAGCGCAGAAAGAAGGATGTTTTGAGAGTGACACAACTGAAGCTTGGTCTAAAAGCCTAGCCAAGTTAAAGTTGAGGTTGTAATACCATGCATATTATTGTGCTTATATTATATGCTATGTGTACGTTTGAAGATTTAAAACTCACAAGAATAGAGTTTATTACTGTCGTCTTTAAGGACGGCACGAAATACTAACATAGTGTTATATATGAGGATGTATACTGTTGAAGTAGATGGCGGTAGATGGTTGTATACCGACCATCATGATTAAAATTAATGATGAAAATGATAGTTGTGGCTTTACATGCTACACGCATTACACATTCAATATAAAAGATGCAACAACACTGATTTGTTTGTTGAGTTCTAAATGCAATGGGAGGAGAGAGTAACTTTGGATTTAATTCATATGTACATCATTACATGTATACATGATGTCTTTTCAAATTGACCCACCTGACTGTGATGGGATAGGTTTTTGGTAACCCTCCTCTCTCTCACTGTATTGAAATGAATATTGTAAATAATATATTCTGTGTATTGTGTACATTTTGTATATATGTAAATAGCAATGTAAAGAAGATGCATGGTATGCATTATCATCATGACGTGGAAGTCATGATTCCTTTAAAGCAGGGAGGTATGTAAAGTGGTGGAGTAACATGCCCACTTTACTGTATAGATAGTACTGGCGGAAAGCTGGAATATAGTAGCTTTCATACCAAGACATGTAATATAAGTTTATGGAGCAACTTGCCCATTTTAGTGTACATAGAGTTTGTAGAACCAGAAAGCTGGAATCTATTCATTACCACGATACAATAGCTGCTTGGTACACAGTGTATGTTCGTGCCACCACGCAACCTAAAGGTTGAATGAGTTTATGAAACAAAAGAGGTACTGCCACCCTACTTGAATAGTGGATTTAGTGGCAATGACTGGACAGTGGCAATGACTGGACAGTGACTTAGAGATAGAAAACCACATAAAAGTGGCTGGTATTGTTCTATGTTACTTTGAAGTTTGCCACCTTGTGATGCCGTACAAAGAGTCAGAGTACAGCATGCATGTAGAATGCTTTGTATTAAGTTTCTTTCTCAATCTCCCTCTCTCCTTCTGCCTCTTTGTCTCTCTCTCTCTCTCCCTTACCATTCATGGTCAGTTTTGTATAAAGTTTTTGTATAAAGTTTCTTTGAGAAGGGTTAGTCAGGAAAGCTTGGGTATGCTTCAAGAGATGAGTATTATGGGATAGTAGGAGCAGGAGAATGTACATAGTATATATTGGAGTTGATACTTCTGTTCGGGGTCAGTCTCTCTCCCCAAGCCCTGTGAAGTGGAAGGACGTGTTCCAGTTTCTCCGAGACCAAGCTGTTATACTTAAATGTTTTAGTGGAGAAACTCAACCTTTTGCATTTATACACGAAGTTCCGTCCTGACATAACCAAGTCATGTCCAGTGTACGTCAGTTCAAAGTTGATTAGATGTTTTGAATGATATTTAATGGACGCTTTGCTGTACTTTCGAAACGGTCTGTTATATGTTGGTCGATCTAAGGAGAAGTCAAACGACTACTTAGTGCTTTGTGGACCAGACATGCAGCTTCAAGAATTTGCAGCAAGCCCAAAGTAACCTTCATTTGGACAAGGACCCCCCCCCCCCAACTGTGAGTCAACTCGACGCAGAGATGTCCCCTGGTCAGCGTTCGCGGACCCTCTTCACTTCATGAACTGAGCGCTCCAACGAGATTCGCCATCAGTTAGCATGTTAATTCGACCGCGAGGACTGTATCATTGAGCATTTTGCGCGAATATTGAATGGTAGAGACCCAATCCCCTTCATTGAATATCAGAGTGGACTTATATGTGAGTACGTTCTTATCTCTGTCATTCGTATTATATGTATAATAACTCTTTTTATGTTGCATGGTTAAAAGAGACCAAACTGGTTGCTCTGATGCGTGACTTTGAATAAATCTCAACACCAACAAGGTGATTAATGTAATCCAATGTGTACTACATTGTCTTTGTCACTGCTTTGACGCCCACATACTTAGTTTGCTTAATGTTTCTGTGTGATATATCCATTTGGATGAAATTATGTATTCGGGGTGAGAATAAGTCATCCTGACAAGTGACTTTATTCTACACATACACACTAACACCCCCCTTACATATATATATATATATATATATATATATATATATATATATGTATATATATATATATATAGAGAGAGAGAGAGAGAGAGAGAAGAGAGATATGTGCGTGTGTGACCCTGCATCACAAAACAAACAAAACGTTGCCAGACATGGATTTTTTTGTTAAGGGTATGTTCTGAAAGAGCAGATTTTAAGCTTTAAAATGATGTATAACTCAAATCAAATGGACACTCCTAACCTATCTAAATATTGAAAAGAAAACACACACTCTGGAAAAGTGTGAACTGAGAAAAGAAGCTCTGAAGTACAGGGTCTATTCAAGCGCTAAATCTTTACCAAGCCACGCTAGCTGTGCGATGAAAGGGACAAAAAAAACAACAAAACAGGATGTTGACCATCGGAGCAACAACAATGAAGGGATTATCAAATTAAGCTGAAATTACGCATGCTTTATTAACACCCTTTGTTTATAATTACCGCTAACTTTTAAAGCAGTAGCATTATTTTTTCTTAAGTTATCAGGGTTGAAAGTTAAGAGTGTGCAAAGAGTTTTTAAGAAATGAAAAGGGGACTCTTTAGGACACACCCTACAAAAAGTGCTCAAGAAAAACTGCCAAAAACACAATTTACTGTCAGTTTTATGACCCCAAGCTCTAGCACAATAAAGATGAAGATTTACTCTCTCAAAAAATATGAAAAACTCAAAACTGGCTAGGTTGACCCATCCCACCTATTTCCAGTCCTCGCACAAAATCAACGTGTGAGACTTTGTGTTCGTTTTGTGATGGACGGTCACATAATATACACTCAACCAAAAAAGTAAGTTCCCCCCTAGCATTTTTGGAAATATCTCAAAAAGTATTTTACCGATTTTCATAATTCAAACGGGAATGGATAGGGAATTTTATTAGTCATAACATGAATGGCATATCATTGCCACCAGATATCATGTTATGAGTAATAAAATAACCTATCCACTCCCGTTTGAATTATGAAAATTGGGAAAATACTTTTTGAGATATATCCAAAAGTGCTAGGGGGAAACTTTTTTGGTTGAGTGTATATACATGTTATATATCCGTTTCATGTCAGTTTCATTTCAAGTCAAACGTGCTGTGACGTCGATGAAATTGAAGGTGCAAGGTGGCTAAATGTGTCGATACATATATTAATTTAAGAATAAAAAACTTGTCTGTTCATGTTGATATCAAAGTAGTATACTGCTAAAAGGACACTTTAAATGCCGATATGCCGAGTTTGGGAAAGAAAATACTCATACGAATATGGTTTTGTCGCCCCAACAGCAATTATGTAGGCCTACACGCTAGACTCACACACAGTCTATATATATATATATATATATATATATATATATATATATATACACATATATATATATATATATATATATATATTATACACATACATATATATATATATATATATATATACATTGTATACAAATTCATATACAGTAAGACAATGAAGTAGGCAGAAATGAAATACGTAATGTAGACTATGAGAAAACGTGTCTGTAATCACGGGCTATACTATCTATACAGCCAAATTACTGGTTAGATTACCGTTTCAGTTTCGATAGATTGTGATCATAATTACTCATCCCTTCAAGAAGTATTTTTCTAGGACGCTGTGAAACAATGCAAATACAGGGATGTTTTCAGAGAAAAGAGGGGAGGGGAGAATCATTGGTCAGACTTCAGAAATCATAATGTCGTTACATGGTTTGACTATTCCTACGAAGTTAGAAATTACGAAGGTAGATATTACTCATATCAGAGCACACGTACTGCCCGGTCAAGTAAAAACAAAACAAATATGTTAACAGAAAGTAACGTATCTGACATGATAACAACACACCACTAGATTCCTTTATAATAATCAATCGCTTTGGAAGAAACCCTGTCCATTTACAAGAGAAAACTTATCGGTGTTACTTTCACAGCATAATGGATACCAAACTATCCAAATTATTACTTTTATTCAGAATGCTGCCACTGTCCGTCACCGATCATGCCAATGTTTTATAATGAGGATTTAATTCACCAATTGCTCACACACTCTTTTTTCCTTACCACTATGGATTTCATCTTATTGATGTCTTGATTGCACTATATTGATAATCAAAACATTATCTCCTGTTTGAAAAGGTGCATTTTGCAAAAAAAAAAAAGAAAAGAAAAAGAAAAAGAAGTACAGATTTTCCCCTCGTTAATACTACCATTTTTGTCGATATTTTCGTCTTGAAATGTCGGTGTGATTATATAAAGAAATCGCACTTCTATCTTCCACGGGTCAAACACTATGTACTTCCTGTCTAGGAAAACCAACGTAAGTGATGAAAAACGAATACAATGGCGGGTATATAATGGTACTCGAAAAAATACTAAGAGGGATGATGGCCCTCACAAGAGTGTCAATGCAGGGACTCGTATTCGTGATTTGAAGAATGTTATCATTGTGGTTTCATAATGAAACATAAGACAATTGTTTTTAAGTAGATTCCAGAAATGACTGCAATTGAAGGGTCCTGTATTAAGGCAGTGCCAATTGTACATGCTTTTAGGCTCTACTATGGAAAATCGTTTACATTTCTTTAAAGGACGAAAATATCGGTAGGACACTTTAATTTTGATTTTACGAAGTGATGAACGTTTGTTATTGTGGTGTAATGGATGCCTTCTATTTTGTTACAATTATATAGCCTCAATTTCAAATCGATCTTGAAAAGAACTTGATTTTTTACTTCGTTCTGAAAATCCATTCCCATCAAACCTGATAATCAGAAACAAAAAAGAAGGTTCGTATTTCGAACGTTTTTAATCAACACTTCTAAAAATGATATCCTCTTCTCAAAACCCCTCCCAATAACTTGTACTACAAATTGACACTAAAATCACCTTTAATTATTATAATGCTTAGTTGTCTATAGTTTCTTTTGTATCAGTACACTTCAATGATTTGTTATTGTACCATGTCACTTGATCTATATCTTGAGTGTCGACACTTTAATGCGCACTGTCGTGCGCAGGGGAGCGAGCGGGAGAGACAGTCCAATTATTGCGTTGTATAGTTACTGATGCGACAAGTTGCAGTCAGAACAAACGCCATCTTGTTCAGTACAGATATTGGGTTAGAAAATTCTGCTTGAGGAGAAAGGTTGTTTATTCCACGCCAATAGATCATATTTGTGCTTAATGGTAGAGTTTGACTCTGAATAGCAAACATGAAGAATGAAGTCATGGCTCTCAGTTTAGCCAAGTGGATATTAATGACAATGGTGATAGGATTCTCGTTGCCTCCCCAAATTTCATCGGACGTGATAGGTAAGTACTTATATACTTTCTTTGATGGTTTGTTTTTGAACCCCCACAATTATCCTAAAAAGGATATTATATATATATATATATATATATATATATAATGTATGTACATATATTTTACCCATTTCCTGTCAGACGGAAAGCGATGACTTATTTTCATTTTAATCAAATTAATGGACTTCTAATTAATCGCAGAGCTGACATACCGGAAATTTGATAATTTTTAGCTTCACGTATCATCATAGACATACACTTTCATGCGCAAATTGGAAAATTCATCAGAGAGATAAAAATGCCATCAAATGACCCGATGCTAAACAAGCGGTTGTTAAGTTCGCAGATTAATAATGTATAAGGAGGGTTACACATTTGTCTAGATATTCTGTCCTAGTTGTTGTAAATCCGGGCAAGTTCAACGAAAAGAATCCTAACGGGTGCCTTTTGGGTAAGCCACTTTTAAAATACCCGCTCTAAAACATGAGTCAGAAAAGAAAGATGCATAGTTTGAAAGAAAAAAAAAATGTATCCAACTACGTTGCAGTCTAAGCAGTACACGTGCTTGTATAACACTCGAAATTGTTGTCTCTCTCGAAGCAACATGCCGCGTTGTTCTATACAGAATAAATCTGCCAAAATGTAACAGGCCTACCCTCTTTTGGCACGTTTCTGAAAAAAAAAATGATGAATAATACTTAATGTTAGATATCGTAGGTAAAATTTGTTTATATCTATTTCACTTATGTTTCCCACTGATTTCAGGTAAAACGTTCAACTGTTCGATGGGCTACACTACCTTTGCGATCCAGGCAGATAGCGTGATACGTGTAGTTGCCGACAGATGGGAAATACAAGCACCAGAGGGTCAAAGGATGGTTCTATGGCTGCAATCTATCAACAATCAGTACATAAAGGTTACTACGGAGGATGAGATTTCTACCACCAAGAGTGAGATTGAACTTGAAAATTTCAGCAAATCTCCACCCATCTTTTCACTTGGCCACAAGCTGAGACTTAGACTATATATATCCGACCCGGAGATATATATATCCCGTGAGAGTCAACATCACCGCAACGTGTTTAACAGGTAACTTGTTCCTTTCTTCATGGGCGAGACATAATATTATTGTTATTGCTGTTATGACTACACGTGTAGTTTTGTTATCATAAACGCCTTCATGTTTTACACCGATTACTTTCATTTCCAATAGAACCATGGCCGTTAATTGACAAGTACCCTGCCATAATCATGTTTGATAAAATATTGTGAACTGTTTGTTATAAACGCTAACCACCCTCAAGGAAAAAAAAGATCATACTAATTTGAGAATAAATGAATAATAAACTCTATCTCTTGAATAATATTTTGGCATTTATGAGTCCCCAGGATTCGCGTCATGTCACAACGTTTCTAACGCATTATTACAAGCGAAACTGTAGGGTTTATGTTTTACAAGAACATACCACTGTTATCTTTATAATGTAATTTTCAGGTACACAACTTTTGCCGTCTCTGAAACTCATCGGGGCACAGTCACCTTTCGACGTTCTCGAAGGTTTGGTACTTTTGCGATCCGCTACTGACAGCTTTGTTTGCCGTGATGGCTTTACCGAAAACGTTGCTGATTTGATCTGTGGTGCGCTTGGTTTTCCTTCATATCATACGCTTTCTAGCGCCAAATTGCCATCCTATATCAACCAAGGAGATTGGATTACGGTTGAAAATTGTCCTGAATGTAAGTGAAACTTGTCCCAAAATTGTGTTCGGTTATAGCTCCTGATTGCGGCTCTTAAAAGAGGACAGAGTTTGGTGGTAACAAAAAAAAAAGAAAATAAAACATACTGTAGGTTATTATAGAACTGTGTAAATAAATTTATATCGTTTGTACCTTTGAAGCGGTACATGTTTAGAAATATTTTGTAAGGGGGAAATTGTCCTGAAACAACATTTCTACCTGATTTCTCCATCAGTAGTTACATTACGAATACATTGTAATAAAAATTTCAGTGTATTTAGACTGATCAAAATTGAGGTCTTAACGAATGGAGAAAATAAAGAAAAGACAAATAAGATGATATTTATTTTTCTTTAACAAATCTCTATTGGTTTTATGAAAAAATTATGCAAACATAATATTTTACCAAATTTTGGATTTTCATATCGAGAAACTATACAACTGGAAGATAATGTGATGGTAACGTTATCATTCATTGAATATTGTGAATAGTTTAATGCTGTTCGTGTATCATACACTCTAAGCCTTCAACAACTTTTCATTCTTTGCAGATTTAAATGTTTCAACACATAAACCTAACTCTTCAAACTACGTAAGTGTAATACGGTGGTGCGTAAAAAAAGAAGGTAATCCAAATTTGGAGGGCTACGATTTCATGTCAGTCATGCAGAGCGCAATGTTGGTTTTGTGGAAATGGGAACTCTGCCTCTTTTTAATGATACCTTCCTATGTTGACAAAATAATGTCATGCATAACTGAGCGGCTGAACTTGAAAGACAACAATGGCAAATTGCACTTTTTTCCAGGTTTGAGTGTTATCGTGAAGGAACAATGAATGTATCAATGGATGGATGATATCTTTCAATGAAAGTGGTCAAATTAAAAGGCCAGCCTGCATGACTGCATGTTCGTGTTGGGTGCTGTTTGTTAGTCCGTAGGTTTGTTATTCCGAAGGTTCGTTAATCCGAAACACACAAATTCCCTATACCTAGAGGTTCGTTAATCCGAAAATGAAAAAGGGTACGTTAATCCGAACATTTGTGGCGTTATTCTGAAGGTTCGTTATTCCAAAGGTTCGTTAATCCGAAAATGAAATAGGGTTCGCTATTCCGAAGGCTTGTTTATCCCAAAATGAAATAATTGTTTGCTATTTCGGAGGTTCGTTAATCCGAAAATGAAATAGGGTTCGTTATTCCGAAGATTCGTTATTCCGAAGGTTCGTTAATCCGAAAATGAAACAAAGCTCGTCATTCCGAATTTTCGTTACGGACCCTTTATCATTTCGGATCAACGAACCTTCGGAATGACGAACATTCGGAATAACGAACCTTCGGAATAACGAGCTGTAACCTTTGGATTTAGGGTTATTTCGAACATTTAATGGTACATAACCTTCAACATGGCCACGTTATTGATAACTTTGTCGCTCCGACAAAGGCTAACCCAATTGTCCATTTTGTTCTCTTCATATTATATTCAAGACATGTTTTTTTCACTGCAAGCTATGTGTTGAATGTGAACAGAGGAAAATGAACGGTGAGGGTTGGCCTTTTTGGAAGTGACCAATTTATAGAACAGCTGGCCTTGTTACAGATTACGACCATAAAATTTTAGAAAAAACCTGAAACATTATATGTGACCGTGCACCTCAAAACGAACATAAAGTCGCACACACTGATTTTGCGTGAGGACTGAAAATAAGTGAAATGGGTCAACCTAGCCGAACTTGACTTTTTCATATTTTCTGAAAGAGCGGGTCTTCTTCTACATTAT
The DNA here is from genome assembly GCF_964275005.1 of Diadema setosum. NCBI lineage: Eukaryota > Metazoa > Echinodermata > Echinoidea > Diadematoida > Diadematidae > Diadema > Diadema setosum. Next base: position 4,167,814 of record NC_092688.1, read on the forward strand.
GCAAAAATTTGGTATCATAAAACGGGCAGGAAAGTGTGTTTTTTAGCAATTTATCTCGAACATTTTTGGTAGAATAGTGTAATTATGTGTGTCTTTAGAATCATTTTTTCATTTCTGAAAAACCTTGTCCACACTATTCACTTTCAACTCTAATAACTTTTGAAAAAATAGCGCTACTGCTTTGAAAGTTAACATTAATTATAGACAGAATGTGTTAATGAGGCATGCTTAATTTCACTTTAATCTGATAATCCCTTCATTGTTTTTACTCTGGTGGTTTACTTTCTGTTTTTTTCTCCCATTCACCGCACAGCCAGCACGGTTTGGTAAGGATTAAGCGCTTGAATAGACACTGTACTTCAGAGCCTCTTTTCTCAGTTCACACTTTTCCTGAGTTTGTGCTTTCTTTCCAATATTTATATAGGTTAGGAGAGTCCATTTGATTTGAGTTATACATCATTTTAAAGCTTAAAGTCTGTTCTTTCGGAATATGCTCTTAACTAAAAATTCATGTCTGGCGACTTTTTGTTTGTTTTGAGGTGCAGAGTCACATATCAAACACAAACCTGCATTTATACAGGTTGACCTATTTATTTGGTCTCTTTCAATGACAGATCTCATTGACAGATATCCATTGTTCCTTCATAATTGTGACACTCAAACTTGGAAAGAGTGCAATTTGTCATTGTTTTTAAAGTCCATATGCTCAGTCATGCATAACATTTTGTCGACAAAAATATGCACCAATGGAAAGAAGAAGATTTTTATTTTCTTTCCACACAACTAACATTGTGCCCTCCATAGCTGACAACTATGAAATAGTAGCCCTCCAAAGTAGGAATACCCCTTTTTTTATACGCATTGGATAGAGCACGTGCAGTTTTTTGCCCTTCCAATAGTCAAAGCAATTCCAACATGAAAAGCCTCCAAGTTTATGTGAACTCGATCTTTGCTGAAGAAATAAAAAGAAAAAAATAAGTTTCTTTTTAATTTTGTTACACAGATTCGCGAAGTTTGGTTAACTGCTTGTGGAGAAGTACTGAATGTCCGTCTCAGAGAGCAGTGTATTTGAAATGCAGAGGTGAGAAAACGTATTGAAACGTTTACAGATTATTTTTGTCTTTACATGATGCGTTGCAAAAGGGTATAGAACTATGAATAGAATGTGTTTGATGAGTGTGCCAACTATCAGCTTAAAGGGATGGTACAGTTTCGGTTGAGATGGGGCTTCAGATTTCCAACGTCTTTTGAAGATTTTCTTTTTTTGTGTGTGTGTGTGCGTGTGTGTGTGTGTTTAGATTATGAGAAATGTAATTATGACAGAGCATAATTCTCAAAGGAATTCAAGGTAAATTTGATGAAGATTTGTTTGGAAATGTCTGAGATATCCTAAACAAAGCAATCCTATTATAAGATGTGACATACCTTGTATTAGAATTGTGTTGTTATTTTACTTTGTTATTGGATAGCTCAGACAGTTCAAAACTGATTTTTATCAAATAAAGTTTGAATCCTCTTAGAATGGTATGCTCCCTAACATTTCATAAAATGGTTTCGAAATTTCCCGCAAAGTGTTTCATGCTGAATCTTATCTTCCCATCAACTAATGCCATACCACCCCTTTAAGTTGATAATCCAATCATTGTGAGTGCAAAGGAGTTTCATACACGTATATCCTGTTTATTGTCCTATTCATTGCACTGAGCACTACTGGGTGTGATGAAGCCCTTGCATATAAACTTTGAACTTGAATGCGTCTTTTCTCATCATGCACACTTACAGAGGCTGTACATTCTTTACGTTATTTTCACGAGTTATGAAAAAAAATGTGTTGAGTTATATGCTATTCTAAGGCTTAGAGTGTTTGTTTTTTTTTCAGACTCTATTATACTAACGATTAATGACTGCCAACTTGTGGTTTTGCGATGCAGGGTTACTATTGCAACTGTGATTAATATAACAAATCCAATGTTGCAGGATGTCTGAGAAGGTACTGTAAGTTTCATAAACCCTTATGTATATGTGTTTTAATTCCATGAAACACTCATATACTGGAACATAATCACATTGACACACGAACAAACCAAAGTGCCTCTCAGATAATCATGTGGGAATGATGTCTATGATATATTCGAGAACAAGTCATTAACAGTTCGGTCAGACACTCCGTATTCTGTCCTTTGGTTATTGTAAAATTAAATTTGCTGAAGCGACTTTGAATTGGCTATGGGATCAGGACATTACAGATTTTATTGTTGTTGTTTTTGTAAACTAATACCTTCGATCACAACAAAACAAAAATAACTCTTTGAAGTTGAGTTTTGTGCAGAACATTTTCTTAAGTTATGGATTTTCTACCATGAACACGCTTGATATACTCACGATATGCAAATAACAAGAAAAGTAATAAGATTTATAAGCATATAACTGTATAAATCAATGTGATTATAATATCAATATACTAAATTATTGACAGCTGTCTAATAACCTTGTCAGAAAGTTCAATATCGATCTCAAATGACAACTATAGAACTGTAATAATATAATAGCCTACATTTTGAATTGTACCGTGCGATTTCTTAAATTTTCATTCTTTTCACATCAATTTAGCCATGACGTTTTCGTTTGAGAAATCGCGCATTTCTTATGCCTAAAATACCCAAACAAAAGAAAGTTCTTTTCATTGCCAATCAAGCTGTATACAAGTACTGTACTTTTTGAAACGTGTGCATTAACACCTCGAGAATAAAACATACATCTAAAACATATTCTTGCCAATGGTATTTTCCCCTCAGAGCCCGGGTATCTCGGATGTTACAAGAAACTGTCGAGTTCACAAGTGAATACTCTAAGTCAGAGTTTTCCCAGACATACCGTCGAGCACGACCTGGAGTGTGTCTCCATGTGCCGAGAACAAAGACAAGTTGCTGACGTAGCTGTTCTACATCGAGGCGATTGTGTGTGTGTCCCATCGAATTCATTTGCCAGCATATCCTCTTCAGAAACCAACCTTCATGAGTGGACATGTCCTGATAGAGATGAACTGGAATTCAAATCTGATGTGTGTTATGCGTTTAATAGTAAGTTTAAGTGTTTTTGCTGTATGATTTCGCATACGTTTCGATATATAAAAGAGGAAGGTCGAATTTACTAAAAAAGTAATTAATATCAATTATTCTAATCATATCGATCTATTTTCCTCCTTTTTTTAGAGGGGGGGGGGCGTAAGAATGTTTTACTTTAATATTTTAGGGACGTTGTGTTTTGAATTATGCGTCTTGCTTCCAAAATTCCATCACGTTTTACCTTAACTTTTCTATCGCCCCAATGCCTTTGTTTAGAATTGGTAGATATACATCAACATTCCGTCTGAAGAGCTACTCATTCTTAGCACTAAACTTTAATTCATACAGAAACTTTCTGTGGCTTCGTGTGATATGGACATCGGTAATCAAATTTATAGCTTGTGTAATGGTGATTCAAAACATGTTTTTGAGCCTCATACCTTCATTCAAATTTTTCTCACCTGCGGTTGCCTATTGTAGTTTCCTACGGTTTTTGCGAACAACTTGACAGCGTTGAACACGGACAATGGGATTCAAACATCACGTGGTTTGGTTCGACGGTATCTCTCACCTGCGAGGAAGGTTACGTCATCAATGGCAGCGCTACACTGCAATGTGTGACACTACCTGGACAGTCGACTTATTTCCCGGTTTGGAACTCGTCGGTACCATCTTGCGAAGAAGTGGAAAGTATGTTTCCAGTCTCATATTAAATTTCTTTTAAACTGCATGCACACACTGAACGCATGGCGCTCTTATTTTGAATGAACATAGGTGGTACCTTGCACAGCTCAGAAACAACAAATAAAGGTGAGCATGTTTATATCAAATTCTAGGCAAACTCAGCAACGTATTAGCACATCGAAACCAGGAAATCACTGTGCCCTTTCTTCTCACGCTCATAAATCTCTCTTCATATGGAATTATTAAGACCATAAATACACTTAGGAATAGACAATGACCAAATGAATAAATTGATATGGGAAAGACATCTTCAGTTGAGTTATGGGCATTTATTGCCTTTTCACCCTTAAGCAATTAAAAAATGTCATCATCACATAAAACATGACCCTGTAAAAGACGAAATGTTTTTATATTTCATTTTATGGCTGCATAATGACTGTAATTGACACAGTCCTTTCTTTCTCTCTCTGCTTTGCCGCTTTATCAGCTTTTGAAGAATTGTGTGATCATCCTGGTAAAATATCGAACGGAGAATGGAACTTCAACGTAACGTCACTAGGATCTTCAATAACTCTCATTTGCGATGATGGTTACGTCATCAATGGCAGTGCCACATTGCAATGTGTGACATCTAGTGACAGCAATCGACCTATCTGGAATACATCAGTCCCAACTTGTCAGATAGTGGAAACAGCTTCAGATGGTATTTTATTTTGCTTGTTCTGTCTTGTCCTTCTAAATAAGAAATTACAGCTAAACCGCAAATACAGTATTCATCATTAGAAAAAAAAAATACAGAAATTGGAACACTATAGATGAACTACAGTTTGAAATGGATGATTTGATTCGTTTAGATTATATTCATTTTAGTAAGCAAACACACATGAAACAAAGAAACTTATGGATGTGAAATACATGTAAGTGTTTGTCTGATACAATGAAGCATTTAAGAACAACGACAATGATTAGTTTTTATGTTTAGGTATTACTTGTGTCAGATGATTGACAAAAGTTAATTTATGATCTTTGTGTAAAATATTCTATCAGATGCTATTCCAATGTGTAGATGATGCTTGCCTAAAATATTCTTGCGTGTACATACGTTTATTAAATGAGTTCTTTGAGTTGTATTCAAAACGTAATCATACGTGTCATATATGTAACTATCACAAGTTTTCTTTATTCATTCGTCTTGACATTCAATATAAGTTTCAAGGAAAATACATTCGTTTCGTTTTTGTGATGTCTTATTTTATTTCTCTTTTTTTTTTCATTTCAAGTGGGCAGTTCCTTGCCCTCATTATAAGTATCAGACATCGTCTTTCCCACAACTGTCTCCTCCCTTCTCCAACCAAGACAAAGGATGATTGAGTATCATGGACTCACTACCCTTGAGCAAAATATATAAAAACAAAAAAGAAACTCAAAAATGTTCTTGTACTCTTGGTTATTTAAACCCCACGACTCTTAAAACTGCATGCTCCTTTCTTCCCAGGTAACACGTTGAGATGCAGTTACCCTGGTAACGTATCACACGGAAAGTGGGATTCAAACATCACGCGAATAGGTTCCATGATAACCTTGGATTGTGACGAAGGCTACGTCCTTATTGGTAACGCAACTTTGATATGTGAAACGTCGTCCAACGGTGGTCCAGTTTGGAACGCACCAATCCCATCTTGCCTAGGAGATGAAAGTTAGTGTTAGTGTTATCTCCATCTGATGGTTTGTCTTGTTAACTCTGTTTATGAGTACGTACATCATAATTTCTCTGCATGCTACTGAAACGGTCAAGTGCTAACACCTTGTGGCAGTTTTTAACTCTCAGTGCCTTTCATGACATGATTCCATTGGAATTGAACCTCTGACGATTACCTAAAGTTGAGTTCAAGACTAAATTGAACTTAAATCCAGACGTATGATGTTAACTATAACTTACAATGAAGCTCAAGTGCAGAAAGCAATGCTAGACTAAGCTTTAAAGATGTGGTGTCGTTTTCAATCAATGCTATGTCCACATATTATTTGTGCAATTATCTACCTGCAAAGTGCGATTAAAAAAACAGCGACATATCTATTCAAGAATACTCGATGAAAACTTCATTGCAGATATAACGGTAATCGGATTTTGTTATTTGAGATGTAAATATGTCTGTTTCGATTGAATCACCTTTTATCCATCAACTTAATGGCGGACTACAATTTAAAAGTTTGTTATAGGCTTGAAAACACCTAAGAGCATGCAGCTTCGATACAATTAGAAATGTATTCCTTTATGAAGTAGATATGACAATGGACAAGAAGTTTTGTGGTAGCCTTTTTGTAAAAGCACAAAAGTTAAACAACTTTTTTCTTAAATCAGAGGCTCATGTTCAATTCTTTTGTTTCTCACCCTTTAGTCCTAACATTCTGGGTACTTTAGGTTAATTCAACTCTAATTTACGAATTCAAATTTCAGGGAAACAGTGTCGTGCTCTTACTCTACCCCTATCATTGGCTTTCCATTTTCCCCAACATTTTAAATCAGATATTATGGTCTTCATGTCTTTCATGTCTTTCCATATCTTGAAACCATTTTCATTATTCATTGCGTCCAGGTAATGAGACGAAATGTATTTACCCTGTAAATGTACCAAACGGAAAATGGGATTCAAACACCACACTGCTTGGATCAGTAATAAGCCTGGCTTGTGATGAAGGCTATGCCCTTAACGGAAGTGCAACGTTGCTTTGTGTGACGCCATCTTACAATGGTTCATCAACACATTCACCAGTTTGGAACTCATCAACTCCATCTTGCCTACCGGACAAAAGTAAATCCTTTATCTAAAATATTATTACTGACGCTGTTGTAGGGACTTCCAAGCGCATATCCAAAGGATATCACAAAATAATCGCATAATAGTATATATACACTTTTGGTCAAAAAGGTGGAATAATTTTGTATCAAATAAAAGTCGATCGTTTTGTTTGCATTTAAAAGGATGTCTGTAGACAAGCTGGTATGTTAGTGATTACGTAATGTTACCCCATTATTCAGGTGATATTTGAACATGAGGAATGTGTTATTACGTAACATAGTTACCTTGTGCCGACTATAAAGCTCTGTGCAGGTGAAATATTGCCCTTTTTTGCTGATTTTGCACCGTGTAGAGAAGGTTTATTTTTTCAAAGTTCCCTGTACTGTTTGCATTAAAAATCGGAACAGAATCCCCCTAGACCATGCCTGGTCCATTGCTGACGGCAATGCGCGAGAGAGTGATAGCGCTTAGGCAGGAGGGCTACAAGCATAATAGGAGAAATCCTAGGGATTTCACAGGGTGCAGTCTCTAAAATCCTTAAGCGTCATCGTGAGAGAGGAAATGTACTGCCACGGAAATCACCAGGACGTCCCAGACTGATAACAAGTAGTGATGATCGCCAACTGTTGAATCTTAGCCGCAGAAACCGGAAGTTACCCGCGAGTCATCTTCAACACTTGTGGAGGAGACATCATGGAATCAACGTCTCAAGATCAACAGTCAATCTCAGATTGCTACAACATGGCTACCGAGCACGATGATTGGTTAGATGTCCACGCCTGACGGTTCGCCACGGGGTAGCCGGTCTCCTTTGGGCCAGGCAGCACAGGACGCTTCAACTAGGACAATGGCCACACATTATCTTCATGGACGAGAGCCAGTTCATCCTTGACCGTAGAGATGGGAGACAGCGAGTTCGTCGGTTAGCTGGGGAAAGCCTTCGGGATGACTATGTCAACGAGACAACTCAAGATGGAGGAGGTTCAGCGATAGTCTGGACCGGAATCCATTACGGAGGAAAAACGACACTATTGGTGCCGGATGGCACCACTAGTGGCGTTTACTTATCTAGTGAACGCAGCTGTCTGCAGGGAGATGTTGGAGTTCCACTGCCTTCCATAATTATGAAAGACATATGTATGGATTCAATTTCCGACTGCAGGATGATGACGCTAGACCGCACAGGGCAGCTGTAGTAAGAGAATTCCTAGAGGCAAAGGGGGTGGAGCAGTTGCCAGAACATGCGTGGGATGCCCTAGGCCGAGCCATCAACGGCAGAGAGGTCATTCTTCAAAATCTGCAGGAGCCGGCAGCTGCGTTGAGGGAAGAGTGGGAAGCCATACCTGTCGACGTCATCAACAACCTGGTGGACAGCATACCACAACGCCTACGCGCTCTGATTCGTGCTAGGGGTGGATAGATTATTATGATTTAGACATATACTTGTTAAAGATCACTGTGAAAGTGAATAAGAGGCATGATAACAAAGTTAAGTGATTGATATACATCAAACATATTATTTTCCAAGCACATTGTAATAGATATGCCGTTAAAGTTTGAGGAAAAAAAAAATATTCCACCTTTATGACCAACACTGTACATTCATATCTTGGCAGGGATTCTTTCGTTTTCTTTACGAGAAGAAATGTTTTACGTTGCCACTGACAAGAAAATGAAGAGCTTATAAATTTACACTCACAGGACCGGTAGCTTCAATGATCATTCCAAGGTTACCTCAAAACGAACATAAAGTCGCACACACTGATTTTGTGTGAGGACTGAAAATAAGTGAAATGGGTCAACCTAGCCAAACTTGACTTTTTCATATTTTTTGAAAGAGCGGGTCTTCTTTTACATTATGCTTAAATTTGGTATCATAAAAAGGGCAGGAAAGTGTGTATTTTTATCAGTTTATCTCGAACATTTTTGGTAGAATAGTGTGATTAGGTGTGTCTTTAGAATCCCTTTTTCATTTCTGAAAAACCTTGCCACACTCTTCACTTTCAACTCTAGTAACTTTTGAAAGGATAGTGCTACTGCTTTGAGAGTTGGCATTAATTATGGACAGATTGTGTTAATGTGGCATGCTTAATTTCAGTTTAATCTAATAATCCCTTCATTGTTGTTACTCTGGTGGTTTACTTCCTGTTTTTGTCCCATTCATCGCACAGCCAGCACGGTTTGGTAAAGATTAAGCGCTTGAATAGACACTATACTTCAGAGCGTCTTTTCTCAGTTCACACTTTTCCTGAGTTTGTGCTTTCTTTCCAATATTTAGATAGGTTAGGGGAGTCCATTTGATTTGAATTATACATCATTTTAAAGGTTAAAGTCTGCTCTTTCAGAATATGGTCTTAACTAAAAATTCATGTCTGGCGACTTTTTGTTTGTTTTGAGGTGCAGGGTCACATATGATAATGCGCTCATCTCGGGGCTCTCACTGTTGTTCTTATTGGAATTAAATCAATTCTCGAGACTGGGAGTCCAAAACTGACAATACAAGAAAGAGAGGAAATTAAGTTATTGTTAATTGTCACTGATTTCGAAAAAAACAACAACAACACAACACACACACCACTTGGAATAAAAGATATAAAGTGAAAAACAAAGGCTAGAATGTTTAGGATTTCATCTCTTGTATCATTCACTAAAACCACATCAACATTTATATACTGATTGTTTGAAATGATAAACCGACAGATAGCGAGAGAAAGAGATATCTTCCCTTATACTTACACATACTTATACTATGTTTATTTCAAGCATTTTTTTTAAAGTTTAAGGACTTTAAGGGATAATTCTAGATGTGCGTGTCTATATATATATATATATATATATGTGTGTGTGTGTGTATACATATATAATTTCGTTCTCTGATAATCATACTAATAATAGAATAATAAAATCAACAAATAAACCTACTATTGCTTAATCATAAAGTGAACATGTTTTCAAATTAAACTGATTCTTCCTTCACCATCCACTGGCTATGTATCACATGGTGGTCTTTCAAGTCGTCGTCGTAAGCACTTAAAAACGTCGGTGTCTAATTCAAGTTAATTAAAAAAAGCTTTGGTCTTCCATCTTCACCTTAATTCTCATTGTGTGCGGTCGTATGTGAACAAAAGGTATACCGTCAATATATTAAAAACATTATGAAAGTCATGTACATCAACGAGTAGTGTTTCCATACCGTTCAGGTGTTTAACGTATTGACAACACTTTGGATATTTGTTCGCTTGTTTGTTTCGAAAGGACACATTACCGTGCTCTTAAAAAAAGCAACACCATCCCCCTCCCAATTTCCAATCTTCCCTCCGAATCTTCGTGCCTTCAAAATATTAATTGACTGAACTCTACGTCTGACTATCCCCATAACCCAAAGCACCTCCTATCTTTTGAACTCATTCTATCCTCTCTAGGTCCAGAGTCGAAATGTGATCGCCCTGGTAACGTGTTGCATGGAAGATGGGATTCAAACATCACACGACCTGGATCCCTAATAACCCTGGATTGTGATGATGGTTACACCCTCACTGGAAGTGCAGCATTGTTATGTGTGACGTCATCCGACAATGGTTCGTCGACACACAAACTATCTTGGAACGCATCAACCCCATCTTGCCAAGCAGCCGAAGGTATTTTTTTTTTTTTACGACTACAATGACGATGCTTTAGTACTAGGTATTTCTTATTACGTAATGCTTTTTATGGGCAAACACTCAAAATCTTGTCAGCATTTTAACAAAGTACTTACAAACTGCCATCCATGAAACTAGTTCTTCTTTATGAATTTGAGTTTTTGCACGTTGACTTACAGCTTTGAATTTTCTGCGAGGGACCAATTGAAATAACTACAGAGTGGCTTTCGAATGATGCTATATGGTAACAAGTACTTTAAGACTGGTAGTCCACAGTACTATCCACTGAGTGACAATAGCTCATCTCTTACACAGTTTATATCACAAATTCCAGAAATTGACACAGTGCCTACTCTGAAGACAAACAAGAGCTAAAATGTTTTTGCGTAGCGAAGTTATACACATCTTATCACCACAATGTTAATGAGTGTGTAGATACATAACTGAAGAAGAGAAGATCATCACATTCCTAAAATCACCCGTATTGTATGACTCTAATTCGATGTGCGTTGGATTTGATTTGCTTGCAAATTTGCAATATTTGTATCTTGTTCTTTGCAGCATTTTCTTAACTTCAGAATCTTTCCATGCTTTTCATCCACAGCCGCTATCCATCCATTCAAACCATGGCTGATTTACCCGATAGCTTCATTTGCGATTTTCTTCACAATGCTATCCCTAGTTTGTACGGTTTGGTGCGTTTATCGGAGACAGAGGTGGGTCTCGGAATTGTGTGGTAATAAGAGTGAAAAAAAAATCATTTTTTGTAGTCTTAAAGTGCATTGTCCAAACTGTTTAGCTTGAAAGTAGAAATGATGAACCATTAATTTTATCGATCAGAACAGTACCCAACACATGAAAAAGCATCCTTCCACATTTTGATGCCAATACGTCGGTACATTATAAAGCACTCGATTCCATTCGATTCCATTGGATTGTAGTTCGCGGGAGATCATCATCAGAATTAACATAAATCATAGCACAGAAATTGAAAGAAAAAAATAAGTACACTCATGAACTAGTGCCTTTGATGACAAAAAAAGGCATCGACATCCCGTCTGAATACAATGTAAGGACAATTAAGACGCCAGTCATTACATGGTTTTTTTCTTTTGTTAGTTAAAAACACTTCTTTATTTCTTAAATGTAAGTTTATCTATAAGGGATTTCTAGAAAGGTGGAAGCGTAGTGGATAGGATAGGGATTATTATTCTAATATACATAGATATCTATGTGTATGTAAAACATCACTACGAATACGGATAGATGCAGTCAAATACTACGAATGTAGATATATATTATAATATATATGAACAACTGATTTAGAGGTCTGACTTTCATTGTGAATAAATTGATTGCAGTATGTTGTGTGATGAATAATTATTTGACATTCTCAGCTTGATTTAATGAGAAAAGATCTGACAACTGATAGAGTTCTGCTATTCTATTTATTGCAGGTATAAAACCTCACTCAATTCCAACCAGATCGATAGTGGTATGGCTGGCGTCCAATCTTCAGTCCAATCTCGATTTCCTGGAAATGGTACCAACAGTGGTACTTTCTCACTTTATACCTTGGTGCCTCCTGTCGACAATTCCATCACCGCTGGAGGATACCCGGTCCCCGTAGGAGCTGAAGATTCTACATTTGATCACGATCATATCTACCAAGATGCTGAAGAGATTCGCAGAGATGTTGTAGAGATGCATGGAATATCTGAACGAGCCATTTCGGTAGAAGGCGGAGACAATCATAACTCGTTCGATTCTCAGCGTCTGGTGATAAGTGAGCAATCACTTCTGGAAACTTCACATCTTAAGCCTTCCACTGAAGCTAAGGACGGTGAATATGACAACCTCACCCACACGGGTATCGGCAATGTCACCACCGGCAGAGATACAACGCTGCAGCGACTCCGTCTGTTTGACGAGACAGAGTACAACTCGCTTGAATCTACTATGGGTCCTGACGTTGGTCGAAATGTGATGAGACCGCACGTGAGCAAACCCACAGAGCCCGCCAGCTGCACTGGAAACACTACCATCACGAATGAAGAAAGGCCACTGAATTCCATCCTGACGAGACAACCTCCCGAAGTTCTAGAATGGAATGCTTCTTACGGCGAAAATGAATACAACAGCATCGATACAGCAAGCCCAGCAAACGACAAAATGCTGACGTCTACCCCATCCACTTCCAATAACAGCTTACAGGGGGATTCGCTGACCACAAATTCGCCTGTCTCCATTGCTCGTAACCCGTTGACGCCCGGGGAAGTTTTCTACGAACAGGTGGACTCAAGTGAATTTCGTGAAACCACTGGTAGCCAGGCACCAAATCTTTCTTCAGCATTTAATTCGGCTGACTGCAACCTACTGAATCCTCGCAGAGACAATATGACGATTTACGACAAGGATGGTGAATACGCAGAAGAAAGCTCAGCAGCTTCTGTTGTTACACCGCGGAGTTGCGAGGAATTGTATACCAATGCAGAAATGCAGAGAAATGGACTTTCTACAGAGATCAGTTCCTTTGACGAGCTCCAAGGCACCACGGAATACGATGATGTCACCAATACTGCAACTATGGGACTCTACGCAGAGGTGGACAAGAGGGGAGAAATGTTTTCAAAGGAGGATAGTTCTGTGTCTACAAACAGGGGCGAGGATCTATACGCCAAAGTAAATAAGCAAAGAGATCTGCACTCGAACGGAGACGGATTCATTGACAAGCATCAAGGCACCACAATAGACGAAAATGGCGTCGAGACTGCACCTGTATTACTTTATGCACAGGTAAATAAGAGAGTGGAAAGTGCCGACAGGGAGAATCGTTCTTCTTCAGGTCGTACGCGCGAGGAATTGTATGCCAAAGTTGATAAGCAGAGAGATGGACGCTCTTTGGGAAACGGTTCTACTGACGTGACCCAAGGTACGACGGAAGACGAAAAAGACGCCACCAATGCACCCTTTGAAATCTATGCAGAGATAGATGAGAGAGGAAAGCAGTTCTCCAATGAAGCAGCTAGTTCAGTGTCAGCACCTAGACGCGATCAACTGTATATTAATGTGAATAAGGAGACGCTCGGCAGTTCAATGGGACTCGGTTCCATTGACGGGCATCAAGGTACCATTGAAAGGGAAAATGAACTCCAAACAGCATTTACTGAATTCTATGCAGAGGTGGAGAAGGGAAGGGCGAATATCTACTAATAAAGCATTGATTTTTTCCAATAACCTTCTCAGGACTATCTCGTTTAGATTTTCTTCTTATTATTGTACAGTGTCCTTGTCACTGAATTGTTGAAGCTGCTTAAAGAATTGATGTCAGTGTTGAATAAGTGTCTACAGGATACACCCATTACCCCCTTAAAAACACACTTCAGCGAGCACAGTAGGAAGTCAAACGACAAAAAAAAAGTTATTTAGGAGATACTTGTACAAGTTTGTACAGTACACATACACAGGCAAAATCATGTAAATACGTTTCTCTCTTATAATGCACTTTTTTTTCCATAATGTAAACTAAAGTTCATGTTATCTATACTGAAATAAGGATTTGCAAAACTGTTTGTACATAGTATGTATAGAATTATGTAAGTAAAAACCTTTGTTTTATATATGATGTGAAAATAAGAACATGCATGTAGATGTAAGCACTAACCTTATTAAGATGAGTCCCAAGACCACCTCTGAAGCAATAAAACGATTTTATACTGACTTGAGAAATAGGGAATAATATTTAGGTGCAGAAATGAGACGATCTCATTGCACAAAGGAACATAATGTTTTTCATCCTCACTTATATTCTGTATCTGCAAAGTAAGCACGAAGAGTTCGAAAAGGAGTCTTAAAGGCATCCGGAATACCATCGCTGAGTCGATAAAATTATCCTAAACTGACATAAGAGTGAGAGAGAGGGAGGTAGGGAGAGAGTGAGAGAGAGAGAGAGAGAGATGGAGAGAGAGAGAGAACATCATTGCATGAGATGTGAGTTTTTTTTTTTTTTTTTTTTTTTTTTTTTTTTTTTAGAAAGAAAAGAAATCGGATTTCCGCCTGGAAATGTGTCGCTGAGCTTCATTTGCTTTTCATTTTGAAAATCCAAGCAATATCTTTTGAATCTTCTGAACATCCCTCTCTCCTATTTTTCCACATGTTATGTATTATGTACGAGGGCTGCATACAAATCAAGCAATGTCTAAGCTGTAGCCCTTCTGCGTTATTCACTGCATCGCTGATATGTTTTGCTGTACATTGCAAAGGTAATGAAGAAACTCTATTGCTGTATATTCTAAAGGCAATGAAGAAACTTACTTTGTTAACAATTAATGTTTATGTACATATGGCACCAACAATGTATATAATATATCTGTATGTATCTGCGTGAGCAATGATATAATGTAGGAACCAATAAAAACAAAACAAAACAGTGATCATCGCTTTGAGAATCTTAAAAATACACCGTAATTATAATCATATGTGTTATGTAATGCCAATGATATGCTATTTCTAATTTTCTTTTGCCTGCCTCATAACGTGCTTTTATGCCTTTATATGTGTAGAAAAATTGCAGTAGTAACATCGAAAAAAAAAAGGAATCTGTCAATTTGTGGTAATCAGAGTTGTCTTAGGATGGAACTACAAATTTCTTTGTGCAGACGTTACACGACAAGCTGTTATTCTTTTACTAAGAGTAAAATTATCCTACATTTAGAACAAAACACTGTTGTATCATCGCGAATAAAGACACTGCGTATATTAAGACAAGTTCGTCTCGGCTTATTGATAGCTTTTCTGTCAATCCTGTGATTAGTATGTCGGATTAATTAACCATACATGATTCATAGTATGATTTGTTTACCTTTCATATGTGTGATCATTGATTTGAGAATGAGTATATGATCGACGAGGAATTTTCGAGACAACATGTCCATGTCTGTTATTGTTTTGCGGAGTGCGGTAGTGACTGATGTTCGCTCTTCTGTA
Source organism: Diadema setosum (assembly GCF_964275005.1). Taxonomy (NCBI): domain Eukaryota; kingdom Metazoa; phylum Echinodermata; class Echinoidea; order Diadematoida; family Diadematidae; genus Diadema; species Diadema setosum. Next base: position 4,182,991 of record NC_092688.1, read on the forward strand.
TTCGTTTTTTCCCCTCCTCTTTCTGTCTTGTTCTATCTTACATTTGAGATGTTTTTGATTTTCGGCTTCCTTCTCGCTCGTTCTTTCTGTTATAAAGACTTTCCGTCATTCACTGTGAAGATGTTTCCCTAATGATGAGTTTCTAATGGAAAAAGCATGTGGAGAGAAACGGTACACACGTGGATGTGCGCGGGCGTGTATGTGTGTTATTTTACAAGAGGAAAAAGCGGTCTTCAACCTTGGATAGCGGGATTAACCAATCAATCTGTACACCAAATAACCATGCCATGAACATTGTCTATGAAAGCTTGTAGCCATACACAGCTTGCAAGTGGGATAAATGTGACCGTGCATCACAAAACTAACAAAACGTCGTACACCCTGATTTTACGTGAGGCCTCAAAAAGACGAAACGGGTCAACCTAGTCAATCTTGCGTTTTTCATATTTTCTGCAAGAGCAATTCCTTTTTCTACATTTGTGTAAAGTTTGAGATCATAAAACGAATGGAAATCGTGTTTTTAGCAGTTTTCCAATTTTTAAAGAACATCGTGATTATCTGAGTTCCCATTTCATTACTTAAAAACCGTTCACACGCTCTTTAGTTTCAATGTTAATCATTAATAGAATGTGCTAATATGCCTAATACTTTTCTCAGGACACACTTTTTTCAGAGTGTGTGCTTTCTTTCCAATGTTTAGATAGGTTAAAGGAGTCAATCTGCATCGAGTTATACATCCTTTTGAACCTTCCAGAGTCTCCTTTTTGAGAATCTGCCCTAAAGTAAAAATTCATGTCAAGAAACGCGAGATTATTTATGTATAATTGATTATTATTTATGCATAGATTATTTATGTATAATAAAATATTATATATATATATATATATATATATATATATATATATATATAAACAGTGCGTATCAAAAAAAAAGGTAATCAAAATTTGAAGGGCTACGACTTCAACATTGTCAGCTTTGGAGAGTGCAGTGTTGGTTGTGAGAAAAGAGGAAGTCTTCTTCTTTTCACTGATACCTAATTATGTTGACAAAGGTCATGCATTACTGAGCACATGAACTTAAAAGACAACAATGACGAATTACACTTTTCCAAGTTTGAGTGTTATCGTGAAGGAACAATGCAGTTTTCACTGAATGGTGGGATCTCTCAATGAAAGTGGTAGCATCAGCAGGCCAGCCTGCTTGTCTGCAGGTTTGTGTTTAGCGCTTTTTCTCACCTCCTATGGTCTGTAATCTTCAATATGGCCACATTGTCGCTAACTTGGTCACTCCCTCAAAGGCTAAACCATTATCCATTTTCTCTCTTCACATTCAAGACTTGGTTTGGCGCTGCGAGCTATGTGCTGAATATGGACAGGGAAAATGGACTGTGTGGGTTTGCCTTTAATAGCAGGAGTGACCAAGTTATCGGACAGGTGGCCATATAAAAGGTTATAAACCATAAAATGTTCGAAGAAACCCTAAACACTAACCCTAAACACATGCTTGCAGTTATGCAGGCTGGCCTCTTAATGTTACCACTTTCATTGAGAGATACCATCTATTCAGTGAGACATGCATTGTTCCTTCACAATAACACGCAAACTTGGTGCAAAAGTGCAATTTGTCATTGTTGTCTGTAAAAATGCTTGACATTTGTCAGCATAATTAGGTACCACTGGAAAGAAGAAGAATTCATCTTTCCTTACAAACAAATTGAGCTCTCCATAGCTGATAATTATGACATGGTATATAGCCCTCCAAAGTTTGATTACCTTTTTTTTTTGATACGCTCTGTATATATATATATATATATATATATATATATATACAATGAATACATATGTAAAAGATGTTTACTTGCCACAAAATGATCACTGAACAACTAAATACAGGATTGCAAGGAAATTAACGTACATATTATAACAACTGATTTTTCACTTGCAATTCTATGCATTTATTTTACACTTTAATCGAATAATTCGACGGACCCAAATGGGATATTGCCTGGTTTAGCAATTTCTTCTGCTGTTGTATAGCAATTACACCAATTTCCACACAGCAACGAAGAGAGATCAATACAAATGGATATTCATAGATTTAACATCACCAAGGGCCAAGAAAGTCAATTCCACGGTTTGCACAATAACAATTGTAATTATCTTGTTTGAAAAGGATGTTTTCTTTTGTTGAATAAAAGCTACAGTTAAGTATTGCAATTTAGTATTGCTTTCATTTTCTTTGATGCCTACTTGCAGTTTATTATCATCTGTCCTGCTCCATATTTGTGATTTTCATGAAACCGTTTCGTCTATGCACCGCTTGAGTGACAGAAAAAATTATTCTCTGAACTCTCTATCCCCTATTCCGACTTTGGAACTTGGACCATTGCACCTCATTTTTTATTCTTTTTTTTTTCTACTTCCTGGTTGTGGTTTCCACTTTAAATTTGAGATTTTTGCTTTAACAGACCATGAAGTTCCAGTGACTACAATAAGAGTGCAATTATACAACGCTGGAAACGCTGCAGATAACGTGATAAGAGCTTTTATATCACAAAACCACTTACGCCACTTTCAACTACAGAGAGATCGCATCGAATCTCACAACTGCTCTCAACACTCAATTGTACACGATAATGAATACCTTCACATAATAAAAGAACAGTATACCCGGTCTCCAATCTGTGATAAACCTGTATTTTCTTCTGTAAGGAAATCATAGAGCGGACAATGGACATGAAGGAAGTGAAAAGCGAATTGAAAAACCAAATCTTATACATATTTTATTAATGACTATCACAATTACATCAAATGAAGATTAAATATTATTGTCTCCCTGTCATCTTCTTACAAGAAGTTACTCATCTGTTAGTTTGTGCGTAACAATGATTGAATATGACGTTTAATGAATATGTTTATGTACTTTATATCTCAAGTCGGGTGCCTGCAGAGCGAGTCCAAAACTCCTGCACAAGGCTTATCTGTGACAAACCCAGGTTCTCAAGGATTACTCCTCTTCTGAAAGACCTACACTGGCTTGCGATTCGTGAACAAATATTGTTAAAGATTTTGTTGATTGTATATAAGTCACTCATCGGTCAAGCTCCCACTTATATATGTATTATATACTTATCTAACTATTAGGCCAAGTGCTTAATTCTCACCAACACACTCATAATTTGCGCAGTCTCATGGACACTCTTCTCTTACAAATTCCAACACGTAAAATAAAAGTAACATTGGGAGACAGAGCATTTTGCCTGTGTTGCTCCCAAATTCTGGAATTACCTCCCATTAAAAATCAGGAAATTCCCAACTGTAGCAGTCTTTAAATTAGGACTCAAAACATATATTTCCATTTAAGTGTTTATTATCATCAAGTAGGCACCCTACATCAGAAGATTTTGCAACGCCAAAGAATAATTGTTTACAAGTTTTGCGCTTTATAAATTGATCACGTGAAGGGTAAAAGGGAGCTTTGAAGAGATTGTGTCAGTCTGATTTGTCTACGGCGTGTAAAATGTATGTGGTCAACCTGTATTTATCAACAAAATACGCGCCATTTTGTGTGTCACTAATATTGGTTTAGCATATTTTTCTCTCAGAGACCGTCTAGTTATTCCTCAAGGGCAATTGATGTGCTTTGACTACCATGACTGCAGATGGATAATAAGAAGACCAAAGTCATGACTGTCAGTGTTAACATGGTAAACAAGTGGATATTTGTGCTTATCATGTTGTCTTTCACTCCTCCAAATTTATCGGAACTCATAGGTAAGTAGTCTTGAGTGTCTTTTCCAATTCAAAATAACATTTTTCTTGATTTCCTCTTAAATCTCTAATGATAGAATAATCCTTCTGAAAGAAATCAAGTTCTCAAAGTAACTTTAAGACCACAGGGCGAAAGGAGAATATCCGTTTAAAAAAAATCGCTCTGTATAGACGTCAACGTTCAACCATAGTTCGGAGAACTCATCGTTAAGGCCAGGAAGTTGAGAAATGAAGTACGTAGTTTAAACTATGAGAAAACGTGCCTGTGATCACGGGCTATACAAACTATACATCCAAATTACGGGTAAGATTACTGTTTCAGTTTCGATAGGTAGTATCGATCGTCATTACTCATTTACAGCATCTTTCCAAGACAGAACAAATACCGGAATGTTTTCATAGAAAAGAGGAGAAGAGAATGCCACTTGTCTGATTTCAGAAATCGTGATTTCTTACATGTTTAGGCTTTTAACACGAACGTTGTAAAAAATACTTTTATGAGATCAGTCAAGGAAAAAACAAAACAACAGCATATTAAGTAAGTTAAACGTGCCTGCCATAATGACATTTCAGAACTTGATTCCCTTAAATGATCAACAGCTTGAGCGGGAAAATTTTCAGGTATAAAGAAATTAATGCTGTACGTTTAATTTTCACCCCATGATCCCGACCAGAAATCGCCAAATCATTTTCTTCTGAATGCTAGCACTGTCGATATTCTATAACTGGAATTTAAACCACAAATTACTTGCAGAGACTTTTTGCCCTATCACAATGGATATCTCCGTACAGATATCTTGTGTGGGCATTGCAGCGCGTTGTTGCGTATAATAGTGGATACGACTCCCGACTCCAATCGGATAATGCGAGTTCCATTCCAGCTCTGTGTTTAAGTCCTTGGACAAGATGTTTTCACCCGATACGTCCACGTCCCTCAAGACCCAGGTGTGTACCTAGCCACGATAGGGTAATAATAATGACAGGGCCCTCTGGTCGAGCAGTGGCAACACTGAATAGGCTACCATGGATAAAGAAGACATTGTAATTATTATTATTATTATCATTATTACTACTACTACGACTACTACTACTACTATTACTGCTACTACTTCTACTATCATCATCATTATTATTGTACTATCTTGATAATAAGAACATAATTTGCTGTTTGAAAAAGCGTTTTTGGCAAATCAAGAAGTACAGTTTCCCCTTGTATATTAATACTGCCAATTGTTTTTATGAGCACGCTGCGGAGCAAATTGTAAGGGCCTTTATACATGTTGGGTTTCGTTGTTCATTCTGCGCTTTTCCCCGAGTAAAGCAGGGGCCGCTCTCATCTCACTTTATTTAATCATCGTACAGTCTTGACATGTTGGTGTGAATCTATTAAAGAAATGTTCTATTTTCCAAGGGTCAAACACTATGTAGGCCCTACTTCCTGTATAGGGAAACCAGCTTGAGTGGTGAAAACAGAATACAATAGTGTGTATAAATATTATGATGGCACTCGAAAAGATTCTAAGAGGGATGATGGCGCTGACAAGAGTATCGATGCAGGGAATCGTTATTCGTGATTTGAAGATTATTATCATTGTGGTTTCATAATGAAACATAAGACATTTATTTTTTTTTTAAATTAGATCCTAAAAATGACAGCAATTGAAGGAAGACGATAACAATTGCATATCCTTTACATATCGCTTTAGAGCTGTTATATCAAAAATATACATTTCTTTAAATTACACTGATTTTGATTTTACGAAGTGGTGAACACGTGTTACAAACTCAATTTGGTCTAATGGATACCTTGTATTTTATCACAGTTACATAGCTTCAATTTTAAGTCGACCTCGACAAGAATTTTTTCTTTGTTTTAAAAATTCATCAGTATCAAACCTGATCAAATCAGAACCAGAAAAAGTAGGTTCGTATTTCACACATTTTTTTTTTATAAGTGACAGTAAACGACACTTTTGCAAATGATATCCTCTCCTCCAAACCAATCCCATTAACTTGTATAATAAAGTTACAAAATCACTCTTGATTAATGCTTGGTTGCTCATGGTTTAGTTTTTATCAATATATTTCGGTGATTTGTCATATCATGTCACGTGACCCATATCTCAAGTGGAGACACTTTCATGCGCACGGTCCCGCGCAGGACTGCGAACGGGAGAGAGATTGTGACAGTCTGATTATTGCGTTGTAGTCGCTGGACCAGTTGTAGTCTGGACAAATCACGCCATCTTGTCAAGTATTATATTGGGTTAGAAAATTCTGATTGAGGAGAAGGGTTGTTTATTCCACTGCAATAGATGATAGTGCTTAGCAGAGTCTGACTCTGATTAAATTACAAACATGAAGAATGAAATCATGGCTCTCAGCTCAGCCAAGTGGATATTTATGACAATAGTGATAGGATTCTCGATGCCTCCGCAAAGTTCATCGGACGTGATACGTGAGTACTTACTTTTTTGATGGTTTTCTTTTGAATTTCAATAATACTCCTAAACAATATAACATGAATAACGCATTTACTGTAAGACCGAAAGCTATAACATCTCTTTATTTCGTGATATTTACACCAATCGTAGCGCGGACATACGGAAAATTCGATATCAGATTTTGGCCTCACGTATTATTGTAGACACACAATCTCATGTGCAAAAGAATTGGAAAATTCATCTGCACAAATACAACCACACCCAATGATCCGATGCCTAACGACCGGTTGTTAGTTCGCAGATCAATCATGTACGAGGAGGACTGTACAATAATTCTGTCTAGTTTGTTTTGTCTTAGTTGTTACCACCGTGCAGGTTCAATGAAAACATTCTTCATCTGAATTACAATCAAATTTTGGCATTGATAACACCCAATATGATTAAACTGTCTAAATGCTACTTCAGGGTCTTGAAATAGAACATCTTAGCTCTATTTTGCAGAAAACCCCATTCAGTTTGGTTAAGCGGTCACAGAGAAATTTGGAATGTTGTAAAGCATGTGGTGAGTCTGATTCTTCCAAGTTTAGCACTTCGATGATTTTGTGTGTGATAACAATAGACAGAATTTGGAGGGAAGAGATTCTTGACATCCTCTACAAAATTCATCATTTCTCTTTGACCACTGAAGCAAATCGAATGTGGTTTTCTGTAAGATGTGGACAATGAGTTATAGTTTCATACCCTGAATTTGTAATTGGAGTGATTCACTATGTTCAAAGATATCGTTGCGGAGGGTCCCGTTGTAATTTTTTTTTTTTATTTTCATTTATTTATTTATTTATTTATTTATTTATTTTTTTTTTTTTTTGGGGGGGGGGGGGGACATACGGTACATATCTGCCAAAACGTATACCCTTATTTGATACGTCCCTGAAAACATGAATCATATATAATGCTACATATCTTAGGTACATAAAATCATGTCTTCACACTAATTTCCTTCTTATTTGCCACTAATTTCAGATGAAACTCTCGACTGTTGGGTGGACTACACTACTTTTGCGATCCAGGCAGATAGCGTGATAAATGTAGTTGCCGACAGGTGGGAAATACAAGCACCTAAGGGTCAAAGAATGGTTCTATGGCTGCAGTCTATCAACAATGAATACATGAAGGTTACAACAGAGGATGATATATCAAACACCAAGAGTGAGATTGAACTGGAAAATTTCAGCAAATCTCCACCCATCTTTTCACTTGGCCACATGCTGAGACTTAAACTATATATATCCGACCAGGATATATATATATCCCGTGAGAGTCGACATCACCGCAACGTGTTTAAAAGGTAACTTGTTCCTTTCTTCAAGGGTGATACACAATGAAATTGTCATTTCTGTCATTAATAAACGTGTCATTTTGTTATTACGGGCACCATCATAATCAACACTAAATGATTTGATTTCAAATTTAATCATGTCCGTTAATAAATATTGATAACTACCCTGTCATGTTCATGTTCGACAGAGTATCTTGAACAATAATAAACGCAAAACACCCATTAAAAATACCTTAAACACTGATACTCGAAAGAGTGCAAAATGAATAACCACAAAGATTGAATTTTTACTGATACACTCTTTATTTGATACATTAAAGGGACTGTACATCAAGTACTGGTTGACGTGAGGATTCAGCTTGTAACGTTTTGCGAGGTATTTAAAAACCACTCTATGAAATGTTAGAGCATACAATTCTAAGGGGAATTAAAAGTTTGCTTAATGAAAATCGGCTTTGAAATGACCGAGATATCTAAAAACAATGTGAACAAAAAGATATCATAAAAAAAAGTCGTGGCATGTCACTCTTTTGGATATCACAGCCATTTCAAAGCCAATTTTCATCAAATACACGTTGAATCCTTCTTGAAATTACATGCTCTTTCACATTTCATAAGAGGTTTCTCATCTCACCAAATATGTTATAAACCTGAATCCTCATCTCAACCAATACTACAGTCCCTTTATCATCGAGTAGGATTCATGTCGCGTAACAACGTTTTCTCTTTTATAGGTATTATATGGTTAGTGGTTTGTTTTTTTTAAGTATTGTTATTTTTGTGATACACTTTAAGGTACACAACTTTTGCCTCCTCTGCAACTCATCGGGGAACAGTCTCCTCTCGAAGGTTTGGTAGTTTGGCGATCTGCTACGGACAGCTTTGTTTGCAGTGGTGACTTTACAGAAAACGTTGCTGATTCGATCTGTGGAGCACTTGGTTTTCCTTCCCATCATAAGATTTCTAGCTCCAAGTTGCCCTCTTATTTCAACGCACGAAGTTGGATCGAGGCTGAAAGTTGTCCCGAGGGTAAGTCTTTTCTCCAACTGTGTTCGGTTATGTCAGGTTGCGAATCTTACAGAGAATAGTGCTGGATGTAAACACGTATGTGGTCACTATAAAACTCGCAACTGTTATAAGCTTTTGGCGTAGTTTGAACCTTTCAAGAGAACTGTTCTGCTGTTCATTATTACAGAAATCGTTTGAAGGGGAAAATGTCCTGAAACTAGATTTCTTCATGATTTCCTGATCACAAGCCACGAATACATTGTGATAAAGTGTCTGGTTTAATAAGGCCAAACTAGATTGATTATTAAAATCTAATGAGGTCATAACAAATGGTAAAAATAACTATGAGGCTGATCAAGGTTAACTTTACCCCTTTTTAGATTCTTAAACCGAGAAAATATACAATTGCACGAATATGTGATGGTAACATTAAAAATCTTTTCACAATGTTAATACTTTATAATAAAAATGACCAGATGTTCCCCTTTTAATTACTTTCAGCAAGTTTTGCATTCTTTTCAGGTTTGAATATTTCAGTGCACCCATCTGCTTCAAATAATAGCCTGAAAGCATAAGTGTATTACATAGCACATTAATTTCCCCTTTATAAGGTATTTAACAAACAAAGTAAAAGCTTGTACCGTACTGAAGAAAAAAAAAGTATCACGTTATTTTTATATTTTAATTCGTCTCACAGATTCTCGAAGTATGGTGAATTGCTCGTGGACAAGGACCGAATGTCCGTCTCAGAGAGCCGTGCACTTAAAATGCCGAGGTGAGAAAATGTGTTGAAAACTTTAAAGATTCTTTTCGTCTTTGGAAGATCTCTTTGGAAGATAAATTATGACAAAGCATCACAAAAATAATAAAATGGATCAGGACCCTTTTCACATAAGGACTCAAATAGGTAAAATAGATGAACCTAATCAATCCTTGTCGTTTTCTTTTAGCATTTTCTGAAAGAGCAATTCACCCTCCACATGATTCTAAGGTTTGGGATCATAAAACATATGGGTAATTGCGCTTTTACAAGTTATTCTGATTAAGTATGATTAAGACGTTCCTTTTCATCTCTTATGAGCTCTTTAAACACACTTCCCTTTTAACACTGATAAATCTTGAACAAGAACAAAATGCTCATTATCTAATATTGCATTGCAAAAAGGTAAAGTCATGAAATGAATGTGCTTAATGAGCTTTCAAAATATCAGCTTAAGACGATAATCCAATCATTGTGAGTGCGATGGTATACGTGTATCCTGTAATGTCCCACACATCGCACTGAGCTCCACTGGGTAAGATTAGGCACTTGAATATAACCGTAAACTTCTAACCGTAAACTTCTGTCCAGGGCATCTGTTCTCATTGCATACTTTTGCACAGTGTGTATACTCCATGATTGTATACTCCAAGACAGTATTTCCATGGGTAAGGAAAGAACTTTGCGTCTAGTTATGCAATTCTCAAGCTTTACTTCTGCTCTCTCAGAATCTATCCTTGTTTCATATCTGGCGAATTTTTGGTAGTTTTGTAATGCAGCTTTAATGCGTTTTAAAATCCATGAATCACTCACAAAGTCATTCTTAAACATACATGAACAGACTAAAGCCCCTTATATATTCATAGTCATGTGGGACGGAAGTGTAGGTCCTATAAAAACAAGTCTGATTTTGTTAAGTTAGTTGTAGTTCACATCTTTGCGGTAGCGAGTTCAAATTGCAATGATTCAGGACCCCATTTTAGCTGTAAAATCATACACTGTAACAACGTCGACAAGAAGAGGACAAGTTTTTATGCAGCTCACTCTCTCCCATTATAAGTCTTCCGTGATTATGCGAGTGCCATATATAAAGATATTAGCTCATGAAAAATCAGAAGAAAACAAGTTTATAAACATACATGTATTTGTAGAAAGTTAATGTATCACTATACTATAATATTGACAGCTGTCCAAACCTTACGAGGATGTTGAGTATAAAATACAAGTGAACACTTTAAGACTAATGTTTTCCTTATTTTGACAATTTTACAATATGTTGTTTTTCATTGCAACTGATTGACAAATTGCCCTACATCGACGTAAATAAGCACTGAATTGATCAGTGTTTTTTAGTAGTAGCCATCGAGTATGTACGCCCATGATTTTTTATCATGGCTACTACTAAAAAACACTGATCAATTCAGTGCTTATTTACGTCGATGTAGGGCAATTTGTCAATCAGTTGCAATGAAAACATCTCGACGGAAGAATTTCATGAATTTGAATATGTTGTTTAAAGGCAAACATGAAACCTAAAATATTATTACTATTCCGCAATATTGGAGCCTTAACGACAGGCATCTGTTTACGTCTTGGTTTATGAATTCTTATATAGTTTTTATGCCCAAAATACCCAAACGAATTTTTCTTCCAGCCAAGGTTCACAAGCACTATTGCCTTTAAAATGTATGAATAAACAATTCGAAAATGAAATACAATGTAATATTCGTGCTTTACAAATCGGTTAAGCACGAATTTGAAGAACATTAATTTTTTTTTTCTATATCGGATAAAATTATTCTTGGCTACGGTCTTTCTCCCCTCAGTCCCTGGTTACCTCGGATGTTACAAGAAACTATCAAGTGCGCAGATCAATACTCTAAGTCGGAGTTTCCAGAGACATACCGTCGAGCACGACCTGGAGTGTGTCTCCGTTTGCCGAGAACAAAGACATTTTGCTGACGTTGCTGTTATATACCGAGGTGCATGCGTGTGCGTCCCATCAGAGTCATTTGCCAGCATATCCTCTTCAGAAACCAACCTTCATGAGTGGACATGTCCTGACAGAGATGAACTGGAATTCAAATCTGATGTGTGTTATGCGTTTAATGGTAAGTTTAAGTGCTTTTGCTGTAAATACTGTACTTTTTCAAGTATTATGTTCACGCGTTAATTATTTACAATATTGCTCTGAAAGACGGCTTTGAAAGAAGATTATTTGTGATTTCATTACCATCCACAATTTCAAATGGCAAATGATATGACAAAGTAGCTTTATCATTTTAAAGCTCAAATTCAGTCACAACAACAATCTTGCAATACGGCAAAACCATTATTTGAATCGTTTTTAGATGACTAGTATAGTTTACAATCATTTTGGTAGATTTTAATAGTATTGTGTCGTCAGATCAAATATGCATAATACAATGTATCTAGTATTGGCATTATTTTCTTAATCACATCATGAAATCGCATGCATATCGATATACATCAAAGTGAAAAGTGGAATCTACTAAAAAAGTAAGTATAACAAATATTAATCAGTATAATCACATCGATTTATTTTTCTCATTTTTTTTGGGGGGGGGGGGGGCGTAAGAGTGTTTTCTTCAATATTTTAGGGATGTTGTGTTTTGAACTAAACCTCTTGCTTTCAAATTAGATTCCTTTATGTTGTTGTTTTTTCGCTCTCTACTTTAACATACGTTTACCGCGTTACCTTCACTTTGCTATGCCTCCTTTGTTTAGAATTGGTGAATACCAACATTCCGTCTGAAGAACTGCTCATCCCTAGCACTAAACTTTAATTCATGCATAAACTTTGTGTAGCTTTGTGTGATATGGACATCGGTAATCAAATTAATAGCTTGCGTGATGGTGATTCAATACATGCTTTTGTGCATCAAATTCATTCAAATGTTTCTCATCTACGGTTGCATGTAATGCAGTTTCCCTCGGCTTTTGCGGACAACTTGACAACGTCCAACACGGACACAGGGATTCCAACATCGCGCGGTTTGGTTCCATTGTAAACCTAACCTGTGAGGATGGTTACGTCATCAACGGTAACGCCACACTACAGTGTGTGGGACTACCAGGACGGTCGACGTACTTCCCTGTTTGGAATTCGTCTCTACCATCTTGCGAAGAAGTGGACAGTACGGTTTCTTCTTTTTTTTTTGTTTCCTGTGTCATATTCAATTTATTTTAAATTGCACTCACTGAACACATGACGCTCTCATTTTAATGCAAAGAGGTGTTACCTTGCACAGCTCAGGAACAATATATAAAGGTGACCATGTTTATATTAAATTCTGGGCAAACTCAGCAACGTAGCACATCGAAACCATGATATCACTGTCCCCTCTTTTCTCATGCTTGGGATGGCTCCCGACAAAACTCTCCTCAAATGGAATTATTAAGACAATTAAAATAATCAGGGCCAGAAAGTGTTGACCAAATGAACAAGATGTTTTATGGGGAAGAAATCTTCAGTTAAGTTTTGGGGCATGTATTGGCTGTTCGCCCTTTGAACAACTGAGAATTGCCATCATCTCATAAAACGAAAGAAAACATGACGTTGAAAGACGACATGTTTTCATATTTCATGTAAGTGTTCATCTGTTTAACTGAGCAATGAATGTGAACGACAGTGACCTTTCTGTCTCTCTCTACTTTGCCGCTTACATAATATCAGCCTCGTGGATGTTTTGTGATCATCCTGGTAACGTATCCAACGGAGAATGGAACTCGACCGTGACGTTAGTGGGATCTTCAGTAACTCTTTCGTGCGATGACAGTTACGTCATCAATGGTAGTGCCACATTGCAATGTGTGCAATCCAGTGACAGCAAGCTACCTACATGGGATGCATCAGTCCCAATTTGTCAGAGAGTCGAAACAACGTCTGAGGGTACTTTCTTCTTGTTCTGTTTTGTCCTTCTAAATAAGAAATAAAACCTAAACAGCAAATACATTATTCAGCATTAGAAAAAAAAAATAAAGATACGCATTCCATATTTTGAGCGACTTGGATCACTGCAGATGATCAATTTGTAATGGATAGTTTGGTACGTTTAGATTTCATTTTAGGACAACGCAACATGTAACACAGAAACCTATGGATATAGCTATACATGAATGTGTTTGACTGATGCAATGGAGCGTTTATGAAAAAATGACAATGATTAGTTTTTATTTTCATGTATTCTGTTAAATGGTTGCCACAAGTTAATGCATGATCTTCGTTACAAATATTTATGATCAGATACGGAAATGTGTTATTGATGTTTGCCTAAAATATTATTGCATTTACATACATTTACTAAATGAGGCTTTTGTGCTTCGAGTTGTATCCAAACGTAATCATACCTTCATATCGTACCATGTCATGCCCGTAATTATCACGTTTTCTTTATTTACTCGTCTTGGTATTCAAAATAAGTTCAAGAAAATACATTCCTTTTGTTTTGTGATGTCTTTTTTTTTCACAAAACAAAACGACGTCTTTTTTTCTCTATTTCAAGTGGTCAGTACCTTGCCCTTATTACAAGTAAGACAATATCTTTCCCACAGCTCTCTCCTCCCTCCCCCAGCCAAGACAAAGGATGATTGACTATCATAGATTCACACCACTTGAGCAGAAAAATATGACAACAAAAATAACCTTATACATGTTATTGTACTCGTGACTAACCCCACGACTCGTACGACTATCGTACATGTTCATTTCTTCCCAGGCAACAGTCTGAAATGTAGTTACCCTGGTAACGTGTCACACGGAAAATGGGATTCAAACATCACACGAGTTGGTTCCATGATAACCTTGGATTGTGACGAAGGCTACATCCGTACTGGTAACGCAACTCTGCTTTGTGAAACGTCATCCAACGATGGTCCAGTTTGGAACGCATCAATCCCATCTTGCCTAGAAGATGAAGGTAAATGTTCAACCTTAAATATATCTCCATCTGATAATTTGCCTTGTTAGCTCATCATCCAAGAATACTCGATAAAACTTCATTGCAGATATAACGGCAATGATATTCTGATATTTGACATTTGAATAATTATGTCTGTCACAAGTGAATCACACTTTACATATAGAACGACGGACTACAATTTGAAAAATTTGTTATTGCCTTGAGCACCTATGAGCATGGTGCTGCAATACAATTAAAATGTATTCCTTTATGAAGTAGATATGACAATGGAAAAGAAGTTTGGTGTAGCTCGTTTGTAATAGCACAAATATTTAAGCAGCTTTTCTTTTATATCTTACAACTCATTATCAATACTTGTTTCATTCATTCTTCTCTCATCCTGACATTCTAGGTGATGAAAGTTAATTATGATAAATATTTCTCTAATTCATGTTTCAGGTAGACACTTTCATGCTCTAAATATGATTAAAACACAATTTCTCTTCCCCTCTCATAATCTTTCCTTCTTCCGCGACATCTTAAAACAAAATATATACACATGATTGTATAGATATACGCATTGCACAGGACAAAAACAAAACAAAACAAAACAACAACAACAACAACACCACGAAATCTTTTCTTGTCTTTCTACATCTTTTAACCACATTCATTATTCACTGCGTCCAGGTAATGAGTCGGAATGTACTCACCCTGGAAATGTACCAAACGGAAAATGGGATTCAAACATCACACTGCTCGGATCAGTAATAAACCTCGATTGTGATGAAGGCTACGTCGTTAATGGAAGTACAACGTTGCTTTGTGTGACGTCATCCGACAATGATCTATCAACACACCCACCAATTTGGAACACATCAACGCCATCTTGCCTAGCGGACAAAAGTAAATTCTTTTATCTAAAATATTATTGCTGTCGCTGTTGTTGGAACTTTCATGCGCAATATCTAATAGTCGTATAATAGTACATGTGTATTCATGTCTTGGCAGGGTTTTCTTTACGAGAATAAACATTTTACGTTGCCACTGACAAGAAACTCAGAGGAACTTATAAACGTACAATCACAGGACTTATAACTTCAATTATCATTCCAAGATTTTGGTACTTTATACGATAACGCCCCTCAGAGGCTCTCATTGTCGCTTTTATTGGAATTAAATTAATTCTCGAGACTGAAAGGCCAAGATTGACAATACAAGAATGATGGGAGACTAAATTTTTGTCATTGCCATTGATTTCGAAAACACACAAACAAGCACACACACACCTTGAAATATGAGCAATAAAGTCGAAAGCAAAGTCTATAACCTTAGGATGCGTGTGTACTGGTGTAATCATTAACACCGTGTCAACCAAAATGTCAGCCTTTAGAATTTGACTTAAAAAATAGACAGATAGGGAGAGAAATAGATATCAAAACTTATACTTATAAGTACTTATAATATGTGACCCTGCACCTCAAAACAAACAAAAAGTCGCCAGACATGAATTTTTAGGTAAGACTATATTCTGAAAGAGCAGACTTTAAGCTTTAAAATGATGTTTAACTCAAATCAAATGGGCTCTGCTAACCTATCTAAATATTGAAAAGAAAGCACAAACTCAGGAAAAGTGTGAACTGAGAAAAGAGGCTCTGAAGTACAGTGTCTATTCAAGCGCTTAATCTTTACCAAACCGTGCTGGCTGTGCGATGAATGGGACAAAAAAACAGGAAGTAAACCACTAGAGTAACAACAATGAAGGGATTATCAGATTAAACTGAAATTAAGCATGCCTCATTAACACATTCTGTCCATAATTAATGCCAACTTTCAAAGCAGTAGCACTATACTTTCAAAATTTATCAGAGTTGAAACTGAAGAGTGTGGACAAGGTTTTTCAGAAATGAAAAAGGGATTCTAAAGACTCACTTAATCACACTATTCTACCAAAAATGTTCGAGATAAACTGCTGAAAAAACACAATTTCCTGCCCGTTTTATGACATCAAATTTTAGCATAATGTAAAAAGAAGACCCGCTCTTTCAGAAAATATGAAAAAGTCAAGTTTGGCTAGGTTGACCCATTTCACTTATTTTCAGTCCTCACGCAAAATCAGTGTGTGCGACTTTATGTTCGTTTTGAGGTGCACGGTCACATATGTTTATTTCATGCATTTTATGCAGTTTTGAAACTATAAGGGTTCTTTCTATGTGTGTGTGTTATCTTTTTTTCTTATAATCAAGCTGAGCCTACCATTGCTTGTTTATTGTTTTTACATTTGAACCTTACTTCACCATCCACTGTCTATGTATCAAATGGTGGTCTTTCAAGTTAGTTGTCGTCATAAGCAGCAGCACTTAAAGACGTCGGAGTCTAATTAAAGTTGATTTAAAAAAATGGTCTTCAATCTATACCTTCATCGTCTTGGTGTGCGGACGAATGTGAAGACGTACCATCCATGTAATATTAAAACATTGTTAAAGTCATCTACATCAACAAGTAGTGTTTCCTTACCTTTCAGGCGTTTAACATGTGACAGCACTTTGACTATTTGTTTGTTTGTTTTTTGTTTGTTTCGAAAGGGCAGTACAATTTGCCTTGCAGAGCAAGTAGTAACATCCCCAATCTTATCACTCCGAGTCATCGTGTCCTAATACTAAGCAATTCACAGAATACTAGGCTACAGGACACACTGTCTTCTGAACTCATTCTATCCTCTCCAGGCATGCCAGGTAATGAGTCGAAATGTGGTCATCCTGGTAACGTGTTGCATGGAAAATGGAATTCAAACATCACTCGACCTGGATCCCTAATAACCCTGGATTGTGATGATGGTTACACCCTTACTGGTAGTGCAACATTGTTATGTGTGACGTCATCCGAGAATGGTTCGTCGACACACAAACTATCTTGGAACGCATCAACCCCATCTTGCCAAGCAGCAGAAGGTATGTTCTTTTTTAATGACTACACTGACGATGTTTTAGCACTAGGTTTTTCTCATTACGTAATGATTTTTATGGGCAAGCATTCAAAATTTTGCCAGCATTTTAACATAGTACTTCCGAACTGCCATCCATGAATCTAGCTCTTCTTTATGAATTTTAGTATTTGCACGTTGACTTACAGCTTTTAATTTTCTGCGAGGGACTAAATGAAATGAATACAAAGTGGCTGTTGAATGACACTATTGTAACAGGGGAAATCGTACCTCAGGATTGATAGTCCACAGTACTATCCACTGAGTGACAATAGCTACCTTCTTACACAGTTTGTATCATGAATCCGTTGAATTAAATGTCAGAATTGGGCACAGTGCCAAATATTGAGACGAACAAGAGCAATATTTTCTCTCTCTTTTTTTGCGTGGCATATATGTTGATGAAAGTGTCGATATAAATACTTTAGAGAAGATCATCACACTCGGGAAATCACCTGTACTGTTTGACTTTAATACGATGTGCGTTAAATTTGATTGCAATGTTTGTATCTTGAATTCTTTGCATAACCGTGCTTTTACTTAATTTACACTCTTTCCATGTTATTCATCCACAGTCACTACCCATCAGTTCAAACGTTGGCTGTTTTACCTGACAACTTCATTTGCGGTTTTCTTCACATTGCTATCCCTAGTTTGTACGGTTTGGTGCGTGTATCTGAAACAGAGGTGAGCCTGAGGCCTCCGAATCGCCTGTTATATATTGACTCATTAAAATTTTCATCTTATGTAGTCCTAACGTACATTGTTCAAACTGATGATTGACCTCGAAAGTAGAGATCCTGGAAGTCTCATCAATTAGAAGATGACCCAAAATAAGAAAACACATCTTTTCACAAATCTTATGTCCTCACATACGCTAATTCGGTACATTTTAAAGCACATCATTTCATTTCGATTGGATTAGAGTTCGCTGGACATCATCATCAGAGCTAACATAAATCGTATCACAGAAATCGAAAGAAGAATAAGTACATTCATAAAGTATTGCCTTTGATGACAAGAAAACGGATGTAAACTATCGGCAGGCCAATTCAAGTTTCAAACTGGCATTTCCATTGGCATTATCTTTCCGAAAGGCAATTTTATTAGGACAATATTGATAATTGTTTTTTTTTCTTTTGATGCTTCCAGTCTTTGTTTGAGACATATGTTTCTTAAATGTAACCTTATGTAAAGGAAATCGAGAAGGTGGAAACGTACTGGTACTGTTATCGTAATACACACGCACACACACACACACACACATGATTGTATATGCACAAACATACGTACAAGTACTGTTAAAAACGGTCATTATGTATGTATATATTATTTGTGACCCGGTATCACAAAACTAACAAAAACTCGCCAGACATGGATTTTTGGTTAAGGGCAGATTCTAAAAGAGCAGACTCTAAGCTTTAAAATGATGTATAGCTTGATTCAAATGGACTGTCCTAACCTATCTTAATGTTGGAAAGAAAGCACACACTTAGGAAAAATGTGAACTGAGAAGAGATGCTCTGAAGTACAGGGTCTATTCAAGCTCTTACTCTTTTACCAAGCCCTGCTAGCTGTGCGATGAATAACACAAAAACAGGATGGAAACCACTGCAGCAACAACAATAAACAGATTATGCAGATTAAGCTGAAATTCAGCATGCTCTACTAGTACATTCTGCCAAGAAATTATGCCAACTTTCAAAGCAGTAGCATTATCCTTTCAAAATTTATTGGAGTTGAAAATAAAGAGTGTGCAAATGATTATGAAGAAATGGATAGGGACCTCAAAGACATACCTGATCACACTACCCTATAAAAAAAGGTGCAGAAAACATTACTGAAAACACACTTTCCAATTCAGTTTATGATATCAAACTTCGGGATGATGTAGAAGAAGAATTTCTCTTTCAGAAAATATGAAAACTCAAGATCGACTTCGCTGACCATTTTCACCTTTTTTGAGTCTTCATGTAAAATTAAGGGATGCGACTTTTTGTTGGTTTTTGTAATGCAGGGTCATATTTTATGAACAATGAATTTAGAAGTCCGACTTTCCTTGTTGAAAAAAATGGTGACAGTATGTTGTCTGTGAAGAATATATTACATTTTTAGTTTGATTTATTGAAGAAAGATCGGGACCTCTCTTATTCTATTTTTTATTGCAGGTATAAAACCTCGCTCAATCCAAACCAGACGCATGATGGTATGGCTGGCGTCCAATCTTCAGTCGAATCTCGATTTCCTGGAAATGGCACCAATACTGGTACTTTCTCACTTTATACCTTGGTGCCTCCTGTCGACAATTCCATCACCGCTGGAGGATACCCGGTCCCAGTAGGAGCTGAAGATTCTACATTTGATCAAGATCATATCTACCAGGATGCTGAGGAGATTCGCAGAGATGTTGCCGAGATGCAGCGAATATCTGAACGAGCCGTTTCGGTAGAAGGCGGAGACAATCAGCACTCGTCCGCTGTACAGCGTCTAGTAACAAGTGAGCAATCACTCCTGGAAACTTCGCAACTGAAGCCTTCCAGTAAAGCTAGGGAATGTGAATATAACAACCTCGCGCAAACGGGTATCGGCAATTTCACCACCAGCAGAGACGCAACGTTTCAGCGACTCCGTCTGTTTGACGAGACAGAGTACAACTCGCTTGAATCTACTATGGGTCCTGACGTTGGTCGAAGTGTGATGAGACCGCACATGAGCAAACCCACAGAACCCGACAGCTGCACTGGAAATACTAACATCACGAATGAAGAAAGATCACTGAATTCCACCCTGACGAGACAATCTGCCGAAGTTCTAGAATGGAATGCTTCTTACGGAGAAAATGAATACAACAGCATCGATACAGCAAGCCCAGCAAATGACAAACCGACAATGCCGACGCCTACCCTATCCACTTCCAATAACAGCTTACAGGGGGATTCGCTGACCACAAATTTCCCTGTCTCCATTGCTCACAACCCTTTGACTTCAGGGGAAGTTTTCTACGAACAGGTGGACTCAAGCGAGTTTCGTGAAACCGCTGGTAGCCAGGCATCAAATTTTTCTTCAGCATTTGATTCGGATGACTGCAACCTACTAAATCCTCGCCGAGATAATATGATGATTTACGACAAGGATGATAAATACGCGGACGAAAGCTCAGCAACTTCTGTTGTTACACCCCGGAGTTGCGAGGAATTGTATACCAACGTAGAGATGCAGAGAAATGGACTTTCTACAGAAATCAGTTCCTTTGACGAGCTCCAAGGCACCACGGAATACGATGATGTCACCAATACTGCGACTATGGGACTCTACGCAGAGGTGGACAAGAGGGGAGAAATGTTTTCAAAGGAGGATAGTTCTGTGTCTACAAACAGGGGCGAGGAACTATACGCCAAAGTGAAGAAGCAAAGAGATCTGCACTCGAACGGAGACGGATTCATTGAACAACACCAAGGTACCATAATAGACGAAAAGGACGCCGAAGCTGCACCTGTACCACTTTATGCACAAGTGAATAAGGGAGTGGAAAATTTCGACAGAGAGAACAGTTCTTCGTCAGTTCGTAGGCGCGAGGAAATGTATGCCAAAGTCGACAAGCAGAGAGATGGACGCTCTATGGGAAACGGTTCTACTGACGTAACCCAAGTTACAACGGAAGACAAAAAAGACGCCAGTAATGCACCCTCTGAAATCTACGCAGAGATAGATGAGAGAGGAGAGCAGATCTCCGATGCAGCAGCTAGTTCAGTTTCAGCACCTAAACGCGATCAACTGTATATCAATGTGAATAAGGATACGCTCGGGCGTTCAATGGGAATCGGTTCCATTGATGGGCGTCAAGGTACTATTGAAAGGGAAAATGAACTCCAAACAGCATTTGCTGAATTCTATGCAGAGGTGGATAAGGGAAGGGCGAATATCTACTAATGAAGCATTCATTTTTCGAATAACCCTCTCAGGACTATCGCATTTATTGTTCTTTTTTTCATTATTGTACAGTGTCCTTGTCACTGAATTGTTGAAGCTGCTTGAAGAATTGGAGTCAGTGTTGAATAAGTGTGTAGAGGATACACCCATTACCCCCTTAGAAACGTACTTCAGCGAGTACAGGTGGAAACGCACGCACTTAAACGTATTGGAAGTCAAACGACAAAAAAAAAGAAAAAAAAAGTTATTTAGGAGATACTTGCACCGGTGTCTACAGTACATATACACAGGCAAAGTCATGTAAATACGTTTGTTTCCTAAAAACCTTTTTTTTTTTTTTTTTTTTGCATAATGTAAACACAATGTCATGTTCATGTTATCTATACTGAAATAAGGATTTGCAAAACTGTATTGTACATAGTATGTATATGGTTATTGTATATGTATGATGTGAAATTAAGAACATGCATGTAGATGTAAACACTAACCTTATCAAGATGAGCCCCAAGACCACCTCTAAATCAATACAACGATTTTATACTGACTTGAGAAAGAGAGAATAATATTTGTGTAGGTGAAGAAATGAGACGATCTCATTGCACACAAGAAAATAAATGTATGTTTTTCATCCTCATGTATATACTGTATCTGCAAAGTAAGTACAAAGAGTTCGAAAAGGAGCCTTGAATGCATCCGGAATACCATCCCTGAGTCGATAAAATTATCCTAAACTGACAAGAGAGAGAGAGAGAGAAAGAGATAGAGAAAGAGATAGAGAGGGAGAGAAAGAGAGAACGTCATTGCATGAGCTTTGAGTCTAAAAATATTTCAGAAAGAAAAGAAATCGGATTTCCGCTTCGAAATGTGTCGCTGAACTTCATGTGCTTTTCATTTTAGAAATCCAAGCAATATCTTTTGAATCTTGTGAACATAGTGATCATTGCTTTAGATATTAAAGATACATCTTAATTATAATGTGTTTTTTGTTATGCCAATGATCTGCGATTTCTAAATTTCTTTTACGTGCCTCATAACGTGCTCTTATTCCTTTATTTGCGTAGACATTTTACAAGAGTAAAATCGGAAATAAAGAATCTGTGAATTTGTGGTAATCAAAGTTGTCTTAGAATGGAACTACAATATCTGTGTACAGACGTTACATGACAAGCTGTTATGATTCTTTTACTAAGAGTAAAATTTCCCTAGAGTTAGAATGAAACACTGTTGCAACATCGCGAATAAATACACTCCGTATATTAAGGAAAGTTCGTCTCTGCTTATTTATAGCTTCCTGTCAATCCTGTGATTAGTATGTCGGATTTATTAACAATACGCGATCATTGGTATGATTTGTTTGTCTTTTATAAATTATGTGTGATCATTGATTTGATAATGAATATAATCAACGAGGCTTTTTCGAGACAGCATGTTCATATTTTTTCCTCTTCTGCGTAGTGCGGTAATGACTAATGTTTGCTGTTCTGGGAACATTCGTCTTTCTCGCTCCACTCTCTATCTCTTTTTATCTTACATTTGAGAAGTTTCTGATTTTCAACTTACTTCTCGCATTTCTTTTCATACAAGCACTTTCCGTCACTCATTGTGAAGATGTTTTTTCCTAATGACGACTTCTTAATGGAAAATGCATTTAGAGAGTAACGGTACACACGTGGATGTGTGTGAGTGTGTGTGTGTTTGTGTGTGTGCGTGTATTACAAGAGAAAAAAAAACGGATATACGACCTTCAATGGTGGGATTTCATGATCAAGGAAACAGGGCTGTGAACGCGGTCTATGAATAAGTTGATAATGCCAACTATAAAGTGCGATAAGGTTAATGATAATAAATAAGTTACTGCTGAAACATAGCGATCATTAAACGCCTCATGATATATTCTTACTCGTAAGAATATAAAAGAAAACTAAGTCATAGAGGGGTACAGGAGAACTATGAGTATATTACTATTGGCATATTCAAATCTCCTCACCATGTTAAATTTGTTTACACCAAAAATGCTATAACTCTCTTAGAAGATGAAGCAAAGAGCAATGTAAGATGAATTACACACACACACACACATACACACACACACACATATATATATATATATATATATATATACACTAAGAAAATATATAGTGTATATATATATATACACTAAGAAAAAAAAAAGGTTCAATAAGGGAGCTAGAAGGGTTCGAAGTCGCGGAAATGGGTGCAAACTACACGATTTGCGAAAATGGTGGAACTTTGCTTCTTATAAGGTTCATTTGGGGTTCGATCTTGCCACGGTCAT